>NC_141496.1:0-600000 GCF_009769465.1 Tauraco erythrolophus
CGTTCCCTTTATTTTTTCCTCCTTTTCCATCTCTTTGTATTTCAGTGCTGCGCATCACGCCCGTCACTTGGGGCAAAAAAAGTCACTTTTGGGCAAATAAATCACTTTGGGGCAAAATAAGTGACTTATTTGCCAAAGTGACTTATTTGCCAAAGTGACTTATTTGCCAAAGTGACTTATTTGCCAAAGTGACTTATTTGCCAAAGTGACTTATTTGCCAAAGTGACTTATTTGCCAAAGTGACTTATTTGCCAAAGTGACTTATTTGCCAAAGTGACTTATTTGCCAAAGTGACTTATTTGCCAAAGTGACTTATTTGCCAAAGTGACTTATTTGCCAAAGTGACTTATTTGCCAAAGTGACTTATTTGCCAAAGTGACTTATTTGCCAAAGTGACTTATTATTATATTAAACTGAATTCTGATACACAGGAAAATAAGGGGAATTATTTTGCCCAAGTGACTTATTTGCCCAAAAGTGACTTATTTGTAGCTACCTCATTGGAACTTAAACAAGAGAAACACAGAACATCATATATACAGTCAGAGAGTGCCATCTACCTCACTGCTATGTATAGAGTGACGGAGAAAGATTCCACAGAGCGTTTCAAGAAACATTTGAAATGCGGTTATGTGTGCATTTGCAAACTCAGTTTTCATTCTTCTGGCAGTGGAAGGATTCCAGTATCAGAAGAAAGTAGACAGTAACTGTAATATCAGCTTGCACTAGCTCTGAACTTTTCTTCCACTTACAGAAAAGGTGTTTACTGCCATCTTCAGAGGTGCCCGTTTGTCTTAACCTGCAACGCGTTGTGCTGAACGGTCTGCATAGGGTCATTCTCGAACACGGAGGGAAACAAGTGTCCTCTACTAAAGGTAAAAATAGGTAAAAGTCAAGATCCACTTTTCTTTTTAAGACAATCAAACTTTGAACTTATACACACAATAGCATCCTGCTCTGCAGAATCTTCTGACAGAAATTTAGTCTGCAAACTTGCCAAAAAGAAATTCTCAACACTTTCATTGTACATACACAGTATGAAATATTTCTGCTGCACTAAGAAGAAAAAAGCCATTCACCAGAGCCACTTAAGCCATACAAGGTACAAATCAAATATTACGCAGGAAAGCACCACTCTTTACGCAGGAAAGCAATCTCCCAGTTAGCATTTACACCATACAAGGGTCACGGAGCGCAGCAGCTGCGGCACAGTGGAGAACGAAGAATCCTTACTTAATTGCAAGCACTACATCTCTCAAGAAAAATCAACACAATGTTTTTGTATTTGTTTTGTCACATCCTTTTTAAAGAAATGAAAAATGAGCTGCAAGTGACTAAGAAAATCAACCAACCAAAGTAGAGGAAGGACGTCCTATTTGATTTTTAGTAACTACTAATAAGCTCAAACATAAGAGCTTCCCCAGGTCTCCACGTGAGAACAGCAGAATCCCAATTGCTACAGGCAACTCTTCATTTACCCTGGCACCTAAGTGTGTATACACTAATGACACATATACTTATACACTACCTTTTACGCATTCCAATTAACAAATCAGCCTCCCCAATTTTCAAACGCTTTCATGTATTCTTACCACTTTTTCTGAACGCTCTTAGCAGAAGTTTGGTGCCTAGTAGGGTTGTCACCAATACAGGCACCAATAGCACAAGACGGGGTTGATGCAGCATAAAAAATTCAAGCAGACTTGGTTGAACAACAGCAACTGAAGACAATCGCCTGGGCAATTCCACAGCGACGCACTCCAGGCTCGTGACAGCGCAGTCACGGCTAAAAGACGCACAAACCTGTTTCGGCAACAGTTCTTGCCAGAGTGAGAAATTAGTTACGAGGGCCAGGAAAAGAGATTCCTGTCATACAGAAACTGAGAAACTAGATTGATTATGGATCAGAGCTACTGATCCATCATCTGCTGCACTTCTCACATAGGAGCTCATTTCAGGCGCCTGAAAAACTACAGGACACTAAGTTTGGCTCACGGAAGATTCTCTGAGCTTTTTGGCTGGGGGGGGGGGGGGCGGGGAAATCAATTAGCATGACCTTTACCTCACAAGCTATTGTAGTTTGTGCCTATCTTGAATGCAAATAAATTGCATACGAGTAACTAATAATTTCCCAAATGATATCCAGATTTCACTGGAAAACAATTTTCTGCATATCTACTACAAATGTTATGGTTTTTTCCCAGCTGCAAAGTAGTTACAGACTCTAATTTAGCTCCGATTTCCAACCTTTCCAAAGTAGAATTCCACTTGTACTCAGCATTTCCATCTTATGTCTACATACAGGATGTAAAAACAAGTATATATCGCATTCAGTTCTCTTCCTTTTTATACACTAGGAGTGAAAAATAGACTCCAACTTGGTCACTGTTGGAGATGTACCCCTCTGGAGAGCACATTTCCTCCGTTTCTTGAATAACTGTGAATGTTTGCTCTCCCCTTGATACTCTCCCAATTTTTTCAACATCCTCTTACAGTCATGAGACTACTTAATAGGGATATCAGCAATACTGATATCAAATGTCTTTCCTGCTACAATCATCTTCTCCCCTGCTTATTCCTTTAGCACCACTCAAGTGGGTCTTCCTTGCCAAAGTCCTACACCAAATACTCCTGTGGAACTTTTAAGTCTTGTTCAGAAAGTACCTTCTAACCAAAGTAAGCCCCTTTCCACAACCAGTTTTCTTCTTTCCAGAAACAAAACAATTTCACTGGGCAGTAAGAAAACGTTTGCTGTCAGCACAGCTCACTAAATGCGTCAGTCGCTCTGCGTAACTGCACCACCCTTCTCATTTACCAAGTCATTTGCTTTTGTCATCCATCACCTCCACCATAAACGTGTTAGAATTATTTCCAGTTCAACAATGAAAACAGAGAGGTCCTCTGGTGGTCCTAGCAGACGATGATGTTTCCCCACAGACAGTTACTTCCGGGACCTCTTCTTAGTCAGTTCTTAACACATCTAATAGGAGAGAAACTACCAGAGTAGTTTCAGCTTTGCAAATTAGGAAATCAGGCGGTATTTAGGCTTCATGAAAATTTACGAAACAGTTTTTTAACCCTTAAATGATATTCGAATCGCTCTCCCTAAGTCGATGGTGTTCGTTAAAATGCCGCCTTTGCAACATCAAATGCCGCTACTACCTCTAATACTCATTAGCTTAGAAAGGGCAGTCCTACAAAGAGCTTACAAGGTCAATACCTCAGACATGGCATCACCACACTTTTCAAAGCATTTCATTTTGCTGTCTCACGTGACACACTAGATGTTTCAAAACAGCTATGCTATCAGACGTGACAAACACAAACCTTAGAAAAAAGTATCCATGTAATTCTTAAAAGTGATCCATAAACTCCTATCAAAAATACCTCCTTAATGATTTATCCTCTCATGTGCTAGAGAACGCTCTCCTCTAATGGAATTTTGAATTTATCACATACCATTCTGTAGAGAGAGAATCATTCTCCAGGTTTCTCCTATAGGCACAGAGCAAGCTCCGAGAATCCTAAACCAAATTAATAAACATAAAGAACACTTAAAATACCTCAGCCTTGGTTAGGACGATGTTAAAGCATGAGACATCAAAGTTAGAGCACGCTTTCCAGAGCACAAGCCTCAGGAAGGCAACACCATCCAGTACACCATCTCTGTGATACGACCCAGGCTACAACAGAGTTATTCCAGACGTGGAGCTGATGCTACCCTAGTGCAAATCCAGAGGAAACAGTGCTGCTGCCTCTGGAGACACCTCTCCTCTTCTTCACATCCCTGTATCGGCCTCGTTATCTGCCAGGTACAACATACATGGTTCCAAGAGTATAAAGTGCAGGTTTACATCCCTTCGGATCTTCCCCACTAAACTTGTCTCTGAATCTTGCAATCTTTCAAATTACTCTGTTAAATTTTCACTTTTGTTATATTAAAAGAAGCTATCCATCATCACTTGTTTTCTGCCACTCATTCCTGGTGTGAAAAGATCTTTTGTGAAGCTAAAAAATTTACTTAAAGGATTCATATGCACGGCACCCACATGATTTTTCACAAACTTGACGTTCCGTACAACTTGTGAACCCTTGTAATTACTCCGTACACGAAAGCACAATTTGACTGTACAAGCTAAACAGTTTTCTGCGCAATTCGCTTGGAAAGTGGGGGAATTCTGACACCTTATGGCTGTTCCTGTATCTGACCAATGATAAGTCCTGAACATGCATGGCCCCAGCGTTAGCAGAAGCAAAACGCCCAGCTTACCTGTTATTTGGATTCCTGGAAATTAACTGACACTCGCGCAGTCTGCACAGAGCCCCCTGACACTCAAACAACATGACCGCAGCGTCCTTTGCCAGAAGATGGAAGTTTACGATCCTTTGTGTTCACTTTCTCCATTCACCTGTCAGTGCCTTCACTCACAGACACAGCAGATTCACGGGCAGCAATGACAACCTGCGCCTCGTGTTCATTAGGGCCCACCTCATCACAGCCACTGCAAAGCACGTCAGCAGGGACGGCAAGCGCATCTCCAGCGCGGGAGAACTCAGCACATCTCTCACTAGTACTTGAAATCAAATCAGTCACTTTGGGGCAAATAAGTCACTTTTGGGCAAAATAATTCCCCTTATTTTCCTGTGTATCAGAATTCAGCTTAATAGAATAATAAGTCACTTTGGCAAAATAATTCCCCTTATTTTCCTGTGTATCAGAATTCAGCTTAACAGAATAATAAGTCACTTTGGCAAAATAATTCCCCTTATTTTCCTGTGTATCAGAATTCAGCTTAATAGAATAATAAGTCACTTTGGCAAAATAATTCCCCTTATTTTCCTGTGTATCAGAATTCAGCTTAACAGAATAATAAGTCACTTTGGCAAAATAATTCCCCTTATTTTCCTGTGTATCAGAATTCAGCTTAACAGAATAATAAGTCACTTTGGCAAAATAATTCCCCTTATTTTCCTGTGTATCAGAATTCAGCTTAATAGAATAATAAGTCACTTTGGCAAAATAATTCCCCTTACTTTCCTGTGTATCAGAATTCAGCTTAATAGAATAATAAGTCACTTTGGCACATAAGTCACTTTGGCACATAAGTCACTTTGGCACATAAGTCACTTTGGCACATAAGTCACTTTGGCACATAATTAGAAAAAATTATTATTAATAATGAATTAGAAAAATGAATTAATAATGAATTAGAAAAAAGATAAAGAAAAAAATTAGGGTTACTCTATTTTGATTTGACGACGTTTTAAGATCATCGGGTGCCAAACCACATTAGAATCTGCAGAGAAGGAACCATCTTGGATCGTAGCTTAAGCCTCCGTACCTGTACGCACGTGTCTACGGAGGCCCCGCAAACATCGCTGAACCCGCCATCGCCTCTGCGTGTGAACAACTTGTCGCTCCTCGACTGACTCTGCGTGGTGAGAAAATCCTAAAGAGGAGAAGGAGCAGGACACAGATTGTGAGGGAAAAGCAAGGCCGGAGAGCACGCCGAGGCGATGCAAAGCCAGGCAAAAAAAGGGCAAGGCAGCCACAGCAAAGTGACAGACAAAAAAACTGGGGAGAAGCGGCAGGGGGGAGGGGAGGGGAGAAGCGGCGGGGGGGAGGGGAGGGCAGAAGCGGCGGGGGGGCAGCGAGAAGCGGCGGGGGGGCAGCGAGAAGCGGCGCGGGGGGCAGCGAGAAGCGGCGGGGGGGGGGCAGAAGCGGCGGGGGGGGGGGCAGAAGCGGCGGGGGGGGGGGGGCAGAAGCGGCGGGGGGGGGGGGGGGGCAGAAGCGGCGGGGGGGGGGGGGGGGCAGAAGCGGGGGGGGGGGGGGGGGGCAGAAGCGGCGGGGGGGGGGGGGGGCAGAAGCGGCAGGAGGCGGGGAGAAGAGGCGGCGGGGGAGCAGGGAGAGGGGTTGCTCGCTCACCGCACCGGCAGCCGCCGCCGTTCCCGACACCCGAGCCCCGCGCGCCGCCATCTTGCTCGAAGCGGCTTTTCGGCGACGGACGGACGCTCCCGTCCTCCCGCAGCACAGACCTCTCCGCCCGGCACCGAAACCGGCCATCGGCGCTCCGGTACGGGCCCCTACCGCGCCCCAAGGCGGCCCGGAAGCGCCCTTCGGTCCTCCGGACTCATACTCGATTGGCCGGTAGTCCTCCGGCACGACGGAAGTGCCCGGTCAGTCATCCGAACTCACTCTCTATGGGCCGGAAGTCCTCCGAGAAGTCCTCCCCGCCCCCGCCTCTGCGATTGGCCCGCTGCTCCTCATATCTGCATAGCCACGCCCCCTCCCCGCCCACCCCTGCCATTGGCTCACTGCTCCTCACATCTGCATAGCCACGCCCTCTACCCGCCCACCCCTTCGCGATTGGCCCGCTGCTCCTCACATCTGCATAGCCACGCACCCTGCCCGCCCACCGCTCTGCTATTGGCCAGCTGCTGTGCAGACTGAAGCCGCCGCCGGCGCGCATGCGCAGTGTAGAGACCGGCGCCGCCGTCCCAGGCGGGGGGGCGGCCCTCAGCGCTGCTCACTGCTGCCGTCTGGCGGACCCATCGCGGTACTGCATGTGGGCTCGCCGCTTCTGTCCCACCCCCGCCTCCCGCCGCTTCCGCGGGGGAGGCGCCGGCGCTGCCGTTCGGCGGTTCGCTGCCGAAAGCCCGCCGGCACCGAGCACGTCGGGCGGCGGCAGCGAGCGGGGCGGCGCCACCGCGCAAGCACTGCAGCACCGCATTGCCGTTACCGGCAGACGGCAACGCGGAGCACGGAGGCGCCTCCGCGGCGCCCACATGCAGTACCGCGATCGGTCCGCCAGACGGCAGCAGTGAGCACCGCGCCAGTCTTTACTACTGCGCATGCGCGAGAGGGGCGATGCCAGTCCACACGCCGCGCATGCGCGACCCGGCAGCGTCAGTCTACGCACTGCGCATGCGCGACTCACGCCCTGCCAGTCTACGCCCCCCGCCCCGCAGCCCGTACACACTCCTTGGCAACTGACGATGAAACAACTGGCGCGGCGGAGGCGGCGCCAGTCTAGACACTGCGCCTGCGGGGGGGCTGGCACCCGAAAACGAAAACTGAACCTTCCCACACTCCTTTTGGAGTTTTACAAAGCGCCACTCTTACATGGAAATTCCTTCGCACGCTCAGTTCTCTTCCTCCGCCCCTGTTTTTGGGGTCTGGGGCGTACCTAGGGCAGGTGGTCCGTGGGTCGGCGATCGCCATCTCCGCCTGCCCCAATTCCCTTTTCCCCCAAGTCACGGCACGTTCACTGTTCAGAAAAACACGAGAACAAAGTTGAAGCAGCATACACCACCTTATCCCGTTTGCCATTTCTTCCGAGAAACAGCCCCAATTGCAAAATAGAGTATTACAAGTCCATTACAAGTATTATAAGCATTATAATTATACTTTAAGTATTATTCTATTATAAATATTATTATTCAGCCATTTTTCCTCATCTTCCAATTTCTGTAACAGCCACCGATTACAATGTTTACCTAAAGTTTTCTTATTTACACTTCCTCCGGGGGACCCCCGATATCTTTCCAACGTGCCAGAACACATCCTAACGGACTCTTTTCCAAAATTCCCCCGCTCTGTTGACTGCCCATTATTTACTGGATTATTATTATTATTGCTATCATCATCCCCATCCCGTTGTTACCAACCAAACGACTAAAACTAAAATCACACCTCCTAGACATAACTAATTAGCATTAAAATACCTCATTCATTCTCATTTGTCAATCGCTTCGTCCATCTCCAGCTGTTTCCCTCGTGGGACGACAGAACCGCGGATCACGACTCCGCACTCGCTTCGTCGTGTAAGCACGTCTCGGTCGCACACGCACTAACAGGACGAAAACAAGTTTTACAACCACAAGAGTATCCAACCGTACAAACAATTAATACAACTCTTGGAACCACACAAACAACCACATAGGATTCAATCATTAATATCTCAGCCTTCAGATGGTTTCTGGTGGGACTGGAACCCACAATCAAAACCGATTCAATACCCAAAGCACACCTTTAAGGCGCTGGGCTGCCCGGTACACGCTGTCCTGCGCAAGCCTCACCTTACGACTTACGGAGAGCTCCCTAATGGACCGCTCCCCAAACCAAAAAGAACCAAAAAGAATACCTTTTCTAAGATGGTCCTTGTCTGTTCCCGCAGCGATCCGACTGAGGCGAGGAGTCCCGCCGGAGAAATGCCTGGGGGTACCCAAAGGAGTCCTGTTCTCAGCGGGTCCTGCAGCCGAACAGAGAGGGTCCCAGCTGGCTCGCCGGATCCGACACCTGAAAAGGAAAACTGAACTTTCCCAGACTCCTTTTGGAGTTTTAGAAAGCGCCACTCTTTATCGCAGCGCTGGGTGCACGGGGGATTTCTCCTCCTAGCGGGCACACCCGGCTTCTGGGCAGAAAACTAGTTACACGCTACGGTCACGCATAACTCCTAACATATTTACGTACTCTTAAATATCGGTTCATTTTCTCTCGCTTTACATGGAAATTCCTTCGCACGCTCAGTTCTCTCCTCCGCCCCTTTCTTTTGGGTCTGGGGCGTATTCAGGGCGGGTGGTCCGTGAGTCGGCGGTCACCATCTCCCCCTGCCGCAATTCCCTTTTCCCCCAAGTCACGGCACGTTCACAGCTCAGAAAAACATGAGAATAAAGTTTATCCCTTCTCCGGGATGTTCCCTTCCAGGGCAGACAGTTCTGCATAAAGAATCCCCCTTCTAATCACTCCTGACCGCTTCAAGGACGCTCTTCTCCTTAGTGTCTTTAGGAGTGTGTAGATCACCTACTGCACCGGCACCCGAGCCCCGCGCGCCGCCTGTGTGTCTTGGGCCTCCCCCCGCCTCGCGCTTCCCAGAATTTGCTGTGCTTCCCAAAATTTCTTTTGGCTTCTCTGTCCCTCTCGTCTCTATCCTTGTGTCCTGCTCCCTCTCCTTCTCTTTGTTATCCTCTGCCTCTGTCCTGCAGCCCGTTCCCTTTTTTTTTCCTCCTTTTCCATCTCTTTGTATTTCAGTGCTGCCCATCATACCCGTCACCTGTCCTCACCGCAGCGCTCCTCTGTCTCCATCGGGCACCCACAGGCGGTCTCAGTGCCACCGGTTCCATCAGAACCTTTTAGCCAAGAGGGCGGCAGTCGCTCGGGCTCCGGCGGGTGCAGCTGCAGTAACGGGGCGCAGCAGGTGGCAGCGGCACAGCCGGCACTCCAACGCTGCTGCCTATCTGCTGTGCGTGTGTCTGCTCCCCCAGCAATTCGGGGTTCCTGGAAAAAAAGGGCTGGTGGAGTCAAAGTGCCAAATCCTGGAGCGACCGAGCGGGCCTCAAGCGCTCGTCTGACCTCTGGTCACACCACGGTGCTCCTGCTGTTCTCCCTGGGATTTCCAGTGTTCCTGTTACTTTAATTTTTACTACTTGTTATTTACTTTAAAGCATTTAGAATAAAAACTTAAATAACGGTAACGAGAACAGTCTTTAAAGGTAAAGTGCACAGACTCCAGCTACTCTGCAAAACTTTACAGACAGTAATTGCTCCCAGTTTATATCATAAAACCACAAGCAGCAAAATACAAGTTAACAGAGCACTAATTGGGATCAGCATCTGGAGAGAAACAACTCGAGTCGGTATGAAAAAATTTAAAGAAATCACGGGCGCTAGTGAATGCCACTTAGTGGTAAAGTGACAAAACCTTAGAGTGCAAATAAAGAAAGGACAATTTATTTAGGGACGAATCATGTTTAAATTTAATCGCAGCTACTACTTCACAAAGCAGGTAGTTCAGATTCCCGGTCTTCATTGTAATTTTAATAAAAAAGTTTAGCAGTCTTTTTTGAAGCCATATAGAAAACTGGTTGACAGCCATAAATATCTAAAGTTAAATAGAGCCATTATTAGATAAATTGCAGTCATTAATGACTCCATCGGAAACAAAATAAGACAGTTTTGGAATTTAAAATGCAAATAGAATTGGAAAGCTAATGGAGAGCATTTAATACTTAGATTATAACACAGCTGTAAGTTCACAACCGATAATGACTCCTGCCCAGAACCAAAACAATAATCAAAGCTTTAGATTAAACAAAGAGAAATAAAAATGAGTCACTAATTAACAGCTGTGTTTAAATGTAGGTATTAAGAAAATTCGCAGGTGGTGATGATTCTTAACCAGAACTAACAACATTAAGAGAGTTAGTTTTACAATAAAATTAGAAAACTGTTAACAGAGTATTATGACCACTTCAATGTAAACGTGGCCATTTGGGGGACAGCTGCCCCCCCCACCCCACAGATTTCTTTCAAGTAGAACTCAAATAAAAGTAAAACCAGTGCAAAATGAATATGATTAGTAAACAGTTACACTGAATTTGGAAAACTGAGAACACGAGTTGGGCATCATTAATGCCTCTCACTCACCGAGCAGCAGCCACGTCACATCGGCGCACTCGCGGCGCCCGGGCAGCACCGCCGGAACGAACATGTCGCGACACGGAGCAGAACCAGAACAGCGACCGGGAGCGCTTTGTGGTGACACCAGCGGAGCGCACCTGCCGCGCTCGGGCGTGGCTCGTGACTCCCGCTGCACAACGGCGACTCGGACGAGAGAAGAAGCTTTTCTGCCGCCGCCGTCCCTGCTGCCGGCGATCCGTGTCCTCTCCCGCTCTCCTGCGGCCTCAGAGAACAGTCCGTGACCGAGCGGGGCCGTGTCAGCCCGTCCCGCGCCCCAGCGCAGCGCCCGGAGGAGCCCCCGCTCCGCCCGCTGCGGGCACACCCGCCCCGGCGGCGGCTGCTCGGCCCGGACGCCGTCACTGCCCGGCGCAGCCGTCCCGCCCGTAGCGGGCAGCGCCGCTTAAACGGCCGCCGCCGCTGCCGCGTACGAGTAACCGAACTGCGCGGCTGAGCCCGCCCGGCACCACCGCCCCTCTGCGCGGCACCGCCGGGCGCGGCCGCGGCCACGGCCCCGACGCGAAATGGCCCGGAGGCAGAACCGGCCGCGGCGAGAGGGACCCGCCCGCCGCAGCAGCTGCCGCCGCTCGCAGCGGCTTCTCGGCGACGGACGGACGCTCCCACCCTCCCGCAGCACAGACCTCTCCGCCCGGCACCGAAACCGGCCATCGGCGCGCCGGTACGGGCCCCCACCGCGCCCCAAGGCGGCCCGGAAGCGCCCTTCAGTCCTCCGGACTCACACTCTATTGGCCGGCAGTCCTCCGGCACGACGGAAGTGCCAGGTCAGTCATCCGAACTCACTCTCTATGGGCCGGAAGTCCTCCAAGAAGCCCTCCCCGCCCCCGCCTCTGCGATTGGCCCGCTGCTCCTCACATCTGCATAGCCACGCCCCCTCCCCGCCCACCCCTGCCATTGGCCCACTGCTCCTTACATCTGCATAGCCACGCCTACTACCCGCCCACTCCTCTGCGATTGGCCCGCTGCTCCTCACATCTGCATAGCCACGCACCCTGCCCGCCCACCGCTCTGCTATTGGCCAGCTGCTGTGCAGACTGAAGCCGCCGCCGGCGCGCATGCGCAGTGTAGAGACTGGCGCCGCCGTCCCAGGCGGGGGGGCGGCCCTCAGCGCTGCTCACTGCTGCCGTCTGGCGGACCGATGGCGGTACTGCATGTGGGCGCCGCGGAGGCGCCTCCGTGCTCCGCGTTGCCGTCTGCCGGTAACGGCAATGCGGTGCTGCAGTGCTTGCGCGGTGGCGCCGTCTCGCTCGCTGCCGCCGCCCCACGTGCTCGGTGCCGGCGGGCTTTCGGCAGCGAACCGCCGAACGGCAGCGCCGGCGCCTCCCCCGGGCGAGCGCCGGCGCTCGCCGCTGCTGCTGCCGCCTCGTGGCTACAGCGCGGTACTGCAGCGCCGGCACCGCACCGGGGCGCACCGGCGCTCCTCCTGCCGCCGCACGGCCGTGTGCCCGCGAGTCCCGGCGGTGGGTGAGGGACCGGGACCGCCATGAGGCCAGCGAGCCCCTTGGGCGGGGGCGGGGGTGTGTGCCGACCGCCGCGGGGGCGGGACCGGAGCTGCAGCCCGCTGAGGGCGAGCTAGGTCGGGGCAGTCCCGGGGAGGTACCCGAGAGCTGCGGGAAGGGAAGAGGGGAAGAAAGAGCCGCTGCTAAATAGATACTCTGTGCTATCTCGATAGAGAGCATCTCTAGAAGCGTAAGTAAAGCTCGAAGTGTAAGTAGCTGTGGCGGTGTGCCTGTAAGTACAAGCAGATAAATAGTTTAAATAGATATTCTGTCTGCGTGTAAATAGATACATGTGCAAAGATGCGCGTGTTTAAATAGAGATGATGTCAGCGGAAAGAAAGCTTCTCTGGGCAAGCTCTCTCTGTTTTGCCATCAGTTGAAAGGCGCGGGATGTGTCAGTTGTGCCAAACGGGAAGCGGCGCCCGGCGGTCGCGCTCCGGCTTTGGTCCTTGCGGCGCGCCGGGGGCGGGGGAGCAAGATGGCGGCGCTCGGGCGTCGGGAACGGCAGCGGCTGCGGGCGGCGGCTGCCGGTGCGGTGAGCGAGCAACCCCTCTGCTCCCCCCCGCCACTTCTCCCCCCCCCGCCACTTCTGCCCCCCGTCTCGCCGCTTCTCCCGCCCCCCCCCTTCCTCCCCCCGCTTCTCCCCCCCTCTCCCGCTGTCTTCCAGGTACGACATATAACGAGTTGTATTTCCAAGAGTATAAAGTGCAGGTTTACATCCCTTCGGATCTTCCCCACTAAACTTGTCTCTGAATCTTGCAATCTTTCAAATTACTCTGTTAAATTTTCACTTTTGTTATATTAAAAGAAGCTATCCATCATCACTTGTTTTCTGCCACTCATTCCTGGTGTGAAAAGATCTTTTGTGAAGCTAAAAAATTTACTTAAAGGATTCATATGCACGGCACCCACATGATTTTTCACAAACTTGACGTTCCGTACAACTTGTGAACCCTTGTAATTACTCCGTACACGAAAGCACAATTTGACTGTACAAGCTAAACAGTTTTCTGCGCAATTCGCTTGGAAAGTGGGGGAATTCTGACACCTTATGGCTGTTCCTGTATCTGACCAATGATAAGTCCTGAACATGCATGGCCCCAGCGTTAGCAGAAGCAAAACGCCCAGCTTACATGTTATTTGGATTCCTGTAAATCAACTGACACTCGCGCAGTCTGCACAGAGCCCCTGACACTCAAAAAAATAAGTCACTGGCAAAAAATACGTCACTCTGGCAAAAAATACGTCACTCTGGATTGATCCCAAAGAGATATAATGCTAAAGAGACGGCAGAGTACCCAACATGAATGTACGTCTAAATTGCGTTGCTGGGAGTGCTGTTATTTTCTTAAACCAGACTTTTGCAAAAATTAAGCCACTTTTGCAAAAATTAAGCCAGGCAGTCACTTGAAATAATCACTGAGCATCCTTTGCTTACACTAAAGGCAATTGTCAGCACATGACCAATGACATAGGATCGCCAAGACTTACCAGTTTTCCACAACAACTGGAGCAGTGCTTCAGTCTATACTCCTGCCTCCAGCGTCCTTCTCCCTATCAACTTCGCCTGATCTCACGGTGCTCACTGTGCAGGACTCTGCTCTTGAGCAAAACTGCCAAAACTCCTCTGAAAACTTCTGAGATTATTTTTTTTTTCTCCCCTCAGTTAGTTGCACAATTACCTGAAGAAACGGGCAGTAATGAACAAAGGTTTAGTGTGACACACGCTCCGTTGGCAGGACAGAGTCATGTAGCTGCACGGCTCCTCCCGGGAAAGCTGGCATACACTCAGTCTTGCTTTCAAAAAGCATGAATTCCATTCACATGTTAAATAAATGCAAAAGAATGCATTTCACCTAACGAGGTGAATAAAGTCTTTCTTATGGTAAAGGAAAATACATTAACCTCACAGCTTTTCAGAAGCCACATCATCCTCACCACTCCCATGTCATGGGGACAAAGGAATACAAGCAGACTGTTTGCAAAGGCAATTACCTGCTCTGTGGACCATCAAAAAGCAAGCACTGAGAGAGTAAAAGACATTCTAAGGAAAAGCTAAAATCTAGGTAAAAAACATTTTTAATGTCACAAGACATAGTTCATTTAGGCAAGTGTTTTGGGTTCTAAGGCTTAGCTAAAAGACACGAGTTGGTAAGGAGGCATCCCAACAGACAGAAGTTAGGAAAAAAAATACTGTCACCTAGATTTAAAGGTAAGGGAGGAACACTGTGACAATATTTAATTGGAAGGCCTCAGGGATTTACAAGAGCCCATACTGAGAAACAAAGTAAACCCCAAGAAATGCAAATCTCTGCTTACATAACCCTGCTAACGAAGTAGGTAACTCCAGGTGCTAAGGCAGAAATGCAGCCGTGAGCTCATAACCAGCATAAATTAGCCTAAGGGCAGGTTCCCGAGAGAGGAGGTCTCTCCCACGTGCCCTCCCTTGAATTAGCTCCAGCAATTGCGTGCTTGAGAAACGGCTGTTTGCAGACGTACAAAATAGTTCTATTTGCGTAGCAAGACAGGTTCTTTCCAACAGCATTTTCTGTTATGATGTAATTAACATCGACACCATGAGACTATAGCTTCCTGAAACGAACCCTCATTAACCAGGGAGTAGCTTCTTCCTGCAGCGAGCTAGGTTCAGACTTACTGCACACGTGACAACTCAGCACAAAACTTTCCAACTGGGAAACTCAGTGAAGGAAACCAGAGCTCATTTGATGCCAAGAAGGCACATCAAACATAGTATTTTAGGGGAAAAATAACGGCACTTATTTAAGCGTACTTAAACCCAGTGTATTTATAGACTTCTCCTTTCTGGTGCAGGTTAACGAACGGAACCAGACGATTGCAAACTGTGAGAAGAGCGGTTGATAAAATTTCGCTTTCGCTAAGAGTTAATTAAGAAGGCATAAGGAGGACACATACGGTTACGAGTACAACCCAGATAATGGTTAGAAGCACATTGTAACAAATCAACGGACTGGAACGTGAGAAATTCATGCTCCTAACTTCTTCCACGGTGAAAAGTCCACGCTGATGAAGACTCCTGACTTCCTCCACGGTGAAAAGTTCACGCTGATGAAGACTCCTAACTTCCTCCACCCCGACCCAGGGATAACCCCCAGGACCAACTGCACATGCTTGCTGGAGGGAGTGGGGGGAAGTAAGGCGGATTTATGTAAATGACTTCCAGGAGTAATTGCAATATCCCCTCCCCGTTCCCAAATACCTAACGAGCTCCAGCGCGAATCACCCGCTGGCCGGTCAGGCGGCCGGCGCTGCGCTCCGCTGGCTTTGCCCCCGAAGGAGCTGCGGGAACACCGCTGGCGTGGGCGCGTCTCTCGCACCAACAGGGCAGATGTTGTTGCTCACCAGAAGAAGGCTTCGGGCTGCAGCTCTAAAGCAGATTGTCACTTCTCCTGCAGCCAGGAGGAAATGGCCCGCCTTTTGTAGGAAGGGCCTTAACTTCAAGGTAGCTGATTAATTGGTTACAATTTCCACAATTCCTAGCAGCTGGATCCACAATTCCCCCTTTTTTGTTTACTAATTTTTAGAACTTCATGGTGAGCAGAGACCCAGTTAAGTAGAATTCAGTAGAATTCTCACTTCCCTCTTTTGGGGTAGCTTTACCTTCTTTGTTGAAGGAATTCTCGCTCTGGCTCCAGCACTGGCAGGGTCTCTTTTAGGGTCTCTTTATTATTCTATCAAAGATTCCTCAATCATGTCGGGGTCACCAGATGTACATAGCAGGTCGAGTATGCTCTCATCTCCAAACACAATTTCATGCATTAACTTATCCCCTAGCAGTTGCCAAGCTTCTGGGCTAAAGGCAGTGTTAAGATCAGCCAGGCATTCATGTTCTGCCGCCCAATTTAGCAATTCACAGACAGTTTTATCACTTTTACCAGCTCCTGCATCCGTTATCACAGATTTGAAAGCAGAAAACATCATGCTTCCTTTCACAGAGTTTTACTCCATCTTTTCAGTCTAAGTTCTGTCCCTGGAGCCCCGGGATGGAGTGCACGTACCTTCTGAATTCAGTTGTGGTCGGATCACGTCAGGGTCACCAAATGTCACAAGGAGAAGAAGGCTTCAGGCTGCAGCTTTAAAGCTGATTAATTGATTACAATTGCCACAATTCCTAGCAGCCACAATTCCTAGCAGCTGGATCAGCTGGATCCACAGATGTAATACTAAATATCAGTATTTATGAAATCGTTATGTCTAATCTGATACCTGAAAAGGAAACTGGACTTTCCAAGACTCGTTTTAAAGTTTTAGAAAGCAGGTATTCTTTATTGCAGCGCTGGGTGCACGGGGGATTTCTCCTCCTAGCGTGCACACCCGCCGTAGCAGTTTTCTTGTATTTATACAGACACACTCATAACCCCCTCCCCAAAAGGGCAGTCTCTCTCTCCGGAGATCATTTCCATAGTCCTCGCCTCACGATCCGCCTCAGGCTCCTCCTTGACACGCCTCCTGGTGGTCGTGGGCAGGGGTCTTTGGGATGAAGGCCACAGGTCTTCCTCGCTGTGTGTTTTTCACTTCTTCCCTAAAACTCTAAAACTCTTGTTTTGGCTGGGCCCGTAGAGCCAAACCGTTTCCCTGGCCTTGAGTGGACACCTGGCTGTCTCCTACTTGTTATTGCTTGAAGACAAATGTTAGTTCTCGTTAGTCCTTATCTCTCCTCTTTGTCTGTTTTTCTCCCTATGGGTCACGAGTTACAACCTTGCCATCATTTATTTTGTCTCTCTTACCGACCTTCTTTCTGGATAGCATTCCACAGCAGGGATTAGTATTTGATAACTTCTAACATTTCACAGAGCTATTTCACAGAGCTATGTATTCCAGAGTTATATACAGTCTTGTGTCTACTCTTATACCTATCCATAGAAATAATAGTTAATATAGCTTTATACCTATACCTATCCCCCTATCAGTCCCCCCTTTTCTATTAAATCAAGTAAATTCTTTTACTTGCGTAGGTTTCCCGACTGATATAACGCCTCGTGTATTGCAGATACCCTTTGAAACATGCGCCAGACCCATACGTACAGCAGTGTTAGTGACAATATCAAAGCAGCTGTCACTATTAACAGTACTGTAACAGGATGTATTAGATGATTAGAAAAATCCTGTAGCCGAAGGTGACCATCCAAAAAGCGCTTCCCACCATCTATATTCTCCATCCTTCTCTACTCTTTTTACAATTTTCTTTATTTCATTTGCATCATAATGAACTGTCACCAGAGTCTTCTGTCCACTATTTCTAATTCTTTCCAGTATTTGCATTAAACTAGGACAAGTACAGTTTTAGGTTTTTCGTCAGGATGTATCTCAAAATGACAAACATTCTGTTCAGTGTCAAGACAGATGTCTTAAGCTCTGATGGTATTGCTTTCACAAATGAATCCTTGTTGCCCTTGCACAACACATGTCCACACTCTGTGTTCCAAGGGATACAGTGTATCCAGCATTCTAGTTTTTCATTTTTGAGGGCACAAAGATTCTTTGTGAGCGCAGAATTATTAGTTCCTTCTACAGTAATTTGAGTCGCTTTCTCATGGATGGTTCCATTGATCATTCGGCAACCTATTTGGATCCCTTCTCCGATTGTTCCCATCAAGAGGGGAGCCTCACTGTCCTTGTCCCAGCCCCACTCATGTTCTGAGTATATTTGCATTCCATGCATAACCACAGTAGCTAAATTTAAGTTCAAAGATGGTCCCATACTTCCTGTGGACTTAAGGTAGGCGTGAGACCATGGCCAACTTGGAGTGGAAGTGTTTACCATTTCAATCATACTTATCAGAACGGTGACAATTAACATCGGGTCAGTCTTATTGTAGTTGGTCCTGCGGCTTCTGCTGTCCATTGTTCCTCAGGCGCTTTCTTCACCCGGGAGTAATGAATCCAAGCAGGTCGTTCTCTGATCTTGATCGCCGTGTAGGTTGTCAGCAATATCTGGAACGGTCCGTTCCACTTCTCCTCAAGGGGGTGACCTGGAATGGTTTTAACATAAACCCAATCTCCAGGTTTGAATGTATGCACTGGAGAATCTAATCCCTGTGCCCTGGTGGACATTACTACTTTGTTTATTCATAGATTCATAGATTCATAGATTCATAGATTTCTAGGTTGGAAAAGACCTTAGAGATCATCGAGTCCAACCATCCCTAATCCCCATTAAACCATATCCTCAAGTAGCTCATCCACCCTATTCTTAAACACATCCAGGGATGGGGACTCAACCACCTCCCTGGGCAGCCTATTCCAGTGGCTGACAACCCTTTCAGAGAAGAAATACTTCCTAACATCCAACCTGAATCTCCCCTGACTAAACTTATGCCCATTTCCTCTTGTTCTATCACCCGTCACTAATGTAAAGAGCCCTTCCCCCACCTCCCCACCATCCCTTCTCAAGTATTTATAGGCTGTAATCAGGTCTCCCCTCAGCCTCCTCTTCTCCAGGCTAAACAGCCCCAACTCCCTCAGCCGCTCCCCATAAGTTTTATTTTCCAGCCCCTTGACCAGTTTAGTCGCCCTTCTTTGGACTCGCTCCAGGAGCTCAATATCTCTCTTAAAGCGAGGGGCCCAAAACTGGGCACAATATTCCAGGTGCGGCCTCACCAGTGCCGAGTACAGGGGCAGGATCACTTCCCTGCTCCTGCTGGTCACACTATTCTTGATACACGCCAGTATCCCATTGGCCTTTTTGGCCACCTGGGCACACTGCTGGCTCATATCAAGCCGGTAGTCAACCAACACCCCCAGGTCCTTCTCCGCCAGGCAGCTCTCCAGCCACTCTTCCCCGAGCCTATAGCGATGCTTGGGGTTTTTATACCCCAAGTGAAGGACTCTGCACTTGGCCTTATTAAAGCTCATGCCATTGGCCTCAGCCCAACATTCCAGTCTGTTCAAATCCCTCTGAAGGGCCTCCCTACCCTCGAGCAGATCGACACAGCCTCCCAGCTTGGTGTCGTCCGCAAACTTACTGAGGGTACATTCAATCCCCTCATCGAGGTCATTGATAAAGATGTTAAACAGAACTGGACCCAGCACTGAGCCCTGGGGAACCCCACTGGTGACCGGCCTCCAGCCGGATTTAGCCCCATTTACCACCACTCTTTGGGCCCGGCCATCCAGCCAGTTTTTAACCCAAAGGAGGGTGTGCCTATCCAGGCCAGCAGTTATCAGTTTCTCCACCAGAACACTATGAGAAACTGTATCAAAGGCTTTACTGAGGTCCAGGAAAACTACATCCACAGCCCTTCCCTCGTCAACCAGGCGGGTCACCCTGTCATAGAAGGTGATCAGGTTTGATTGGCAAGACCTGCCTTTCATAAACCCATGTTGACTGGGCCTGATCACCCGGTTAACCTGTATGTGCTCATTAATAGCACTCAAGATAACCTGTTCCATGACTTTGCCCGTCACCGAGGTCAGACTGACAGGCCTGTAGTTCCCCGGATCCTCCTTCCGCCCTTTTTTGTAAATGGGGGTAACACCCGCCAGCCTCCAGTCCAGCGGAACTTCCCCAGTGAGCCAAGACTGCCCAAAGATAATGGACAGGGGTTTGGCAATGACATCCGCCAGCTCTCTCAGGACTCTGGGGTGGATACCATCAGGCCCCATAGACTTGTGGGCATCCAGCCGAAGGAGCAGATCCTTGACCCGTTCCTCTTGGATCACAGTTTACTTCTTCCAATTGTTTTCCTAATGCTATCAGATATTGTTGTAAGCCCATTTCTCCAACTTGACTGAGATCTTGCCCTTGATACCTAGTTTGAAATGGTTTCCCATATAAGATTTCGAAGGGACTCAATTTTTCCTTAGTTCTTGGTTTAGTTCGAAGCCTTAATAAGGCAATTGGAAGGACCTGATCCCATCTCAAGTTGGTTTCTTGACAAATCTTGCTTAATTGTGTTTTTATTAAGTGATTCATTTTCTCCACCTGCCCGCTTGCTTGGGATCGATAAGGTGTATGCAATTTCCAGTCAATTTCTAAAAATTTACTAACAGATTGCACTACTTGAGATACAAAATGTGGCCCTCTGTCTGAAGAAATTACTTCAGGGACTCCAAACCGAGGGATGATTTCCCTTAACAAAACTTTAGCCACTTCTCGGGCTTTATTAGTTCGACAGGGAAATGCTTCAGGCCGCCTGGAATAGGCATCTGTTAATACTAACAGATATCTATACCCGCCTTTTCTAGGCAATTCCGAGAAGTCTATTTGCCAATTCTGACCTGGAACACATCCTTTGCCAATGTTTCCAAACTTTACCTGGTTGTCTGCCTTTGAGTTATTCTTTAAACAGGTTTCACATCTACTAACCACATTTTTTACAGTTTGAAATAAACTTCGTGCTATTATTTGCTTAGAGAGAGAATTATATAAAGCTTCTGTTCCCCAATGAGTTTTGCCATGCTCAGTTTTTATCAACATCCATAGTATTCTAAAGGGAACTATTATTCGATTGTCCTCTACTGTTGCCCATCCTGATGGACTAACCTTAGCTTTTAAATCTTTGATAAGCTTTTTATCTTTTTCATCATATTCTACCTTTTCAGGTAGTGATAAGGATTTTTCCGGGATCAAACTTAATACCTTACCTTGTTCCGCTGCTTGCCTCACTTTATGATCAGCCAATTCATTACCCACCTCCTTGTCAGTGTTACCTTTTTGATGACCTTTACAATGCATGATGGCCACAGCTGTTGGAAGCTGAACTGCTTCTAAAAGTCGCAGTATCATATCGGCATGTTTAATACCTTTTCCTTGTGTAGTTAAAAGTCCTTGTTCTTTCCAGATCGCTCCATGAGCATGTACTACACCAAAGGCATACCTTGAATCTGTCCATATATTTACTCGCAGTCCTTCAGCAAGCTCCAGTGCTCTCACCAAGGCAATTATTTCTGCCCTCTGTGCACACATACCTTTTGGGAGAGATCTTGCTTCTATTACCTGATCAGTTGTTGTCACCGCATACCCGGCCATTCAGACTCCATTCTTCACAAAGCTGCTCCCATCTGTATACCAGGTATGATCGGCCTCTTCCAGTGGTTCTTCTTTCAGGTCCGGTCTACTTGCATAGACAGTTTCAATTGTCTCTATGCAGTCATGTATGATGGGGTCGGTTTCCTGTTTATCACTCAGGAAAGAGGCAGGGTTAACTATTGTAGATGTAACGATTTCCACATCACCTGCTCCATCAGGATTGCCTGATATCTTAAGAATCTTGACGGTGATAACCAATGTCCACCTTTCTGTTCTAAAACAGAAATTACTGCGTGGGAAGTAGAAACGATCATTTTCTGCCCCAGGGTAAACTTGCGAGCCTCTTGAATGATTATGATGACAGCCGCCACTGCCCGGAGGCATCCTGGCCATCCTGTGCTGACTTCGTCCAATTGTTTGGAAAAAAACGCTACTGCTCGCTTGTAGGGTTCCAGCTTTTGGGCTAAAATTCCTATCCCCCTATCATAACCATTTGTTGCTTGAGACTCTTTAAATGAGCCTACTGCATGTTTCAGAAAGGAAGCAAAAATAACAAAAGCTGCTGTGCAGTGCAGCCCGGCCTGAAACGCACCCGTGACCAAAGCCAGGCTTGTCTATGCCCAGCACCAGCTTCTGACAGGATTTCATTCCAACTGAAAGAATACTTCTATTTCCATCTACAAAAAAGCTAAAAAAATAACGAGAAAAAAAATGTCATTGAAGTACTTGAAATGTCATTTATAAAGTGCAACGTACCATAAAAGCAATTAATTTCTACAACACTATTTTTGATAATGCACACTCTTTGTTTATCCACTGCTGCAGTAAAAATAACCTTGGTCTAACGCCGAAGAAGGGTGTTCCAAAGCGTAGGGCTCATTGTAACGGTCCGACACGTTGGCATAACGTGGAAAGAAACACCACGTCCTTCTAAGTCCTGCCTCCAATTTACAGGAATTTTGCCGTGGGGAAAACGAAAAAGGCCATGTTCTTGCCAAGCAGCAGAGCTTAAGAACAGGCTGGCAGTGACAGAGAGATGCCTGTTGGCCCGCACTGCCCCTCGGGCCTCTCATCCTGCCCTTCCCCTCGCCCTCGCGGGCGAACCGGTGTCTCCGGTCGCTGCCTGATCCCGCACAGAAGGGCTGACTCGAACGTGACAAACAAGCGACGCGAGCCAAGGTGAAAACGACTCGTCTAGAGAAACCCGACGGTTCGTGTCTCTGCCTCGGGCTGCGCGTCCCGCACACCGAGTCCCGCGACGCGGCAACTGCCCGCTGCCCTCGGAGCAGCCGGCGGAGGGGCCGCCCCTGAGGGGAGCGCTCCGCGGGCGGCTTCGGCAGCGCTTCCCGCCGGGCCCCGCAGCCTCCCGCACCGGGCCCCGACCCCGACCGCCGGGTACCCCCTGGCGGCAGCCGGCCCCAGAGCGAACAAGCTTCCCTCGCGCCGCCCGGGCCGGCAATCGGGCGCGGGAGCAGGAGACGCGGCGCGCGCCGTGCCCGCGCGCCCGCCGGCCCCGCCCCGCGCTGCTCCCCGGGCGCGGCGCGCGGGGCGCGCGGGCAGCGCCGCCGTGCGGAGCGCGGGGCTCGCGGCGCGGCGCGGGGCCGTGGGGCCGGCCGAGCCCGGCGTGCCCGAGCGGCACCGGGCGGCGTGTCCCGGGCCCCCGTTGGTGCCTCTGGCCTTGCGGCTGGCCCGCCTGCCGCGCCGTTCTCCTTTCGAGGGAACATTGGGAAATTACCGGCGGCTGTTCGCTTCCCTCCCTTTCCCTCTTTTGCCTGAAAAGGGAAAAACAGCACCTAAGGCTCGGGAACCCCCTGCAGGAGAAATCTCTCACCTTGCCGGCAGAAGCGGTCGGTATTTTCAAGGTAAAAAGAAGGGAAGTAGCGAGTAGGCAGTTTCAAACTGTTCGATTCGGGGCTATAAGTACCTCCCCCCCTGCCAAAGCCCTGCTCGCAGGGGGCTCCTCTGGGGCAGCGCTGCCGCCCGGGCACGGCTGTGCCCGACAGACCCCTCAGCCCTTCCTGTGCCCCTGGAGCTGCCCTCAGCCGTGGGGCTGCTCTGGGTAACTGCGGCACAAGGGACTGGTGACAGACTGTCGCCCCAGGTACAGCCACGAGAGCGGTCTCCTGGTCATCACAGAAAGATGTCACAGGCAGTCCGTTACCGGTGACGTGGCGCTGGAGAAATTCACCTGACGAGCAGCTGAAAAACACCTTTATTTCTGTGCAGGACACACGCCGGGGTCACCCCACCGTACGTGTGCGCCCGCTTCTTGAAAGCGTGAGCCTTAAACACATTCCATTGTTGTGCAAGATACGCCTGTGCACACATCATTCCTAGGCCCGTCCTTTTCTCTCCATCTTCTACGTGCTCTTTGTCCATCTTCTGGTCTTCTTGCAGTTGTGTTGCCTACGTGTCACTTTCATAAGCTTTAGTTTTCTGTGGTTTCAGGTTTACAAAAGTTCTTCTTTCCATTTCCCTTTTGGTACTTTTCCGTCCTTTTCTTTAAACTCTTACAAATTTACCCTCTTTTATTCAATTACCTTCTTTTATTCAATTCCCCTCTTTTATTCACTGGCAGAGGGAGTCGATCCATGTGTTCCCCTGACTGACTCGCATTGGGATCCGGATGATAATACAGACTAGCGCACATTAAAGCGACATCAAAATTGGATAAAATTTGGATTAGAGAACGCGATCTCAAAGGCTGTAAATTGGTCAGCACTTTATGCTGTAAAGCAAGGGCAAACCAAAACCCCCACGGAATTCTTAGACAGATTATGATTGGCAATGCGTAAACATACCACCTTAGACCCCTCATCTGATGCAGGGCAGCAACAATTGGTATCGTTGTTTTTGGGCCGGTCATCAGAAGATATTAGAAGAAAACTCAAAAAACTGAAAAAGCCTGAAGTACGGGATTTAGAAAAATTAATTGAAGAAGCACGGAGGGTGTACAGGAACAGAGAAAGCAATGCAAGGAGAAAATTAGGTAGAACAATAGCCACAGCAACAATCTCGGGATTAGAACAACAAAGTGCAGGACGCCAAGGACCACCCCCCCAAGGCAGAGGCAGAGGAGGGCCTCCTCAGGGATCTCGAGGGGGTTTCCAAACAACATTCAGTGTGCCTACTGTGGAAAACGAGGGCATTGGAGACAGCAATGCCCTAAATTAAAGCCTGAGATGGTTGCTGAAGCTAAATGACAGGGGAATCTACCCTGGATAAATTAAAGCTAGGGAACCAGAATGAGGAAGTAGAATTTTTAATAGATATGGGTGCATCATATTCTGTATTAAATCAAAAACTAACACCTGAAGGTCATGATTTTGTAGCTGTAATAGGAGCCATTGGCCAGCAGAAAAAGGCTTTCTTTTTACAGCCAGTTAAATTTCAGATTGGAAAACAAGTAGGGATTCACCAATTCCTTCATTTACCAGAATCTCCGAAACCTTTACTTGGACGGGACCTATTAGAGCAATTGGAAGCACAAATAATTTTTGAAAAGGGTAAGATAGAATTCAAAGTAAAAGATGATCGATGAATCGAAGTCTTAAGTTTGGTTATGATCCAAATTGAAAAACCAACTGAAGGTACCTCAGAGATTGAAGAAATTCTAGATCAAGTGTATCCAGGAGTATGGGCTTCTGAGATTCCAGGTAAAGCAAAGAATGCTGTACCGATAAAGGTGGAAGTAAAACCTGGTTCTGGTACCGTTAGAATAAAACAATATCCTTTAAGGTTGGAAGACCAAAGGGGCATAAAAGAAACAACTGAAAAATTCCAAAAGTTTGGGTTACTGATTGAATGTGAATCAGAATATAATACCCCAATGTTACCAGTAAAGAAACCAGATGGGAAATACAGAGTAGTACAAGATTTAAGGGCAATAAACAGAATTGTAGAAGACCTCTATCCAGTAGTAGCAAACCCGTACACCTTGTTATCCAGCCTGAAAGAAACATACGAATGGTTCACAGGTCTGGATTTCAAGGATGCATTCTTGTGCCTCACCTTGCCCCCTGAAAGCGTAATCTATTTGCTTTTGAATGGGAAAACCCCGATTTGAGATGTAAAACTCACCTCGCTTGGACAGTGTTACCCCAAGGATTTAAAAACAGCCCTACAATTTTTGGAAATCAATTAGCAAGGAATTGGAACTTTGGGAAAGGCGTCCAGGCAATGGCATTTTTTTACAATATGTGGATGACATTTTGATAGCTACAGAAAAGAGAGAAGAGTGTGAAGAATGGACTGTGAGTTTATTGAACTTCCTTGGATTAAGTGGTTATCGAGTGTCATCACAGAAAGCCCAAATCCTGCAGAGGGAAGTGACCTACTTGGGATACCTGATTTCCAAAGGACAACGACAGCTCGGAATGAAAGGAAGGAGGCCATCTGCAACACTCCAGAACCGACTACGGGAAAGGAACTTCGAACTTTTCTGGGAATGACAGGTTGGTGTCACTTATGGATTCATAATTATGGACTATTAGTGAAACCTTTATATGAACTACTGAAAGACAATCAGAAACAATTAATCTGGACTGATGAGGCCAAAAGAGCCTTCAAAGAATTAAAATTAGAACTGATGAGAGCCCCTGCTTTGGGCTTGCCAGATGTGACTAAACTTTTTTGGCTCTTTGCATATGAAAAACAAGGAGTGGCCCTGGGAATTTTAGCCCAAAGGCTGGAACCCTACAAGCGAGCAGTAGCATATTTTTCCAAACAATTGGACGAAGTCAGCACAGGATGGCCAGGATGCCTCCGGGCAGTGGCAGCTGTCATCATAATCATTCAAGAGGCTCGCAAGTTTACCCTGGGGCAGAAAATGATCGTTTCTACTTCCCACGCAGTAATTTCTGTTTTAGAACAGAAAGGCAGACATTGGTTATCACCGTCAAGATTTTTAAAATATCAGGCTATCCTGATGGAGCAGGTGATGTGGAAATTGTTACATCTACAATAGTTAACTCTGAGTCTTTCCTGAGCAATAAACAGGAAACTGACCCCTTTGTACATGACTGCATAGAGACACTTGAAACTGTCTATGCGAGCAGACCGGACCTGAAAGAACCACTGGAAGAGGCCGATCATACCTGGTATACAGATGGGAGCAGCTTTGTGAAGAATGGAATCTGAATGGCTGGGTATGCAGTGACAACAACTGATCAGAAGCAAGATCTCTCCCAAAAGGTACGTCTGCACAGAGAGCAGAGATAATTGCCTTGGTGAGAGCACTGGAGCTTGCTGAAGGACTGCAAGTAAATATATGGACAGCTTCAAAGTCTGCCTTTGGTGTAGTACATGCTCATGGAGCCATCTGGAAAGAACAAGGACTTTTAACCACACAAGGAAAAGGTCACCCCCTTGAGGAAAAGTGAAATGGACCATTCCAGATATTGCTGACAACCTACACGGCGATCAAGATCAGAGAACCACCTGCTTGAATTCATTACTCCCGGATGAAGAAAGCGCCTGAGGAACAATGGACAGCAGAAGCCGCAGGACCAACTACAATAAGACTGACCCGGTGCTAATTGTCACAATTCTGATAAGTATGATTGAAACGGTAAACACTTCCACCCTAAGTTGGCCATGGCCTCACGCCTACCTTTGTGGAATCATACACAGAGTTACAGTTGGGGCCCGGCCTTGATGATTTAAGCCTGTGTTATTGATGAAGCTGGAAAACACCGATAAAGAGGATAAAAGAGAAAAGGGAGTGTGAACAGCTGGTGTAGGGAGTGTGAGAAGCTGACATGGGGAGTATGGGAAGATGATATAGAGTGTGTGAGAAAATGATGTTTAGTTTAGCAGATGGAAAATAGTGCCTTTTTAGGCATAGCCAATAGCAAAGTTAAAATAGGTGCGTGCACTATTGTTTGTAACCAATCACAGCTGGGTGAGGGGTGCGTGGACACATCATGGCTGGAGTGATGATCTATAAAAGCTGCCTGTAAAATAATAATAAAGGTGTCTCTGGTATCACATCTACGGAGTCCATGCATTCAGCTGTCGCAAATGGAGCCCGAACAGGGACCTGATATTCAAGTCGACTGACGGGCTTTGGAGTCGCGGTGTGAGAGTGATCGGCGGCGGCGCCTGGCTGGACGAGTCGGCGGAGGAGGCAGCAGGGAGAGCTGAGCGGCTCGGACCGAAATTAACAGCGAGGTACGAGAGCTGGAGTCTGGACCAGTGACACCTGAAGGATACAGGTGAGCAGCCAGGGACGATGGGGTCTTCCATATCTGGAGACACGAAGAATTAGGAACCAGAAGAAAGAAGAAATAAGAACCTAAAGACAGAAAAAATAAGCGACAACTGCCTCAACAGGAGGAGGTGACTGGGAACAATGGGAAGCACGGCTTTAACAGAACGTAAGTCTGTAGTTAAGGTGTTGACAAAAGTGCTAGAGAAACAGAATGGCACTGTCAACAGCACTGACTTGATAAAGCTCCTGGTACTCCTGGTTTGGGTATCAGCCCATGTACCGGAGGCAAACTCTTCAAATATATACATGACAAGGACTTTGGACACTATAGACGTTGAACTTTGGGACGCAGCCACTCGTGGGGATGCTGCCGTGCAGCGACAGCTGACAGCCCGGTGTGCTGTGTTTGAGGCCTTGAAGGGCACGGCGGGAGAGAGCGGGGGCGAGGGGACATCAGCGTCCGCCTCCCCCGTCCGCGCCGGTAGCCCTGACAGCCCCGCTGGCACCGGCAGAACCAGCAGCCCCATCCCCGCCTCTGCCGCGGCCCCACCGGCAGAGGAACTGGTCTGGGTCTGCCAAGCGCAGGACTTGGGCTGTTTCAGAGCCCCCAGACTGGCCCACGAGCCCGGCCTCAAGCCCCTCTCACGCAGCGCTCGGTCTGTCTCCATGAGCTGGGTTCGGGACCCCAAAACGCAGGACTCGGGCTGTGTCTCTGAGCCCCTGAACTGGGCCGAGGAGCCGGCTGTCATGGCTGCAGAACGCAGCACTCGGTCTCTCTCTGTGAGCCCCAGCACTGGCCCAGCGAGCCCACTTGCTTGCCCCAAGGACGCAGCACTTGGTCCCCGTTTCCCAGCCCAGTTTCCAGCCCCGCACACGAGGGACTCGGTCACGGTGTGTGCCGGCCTCCGCCGCGTGTGCCCGAGCCCCAGACCCCGCCGGGGTCCCTCTCTGTTCACACGCCCCAAACCAGCAGCTGCAGCCGGTTCCGGGTCTGCACAAGGGACTTGGGCTCTGGGCCAGAGCCGGGCCCGGAGCCCCCGGCAGCTGCTGTCCCGGCCGGGCAAGGCGGGACTCGCTCCCTGCTCCGCAGCCCCCGAGCAGGGCCGGGGTCCCCAGGCCGCAGGGCGGGGGCCCCGCTCCAGCTCTGCTGAGCCTCAGCCCCTGCCCGGGCCCGGCTGCACACCCTGGCCCCCGCCAGAGCCCCGAACCGTCCCCGGGCCCCGCACCAGCCCCGGCAGCCCAGAACTCGCTCTCCGCTCCAAGCCGGATGGGAAAGGAAAAAAGAAAATAATCAGAAGAAAAAACAAATTAAAAAAAAAAAAAGAAGACAAAACAGTGAAACACCCAGGAAAAAAAATTAAAAAAAAAAGGGGGGAGGAAAAAACAAGAAAAAAGAAGATAACAGAGGAAAAAGTAGAAAAAAGAAGAGAACAGCGAAAAATAAAACTAAAAAGCATGACAATAAGAAGTAGAAGTGCAAAATAAATGCAATGAGGAGCTGATCCACTCTCCCTGGCCCATGGGCAGCTGGGGGGAGGTGGTAGGGAAGCTGGTAAAGCCCCTCCCTATTACAAAAAAAAAAAAAAAAAAATCCCAAACCACTCCACACACACACTAAAAAAAACATGTCAAAAAATAAAGTGAAAAGCAGCAGCAAGAACAGCCCGGCCCAACTCAGTTCCCCCCGAGCCCGCACCCCACCTCAGGCAGCCCTGGGCAGTGCCCTGTGCCCCAGAGCAGTGGGGTGCTGGGGAACCCCCCACCCCCAGAGTGAAGGGGGGGATCACTGTATTGGGGGTGGTCACTGTATTGGGGGGGGTATCACTTCATTGGGGGTCTCTGCACTGGGAGGGGTATCACTGCACTGGGGCCATCGCTGCCGGAGCCCCAGCCCGTGGCAGGTGCCAGGGCCACACGTTCCCAGGAAGGGTCCGGCCGCAGTGGCCATGGCAGGAGAAAGGCCAAGCGCTGCCGAGGACTCGATGCGGACGAAGCCGGCGGCGTTTCGTGCGCAGACACACAGATTTATCTCTGTCTCTCTCTGTACGTTCCGCGGTCACGTCGTGCTGCGCTGGCACCGCACACAGTTCGGGTACCCCCTGCCCGGCACCGCTGCTCGAGACCCCCGAGCAGGGGCAGCCCTTGGGCAGAGCCGTGGGTTGCGCTGTTGACCTCACCGCCCCCGGGCGCAGCTGATGCCGCAGCCCCGCGTCCCGAGTGATGGGTCCCGACCGACTCCCCGGTACCAGTTCCGTCAAGGCTGATGGTTTCCAAGCTAGGGGACAGAAAGTGTTCTGAAGAAGTACCTGTCCTCCTCCGTTGATTAGACAGGATCTCAGGTGACAAGTCCAGAGTACGTAACGCAGAGGGCTGCATTAGAAAGGCTGACCCCACCTGAAATGATTCCATCCTTTCTCCTCACTTGTCAGCCTTATTGCCCGGCGTGCAGGCAGGGCTGGATGGGGTGCTCTTCAGCCTAAGAAGCCAGGGAGACTAAAGCTGTGACTGAAGGCTGAGCAGGAAAAAACAGAATTGGGAATAAACTGTTCAAAAATCATTGGTGAGTACAGTTAATTTATTTATAAAGTTCATTTCCCATTCCTGGCAGAGACTATTCATCTGTCACTCCGTGCTCTCCAGAGATGGTGGTGGTGGTAGTGAGGCAGGTGGGTTCCAGCAGCTGGGAGTATTCTTCTTGCATTGCTGTGGTCTACTTCCTCTGCAAGGATGAAAGAAGATGGGAGGACATGGGAGTTAGAGAGAGATGCCCGTTCCCTCTCTCAGGCCGAGAGATAGAGAGAGCAAGACTGCTCTGGAGTGCCCAACACAAGAAGGACATAGAGCTACTGGAATGAGTCCAGAGGAGGGCCACGAAGATGATCCGAGGGCTGGAGCACCTCTGCTATGAAGACAGGCTGAGAGAGTTGGGGCTGTTCAGCCTGGAGAAGAGAAGGCTCCGGGGTGATCTTATAGCAGCTTTCCAGTACCTAAAGGGGCTACAGGAAAGCTGGAGAGGGACTTTTTACAAGGGCGTGTAGTGATAGGACACGGGGCAATGGCTTTCAACTGAAAGAGGGCAGATTTAGCTTAGATATAAGAAAGAAATTTTTCACTCTGAGAGTGGTGAGGTAGTGGAACAGGTTGCCCAGAGAAGCTGTGGCTGCCCCATCCCTGGCAGTGTTCAAGGCCAGGTTGGATGAGGCTTTGGGCAACCTGGTGTAGCGGAGGGTTTCCCTGCCCATGGCAGGGGGGTTGGAACTAGATGATCTTTAAGGTCCCTTCCAACCCAAACCATTCTATGACTCTATGATCTGTGATGACATGGCCAGAGGCCTCAATAGCTTCAGGTTCGGAATCAAGCGCGGCTTTCAAAACTTGGTGGGAAAAACTTATTCCCCCTTCATGAAATACTACCAAGAATTCCTACATACATACACCTACCGGAAATCATAGCCAGAGATCAGCCAGCTGGCTTGGGAAACGACAAGTGGCACACGGGAGCCTTCCCTAAGCCGTCAGGCTGAGCGAGGCTGCGAACGGCTCTTACCCTGATGCAGGCGGTCAGGTAGTTGAAAATGGTGGCTTTCAGCGTGAAGGACTCCCCACGCACCATCGAGTAGGGCACGGTGAGCTCTACGAAGAAGGGCTGGAAGGCTCTGAGGGACACTGTTGGGGACAGGCCAAAGCCCCTCTCTGCCGACGTGCAGAACGCGTCGGCTTTCCACTCGGTGATGGTGTCAGGGATGGTCACTCCTACATCAGCGTTTCCCTCAGAGCTGGTAAGGGATGGAGAACAAGATTTCAGTGATATTCTGGTGACTATCTATGTTTTTCTCAGCCTACTGAACAACACCTGCTGCCAGCAAACTCCTGAGCAGCTGAGATAGAGGCACTGGCTTTTGCGTGTCGTCCCAAAGCACCCTATACGTAGCCACCCTGAAAAATCCGTCTGCTAAAATACCTCTCCCTGAAACACTGATACTTGCATTCAGGCTTAAAGATCTTCTGAGGTTTTACCCCACTGAGCAGACTCCACATGCCCATAAACACTTACTTCACTGAAACTATGTCCCAGATCCACGTCTCAGGGAAGTACTTCCGGACGGTCTCCATAGGCTTGCCGGCGACCATATGTTCGGCTATTTCATAGTCCAAGTTTTCAAGCAGACCCGACGCGGTGACTAGCAAGTTTGTCCAAGGATGGGAAAAAAGGAATAGACATATCAAGCTCCATTCTAAATCAGGAGGCTACTTTCCTTCCAGGCAGTGGTTATGCTTAGCTAAACTTTTAAAATGGAAAGAACGGCTTTGAAGCCTTGGCCACTGGAAACAAATGCATTTCTCCGCTGTCACTTCAGTATTTCGTTTTTCCTAGTGCTGCTGCTCTTCTTACAGAGACTGGATGGGGTTGAGCACTCTTCCCCCATTGCCAGCAAACCCAGCAGTGCCCCAAGAGCTACGCATGATGATGTTATCAGGGTACATTTCTGTTTCAATACAAAGTCAAATGTGGAACTTACTGCCTCCAGATATTACAGTTGCACATAGTTTATCAAATTTGGTTGAAGAATTGATTGTGTTTGTACATGACCAGAAACAGAAGCCACACTTAACCCTCCTCTCCTCTATCTAAGATTCTTTTGAGATGAATATGGGTCTTTACCTCTCTGGCCGTTGGCAAGTAAATGGTTCCAGAATAGGGAGAAGCTTTCTCACAGCGTTGTGCCCTACGAAAGGCTTTCTATCAGCCTTAGAAGACTTCACATCTCAGAGCAGCCAGCTGTCTCAGGCCATGCTCTGAACACCAATCCTGCACGTCAAAAGCAAAGGTCTGATCCGTTCCGAATAGAAGGCTGAAAGCTATCACCAGACCAAAAGCTATAAAAACGTATGGATTTTGATGCTGAGGTGGGCACGCTGGGACGGAGCTATCCCCCGTGCCCCCCGGGCCAGAATAAAGGAGTGCCTGTTTATCTGCTTTGTGTAGATGAATTTTCTTCCCAGCTGCTAGCAGTTTTGCTAACACCAGGACAGTGGGATAGAACCAAAGGGGATTAACGGGAAGCAGGGCAGCGGGACACAGACAGCAAAAATGATCCACGTAACAACAAAACAGGGACCGACAGAGAAGAAAGGGACAGAGGAGTGGAAGGAAGACAATACTGAGGAGCAAGAGGACAAAGGGATGCAGACGAAAAGGAGGAGGGAGACAGAGCACGGGACAGAGAGAGACAAAAAGTAGGAGAAGGAACAGGACAGAGGGACGGCGAAAGAGAAGTAAGGAGAGAAAGAGAGAGGAAGGCAGGGGCACCGCGTAGCACGGACATGCACAGCACGGAAAACAATGCCAGGTAACAGGCCAGAGACATTGTAGTGGGGAAAAAAGAGGCGGATGCAGATCAGGACAAAGAGATGGAAAAGGGAAAACAAAGGGACGGGCTGCAGGACAGAGGCAGAGGATAACAAAGAGAAGGAGAGGGAGCAGGACACAAGGATAGAGAGGAGAGGGACAGCGAAGCCAAAAGAAATTCTGAGCAGCACGGGAAAGGGGGGGGGTTCCAGGGGAGGGGCGGAGGGCCCAGGCACACAGCGGGGGCAGGGCCAAAATCCGGGGACTCACCGCAGCTCCCGCTCCCGGCGCTGCCAGGAGAATCTGACGGGTCAGACGATTCTTTCTCTTTCCCCCCTTCCTCTTGCGGAGCTCTGGTCGCTCGGCCGCCCTCCCCCTGCGGGAACACGCGGGTGTCTCAGGGCTCTGACCAGACGGGGCTTCCCAGACACGATCCGCGCTTGCTCGGGCGCTACCCGGCCGTGCGGCGCTGCGGGTTCCGCGCACGGCCTCGCGGTGCGCGCTGGCGGCCCGGCCCGCTGCGGGCTGCAGAGGGATCTCTCCTCACCGGAGCGGCGCGCTCTGCCTGCGGCGGGAGGCAGCTGCCCCCGACGGCCTTTGATTTCTCCTTCTTCACCTCCCTCCCGCCTCTCCCGCCTCACCGCGGCAGCTCCTGCCCGCCGCCCGCGAGCGCCGGGACACACGCCCCACCCGACAAAGGGGGACCGCTCGCCTCACCGGTGAGCCCGCTCCTTGCCCGCCGCCCCGGCAGGCCCCGCGTCCAGCGCTCCGCCATGCTGCTCCCGGGCACCGCGCATGCGCCAGCCACCGACGGCGCGCCGGAGGGGTCAGGGCCGGCGCACGGACGCCGAGCTGCAGTACCGCGCTTCGGCCGCGGCGCCGCGGCATCGCACTGCCGTTACCGGCGGACGGCGGCAGCGAGCGCGGCGGCGCCCCAACGCGCATGCGTAGCGCCCGACCCGCAGCACGGCGGGCAGCACCGGGCTGCAGCCTCGGTCCCGGTCCCAGCGTGTGATGCTCAGCACTGGTGCCGTTGTCCCGGCCCTTCCCTGATGGGGCGATGGGACGCCGCACTCGCGGCAGTAGCCCAGCTCGGCAGCCCCCAAACCCATGAGCTTTTCTCGGCTCGTTTTCTTTTCTTTCTTGATGTTGCTCCAGCCCCCTGATGAATATCTTCAAAAACAATATGCATTGAGTATTTTCAAAACAGGAACTATCTCCCTACAGCTTGCCGGTTTCCCATAGTGTCACTGCTGATGTCTGTTAGGAAAACGACTGATTCTATTTGCTGCTTCTCTTAACCCCTTTGTATTTCACATGCACATACATCAACCACAGACCCGAGTGGTACATAAACCCTTTCCACCAAAGCACTTCATTAGTCACTAGCTTTCTTCTCCTGCAGTCGCTCATCCCACCAGTTCCGGGCAGTGAGACCACATTCTTTCAGCAGTAGGCAATGTGACTTTTCAGCCTGCTTTCACCATACCCACCTTACTGGTACTGTGGTGCCCGGGCTCAGCAGAAGACTGGTGTCTGCGCCTTGCTGGCTCCATGCAGAACACAGCTGACCTGGCAGCAGGGCTGCCAACACGCTAACTTAGCCCTGCAAAGAATCTTCTCTTCTTTCACCTTCCATTAGTTCCCACAGGCCTTCACTAAGAAGGTTTCAATCGATTGCTGTTGACATATTCTTGAATTCAAATATTTGTGCTATTCATAGTGAAATGCTCGTTCAGCTAAATGCTTGGCTGTGCCAGGGCTCTTTTGATCAAACTGAATAAAAGACTTGACCAGGTATTCTGCGTAGCCCCAGGTCATACAAAGGAATTCCCTAGTGCAGGAAGCAAATGCAGTATGCAGTGTAGATCACGTCCAGGGTTCTAGGAGACAGAAGGAAAGCCTCTGCCAGGGCAGGACTTAACCCAACTTTAGAAGCCTTTAAGGGCATCGCCTAAGTGGAAGGCAGAGAGGTAGTGTGTCCAAGAAAGATGATTCTTGTGATCCAGACAGCAAAGTGCAGGCTGCACACAGACACATTACTCGTTCACTCTGAATGTTTGATTTTTGCCCTCTTTCCTGAGGGCTGCAGAGAAATCTGGTGGTGTATTTAATTCCCATTGCCCACCTCAGTGATGGTATACCTCAGTGACAGTATCCTCACTGTCCTCCACTGCCTCCACAGTTCCTTTCCCACCGGGAGCAGCCAGCCCTCTCCACTCCCTGAGACCTTAATCTAGAGGATGGGGACGATGGGGAAGATGGGAGACCAGGCTGTCGAGAGCAGCTAGGCCTGTGTGCTCCCACAGGCAGAACTGCCAGCCATCCCATCAGACAGGGTGCCTAGCTTCATCAGGCACAGTAGTGTTTCTCGTGTTCTTACGCTACGTGACAGAGATCTTTCGTCTCTTCTCAGACTCTTTGCTATGCCTGAGCGATGCGTTACCCTAGAGCCTGCTGATATACTTCGGCCGTTCTTCTGGCCAGAGTTAATGCAGAAGGAGATTCTGCCTGCTCACCTTTCCGCCTCATGGTTGCACGGGTCTCTTGATTCTCCTTGTGCTGTTCTTCCAGTGTCAGTGCTTTGTAACTCGGCCTCTTGGCTTCTTCAGCCTCCCCTGTTACATGCCACTTTTCCCACTGCAGAAGTCACCTTCCAATGCTGTGAAGCCTTCCTTCCGTGTGTGATTCTCTCATGGCTCTGACAGTCTCATCAGAGCAAAAGAGGGCACTCTCGCACTGCGGTCACATCTGCATGGGCTTTCTTAGTTCAATACTCTGAAGTAAAAGAGCTCTGCCAGTGATCGTTTGTCAGCGGGTAGTTAATTCGCACGTTTGCAACTGGCTGCCTATGTTAAGAATCCTTCTTGATAAATGGATGGCAAAGATGTGTTCCTCAGGTGTGTGTCCTTCCTTAAAGTTGCTTTAAACTGTCTTCTACTGGAGGAGAGACTAGCATTTCCATCAATGGCTAAGGCACGCTCAGCCTGTCTCATCCTTCTCTGCTGCTCTTTCTGCTTCCTCCTGCCCAGCCATGCCAATAGACGGATGGGGCGGACAGTGCAATGAATTCCAACAAGGAACTTAAAATTAACCTGGCAACGAAAGGGGGAGTGGGGGTCGCTATTTTTAACCTAACTCATTGCCTGGTCCTGCAATCAGTTTAATGCCACAGAGGTGGGAGCAAACAGCAGCTGTCAAGGAGCACACCAGTGCTGCCAAGCACAGCGTATCTGCGCAGTGAAGCGCTGCCTGCCCTCTTCCCTTGAAATATGTGTGCTGTGGGCCACCAAGGACAGAGCCAGGCTGACCCTGCTGTGCTTTCACCTCTCTTGGGCAGCACAAGCTTTCCCTGAGACCCCTGTGCCCAGCCCATTGCCCGAGAGCTCCTCTGGCCTTTTACCCTACGTACACCTTTCCTTCATTTCTCTCCTTATGTCTACCCCACAATCCCAGATTCTGCTGTTTCTTTTTGTTCCTGAAGAACAAAAATGTGTTTGAAGTGTCGCTTCAGTTTATCTGTGTGGTTTTTTGGTGGTGATTCTTGCTGCTCACACTTAGTGCTTACTTTCATCTGCCTTCTGCCTGAGCATAGGTGCAGATGCCCGTCAGAGTTACATCTGTGTGTCCTACAGTGTCTTCAGGCTGTGGCAAATAAGGCTTGGAATCAGCACTCAGAGTGAGCCCAATTTTTCACTGAGCCACTATCTGTAGCCACTCAGTTTTACCCCTGGGTTCACCACATACAACTTGCTCTTTTGGTGAACAGGCTCCCTAGCTGTGCTCCTTGTCTGATACTCCACAAAGTAGAAGGAGCAGAAGCTAAGCTCTTTAGGTGACTCCTGTGATCATGGTATCCTGCATCAAGGACACTCACTTTGGAGAGAGGACTCCTGATTCCTTGTCTCTGTTCCTAGTACTATATTCTTTTATTAAATAATCATACAAGTGTAAAATACAGGGACAGTTCTTGGAGTGGAGACCAGACGCAGCTCCAGCTCCCAGCCCAAGGGTCTTGTCCACTCTCTCTGGCTGTTTTTCTGCATAATGCCATGTTTCAGAGGGAAAGAAGTGGATAGCAAGAACCATTCCTTCTCCCCTCTCCTAGACAGACATGGTGTGATGATTTAAAATATGCATACTTCCTGGAGATGAGGAGAGAATTGGACTGGCTATCTCACTTCCTGAGCAAATGCTTCAGTCACTGGACTAATAGAGACCTGGGGGAGAATGCTGTTGGGTGTTAGGTGAAGCCCAGGTTTGACAGCATACATTACACTGAGAAAACTCCCTACAGCACCAGGGCCTTCGTGTGGCACAGAGAAACACTTAGTATCTGGATAGTGACTGTACTCAAGCTAGCTCTTCTAAAGCCACCCACGCTGTTCTTAGCTGACCTAGAACAGCAACAGGACTTTATGGCATGTTTTCACTGCAAAAGAAGCCAAAGGCAGAGAGCTAGCTCAGCATCTGGACCCCAGTCACCTCGTGTAACTGCTAGCACAGGTGCTGCCACAGTTCTGGCCCCTGCTAAGTAGCAGTTTGTGAGAGGGCTTTGGTGCATCACAGAGCAATAGCACACACTGGAGATCATTGACAATGGACAGGACAGATGAGACACTACCAGAACTGGTTCCCCGAACCCTTTGCAGCTGCCTTCTGCAGGTTTTATGCTTCAAACCACATCACACACCCTAACACCACACTGCACAGCAGGCAACACGCGTTCTTCAAGCTTACAGTGCTTGCTCTGTCTCAGGCACCCTGAACTGGAAAAGCACACATGCAAAAAAAAAAACCTCATGTCTTAGATCCAGATGGTCCTCACACGAAACCTCGTGGAAACCCAGAGTTAGGAGTCAGATAATGGGGTTTGTTCTGCACTGCACGGACGCGTGGCAGAAAGCAGTTCCTGGCACTGTTGTTCAAACAACTACATTTGTTTGAAGTACAGATGTAGCCGATGCACCGTCTGAACCAAAAGGCCAAACGAGCTGGTCCTGAAGGGATGCAGAGGGTGGCAGCAGAAGGGTTTTTTTGCATGGCAGTGCAGGGGTCACACCTGTCACTTCCCTTCTGTCTCTCCTCAGCCACCAACAGCCATTCCAGCCATGTCCTCACTCCACACAAGGTGAGACCTAAGTATACATTCTCTATAGGGAAAGGTAGCCTGAGAAAAGTAACCTGCATACTCTTATAATAAATTTATAATTATATTGAAATAATATGATAAAATAATCCTATAATAATTGTATACTATATTGGACATGCATCCTATACAATATTCAATAAACATATCAATTCTTTATAAAAATATGTTATACATTATAATAAAGTTATAATTTATGTTATTTATAAAACATCATATAAAGTTATCGTATCATATTTAATGCTTGCATTGAAAATATAATCTCCTTATTTTTACATCGCTATGGAGGTGGGTAAACACTGGAATAGGGGCTCAGAGAGCTTGTGGGATCTCCATCCTTGGAGATGCTCAAAACTTAAAGGCCCTGGACAACTGGGCAAGGCAGCAAGCAAGCTGACGTGCCTGTGCTTGCTTGGAGCTGAGGGCTACACTGCAGCCCTCCACAGGTCCCGAACCCAGGTACGCAGCTCTGATTTTTGAGCCCTGGTAGCACTGCAGCTGCACAATACACTACCATGCACACATGCCAAGCAGACTAGGGGTTGCTTAAGTCTCCTGACACACGCTTCTCCAATGCACCTCAGATATTTTGTGACATGAGTTGTAAAGAAAAGGAGGGGGAAAGGAGAGAATTGAAGATCAAGGATCAGATGTTAAATCCTGCCTGCTCAGTTGCTGGTATTGAAACAGTTTGTAACTGTGTGTTCACCATTGACGGTAGCCATACTTTGTGCCACTGCATTCTGCAAGCAAATAACCAGTGCGCTCAAAAGTGGCTAAGGTGGTTTCTGTCTGACAATATTTACAACTCAGTAGTTCTTGCAAATAAAAGGCCTTATCCTACTGGCCATACACAGGCAAGTCTCCAGCTAGACTTCGCACGACTGCAAAGCGCAGGATGAGCCCCTATGTTATCAGTACCAACCAAGCGATGAGGTCAGTATAGGGTAATGGGGAAAACTGAACTGTGCTACAACTAAATGTCATGTTGATAAATGCAACTTCACCAGTTTTTATAAACAAAATTGAACTTAATTTGCTTCACAGTAGCTAAGGTGCTGTTAATTCAAACCCCACAGAATACCTCAATGGACACAGTTAATAGTCAGCAGACCACATAGGCTAGGCTTTGAAAGCATTTAATATTCACTGAAGTGCTGCTTGTATCCAATTATAACTCACTACTTGCCATCTTAATAATTTAAATCTGCCCACTCTTTAGAGAGAAAAAAATGCACTAATCAAAGACATGAATGCACCTTTTACTTTTGACAGCATTAAATTAAAACTAAATGGTAGATCTTGAATGAGTTACTCTGCAAGAATAAAGGCATTAATGAGGTAATTTCATTATAGAGGCTCATCCAAGCCTATGTGAAAACAAGGGAAGTAAATGGAGAGGAAAGCCGCTGAGGAAATTAGGGTTCCTTCCACACTAATTAATGTTTTGGGGCATTTAGTACAGGCACCAAATTAACTGCTCCAAAGAACTCCATTGAAAAAAAAAAATACATTGTTGCCCTGCCATGTAATTAGAAGACAGTACAAGCAGAACACTTAATGAGTATAAAGCCAGCCTTTAACTTATTCTGCCCGGCTTCTGAAAACATGCCATTGTGGAGGCCTAAGTTTAAGGAAGCACTAGGCGTACAATATAGGATTGTTTAGGTCCTTCTGTTCGGTGAGCTGTAAACAGGTAGCCCTGAATGAGAGACTCTGAGACTCCTGGGAGGCCCGGCTTCCCAGAAAAAAAAAAAAAAAAAAAAGTCTTAAATGCATCCAGAGAGAAGAAAAAAAGGTGAATAGGCCCGGCGCAGCCAGCACAGTGAATGCTCACCGCTGTCTTAAGTGATTACATGATGTTGTGCCACCCCCTCTCATGGAGTTATCTTTACACTGCTTTTGTCTCCTCTAATTGGAGCTGATGAGGTGCTAATTGGTTGCTTTTTTAAAAAAGCACTACTTAAGCACTGGCAAACAGAGTAAGACAGCGTGAGTGGAGTTAATGAGGGCTTAGTAAAAAAAAAAAAAACAACCAAAAAAACACCCCCACACAAAAAAACAATAAACCTCAAAAAAACGAAATCAAACCTAAACCAGCCCCATAGGAGTACGAGTGTGTACACAAACGCATGGATCGGCATCCTGTCCTGTTGGTGTAAACAAAAACCGGAGGGAACTACTGAATCCAGGTAAATGTCTGGGAGGATTTGAGTTGTGTGACAAAAGGGGCAATACCAGAAATAAATAAGCGCCCACCGCCTTTGGCTGGCATCCTTGGCACGCAGAGGTGTGCCGAAGCACACTGGTACCGGTGGGACTCCACGCAAGCCCCGTGCCATGGCACACCATGCCGTGGGACACCCGCCGGAGTGCCGCCGCTGCCCCGTCTGCCTCTGCCCCCCAGCAGGCCGGCCAAGCGGGGCAATGGAGCTCGCACGCCGCGCTGCCCGCGCCGCCGAGCTGAGCCGAGCCGGCCCGCCATCGCTGGGACGCTGCCCGCGGCGCACCATGAGGTGGTGGGATGGTGCGGGTGACGGTGGGTGCCCAGAGCAGGGCGCAAAGCTGGGGCGGCTGGACACAGGCCCCTCTGCCTGCCAAGGGCCAACCAGCCAGGGCAGCTGCAGAGGCGGCTTTCACCCCTGCAGAGGTTGCCACGGTGGGGTTTACACCTGCCCCAGAAAAACGCGGGCTAATGGGCTGAATTGGTCTCATGCCTCCTGGCCGCTCATGGGCGAGCTGCTCGCCATGGCCCAGGGAAATGCCAGCGTTCTGGGGTGCCACAGCAGGGCCTGGCTAAGCCACCGCCACGTGCGGGCAGCCCGGACTGGCCGTGGTGGGCGCAGCACAGCAGCCACGGGGCAGAGACTGCGGTGGGCGCAGCATGGCAGCCACGGGGCAGAGACCGCGGTGGGCGCAGCACGGCAGCCATGGGGCAGAGACCGCGGTGGGCGCAGCACGGCAGCCATGGGGCAGAGGCCGCTGAGGTGGCAGCAGTGCCAGCGCTGGCCCCACAGGCTGCACCCTGCCAAACCACCACCCCGCAGAGGAGGCCAGGCTGCAAAGGCTTCTAGTTCAAAGCGATTTAATGTCTTTGCGTTTAGATGGAGGTACACGCAGGTCAGAAATCGCCCGAACAGTCGTGCGACGTTTAACAGCTACTACCCGCAATGTACCCCTTCAGCAGCAGAAAGGCTCTGCTTTGGGCCCCACGTGCCCGTGGCGCCCGGTGTCTACCCTGCCCTCCCAGCATGGCCAGGCCGGCTTCGCTCTGCCTTCACGGCTTGTCAAACCACACAGAAATGGGCCCTGGAAGCCAGACGGTTTGACCCCCACGGCTGGAGCAGGCGGTGTCGACCGGACGGTGGCCCTCGGCCCATGGCTTGCAGCCCACAAGAGAGGCTTGTAGTAAAAAATAAATCTGTAAAGTGTTGCCTTTAAAAATGTTTAAATGCTTAGTCTTTTTGTACTTCTGTGTTTTGAAAATATTCTTTATATAGATATATACATACATATATATACGTACATTTGGGTATGTAATTAATAACTTTTGATGTTTTCAATAACAACTCGGATACAGAAATTTTGAACTCCATGAAGAAAATAAAAAGATTTTTTTTTGAAGTGTTTCGCATGGGTTTACCCTTTTTTTTGCCAGCTTTATGCAAAGCATTATGATTAGACTATGTAGTGTTAAACCCATTGCTACTACCACTGGATGCAGAGGTCCTAGTTTCACCATACCCATATGCATTTCCTAAAAAATGTTTTGAGTAACATTAGGTACCTTGCGTTTCACACGTATTCTGTAGGCGAGCTGATATTGTCTCCTGCATTTCTAGACCAATTCTGAAGTTCCCCGCTACTGAACGCACGCTGAGTCCTAAAGGAGAGTACAAAAAGTATGTGGTCTAATGCTGCTGTCACCTGGCAATACACAAAAATAATTCTGCAAGCTTTTTGAAAATGACACTGCAAACGCCTATGTTAAACAGTCTTCTGCCGTTTCTGAATTTGTTTATATATAGTCTACACAGACACATGGGCATAGAACACTTTTTCAGTAGCTAGAGGCTGCATTTTTTACAAGGAAGTGATACTTTTGGGGCTCCAGGGAAAGGCTGGCCAACGATGACAAGTTTGTCCTCTCTGTCATAGGCTCAGCACGACCAGGCAATCCTCTAAATCCTTCAGATCTCCTCCGCTGAGCCGCTTCATACTGGACCAAAAAAAGGAAGGTGGAGTTGAAACTATAAAACCTACAGTCAGCTCAAGAACACAATGCACCTTTTACTGACAACTCAGATCATCTATTTATGTCAAAGAGAAATAAAGAGTCAGGGCTCTGCCTTTCCTCACTTCTGTTCTTTTTTTTTTTGTTCTTTTTTTTTTGCTCGTGTATAACCATGTAAAACCGTAGTTAGAAAAAACAATGATTTTTCAAACATTCAGTTACTTGGGTATGTGTTTACATCTGGTAATTTGTACTCCTATTCACATTCTAAACTGGATTCTTTTCACTCTAATGTGTGGTCATTTGCTTTTCTTTCTGTTGTCCTGAAAACCAGGGATGTCTTGCTGGCCAGTAGAAAGAAACATCCTACTGAACAAAGCTACAATTAATTCCTGTAAACGTGTTCCTAGAGCCATCCATCTATAAAATAGGCAACAAAGCAGAGCTCCTTGCCTTAAGAAGTCCCAAAAGATGCAGAGCTGAAAAAGAGCTTGGATCCCATAAGGCTAATTGAGCAAATACCTTTTATTTTTTTCTCTTTTGCAATTCAGGCCCTTGAAAACCTTCATATGTTTCCAAGGCAGGTATGATTGTGCCCGCAGAGATCTGCACTCCCGTCACTGCTGCCTGCTGTGCTCTCACAGAATGCTTGCAGGAGGTAGTTCCTCGGGTTTCCTTTGTTTCCCATGGGATTAATGGCTTCTGGATTACCACAAGCCAGTGTGACATGAGTTGTGAAATTGCATGCTGTGCATGCCAAACTGTAATCCTTAAACATGTTCTACCCTCTTTCCACTTCCTCTTCCAGTTTACTTTTTGCCTTGCTGCTGTTGGAAAAGGTGCTTCCCAGGACACCTCCTTTCCTCATAAGCATGGCCAATTGTGCACGGATTCAAATTGGAATGACCTTCATTTTCTGAAGGTGAAGGTGATCCTATTCTTAAGGAACAAAGAGGCAAAAGGGCTGGAGTCCTTCCCCAGCTCCTGGCGCTCCCAGTCCTGCTGAGTGGTGGCTGCATTGCTCTGGGTGCTGCTTCATCGGCTGCAGCTCGGGGGCACGAACAGAGGATGAATGCAGCCCTGGCACACCTATGGAGCCGGAAAGGTAGGGACCACTTACCTGAGCCCATGGGATGGCATATCTCATCAGCTGCTGCTAATGGACGTACTAAAGGTTCTTGAAATCACTGCCTCTTGTTGGTAGGTTTTGATCTGGAAACCTTATCTTTTCCAGCAGAGGTGGCAAGTAGCTCAGTGGTTGCACAGAGTAGATGTCATGTGGCAAAGGCAAAATCACATGTGTAAGCAGTGCTGCACCTGCTAGAGCAGAAACATCTTTTGGTTCCTGCTGGGAATTGTTCCTGCATGCATTTTCAGGCCATCTCATATGTGAGCCTGAGCCAGTGGCTCCTACCATCAATGGACAATAAATCTCTCAGCTGTGACCTCAGAGGGAATTTTGCAGCTATCCCTGCATGAGAGGTAGCAGATGGCAGCGTGTGCTCAGTACAGCAGCACAGCATCTTGTGTGGAGAGTAGGAAGCATAGAAGCCACTTGCCCACCACTGCTGCCATCAATAACATCCCTAGAGAAAGCATGCAGCAGATGAGAGGGAAGGAAGTAAAACCTCCCTGCCTTTCCTCATCCTCTTTCCTGCTTTTTTTTCCCGTAGAGTCTGAAAATGGCTCTTCCTCGATATCGATCACTCAGGAAATGTTAGTTCAGCACAAATGCACTTAGGCTAATGTTTAATAGGTAAGGCCTCTCAAAAGGAAGTAAAGAGTGTTTACGAACTTCATGTGAAGGGAAAAGGCATAAGGGGTGACAGCAAAGAACTCTTAACACATATCAGGCAATCTTTAAAAGTGAAAAATAGCTGTTTCCAAAGGAAGTACCTTAAAAGTATCATAGAAGGCTGTGAAAATGCACAAAGGTTGGAAAGAATCCTTCCTAGGGAAGGGTGTGCAGGTTTTTACTCCTGTCCTTTCAAACCCCTCCTCTGTGCAGGTTGCCCAGACTGTTGGCATGCTGGGCAGTGTTCTGCGGCCTGAGACTCCACAGGCACAGGGAGCAACTGGAAAAGCTGCAGGACTGATGGTAACACAATGAGCTGGACTCACTGGCTTCAAAGGCAGGCATATGAATTGGGTCGCCTGAAATTGATGAGAGCAAAAGGAACGGCATACTGCCAGTAAAGTGCACAAAGCAAAAGTCTCCTGATTTTTCGGGCTCCATCTTCTGTTTGTACTTGCTGGCTATACCCACTGCGGCTGTATCTCACAAGCTGACAAAGCACTCGCATGTGTGCTACTACCTTTTCCAGAGCTGAAGTGCAGCATCAGGCAGGGTGCTGCTGTTAGAGCCTGTTTCTGATGACTGGAAACTAACAGACGGACTAGTCACGAGGAATCCACTTGACAGCTCAGGGATCTGACTCTCCGGGATAGCGCACACACCACTAGTCACAAGCTCAGCACTCAAGAAGCAAGCAGCATCTCAGAGAAAGGCGAGAAGTGGCTCCTGTGATGCAAGATCAGTTATCTTCACTAAGACGATTCTAGCTGACAGAATAAAAGTTCAATGTTGGAAAATGCATGTCATCTCTTTTTTTTAACGCTGGAGAGAGCTATTCCCGATAAAACTGAATTGAACAGGGCTTTTATCTGACTAGCTCTTCGAGTACCAAAACCACTGAGAACTCCTTCCTGCTCACATATAGAAATTAAAGGGGAAAAGCGTGCAGTGTGCATGCTTGCGTTGAAAATGATCTGGATGGTTCTCCATCCATCAGCTGATGCTTTAGGGATCATACCTTATGTTGCCCTCCCCATTGAGACTGGCAGTTGTATTGCATTCGAGAAACAATGAAGTATCTAAAACGTGTCCAGCTGCTGAGGGAAAGCCTATTGTCAGGAGGCAGATAAATATACTGGAGAAAGCAAACAAGAAGAAGAAGAAGAAGGGAGGTGAGAGGAAACAAATGAGAGAACAGAAGTGTAGCAGAGACGAGGCTCAAAGTCTGAGCTAGACATCTGACAAGTGAAAGGGACTCATCACATAGACAGAAGAGAGGTAGCAGCAAGAAAACTGGGCGGTTCAAGCTGCGCTGTGCTGAGGATCACATGAGCAGTTCCCTCAGAGGCTGCACTCAAGAAGCCGAAGTTCAAAGCCAGGGATGCTTCCATGTTTTTCATGGTTCACTTCCAGGTCATTTGATTGAAAAGATTCTAAATTTGACAACTTCTAATATTCAAAGAGGTTTAGACGTTTTTAAATCCGTTCAGCTCATCCCTGCTTGAGATAAACATGAATAGGTCAATTGTTCATTTTAATAAATTTGACTCAAAAATAGCCATTCAGAGCCACGGAAGGGTGTGTTGGGAAGGTCTCACTAAAGAGGAAAGAGAGGATGTTCAGTTTTTTAAATCCTCAATAAAATCGGGGAGAAGCTGGCTGAATGTTGTCACTCTGCAGCCCTAGAGCTGAGTAAAGCATAAAACGAGGTTAAGCATGAGACAGAGGATGAAATCAGAGAATCACAGAATCACAGAATATCTCATGTTGGAAGGGACCCACAAGGATCATCGAGTCCACCTCCCTGCTCCTTGCAGGACTCCCTAAAACTAAAGCATATGACTAAGAGCATTGTCCAGACGCTCCTTGAACTCCAACAGGTTTGGCACTGTGGCCACTTCCCTGGGGAGCCTGTTCCAGTGACTGACCACCCTCTCAGTGAAGAGCCTTTTCCCAATGTCCAGTCTGAACTTCCCCTGATGCAGCTTCGTGTCATTCCCTCCTGTCCTGTTGCTGGGCACCAGGGAGAGGAGATCACCACCTCCCGCTCTGCTCACCCCTTGAGGAAGTCATAGACTGCAATGAGGTCACCCCTCAGCGATGAGGTCATCCCTCAGCCTTCTCTTCTCCAAGCTGAACAAACCAAGTGACCTCCTCATAAGTCCTCCCTTCGAGACCCTTCACCATCTTGGTTGCCCTCCTCTAGACACACACTAACGGTTTGATGTCCTTCGTATATTGATGTGCCCAAAACTGCACACAGTCCTTGAGGTGGGGCCGCACCAGTGCAGTGCAGAGTGGGACAATCGCCCCCCTCAACAGCTAGCGATGCTGTCTGTGACGCATCCCAGGACAGAGCGGTCCTTTAGGCTGATGGGGCACACTGTTGACTCATATTCAGCTTGCCATCAACCCTACGTGATCATATTTCTGTCGTGTTGCTTTATAGCACAATAATCTGATTCCCAAATGTTTCTTACACCATGCGACGCCTGCACATTAACAGAAAATGTTAACTTATTTGCTTGTTAAAAAGCCTCTTCCACTGGAAATGTTGGATATTTTTATAGGAATAAAAGCTGGTAAGAAAAGGAATTTCTGAAATCAGGGGGATTAATTTTAAACTAGACAGAAATTTATCTGGAATTAAAAAGAAAAACATTGCTTTGTTTTCATAAGGTTAAAAATACTGAATTTCTATAATGTTCCTTTGATTAATAAATAACATTAAAATCCTATAGATATAGATATAGATATAGATAATATTGTGTCAAAACAAAACATCTAAAAGTCAAAATACTCTATTTCAAAATTTTACAGTGCTAAAAGATGCTTTGCCATCTAGTGAAATAAGTTAGATCTTCCCATCATCCAAACTATAGCTTAAATAATACTCAGTTTTCACAATACAGCTGTTTTTTTCCCACAGAAATCCTGTTTTGAAATGCTTTGATCACCTCCAGTTGAAAACATTTTGCTTCCCCTACGTCTATTGCTGTGTTTGTACACAGGGTCATCGCTTAGCTATCTTCAGAGACAGATTAGTCACAAGTATTGAAAACAAAATAAATATTTACATCCAACTCTGCAAGCTGCACAGGCTTACAGGTAGTCAGACACCTTAGAGATAAATCCAAGTTCCTGAAAAATCAGGTATGACTTCTGGATAAGTCAAGGAGAGCTGCACCTCCTTTGATTTAGCTCTGAAACTCGTTATTGCAGACCTCCAGTTTGGAGGGAGTTGTTAAACATAGCAGGAAGAAAAGCAAAGAAGTTCTTCCTGGTGCCAGCAATACGTCGTCACGGAGTTCTGCCAGCACAACCTTTATTTGTCAAAGTCTGCTGATCATCAGGAAGAGTGTATGGGAGACAGCCTACACACCGCTCATAAAGCATTGAAATTCAGGTTAGGAGATTTACAGGAAAAAAAAAAACAATGTAAGATTCCATTTTTAAAATACTAACGTGTTTTAATAAATCAGTTTATGTTTGTTACGTATGAGCTGCTTGGACACTTTAGCCGTGTCGGTGATGTTTGTGTGTTTGCCTTGTCAAATTTTCCATGAGATTAGTTCCCAGAGCCTCCAGCCCTACGAGAGGGTGTGTTACACCCTGAGCTCTCGGCAGCCCAGTGTCCTGCTTTGCAGTGCGCTAAATCCCGCAGGCTGGTTTCCTTCTGACAGTGTTACACAGGTAGTAACCTCCGTCAGGACTAACCTCCGTCAGGACTAACCTCAGGAAGAAATGAACGTCCAGCACCATGGAGTGCATGTGTTAGCAACGGCAGCTTACGCAAACATTGACAGCTTCACACTGAGAAGCAGTGAAATCCGTGAATGATGACTAAAGTAATTTTAGCTCAAAAAAAAAAATGAGGTTTGTCAAGCGTCACTGTTTTGGACTTCTCGTGACCTCACTTAGCAGAACGGTCCCACTGCCTGTAACCTTTGTCTCCAGCACTTTCAGTGATAACTAGCTTTGCAGGCATTTGTTTTCTGTCATCAAATCATTAAATGGTAATGCAATTGTTAGATTCATTTCCCCAGTTCTAATACATTTTGCAGCCAGTAACCATTCCCAGTTCATTAACTGACTGACCTCAGCATTAACACCCCCTCTGCTAGGGTTGCCTTGGAAACAAAGCTTCCTGTGCGTAATCCAAGCTTATCTAGCTCTTTATCCTACATGTGACCCTTAATTACTTGCTAAATTAGAATGGTTTTCTGAAAATCACAAGAGGAGGTTAATATGTTCTTCCAGAGCTGGTCAAGCTAAGATGACACTAAATTCACAGGGAATTCAAATTACATGATCCCTGAAGGCGTCTCTTTCAGATGGAAGATGAACTTTCCCAATGGGAGGCAGTGTGTCATGATAATGCTCCTGTCACTCACTTTCCTTGCCCTGCTTGTCCAGCTACAGCTTAATCCACTATGAACAATGTGGTAAGTAAATATCAGGTTGATTAATTACGGTGCAAGATTCAGTAACCGCTTGTGTTCTATAATTAACATTGTAATTGAAATTAAGTAATACACTTCATACCCAGATTTCTGGACTAGGAGGAGGAACAAGGGAGAATCCTCAGGGCTGCAACAGGAAAATTAAGAAAATAATAACAGGTCAAAATATTAATTGTCTCTTTAAAATTGTGGTACATTTTAAGAAACTCTATAGTCAAAAAGAAAAAATGCTTTCTTAATTCCAGATGTCTTGGAGTAGAGATGAAATGGGGTTGGTTTCTCAGAATATTGCTTACCATTTCTGAAAATAACTTTTTCTGCACCAATTTGATAAATGGAAATCATAAGAAAAGGTGCATTCTCTCCAGGATGCCCAGTGGGTTTCCTCTCCATTGTTTCCAGTGGCACCTTACTTAAAGGAGAGTCTTTTGCTTACGTGAGCAGCTTTATAAAGCTGTGCTGAGGCTAAAACGCTATCACACGGTCTCAGGAAAAAACAAAACCAAACCCCCCTTGTGTCCCAGCTGGAGAACACAGGCCAGGCTGAAGCTGAAGCATCTCCTTGGTAAAGCCAACAATGGGACTAACTAGTGCAAGTTACCTCTCCTCACCGTCTGCTCCTGGTTCAGCCCTCGGTGCCTCTGCCTCAGTCCAGGCTGGACTTGACCACACAATCTGTTTTGCAGAGGAGCTCTGGGCTGACTCCCAGGGGAGGCACTCTGCTGGTACATACACGGTGGGCAGGCCATACATCTCTCTTGGCAGACCAACACTGTCATTCAGAAGCAGCACTTGCAAGTTGCTTAGATGTCCTCCATCTCTTACTGACAGATTGCAAGAGCACTATCCTGTTCAATCTAGGAAGAAAGCACGTAGATTACTATTTACACGGTAGAGAGGAAAGACCACCTCCCTTGACCTGCGAGTGATGCTCTTCCTAATGCTGCCCAGGATGCTCTTGGACACCTTTGCCATCAGGGTGCAATTGCTGTTCCATGTCCAACATGTTGTCCACCAGGACCCCAAGGTCCTCCTCTGCCGAGCTTCTTTCCATCTGGTCACACCCCAGACTCTCCTGCTGCATGTGATTATTCCTCAGCAGGTGCAGGACTTTGCATTTCTACTTGTTGCACTTCACAAGATTCCTGCTGACCCATTTCTCCAGCCTGTCCAGGTCCCTCTAGAAACAGACCCACTGTTGCAACCCAAGCCTAGGAAACAGGTCGACTTCCTTCCTCCTTCTTCTAGGTGCAATAGGGCTAAGAATGGAAATGGGAGTGTGTACCGGACAAGCAGTGAAACAGGATAGGACAAGGGGCAATAGCTTTAAACTGAAAGAGGGCAGATTTAGATTAGAGATAAGGAAGAAATTTTTTTACATTGAGGGTGGTGAAACACTGGAACAGGTTGCCCAGAGGAGTTGTAGATGCCCCATCCCTGGAAGCGTTCAAGGCCAGGTTGGATGAGGCTTTGGGCAGCCTGGTGTAGTGGAGGGTGTCCCTGCCCATGGCAGGGGGGTTGGAACTAGATGATCTTTAAGGTCGCTTCCAACCCTAACCATTCTGTGATTCTATGATACTATGATTGGTTGTTCATGATACTCCATATTCTGAACATTTAAAGCCTTAGCTGTGCTGAGTGTTGCCTTTTTGATTGTGTAACCCATAGAGGTTTGTTTCTGTTTTGGATCAGGTAGATAAAAACTTTTAATCAGGAGAAAAGCCTGAAGAAGCCATGAGAATAATGCTCACAGAAAAAAAAAGCGGTCTGTATTTTCCTTTTTCCAGAAAAAATAAATAAATGTGAAGAATTCTGTTCTGCCTTTGCACAGCCATGCAAAAAAAAAGCTTTTCAGGACCACTGGTTTATTATTTTTGAGCACCAGCACAGCCACTGATAGAGTAACTGAAACGTGCATGTTTTCTTTGCAAAGTCTTCAACTACTTGCACCTCCACATTAAAAATTGCCTTTTGGCAAGCTGGTACACGATTAAAGCCTGGCCGTCGGAGTGTCTGTGGCTGCCTGGAAGCGAACTGAGGGCTCATCTAAAGGATAAACCAAATTCTTTTTGTGTTTGAACAAACACAGGTAACACTGACAAGTACTTTCCTTACCATGGGTCTAGACTGCAACTAGCAGGAAACTCTGCACAGAGAGAAAGAGGTGATGTTGCTGAAGGATGGGGAGTAAAGGAGAGAAGGGTGATCAACTACCAAGCCATTCAATGCAAGATTCATCTTAAATGAAGGTATATGTGATAGAGATGTCTGCTTCAGACCTCTCTCGCCCTACCACTGATATGTCAAAACTGGTAGTTCTGTGGCAGTTTGCTCAATGTCTTTTAGGCATCCACTTGAGAAGAGATGACCTCTGCCCTTTTCAGTACTCACTTCTCTGTCCTAGCATACAAGCAGCCTAGGATGGTCACAGCAGAGGTACGTGCCTACCTTGCAGATGTCGCTGTCTAAAAAGCAAGGTGAGATTAAGCTACTGTGTAACCATAAACAAGACACTTACTACCTACCTTAGGTCATGACCACACTCCAAAATTGAGACAAGTGATGTGGTCATGTCCTCAACTAACAGTTATACTGGCCCACCTTCCCATCTATGTGCAATTTAACCTGCAAAACCTCTTTTGCTGAGTTTACTGATAGTTTATGCTGTTGAAGAAGGTAGCTTACATGCACTGATAAGAGTCCTTTGTGCTAGTATAAACTATGCATACTATAGAAAAATTGGGGGTGCAATACCTGTGCAGACTGGGTACGATGATAAATAAACCCACAAGAACAGAACATTACACTAACTGCACTGTACACCTGTAGAACTAGCCTGCTGGGAGACATCTCTGGCAGAGATCACATTTTCTGAGATACAAGTTATCTCAGTGAGACCACAGTGATCTTCACAGCAGGCACTGCAACCAACACGGGCTTTAATGAACACTTCTCATGCAGTTAGCACTGCTGGAGGGCCTCCCAGAATAGCTACATGGTTACACACATGTTCACATGTATTGGTCATTCTTGCCTGGCATTAATCAAACCTCCTTGGCACCAAGAGGGATGAGAGTTTAACGGCTTAAGTGCAAGGGCCATAAAGGGAAGAGATGAAGAAAACTGGTCATTCACTGCCTTTTAAATCAAATATTTTGAAATTTGATATCCCTAGACTTTCTGCCACTTAGCCAATGTATGCTTAAAATATATGCCATCCAGAGGGACCTTGACAGGCTGGAGAGGTGGGCCTGTGAGAACCTCATGAAATTCAACAAGGCCAAGTGCAAGGTCCTGCACGTGGGTCGGGGCAATCCCAAGCACAAGTACAGGCTGGGCAGAGAATGGATTGAGAGCAGCCCTGAGGAAAAGGACTTGGGAGTGCTGGTGGATGAGAAGCTCAACGTGAGTCGGCACCATGCGCTGGCAGCCCAGAAAGCAAATCGTATCCTGGGCTGTATCCAAAGAAGTGTGGCCAGCAGGTCGAGGGAAGTGATTCTGCCCCTCGACTCTGCTCTCGTGAGACCCCACCTGGAATACTGTGTTCAGCTCTGGAGTCTCCAACATAAGAAGGACATGGAGCTACTGGAGTGGGTCCAGAGGAGGCATAAAGATGATCCGAGGGCTGGAGCACCTCTCCTATGAAGACAGGCTGAGAGAGTTGGGGCTGTTCAGCCTGGAGAAGAGAAGGCTCCGGGGTGATCTTACAGCAGCCTTCCAGTACCTAAAGGGGACCTACAGGAAAGCTGAAGAGGGACTTTTTACAAGGGTGTGTAGTGATAGGATAAGGGGCAATGGCTTTAAACTGAAAGAGGGGAGATTTCGATTAGATATAAGGAAGAAATTTTTTACATTGAGGGTGGTGAGGCAGTGGAACAGGTTGCCCAGAGAAGTTGTGGATGCCCCATCCCTGGAAGTGTTCAAGGCCAGGTTGGATGAGGCTTTGGGCAACCCGGTGTAGTGGAGGATTTCTCTGCCCATGGCAGGGGGGTTGGAACCAGATGATCTTTAAGGTCCCTTCCAACCCAAACCATTCTATGATTCTATGATTCTATGATATATTTATACATGTGCAAGTTTGTCTGTGTGCATACGTATATGCACGTACAGTTAGATTACTTCATTTTCTTCTTCAGCTGAGGGAAACGAGTAGCTGAACTGATACAGTTATTGCAGTGTAGAGGAGCCATTCAGTACAGAGTGATTACACAAACTAAGTGGAGTCTTCCTTTTTGACAGTATGGTAATTAAGAAATAATCATGGTGATCTGGGAAATCCTGTTCCTTGACTATAGACTGCTGTCAAGTACTCTGGAGTCTTGCATGCTCTGTGACAATTACGAAACAACTATGAAGTATTATATAAAACAAAGGGACAGAACTAGTCCAATGAAAGAAGAGTTGATGGCAAGAATTATACGTGCAAAAGTAGCTGCATAATGTTGTTTCATTTACTAATAATTTGAAAAGATTTAATAGAATATCATAAAGTTATGCAGCACGGCATCTGTTCTCTTAAATCACGTATTGCTTCTATGCTAGTGCCTCTAAGTGGCAGAATTTCAGACCTGCTCACGTGCGTGGGTGAGTGGGTAAGAAAGAGATTTGTTTCAAGGCGAGTGCATTTGGTTCTCTAGTCTCTTTCAGTGTGGTCCAGTTATTTTATTGGCATGAGAAGTTCCAAGACCGCTGCCAAAGGTATGAAGTAGACAGGATAGGGCCTCATGCTGTTCTGTTTGGATCTCTGACGCATATGCCATTTTATCCTCCTGAAGTAATTGCAGCATAATGTACTGCTCCAGTGTTCTAGAATTTTACCTGAAAAATTACTTTCTAGATCTTTAAAGAACAGAAAAACAGCTGAGTTTTCTGTGCCTAGTTAGCTGCCAAGAAGAGACTCCCAACTCCCTTAACATCTCCCACAGATGTACTCTGAAAACCCAAAATACATTATTAAATTATGTAGATCTATTTTAGAATATAGTTGGAAGACAGTATACAAAACATCAAATACTTCTTTCTCTATATTAACTTCTCAAGAATACTCAAGATACTTATATAAGTTCTTCTAAAATTTATCTCAGAAATATTTTGCTTGCATGTCTCATCTGATCAAAATAGTTGCTTAATCCTTTGTGTAACTGAAAAAGAGAATGTACCTTTCCCAGTTAATATATAAGGTTTTACTTTCATCCATGCTGGAGTAGATGTGTGCCATTTTAAAAAAAAATAACTTAATCTCTCCTGAACGACTCCAAGATCATCCTCTTCTTTAGCAGGCTCTGAACCTACTTACCAACTCTTAAATTGCTCATACTCACAGATTAGGTAAGAGGGAAAGAAGGGATGGCAGAAACAAATGGGTAAGAAAAAGGTAGAACAAAACACAAGGGTAGAAAGAAACTGGAAAAAACAGTCCTGATAATTATTTTCTTCTGGAAGAAGGCTGTAAGAGCGATAGGTGGTATTTAAGAGTGAAAGAGGAAGTTCTGTTTGTTCAGTCATGGATTTCACAGGGGCACAGTCTGGTCAGGCGGACTGCCGCTCCAGTGAAACACAGCTGACACCTGACCCTGCTCCGCGACGCTGCGCACTGACGGACAAGTACCCGTGTTTCTCACCTTTATAAACCAGACCGTCTCTGAGGCAGCGTCCAGCCCACTGACCAACTTTCACCATCGGCTCACATAATGGAGGGAACGTGTCACCAAATGGCTACTTTGCTCACTTCCACGGAAGAAGGTTGGTCTCCTCCGTTGTGAGAAACGGTACGGGTTTTTCTGCAGGACTTCGGACTATTCTAAAAGTGAACAGATAGAGGCTGTGTAAGTGGGATCTTTACTAAGGAAGTAATATCGGGGGAGAAGAACGGATTATTTACCCTTCGAACACTCTGCAGACTGCTAACTGCACGCAGCCCTGCGACAGGCCGCAGCACGACCGCCGGAGGGCCCGCCAGGCCCCGGCTGCCTGTGGAGAACGCTGCCGGCCTTGGAGCGGCGCGGGCACCCCTGAGGGGACGGGGAACGGCCTCGGGGGCGCCGCTCCCCCAAAGGCTCACACACACGGAGCTGCCTGGCACGGCCGGCAGCCCGGCTCCCTCACAGCCGCTGAGCCCCGGGCTCTGCCGGACCCCTCCGATCCCCCTGCGGAGCCGGCCCACGGGGCCGCGGGAGGCAGACGCCGGCCTGCCACGGCCAGACGCAGCGCCCGCCCGCCGCCCCGCCCGCCGCCCCAGCAGCCCCGCCCCCGGGCCCGCCCCTCCGCCGCGCGAGCCCCTGTCGCCCCGCCCACCGCCCCTCCGCCGCGCGGGCCCCTGTCGCCCCGCCCACCGCCCCGGCTTGCCCTTTGCCCGGCCCCCGCGCTCGGCCAATCGGGTGGCGCCCTGTTGGCTGTGCCCGGCGCCCCGCGGCACGTTGCAAGATGGCGGCGCGCGCGCAGCGGGGCGGCCTGACGGCGGCCCTCCTCGCCGGTGCCCTGTTCGCCTTCGGCCGCTTGCCGCTCGCCCTCGGGCAGGTGGCGGCGGAAAGCTCGGCGGCAGTTCTGCCGCACCGCCGCTTCGAGTACAAGTACAGCTTCAAGGGGCCGCACCTGGTGCAGGCGGACGGGACGGTGCCGTTCTGGGTTCATACGGGCAGTAAGTGCCGGGGGGGGCCGGCGCGGGGCGAGCGGCGCCGGGCCGCGCCGTGTTCCTTCCGTGCGGGCAGCGCTGGCCGGCCCCGCGGGGGGCACGCTGTCCTCGTTACTTGAGGACAAGCGGCGGGATGGAGCCTCCGGAGGCCGCGGCCGGGGGCCCAAGGGGCGCGGTGAAGATGGCTGGGGCCGGCGGGACTGTTCAGCCTCAGCTGGGTTCCGGGAGCGGGCAGAGCCCCGCAGCCTCGGGGCCTTTCCTGCGGGTTCCCACGCAGCTCCCGAGGCACAGAGGAGATCCCGTGAGAGCGGTAAGATGGCTGCAGAGCCTCCCCGCTGCCGTTGACGTGCGGTTCCGAGTCACCCGTGACCTTTCCGTGTGGCGGGAGCTCCGCCGCCGCGGGGAGCCGAAACCCTCCGTGGAGCGATGATGTGTCACTTCGGTCGGAACGAACAGGCCTCGTGCTCGTGTGGCGCACCCGAGACAGACAGCCCGCTGCTTCTGTGCGCCCAGAAATCCTGTCGGATTTCGTGATGGGAAAGCTTGGAATGGAAATCGTGCCATGGCAGATACTTTACTGAGCGTGGTTTATGCAGTTTATGTGTCCTCTGCGAAACTGTCTGCAGATAAGCTTTTTCTCCCCGCTTTTTTAAGTGGATAATCACAAACATAAATTTTATTTACTACATGCAAATGAATAGCCTAAACTATTACAAAGAAAATTAGAACATCTGTTTTGAAAAAGCACAACAGAAATCTGTGGTTTGTGAAAAGTCGTGTGAGATACAGCAGAAAGGTAAAACTGTTTCTTTTTGGTTTTTTAATTAATTTAACATGTATCTTAACAGCGAGGCCAGTGTTCTGTTGAAGTTGTACATTGTGGTCCCAAATGAAAGGTGATTAAGTCTTCCGTAAGGCAGTAGTAATCCAGTCTTGAAAGTAAAGGTGGGAGTTTGGGGTTTTTTCCTCTCTCAAGTGGTTGAGTACTCCACTAAAGTGTTACTTTGAAAACTGCTCTCTAGTTGAGGAGGCCCAAAAATTTGGTGAGTTTAGAAGACTTGTTGTTGGCTAGTTATGCACTTTTAGATATTCTGTGTTGGTTCCTTTCCTTTCTAGATGCCATACCAAGTGCAGATCAGATTCGTATAACAACATCTTTGAAAAGCCAAAGAGGATCAGTGTGGACAAAAAACAAGTCAGTATTTGAATACTGGGAAGTCGAAGTGACCTTTCGAGTTACAGGAAGAGGCCGCATTGGAGCTGATGGATTGGTATTAAGAATTTGATCTAACTGGAAAAAACACCCAAACAGACATGCTTTAAAAAGGGAATCTTGACTTATGACTCTTACTTGCTTTCTGTAATAGGCAATCTGGTTTACAGAAGAGCAAGGCTTGGAAGGTCCTGTTTTCGGGGCAGCTGATAAATGGAATGGTGTTGGAATTTTCTTTGATTCCTTTGACAATGATGGAAAGGTGAGTCAGAAGCAAACTCTTCTAGCAAAGATTATAAATTAATTTCCTGCTTGTTTTGTGGAAAAAAAAATAGGATGTTATTTTCCTGTCTCCCCCATCATAAATTAAATCTCCCCCCAAGCATAAATTAAAATAGTTGAGTTTCCGTTATAGAATTTAGTGGAGTTTTTCACACATTTTTTTTCACCTTGAAAGTTAAAGCATAACACGTAGTGAATCTCCACTGAACATTGGTTCATGTGTTACGTTTAGAGGGCAAATACCGTGTGCATACGTGCAAGCGGAAATTTGGAATGTCCGTGCATATTTGAAATGTTGATCCATCCGAAGATATGTGCTTTATTGTGCCAAAATAGGACACTGGAAACACAAATCTCTATTCCTGTCTTCAGAGATGCTCTTTATCTTGGTACAAATCTGACTGGAGTAGCTCAACTGCAAAGATTCTGTAGCGGATGGGGGTGACAGTTGCTGTTTTGAATTTCCAGTTTTCCAGTCCAGAATGATCCTGGGAAACTTTAACGATACGTAGTAGGTCTGCTTTGCTTTTTTGCTTTTCCTAAGCCCCACACAGCCGCTCGCTCGCTTACCCATGATGGGATGGCGGAGAAAATTGAAAGGGTAAAAGTGAGAAAACTCATAGGCTGAGATAAACGCAGTTTAATAGGTAAAGCAAAGGCTGCGCACTCAAAACAAGGAATTAATTCACTGCTTCCCCTTGTCAGACAGGTGTTCAGCTGTCTCCAGGACAGTGGTGCGCCATTGCACTTAATGATGACTTGGGAGGACAAATGCCGTAACTCTGAACGTCTCCCCCACTTCTTCCCTCAGCTTTTATTGCTGAGCATGATGCCATATGATCTGGGGTATCCCTTGGTCAGTTGCGGTCAAAGTTGGATGTATTAAGTCGTGTATCAGTTTCAAGAGCTGTACCTTCACCACATATGAATTTCTCCTATCTATGGCTTTTATGTTTCTGTATTTCTCAAATGATGGTAATTGGTAGTATATCCAGGAACTTGGTGTGTTTTTTCTCACCCTTAACTAAGCAAAGAATGTAGCAGTCTTTTGCAAAGCATGGAGCATGACACAGTGCTACTCAGTCGTTTTGCATATGTAATCCTGAAGTACAGAAAGCATAAAAAACCTTTGTGATGTATCTGTAGCATAAAGACTTTAGGTGCTTTATCACAGAAAGGGTGTCAGTGATTTTACTTATGTTTCACTTTGAATTAAACTATTCCATTTGTTTGCTATTTCTTCTTCCAGAAAAACAATCCTGGAGTGGTTGTTGTAGGCAACAACGGAAACCTTCTGTATGACCATCAGAAGTAGGTTTATTTTCAGTGTTAACTGTGAATGTTTGCTTTTGAATGATGGAATGTTGCATGAAACTCTGAGAAACATGAAAGTTTCTTTCATATGAAACTTTGTTGTTTCCTTTACATTTGAGTTTTTCTATTTGTTAAAACCCTCTTTTGGCAGTAACAGCACAGAAATTGGCAAATGGTGGATATTTAAATGGCATATGCCCTTTGGGATGGGTGAACTCAAATAGATGGAGGTGCAGACTTTTTACCTCTTCATTGTTTATGGGTATCTTCCACACATAGCTAACAACTGACAAAAGTGACCAACCGAAAGCTAATTTCCTTTTACTAAAATCAGTCGATTTAATTCTGATTTCTGATGATTGTTTGTCAACAGCACAATTGACATCTTCTTGGATTCTCTGAGAAGAGGGTGTCTAGTTTAGTTGATGCTACCTGGACTATAGCTTATTTCTGTCTCAGTTCATGGGTGCAGAAATATATCTTAGAAGCAAACAGGTTTCCACATTATTGCATTCTGTTTATATTGTGTCCTGTGTAAAGCATCTAGTACTGTTGATCCCAGAAAAGCTCAGTGCAGTTGTGGGACAGCTTTTGAAAAACTTGCATATTGGATAATTATCGTGATGTTGCTTAGTGATGCACTGATGCTTTTTTGTCTTAGCTGATAAATCTTAAGATATAGTTTTATGCAAGTTGTCTTCTTGCATAGTGATGGTTCCACGCAAGCATTGGCATCCTGTCAGAGGGACTTTCGTAACAAGCCCTATCCTGTTCGAGTAAAGATAACGTACTACCAAAAAACATTGGATGTAAGTACTCTGAAATAACATAATTACTTGTGTTTCTCAGCTTTTTTAAGTGTGAGGTTGTTGCAACTATTTGAAAACTCAAAGACCCCATATGTTAGTTCCAATATTCTTGAAAATGTTGAGCTCAGTAGCAGAAGTTGGAAGGAGGTGCAGTATGTTCAGATGGTAGACAAGTTCTTTTAGCTTCATTAGTGCAACTGTAGTTTCCTGAGCTGACTCGGCAGGTATTGCTGATTTTTCTGATGTTACTTAGGAGTCAGTTGTGCTAACGTATTTGTATGTGCTCAGACCCTTCTGTTGCTGTTGACGTGTCTCTACAGGTGTCCCAAAGCCAGCTTCCAAGCTTGTTCCTTGGCTTCCAAGTGGTTGAGCGAGCTGCTCAACTTGAACGGTATTTCTCGAGCTGATCTGAGAGCTGTAGAGGGTTTTGTAGCTGATTGTAAGAGGTTCTTGAAATGTGACTAAAAAACCGAAGCTTGCTTTTTGACAGTAGATTTAAATTTGCTACTTGAGGCTTCCCACCTCCAAGAAATAGTAGGACTTTGAAGATCACAGAAGGTAAAAAACCACTGGTATAACGGAGTCTTCAAGACTTCTTAAACACTATTCAAATGACTGTCAATTCCTTCTAGATAAGGAGAGAAAAATACTAAGATGGTGCCGGATTGCGACAGCCTATGAAGTGTGTGTTTCTTGGCTTCTGATTTCTTCTGAGAAGGTGCTATTCATAGGTATTAGCCATAAAACACACAGCTGTCATTTTGTAGTAAAAGTTTCTCTAAAAGTAAACAAGAACGCACCTAAAAGAGGCTGGACCTTGTACTGTGTTGTAATGGTAAAAACTATGTGTTATTCTTGAACGAAAATTAAATTTCTGACTCCAAGGTTGCTCTCTTTTTGAATGTGCCTGGTCCCCGATGCGTTATCTAGGCGCTCCCCTGGCCCAAGTGTCGCTGCTAACCTTAGCAGTTCTGCAAATGCATTTGTGGAGGAAGAGAGAATCTCTCTAAGCTTAGAATTAACCTAAGAACAGTAAGGCATGACTCTAGTAGATCAGGCCAAAACTTTGTGTTGCCCAGAACCTTATTGAAACGTGTACTTCTGATAGACTGGCCTTTAACGATCCCTGAGTCAGGGATTACTTGAACTAGAGTTGATATTATTACACCATGGTCAGTTTTAGAATAGAATAGATTCATTCTAATTCACCTAAATGATCATCTAGTCCAACTGCCTGACCATTCTAGGGATGACCAAAAAATGTATTAAAATGTATTAAATGTTAAAATGTATTAAGGACATTGTCCAAATGCCTCTTAAATATCGACAGGCATGGGGCATCGACCTCCTCTCTAGGAAGCGTGTGCCAGGGTTTGACCACCCTCTCAGTAAATAAATGTTTCCCACCGCCCAGGCTGAACCTCCCCTGGTGCAGCTTTGAGCCATTCCCAGGCATCATGTCCCTGGATCCCAGGGAGAAGAGCTCACCACCTCCCTCTCCACGTCCCCTTCTCAGGCAGCTACACAGAGCAACAAGGTCACCCCTCAGCCTCCCTTTCTCCAAACGAGACAAACGGGGAGTCCTCAGCTGCTCCGCAGAGGACATGCCTTCCAGCCCTGTCACCAGCTTTGCTGCCCTTCTCTGCATTCAAGTACACACTCAATTACCTTAACATTCTTTTTAAAATTGTGGGGCCCACAGTACTCAAGGTGACGTTGCACCAACACTAAATACAGTGGGATGATGACCTCTCTTGACCAGCTGGTTATACTGTGTTTAATGCGCCCCAGGGTACAGTTTGCCCTCCTGGCTGCCAGGGCACACTGCTGATTCGTATCGAGCCTGCCATCAACCAGTACCCCCAGATCCCTTTCTGCAGGGCTGCTCCCCAGCTGCTCCTCTCCCGGTTTACATTTGTGTCCAGGGTTGCTCTGTCCCAGGTGCAGAATCCAACATTTGTTCTTGTTAAATTTCATGCTGTTGGTGATTGCCCAATGCCCCAATCTATCTAGATCCCTGTGCAAGGCCTCTTGTCCCTTGAGTCAACAGCACCTCCCAGTTTAGTATCGTCAGCAAACTTAACTAAGAGTACATTCAACTCCTGCATCCAGATCATTGATAAAAACGTTGAACAGCACTGGTCCTGGAATTGAGCCCTGAGGAATGCCGCTCTTGACCAGTCGCCAGCCAGCTGTAGCCCTGTTCACTGCAGCCCTCTGAGCCCTGCCCTTTAGCCAGTTCTCCACCCAGCACACCGTGAAGCTGCTTATCTCACAGCTGGATGACTTGTCTAGAAGGATACTGTGAAGGACAGTATCAAAAGCCTTACTTGAAATCCAGAAGAGCTACATCCACCACCTTCCCTTCATCCAACTAGTGGATGACTTTATTGTAGGATATCAAATTAGTTAGACAGGACTTTCCCTTCATGAGCCCATGTTGAGTGTGCCTGATGATTGCATTGTTCTTTAGATGCCTTTTGATAGCCCTTATCCATAATTTTTCCAGGCATTGAGGTTAGACTAACAGGTCCATAGTTTTCTGGATCTTCCCTCATGCCCTTCTTATAAACTGGAATAACATCGGCTAGCTCACAGTCAGTGAGGACCTCCCAGACTCCTGAGACCTGTGGCAGATGATTGAGAGGGGTCCTACTGTAACATCTGCTAGCTCCTTCAGTACTCACGGAATGAATCCCGTCCAGCCCCATGGATTTACAAACATTCAGCTGATACAACTGGTCCCGTATTATTTCAGTGCCCCCAGATGGAAAGGGTCCTCCAACTCAGAGGAGCAGGCAGCCCAAGGTCTATCAGTATTAGTACAGACTAAGGCAAAAAGAGTTGAATGCCTCTGTTTTTCATCATTATTTGTCAGGGGACCATCTTCAACAAGTGTTGGCCCAATGTTTTCCTTGAGCCTCCTCTTGCTAGTAACATACTTTAAAAAGTCTTTCTTGTTGTCTGACATAATGCTGGCTGGTTGCGGTGCTTGTTGAGCTTTGGCCTTTTGTATCGTTTCCCTGCGTATGCTAACCACAGCTCTGTAATCTTCCTGCAAAGCCTGACCTTGCTTCCAGAGATCATGCAGTTTCTTTTTCCTCTTGAGTTGCCTGCTCCTGTGCAAGGTTATTTTTCGGTTGGTTGGTTGTTCTTAAAAAAAAAAAAAGGTGGCTCTTAAAAACTGATCAATCCTCATGGACCTCTAAGCCCTCAAAAGCAGTGTCTCAGGGGACGCTGCTAACTAGTTCCCTGGGTAGCTTAAAGTTTACTCTTTGAAATCCAGGATAGCAAATCTGCTGACTTTTTTTCTCATTACACCAAAAAATTTGAAATCTATCATTTCTTGATAACTGTGGCCAAGACAGCCATCTACCATCATACCTCCGACGAGTCCTCCTCTAGAGTCCTCTTCTATTCACAAGTCCAGGAGGGCATCTTTCATAGTTGGCTCACTGAGTGCTTGTGACAAGGAATTACCTTCGTCTTGTTGAATTTCCCAGACTTGCTTTTCACAGCAGTATGGTGTTCCCCATTGGTGGATGGGAAGTTGAAATCTCCCGTAAAAACAAGGACTACTGATGGAGAGATTTCTCCTAACTGCCTATAGCATAACTTATCAATGCTGTCATCCTGATTGGGTGGTCAATAGTGGATGCCCACAACGATACCTGCTTGATTTTCCATCTCCCTAATCCTCCCCCAGAGACTCTCAACCACATCATCTCCAACTGTAAGGTCTGCACAGTCAAACCTCTCCATTACACACAGCGTGACACCTCCACCTCGCTGGCCCTGCCTGTCTGTCCTGGACAGCCTGTAGCCCTTCATCCCAGCACTCCAGCTGTGGGACTCGTTTCACCAGGTCTCTCGAGTACCAGTGACATTGTAGCTCTGGGAACAGACCAGCCCTTCCAGTTTGTACTGTTTGTTTCTTGTACTGTGTGTGTTGGCATACAAGCGTTTCAGATGTGCTCCTAAACCCTCGGTGCTCCCTGGAACAGTGTAAATGCTCCTATTAGCACCCTTCGGCGGTTCCGTGCCATGCCTTCGCTTACCTTCACCTCTCCTGGTAGTATCCCTTTCCCCTGTGTGTTCCTTTCGCTGCACTAATTTGTCTTGCTGCTTCTTATAACCGAGATGAATATGTTTTTATATGTCTGAATTGTATGCAGTATGTCCTCTGAGATGATAAATAGAAAATGTTGAAATTTGTTCATGCTGAACTTTGAATCAGGCTTTTTTTTTCCTTTTTAAAACAGAGATCTTAACGCATTTCTTTGTAAAAAGTGTCTTTCAGAAAATAAACAGGTTTTGATTTCTAGTATCAGCTGCTGAATTACCCAGTAAGTTGTATCTGTGACTATTACTATAAACTAAAAAAGCAATTAACACAAATACATTTATGTGGTAAAAACTGTGTTTATCCTTTTAGGTATTAATTAACAATGGTTTTACTCCGGATAAAGAAGACTATGAATTTTGTGCAAAAGTGGAAGATATGGTGTTGCCTTCACAAGGATATTTTGGAATATCTGCAGCAACAGGGGGACTTGCAGGTAGCAAATGTTAAAAATTGTGACAAATGGTGTGGGGACTTGCAGGGCTTGCAAGAGAGGTTTTTTTACTGCTAGTGTTGATCCATTATACCAGTTTTTGACCATGCTGATGTAATTAATCCTCTCCCATTCCCAGATTACTGATACGCTTAGGCTCTTCCTGGCTAGAGGGGAAAGACTTTCAGTTTGTCCCAACAAAGACATTGTGCAGTCTCTTGCCCCACTGCATAAACTCTTGGGAGGATGCTGTTGCCTGAAGATCCTTTGCAAGTGCAGGATTGTCTTAGGAAGTACTGGGATTTGTAATGAAGCAGTAGCAATTAACGGTGTTTTGTGTTTTGTTTGTTGAATACAGATGATCATGATGTCCTGTCTTTTCTGACCTTCCAGTTGACTGAGCCCGGGAAGGAAGCAGTAAGCATCTTTATGCGTAATTAGTAAAATATGTTATTGTATATGTTTTATATGTAGCACCAGATTATGACATTTCCTCTGAAGTCATACCTGGCATCCCTGTTTTAGGATTTTGGTGTGTAGCTGTGCTGTCGTCTGTTGTGGAAAAATTAGACTAATACTGTTATGTTTCAATTACATTTTAATTACCGTTTTCAAGACCGAAATTCTTGAAGCAACACTGAATCAACAAAAATCCTGATATTAAATCAAAATATGCAGAGAAACTGAAAAGTACACTTTGTTTGGAAAGTGGAGAAATAATCTGTTCTTGCTTTCAACTTCCCATACCTCCAGAACACTTCTGTAGTGCTAAACAGCACCTACCCTTGTAAAAATTTCTTTTTAATTGCAAAAAGTACACATGTATAAGGAAGAAGCTATGGGTCTCCCTAGGAATGTCTGGTTTCTCACGTCTACTTAGTATATTAATGTGCTCCACTAATTGTGTTATGTCTTCAAATCTGAAATCTGAACAGCCTTGCTGGAGAATAAGTTATACAAGAGAGTGGTGGGGAACATGTCAAAAATCTCTCCCCCCTCCCTTTTGATAATCTTTTAAAGCCAACACCAGATGCAGAAATTCCTCAAAAAGATAAAGAGAAATATCAAGAAGAGTTTGAACACTTTCAACAAGAATTGGATAAAAAGAAAGAAGAATTTCAGAAGGAACATCCCGATGTGCAAGGACAGCCAGGCAAGTTACTGAAGCTATTTTTCACCGTCAAAGAAAATATTTGCATTCCGGGATATTCAGAACTAGGGCCTGGTACTCTGTCCAAAGCTCCTACTGATGTTATTTACTTTATTCAAGAATCTTTGGTCTTTTGTTTGTAAAGCATTTTCAGAAATACGAAGTCCCTTTTGTCATGCCTGGATTGAGAACCAAACAAACGAATGGAAACACGATGGGAACAAGGAGAATCTGTATGGAACAGCAGAAGGGAGAGGAGATCATGCATCCCTCTGTAAAGTGATGATTAAGGAAGCATGGCCTTTTTGGTTATTTAAAAATGTATTTGAAAGGTCATCTTTTTGATCTGTTTCTGCACATTCATAACAAATTTTTTTTCCATCTTATTTTATGGATAGTTGTTAAAGATGGGCTAGTGGATATGCTGAAACATGTGCTTACTTGGAAAAGCTTTTTAATTCTTGCCTAATATCGGGCATGTATTGAGTTCTGTTAATTTCAGCACTGCAGCATTAGCTGGTGTTCAGTGCTGGCGTTTGGGTTGGCTAATAACCAAATTTCCAGCTTTTGTGTTCTTAAAAACTGTGGCCTTTATTTTTACATTATAAGCTATCTTTGAAATTTAAGTTTGGCTGGCTAAGGCAGAATTGTCCTTTCCACTACTGATACCATGCATCTGCAGCTCTCAGCAAGTATTTGTTTAAAAATATTTCAGATTGAACAGTGTTTTCTTAATGATTTCAAGTAATATTTAATTTAGGAAAATTATAATAATGACTATTGCCCACTTTTTCTGATTGTTTAGCCAAAGAGCTTTGACATTGATTGTTCCACTATAGAACCTGGTGGGGGTTTTGTTTGCTTGGGTTGTTTTGGGTTTTTGGGGGGGGAGTTGGTGAGATTTTTTTTGTTTTTTAGAGCTGGGCAAAAAAGAATCTACTTATTTGAAAATGTAATGGAAACTAGTCTATTCCTTTTGTGGGTTGAAAATTAGCTGTATTTGAACACACACATATTGGGAAGGTCTTTTAGGCATCTAAACCTGAAATTTTAGGTTATCATCTTTTCTTTGCATAGTGGCAAGTTATGACTGTTATGAAGGTCCTACTCCATTTTATCTGTATCTGTGGTTTTGAAATATTGTCCAGCCTTCCACTGATAAGAAGTAATGATCTTTTTGCCACAGAGTCTTTTGGACTTTCTGATGTTGTTGAAGCTCTAAATGTTCTGTCACTTCTGTTTCCAGCTACTTTTTAAAGCTTACTTTTTCTAAAAAATAGCTGTTACTTAATACCTTCAAATCTCTTCTGAAGAACGCTTGGTAATGCAAGGCTAGCTTGTGCAGAGATAGCCGTGTCCTCATAACAGCAGCGTCCCGTTTCCGTTGGATGTTGCACATTACCCAGGTATCGAAATATGAACTCTCGGATGGAGTCAAGGTTGGAATGTGTTATCTCTGTTCAGTTGTTCTCATCCCACTTGAGTGTCCTTTAGCATGCAATAGTGAAAAAAATTTATAGCACCAAATATATCAAGTTCTGGGGAAAAAAACATAACCATGTGGAAATTTGAAGGGTGCAAGAAAAACTATACAATGCAACTTATGAGGAATGTATATATGTAAGAACTACCTGTGCTTTTTTCTTATCAGCGGATGATCTTTTTGAAACTGTAAGTGATCGTGAACTGAGGCAAATCTTTGAGGGGCAAAATCGAATTCATCTTGAAATCAAACAGCTTAATAGGCAATTGGACATGATTCTGGATGAGCAGAGGAGATACGTCTCTGCAGTCACAGATGAGTTTGCTAAAAGAGGAGCTGGTTTTCCAGGTCAACAAGGACAGGTAAATGAAAAAAATAAAATACACCATGCTTGTTAGCTCAGCCTAATTTCAGCAGCATGATCAATTAGCTTTTTCGAAGATATGTTGATCTTTTTCTGCTCCCCCCGCCAGGTTTCCCAGCAAGAGATTGAGACAGTTGTGAAAACTCAAGAAGAGGTCATTAGACAAGTAAATGAAATAAGGTAAATGCTTTTTCAATATTAAGGCTGTGTTTTGAATTTTATATTATTTTCCACCTTTAAATCCTATTTATTACTTTGGTAAGAGAATATTGACAAACTTGAGATTTCTCTGTGTCAGTTCCTTAGTGGTGACTGTCTGCATACATTTAACTTCTGTAATAAAGTTCCTGTCCCTAGAGTGGCTAAGCCTGCTAATTTGCCTCTTTCTATCTAGAGATTAGACTCAACAGGTAAGTGAACTTGGGGGAAAAAAAAAAGGTGTATTGGGATATGCTTGGTCTACTCCTTATGTAATGATTATATGAGTTTATTGTTATATAGTATTAATAGAATATTACAGATTTTATTCTTTAGATAATATTACAGGAAATATATTTGAGGGTTTTGTTCAGTGTAAACAACCTGTGAAGGCGTGTAAGTAGTTCCAAGAAGTAGTTCAATGTACTATGTACAAATAAAAATGTCTCTGTGTGTAATAGTAGATGTTAAGATGTCTTGCTTATTCTAATTATTTTTTTAAATAGTTCACTTCTTTCTTCAATATAGACATATGTTTTGTCTTTGGGGTTTTCCCCTAATTTTGCGATGATGGCCTGAAGCTCATATATTGATCATTGCTCCGTAGTGGTCTGTTAGTGTTACTGATTTGTATGCCACAAAAGGTATTTACAGTTTTGCCAAGCCTCTCAGAATTCCAGTGTGTACAAGCCTTGGAGAGGGCTTTTTTTTTTTTTTTTTTTTTCTTGGAGGAGGGCTGGGCCTTGGGGGACAGCATTGGTTCTTGATGGCAGTTAAAACAAGGGCCAGATTTGGAAAATATTTAATGTCTGCTCTTGGCCTGAAGAGCCAAGATATGGCTTTGCAAAACATGGGGACAAAGAGTGCGGTTTCTGCAGTCCTGCGCCTGTGGAAGGGTAACTCCATCCGTCAGCACAGCCAGGGGGACTGATCAGCTGGAAAGCAGTTTTGCAGAAGAGAACTTGGGAATCCTGGTGGACAAGAGGTTGGACATTGGACAGCTATCCACCCTTGTGGGAAAGATCAGCAATAGCATCCCAGGCTGTGTTATGCAAAGCATTGCCAGTGGGTCGAGGGAGATGATTCTCCCTGTCTATTCCCTGTCTGTCCACTGATGACACCATGTCTGGAGTCCTGTGTCCAGTCCCGGGTGCCCCGGTGCAAGAGGGTGCCAGTATATTGTGTAAGCCATTTTAGGAGTCTGATCTCCATTTCTTGTAGTTTAGAGAAAAATGGGGTGTGTTGTTGGTTGGTTTCTTCTTTTGTCAGAGGACTTTCTGCCACTGAACTTCCTCAGGAAACGTCTATATCTGCAGGGACACTTGCAAGTTCCCAAGTGATTAATAATTTTGCTTTGTAGGATTCAGTTTTTAAAATTGATGGAGAGGTGTGCTATACCTTTTCAAACTATGTTGCCAAGTGAAGTCGAAATCTTACTTGAGGGTGCTATACTGCTAAAATGGATTTGAGAAAATTCCTATGTTTGATAAAGATGCCTGTGTGCCGCTTCCAAGATGTTTTACAATTGCTATTTTTATCAGGAATGGCTTTAAGTTGGTTTAACTCTTCATTTATAGTAGTTAAAACATTCAGAAAAAAAAAAAAAGGAGAAAAACAATTCCTACAGTTGTGGTTTTTTTTTTCCTGTATTAGTTCAAGGGCAGCTCTTGTGATTTATCTAAGTAGGTCAGTTTTTTGTAGAATGAAGATTAGAGTGCTCCCATTTTTGCACTTGTTCTTCCACAAAAGCTTTTATATTAATATTCTTGACAAATCTTTATACCTTGGAAGCAAATTAGATTTTCTTGTTAACATTGGCAGTCTGCCCTTTTAGTGACTGCTTACTAGGTATGAGTTTGCGTAACATCATCTTAGTATTTTTCTTAGATTAAAGAAATGTTTTATTTATAGATAGAAATGAACAGCCCGCTGTTGCATTGCTGGTCATCCCGGAGGAAAAGGACTTACTGTCTAAGTAATTTTCTTGTCAAGATTTGTGGTTTTCTTAATCATCTGATTACAGAAGAACCTTGTATGTTCATACAATAGAAACTATCAGCGTGGTCTTGTTCATGCAAAAGTAGATGTAAATTAAATTCGATACAGACCGTGTCTATTTAGGGAAGTTATTTTGCTTTTAACAAACAGTGGATCAGCCTGGGGGAAGGTGGGTGTGCAGATTTCTGTTAATTATGTAGGGATGGGGATGTTAGGGAGAGGAACAAAATGAGTGTCACACTTGTGTTCTAGCACTGAAAATAGTGGAGCAAGATAAACAAAGTAATAGATGTGGATAAACAGATTTACTGTTGGCATTGGGCATTGCTCATGATGGTGGTTGCATGGGTTTGCGTGGTTTATTTAAGAAAAAAATCTTCCAGCGAAAAACTTACTTCTAAAATAGGTGATTGTAACACTAATTCACAGAACAGGTAAATATTGATCAATTGACTTTAAATAATCTGTACAATAACAATACAAAAATATAAAATCATTTCTGAATAGCGTATACACTAATTGAGTCAGGACAGACGAGGGATTTTTGCGTTCATTTTGTTTAAGTTCAGCACCAGAAATGTAGAATGAGAGAAGGTGAGAGCTGCTTTGAGTTTTGTTTGCAGCAGCTTACAGAAGCCAATATCTGGTTGTTGGTAACCCCTTTTGGTAACTTCACAATATGAAAAATGAGCTTATTGAGGTAAATGTTGAGAGTTTTGCAGAAATCCATGGCTAACTCCGTCTGGCACAGAGTGCAGCACGTTACCCAGAATAACCAGAAACGTAACTGTGGAAAGTGATTGGTCTTCTAACATGTGCTTGGAAGTGGGATTGAGCTTTTACGAAGGTGACAGGAAAGAGTGAATTCTTGGATCTTTTTGTTACTGAAAGTGAAAAGAATTTTTTTTTTGCTGTATGGGAAGTATGCAGAATACTGGTAGTCTAGTGTGTCAATTTGTGTGTTCAAGTGGTGTTTTTGAGAAAAACTTGTAGACTTCAGTTTGAAGAATGGTATATTGTTAATCCAGCATTTAGTAGGGGCTGTATCTACTCAGTGCCTTTTTGTTGAAGTGGTGTATCTGCAACTTGGTGCAATTGTGTAGGGGAATTTAATGTGTGGCTTAGTGTGTAGCTGCTTCAGGTAGTTTAAACATACTGCAGCATCCTCATCGCAGAGTGAGCACTTAACACTAATGTAGCATATCTGTGCTTGCAGTTCTTAATTCTGGGGAGTCGTCATAGTGTCTTTGAATAGATGTGTACCTTGCCAGCTTTCTCTTTTATCTTGTTTTTGTCTTATTTTATTTCTAGTTCTGTGGTTTTCGAATTTTAGTGTCATGAAGAGCAACTGATGCAAAGCTAAAAGATGGACAATGTCTTTATAAAGATGATTTGTAAATGTTTTCAGTTTCGATGCTTAACTTGCAGTTTCCACAATGAATAGGAACCACTTAAAAACCAGTAATATAATGTACAACACTTACAAATATATTATATGTTGTTGTTGCCAATTTACTCAATGAACAGTATGCAGGCCAGATTTTTTGTTGTTTGTTTGTGTTTTTTTTCTTCTTATGTGAAAATTAAAATTGAAAGTCTTCAAGGCCAGGTTGAATGGGGCTCTGAGCAACCTGATCTAGTGAAAGATGTCCCTGTCTATAGCAGGGAGGTTGGAGCTAGATGGTCCCTTCCAACCCTAACCATTCCATTATAAATTTCTGACCTCTGTACAAAGAGTTAGGACTGCACCTTGAAGGCGTCGAAGTAAGCTTTCATGTGAACAAAATGTAAAGTTTTAAGTAAATTAAAAAGAAATCCAAAGACATACATTTTGATTGTTCATTCGGTTAGTAATGAAGAGATTAACATTCACATGGTAAATATTTTAGCTGTAGAATAATCCTCTTTGCAACTGAAAAGAGACATCACAGTAGGGGAAAATTATATAAACATATTGATTAGAGATTAAGTATTTTTCTCTCATTGACTAGTTTACCTCAAACAAATTAGTTATGGAACCTCAACTTTTTACAGATTTAATTTGATTTGTTGTAGCAGCAAAATGAATTCACATGACAATATTAAGTATTATGACAATGCATATGGGAAATGAGATTTTTGTATAAATTGTAATCATGAAACAAGGATGGATCTAAATCTTTTCTTATCCCTAAAGCCTCTTCTTTATTTTTATTTCTTACATGATTGCTTTTATTTATTTATTTTTCAAACAGCTTTTGGTTTTCTTCAAAGATTGCATTAAAGTCTGCTTATCCTAAAGCCTTGGCAAGAACCTCAGATAAAACACTTGGTTTAGACTTCATCAGTCAGTCGAAGCAGATGTCTAGCAACAGAATATTTGCCAGATCTTGTTTTCAGCATGACTTTGGGAGATGGTGCACTCTACAAATTGAAACTGTCTACAGAATTAAATATTTTTTAAAATCATAGTTTGATTAAGGAGTTTTTTCTCGATAGCTGTTCTTGGAAGCTAGAAGGAATATTTTGTGCCTTTTGGGGCAACTGTGTATTTCAAACTTATTTTAGTGGACTAAAAGGTGTCCAGAATACGTGCTGTTTGAAGAAAAACTGTTCTGTGCTGAAGGATGTTTTGTTGTTTGTCTGGTTTCAGAAATTCCGTGGCTGATACTCTGAGGTCGATCAGTGGAGCCCAACATCCTGGCTCTGCTGCAGGCGTCTATGAAACAACTCAGCACTTCAATGACATCAAAGAACACCTTCATGTAGTAAAGAGGGACATTGAGCATTTAGTACAACGAAATATGGTAATTTATGTGGTGGTAGTGTAAAGCATGACTGTAATACTTCTTTATTTGGCTGTTAGTGAAAAGCTAGGATGAGCCAGCATGCAATTTATGGAGCAATTAATCCTTCATTAAGCTGCTTCGCTAAAACTACTACACCGCCTTGACCTAACTGCATGATCTGTGTCTTGATGAGAAGTTTTGCACAAAGAGCATGATTTTTAGCCTTAATTTCCTGTGGAAACAAGGTCAAGCAATTAGGTTTTCTGGGTGCTTTTTTTGTGTTTGTCCCCCTACTTAACAGCTCTATACAGAGGAGATTCTCTGTTGCTTCTGCACAGGAGGGAGAGCTTTAATCAGGGAAGCTCGGGCAGGTTCCACTTACGGTCTCTAAGTGTGAAAGATGATTGCGATTACATTCAGAAGCGTTATAGTCTAGCCTAGGTAGCAATTAAGCTGAATTAGCTTGTGATCCCTTAGAAGGTTCTTGATTTCTGCGTTAATTTACCAAAGATTCATTCTTTCCCCTGAAACCTTCAAATTAACATCAACCAGTTTGAGAAACATAAAGTTGTAAGGGGAAAGTGAGATGGGGAGTAAGAGTACGATATTTCAGAGCAGCGTCATTTCTGTCTGTTTTCTGCATGTGTTCTGATTTCTAGATTGTGTTACAAACACGTTTGGTTTCTTACATATAACAGTCTTTTGGTGGCATGTCTTGTTTGCTCCTTTCTCAAAATTGTTTTTCTTGGTTTTTAGCCATCTAGTGAGAAGTCGAAGTGTCCAGATTTGCCACCATTTCCGTCGTGCTTATCTACAATGCACTTCTTCATTTTTGTAGCGGTGCAAACAGTGTTATTCATTGGTTATATCATGTATAGGTAAGTATGTTTTTGTTTAAAGACAACAGGGCAAATGATTTTAGAACTTCTGACCGTAAATGCAATTGCAGTGGTATGGTTATGTTAATGTTCTTTAAAACAAGTAATCGTTCAGATTGGAAGAGACCTTGGGAGGTCTCTGGTTCAGCCTTCTGCTCAAAGCAAGGTCAACACTGAATTCAGACCAGGTCACTTATTGTTTTAGACTGGTCAGGTCTTAAAAATGTCCAAGAATGAAAAATTCACCACTGTTACAGACCCCATCGGAAATGTTTAATTTATCATAATGAAGTTTGTTTTATTCTTCCCCCCCACCTTCATGGTATATCTAGTGGGAACCTGTCCTGTTTCAATTTGACTATTGTGTCTCTCTTATAATGTGCATCTCTAAAAAGATTTAAACTGTCCCTGTCTCCTCAATAGCATCTTGTGAGTATTAGAAAGCTGCTCTTAGACCCCTTGAAGCCTTCTTTTGTCCGGAATGAACAAGAAGCCCGGTTCCCTCCCTCTTTTCTCTTGAGGCATGTGCTTCAGCTCTTGACCACCATCCTTGTGGTCCTCAGCTGAACTTACTGAAGTTTATTAATATCCTAGGAAAATCTGGTGTGATTAGATTTTTTTTTTTTGCTATGCGTACCTACAAGATACTTATCCCATCTTACAAATTCCTCAGTGAATTTTTTTTTTACAGTACATATCCCTTCATCCTTCATCTACATATATGATACTGATAGTGTATGGACTTCTTTTTTCCACGCACTCCTACCCTCTCCTAAACTAATTGGGATGTTTTCTCTGTTCTCTTCCTTGTCCTTGTCATAATGTTTAAATTAAGTTTGCATTGATGGAAAGGAAAATCTAATGAGAGTAAGGATGTACTGGCCTGGTGGTCTTCCCTCCTGCTTCTCACGCATGCTAATGAGGATGAGGGGTAGGGACCAAAATAGCTGCATTGTGCTTCAAATATAAAATGCTTTTTGCTGCCTCTACGGAAGTATAACTCGTAAGACCAATACTGCTAACACTAACTTCTATCGTGTGTCTGCTTCTTTGCGAAGTGCAGCGAGTGCATTTCTTATGTATGTCCTGTTTTGCCATCAACTGGAAAGATGGCTTCCAAGACAAACGAGAAGCTTGTCCCCTCCAGTTCTTCTTCGTGCCCTTGTAATTCTAGTATCTGTGTGTGGCTGGTCCACAGCATCTGTATCCACTGGGAAAATAAATGTGTTCTCTGCCAGAGGGAGGGGAAATCCCATTTCAAGTAAATTATTTCACTGCTTAGTTGCATGCGTTTCCTTTTCTGTGATGATCTTTAGGCCAATCAGATACTGAGAAGCTTTAGAAAATTTTGAAGTATTTTAAAAATCACTTCATATGTTCTTTCACAGTTTCTGGCTCCTGTCCAGAATGTTTTGTTTCCTTCTGTGTCTGATACAAAATTGGAACTATAGTGATGCTACCAATGTCTTTGTAAATAGGAAAAATTATGTCCTATTTTTGTGATATGACTTATATTTGATTTCCTTAAGTCTCTGTCGACGAGGGATGGAATCTTTTAATCCCCAAATAAATGAAATATTTATTTAAACCACTTAGGTAGTTTTATACTATAAGTACTTAATGAATTCTCTTCTGCTTTTTCTTTCAGGAGTCAACAAGAAGCAGCAGCCAAAAAGTTCTTTTGATGACCTCTTCCTTTTGTGTGTACATGACAGCAGTATGTATGCACAGAAAATTAAACACTTCTGTGAAAGAGGGAAATTTTAATGTTTGATATACTTCAATATTGTAAATTATTGAATTTTGTTAAAGAAAATGGGTTATTTAAACTGTTAATGCTAAAGTTAAAAACAGACTGGGGAGCAGCAGAGCAAATGCTGGATAGGGGGAGACTGTGGTCCCTATCTAGGTCTATATTTTCAGCTAACTTTCTCATAAATACTGGAAGGCAAATGCTGTATTCCTCTTCCTTTGTTAAGATCCCAGAGGAGGGAATTGAAACCGCCAGGTTCGGTGGTTGTTCATCATGGTGACTGCGGAGGGATGGTTTGTGCAGAAAGCTTGCCGCTCAGTGTCCTGACATATCAAGTTAAAAAAAAAATAAAAGCAAAGAAACAAAACAAAGCAAAACAAAAAAACAAACCCCAAACAACTGCTCTTCTCCATTTTAAAAATTCATTATAAACATTTCTTTACCACTAGGATTTAATGGTTTGAGAATTATTTAGTTAATTCGAACTCTTCACGAAATACAGATTTAAACACTTTTTAATATGTGGAATCAAAGACAGACGTGTAACAGTCTGGCTGTTGATACCTGATACAGAAAACAAACTATACAGGACAAGCAAATGACGGCTTAACTCCTTATTTTGAGTTTTGGTTTTAGGCAGTGAGAGAAAACATGATAAAGCAGTTTCTTCAAGTCTATTGTGGGACTGATTTCTTTTCTTTGTAGTTTCAAGTCTGTAATTTTGTTTGGAGATTTGTGGAACTTTTTCAGCAAAGATATCGTTGCTTTATACCTCTTCCAATCTGATTTTTATGAAGGATATGTGTAGTGTATGAATATGTCTTTTATAAAGCTGTCTTGTGTCTTTCACATATCAAATACAGATGTTTTGATTTAAATCTTGACATGGCAAGTATTCTAAATGACAGGTATGAGTGTTAACCCATTACTGCACAAGCTATTGCTTCAGACGTGTTTGTTAATCCAGCAGCTAGTCTAGAACCAGTACTGTGTGTCAATTCCTGCTTTAATATCAAAAGCGTAAGACCGGGCATGTGTGTTTGATACTGTTTACCAGGTGAACATTTGCTTCAGGAAAGAAACAAAGCAGGTAGCCCAAATCAGGCATGTGAAATGAATTAATTTTGTCTCGTTTACATAGCTGTGGTAATTTTGTCCTTGAGTTGTTTGTGTGAGGAGTTAGAATAGAGGGTTTTGGGGTTTTTTTTAAGTTCTAAAAAATACACAAATACATCAGGATATGTCACTTTTGATTATTAATCCATTTGTCTGAATCTGCAAAAATTATCTGGAATCTAGTATGCTACTACTGCATTCCTACAGTCTACTCCCTTGGAGTGCAACACATGCTGCCAAATTCGCTGTAATGAAGAACACTTCAGTAACGTGCCTGTCAGTTTGGAGAAAAGATAAATCTATGCAATATGTTTTGTTACTTAAAATACAGTGTCCAAAAAGTGGGTGTCTGTGCTATACCAATAAAATGATACTACCTACACACCTATTTACATAGCTATAGTGTGTAGTATACTATAAGTGGTATAGCTTTATAGATTCATTTCTAAATTTGAGAAGATTTTGCTGCACTAATTGGAGGAGCTACTGCCTCAAATTAATCTTGCTGAATAAATAGGGTAAATCAATGAAAAAAACTTTTCAGATAAGCAACAATAGCACATAGGAATTTAACTGCTCAGTTGTTTCAACACCAGCAAATATTTACCGGTGCCTTGAGTGTAAGCTACTACAACCCTGACTCTTCTAACTAAACTTAATATATTTTCTTAAATTCTTTTGAAAACATGCAGTGTTGTTCCTTTCAATTGCAAGTCTCCCTGCATCAGTGCAACATCTAAAAGGGACTCCCGTGCTCGCAGCAGGCTTTGCAAGACTCTCTATGCAGAAAGGCTAGTGGTTGTGTTTTGATGGTAGGTGCGTATGTCTGGCATCATGAGGAGCACCTCTAATGTATGGATTGGAAGAAGCCTGTGGTTTTTTGTTACTGTGAATTTATCCAGCCATAACTTTGTTTTAAAGCTGGAGCAGCCCATACTTTCATGTCTTGTGTTAGGAAGAAGAGAAGGCTGGGGATGGTGTCTGGGGGAAAGCTTGAACCTACAGTTGTATCTTCAGTATGAGGCTCAGCTTGTGTGTTTGTGCTGCTGATAGATCTGACATATCTCCGATCTGCAACTAGGAAACTTTTGTACTAGGGAGCAGAAGGTCTAAAGCGTAACATCCAAAAAGTGATAACTTTGCTTCATGCTATGTTTCACAGTCCTCTCTCCTTGGAACTTCTGTAATTGCCATGTCACTCAGTGGATCAAAGGAAAGCTCCCGATTGCCTGGCTCAAATTTTGACCTGTCTGTTCTTGAAGTGATAGCAACAAATTTGGACTTGAACGATATTTGTCAGTCAGTGTAGCTTCCTGTTATGGCTGGTGGCTAGAGGTTTCTTTCAACACTGATAGTGTGTTTAATTCTTATCAAGTAAGAATTCAGGACTAGGAGGAGAAGACATCTTGGAATCCAGTTTGACAACGTGGGCGAGAACAAATCTAATAATGGTATTTGAAGTGTGGATGATAGTAGCAAATATTTGGCAGTTTTAAGACAATCTCATTGTACTGGTCAGGGTATATTAAATACATGGTCGCACCCGAATCTTTCTAAAGTAAAATTCACAATATGGTTTGTAAATTACCTGACTTCCTTCAAACTTACCAATGCATCAATTACTGTAACACCGAAGACTGTCTACTGGTTGTTTTTTTTTCGAATTCAAACAGCTGACGTTTTCATATGTTTGTTTCTGACTAATGTAAATTGACACTTGGAGTTCAGAGATAACCTTATTTGAATAAAGATGCATATTTTTAGTAAGCTTTTTTCCTTTGATTTGGTACATGTCCATGAAATCCAAGCAAGTGTATTTGAAGTGTTCTTTACCCTCTGTTGTTCAGAGAGTTTGAATGCTTTGAGATCTGGGTTCAGTCCTGCATTTTACTGGAGAGTAAAGGGCATTGAGAGGCTGAGGCTCTACCTGCATTCGCTAGAAAGAAACGTGGCCTTCGGCCTCGGTCCCTTCTCTCCCGAGGGATGGTGTCCTCTGTCCTGCAGCCTAGTGTAGGAGTGACTCTAACCTAAAAGTAAGAGATTCGCTCAAAAGCTCGTGTTATCAGCCTTGTCTTGAGTATCAGACGCTTAGGGTTGAATGTAAAGTAGTGCGGCAACTTCTGAGTCACTTAACAGCAAATGGAGTTGCTTGCTGGCTGCGTTGGGTGTACAAAGTTCCTCATTTTTCTGAGCTGAAGATCGCCTGTATCTCTGAAGTTCTTTTTTTAGATTCCCCAAAATGCTGTCACTTGGGTGCTCTGTTCCTGTTTGTTGGAATACAACATGCCTACCCAACGCAAGTCAGTCTGTCTCCTTGGTGTTTTGTTTGTTTGTTTTGGGGGATGGTTTTGGGTGGGTTTTGTTTGGAGGTTTTTGGTTTTGCGTGTGTTTTTTGTGTTTTTTTGTTTGTTTTTACTGTTCTATCCAGTAAACTGTATTTGTCTGTGATAACCTCCCACAGGAAGAGTAAGAATTCCCTCATTGACCATCATTTTCCCCAAGCCAGGAGCATTTTCTGCAACAGGTGGAGGAGAGGAATCTTTAATTGAATCTGCTCGAGCTGAGAAAGCCCTAAAGTTTATATTTCTCTCTTTCCGTGCAAGTGATCTAACATTCCAACTTAGATAAAAGGTGACATCCTCTTCTAGAGGCATGAAGCGGGGCAGGGAGAGTCTTGATCCTTTCAAAGAACACTTAGATACTTCCGAGTTACTTGATTGGAGTTGTCTGCTGTGACTGTGCTTTGGGAACATAGAGGCTCTCTAGAGAAGGCTGGGAGTTTGGATGCTTGCCTGCCTGTAGTGTTTTCGTGTTGGCCTCCTGTGAGGCTTTTAGGTTTCGATACTCCGAATTCTGTTCTGCGGTTGGAGATGACTGTGTTCTTTGGGTACAGAAAGGGCTTTTTTCATGTCGCCCAGTTCCATTAGATAAAACAGGAACTGAGCCTTTAATTTTGGTTTCACTTAAGGCACAGGGAAAGGATTTTGGTTTAAAGCAAAGGAAGAGGCAACATGAGTACTTAATTAGCAGCTGTCCTTATGTTTTCTTTAAGCCCGTGATCCCTGCCCTCAACAAAAAGCAGTGAGTGGTTTGTGACTTCAATATAAACAGTAGCTCACACACCTGCCAGGAACAGGAATTGTCCTGCAAGTACTGGTCCTTGTTGGCACCCAAGGGAGGTGACTAAAACGTGATGCTTTAGGTACTCTGTAAGCAATTGGTTCCTTGTCAGTCTTGGCATTTATTCGTTATTGGTAAATGCAGATTTGTGGTAAATAGCTAAACCCACAATGCAGTGAGCGATTCACTAGCTCGCTGTGTAGCATCTTCCAGCGTTTTGTCACTAGTCTCTTCTGTGTTTCTCAGCACTGTGTCCAGACCCAGTAGGGCCAGTAACTTTTAAAGCACTTTTTTTTGTCTTTGATTTTGAATTTAACATTGGAAAGCCTTTTCCTGTTAGGAAGGTTCATGAGACCTCTCCAGACCTGGAGGACAAGATCTCTCGGGTTCTCAGCAGTCCCTTCCCGAGCCAGTTTCTAGCTTTCTTGCCCTCTCAGTTGATTCTGTGAAAGCATCTTTCTTAAGCAGAAGATGGTGGTAGCAACATTTCTATAGGCATCAAAGTCTACAGGCAAGACTTGTACCCAAAGTTTGGGAAGCTTCTCTTCAGTAAAGAGCAACAGCACAAAGTTTAACAGATACACTTCCCGTGCGCTTGGAGAGGATCGAGACCTAACACTGGAAAAAACAGCACTGCATGTCGTATTTGCGAAGTGCACAGTACGGACACACTGGTGCTCCCTGTTCCAGTTAGGAGAATTTAAAAAAAGAGATGAGCCAACCACTGCAGAGGTAGTGCCAGAGGCATTTGGCACTACAGAGTGATGATGTGGGACAGCAATGTAACATTTAATCAGGTGGCCATCAAAGCACAGAGAAGCAGCTGACCATCAGAAGTTGTGTTTGTCTGATGCTGAACTCTTGTAGAGCGCTCCTCTGTGATGCCTGCCGTACTGTTGCTGAGCGCATGTGCGCTGCAGGAGCAGTGCATAAACAGCGCCGATACATTGCTTTAACCTGTTCAATGGTTTTTGCAAGCTGCTGAAGACCTCTTTGTGATCTGTGTGTGGTTCCTGCGGTATTTCTTGGCCCCTTCTGTGCCAAGTACTTGTGTAAGATACAGCTTAGCTGTGGAGCTGAAGCAGAGAAGATGTTCTTCCAGCTTCTGATGTCCACGTTGCCGGTTTGTGTTAGATTTGTGTTGTAAGCAGTGGATGTAAAGGTCAGCAAGACCAAAACCATTATCCAGAGTTGCGATTCCCTCGTTCTCTCGCCACCATCTATTTCTAGAGATGCCTGAATTGACCAAACACCTTCTCCCCTCATGGAGCATTTTCTGTCTCCTGCTCTTGAGATCGGCTGTGTTTTGAGCAGTGTGGGACAAGTCACTCAGTGAGTCAGGCTGTAGTTCAGGAACTAGGGATTGTTTTTTTTTTTCAGGGGCTTGCTCTTGGAGCAGTATTTAACTCAAATAATTTTCTAGAAATAACTCTTTATTTTCATTTCTTCCTTTTAAAGTTGGCTGCTTAACAGAGAGGGGCTCTGATGATCTTGTTATGGGCCGTGGGGTTGGCACTGCTGCTCAGCAGCCAGAGTGCTCATCCAAAGACACTCCTGCTTCTGAGAGAGATGCTGCATTAGGCCTGTTAGCAGGACTTTTCAAGTACCAGCAAGGCGAGCAAGGTCTTGGTTTTAGCAGAAGGCAAAAGGGTTGCAGGTTAGAACCAGCCCTGCTTGTTCCCTGTGTCTCCCGGCTGGGAAAAATGGTATAAAAGTACCATTGAGCAGAGTCGGCAGCACTTGCCAGATGAGAGATTTACACAGTGATACGGCAGTAGCATAGGTCACACGGCATTCTGCTTGATGTAAGAAAAATGCTTTCCAGGTGTTCATGGTATATCAAAGTAGTTTTGTTGTGATTTGGAATTCTTGCTTCTGAGTGATGCTCTATTTCAAAAAGAATTTTAAAGTTTCTTGTTTAATCACTAATAATCCAGGATCACAGAACGTCCTGCTCTTTTTTTTTTTTTTAATAGTTACAGGTCTGCTTTAATTAGAAAGGTTCTAATACAGATTAAGGCATTAGGCAAATTGGAATCCTCCATCTCTCAGTGAAATGGGAGTGCTGGGAGAACCATTTAGGTAATCAAAATTACAGAGTGTTTCATTAAGACGTGCAGTCAGTCATAGCAGGATAAATGCCCGAAACACAAAATCATGAACGTTTGAGACCCAGCAGATTATTTTCTTTCCCAAAATAGTCTATGATCTAGGTAGCAGATCCTGCAATTCCTCACCTGAATAAACCTGGTGAGGCTACCGATGTGAACAGAAGTTTGAAACGTGAGGACCTACAGAAGCAATCCTCAAAGAAAAGATGTCAAGGCTGTGTTATAGCACATGGAATCAGTCAGATTCAGCTCTCCTTTACTGACAGTGAAAATTAAAAACACTAGGAATTCTGTGCAGCACTGGTCGAAGTGGTGATCTAGATGGAGGCAGCTTGGGGAAGAGTTGAAATAAACCCTAAGGAATGAAAAGCAGGAAGATGTGATTTACTTTTTTTGTGATTACTTTCTTGGAAAAAAGGTAATGATAGCGTCTGTGAGACAAACCAACCGTATGAAAAGTGGATGAAGGAGATATCACATTGGACAGAAAGTACATTGAATTAAAACATTAATGGATAAAAAGGATTGGATTTTTTGCTGAATGAAGAATTCCAGTTTTCAAATCTCATTCAATAGTGTAAATCCAAAAGAATTTTCTGCTCAGTAGCCCGGATTTTACAATTTTACTATGGCTGTTTAGTCAATCAGTTTTCCAATTCAGGTCCGTTGTGTTCCAGGGAACTTTTTCATCTCTGTGAAAGTGAGAGTTTCAAGACTGAAGAAATCAAAATGCCATTACACACTATATGGGGGGGGGGACTATTAGCTTAAGGTATTAATATAAAAAGTAGGTAGCTGCATCTAATGATTTTTTTGAGTAATCTGAACCATCTGCCTCTAGATATTAAGGAGTTCACTCTTTAATCCAGATTATGGCTGACAAACTGGTTTTGGCATTCACGTTTCACTAGCATTTTGTCCTTGAAGAGCTGATGTGGCTGTAGAAACTCTCTTGCTTACACTTGTTGGTTCTGAAAACGTTTTTGGTTTGGTTTGGCTTTCTGGTAGTTGTTTGCTTATAGCTCCTTTTTTGTCTTGAGAAGATGGCCTTTCTAATGAAAAGTATGTTGAGCAACCAGGTAAAGAATTTGGGACTTGGAGGTGGAGGGGAAGAAAGCAAAGAAGAAAGCTCTCCTTCTGATCCAGCAGCAGCTGCAGGAATGACCAGAGAGGAATATGAGGAATATCAAAAGCAAATGGTTGAGGAGAAGTGAGTACCTGTTCCCTTCTTATCAGTGTGGGGCTGATTCTCGGTGACTTTGAGCAGATGAAAATAACCCAAGAAAAAGCCAAACGTTCAGCGCTCTTCCCTGTTTTTAAAGCAGGAGAATCTTTGCTAAAGAGACTTTCCAAAATAACGATTCACCAACTGGAAATGATAAAATATTGTGTTCCCCCTTCCCCCCGCCAACCCCCCCGGCAATTCTCTCCTACACTTTCCTGCCGTCTCCACACCTTGATTCATGCTGGATTCATTCCTAGCTGATGTTACTTTATCTATCAAATTTTTCCATAGGTGCAGAGCTGTTTCTAGTGCAGGAGTTAATTCTAAAATGTGTATGATTTGTTCTCCTAGAACTCTGTGAGGAGTACACCTTCAATACATCATCTTTTCTTTGTCCACGTTTATTATGGCAGACATGAAAAAGTCACGAGTGCGATGTTAAGTGGATGATATTTATCTAGAGAAAAGTTTTAAGGTGGTTATTTTTTTGGCAGTGCATTTTCAGTTATTTTTCTCTAAAATCTACTAAATAAAGCAGAACTCTTCAACTTATTAAATCTGTTTTATTTTGTCTGTAATTATAATCTTTACCACTTGTTTATGTTTAAATATCAAAACAGAAGTAAAATAAAGGACTTCACATGTAGGAGTTCAAATCATACATAATTATAAATAAAAGAATTGACTTTTAAATCTCAAATGCATCTGTTCCTCTAATGGTCAATTACATAATGTTTGTGTAAATCCTTCGTGTAAGATGATTATAGGTGAAAGGTTAATGACTGGCGGAATTTGAGGTATCCAGGTCTGTATTTAGCATCAGCTGTTTCTATCATAAAACCTTGAATAGGCATCATTTGGTTTGGAGTAAAATACAGAATGTTTTGCTACGCATTTTGTCAAGGGAAATTTGAGAGAGACATAACCACCTGCCAGCAGGAGGATGCTGTATTGAGACTGAGAAGCAAAATGGGGTTCTCAGGATAGGAAATGCTTGGAAAAAAAATATTTCTATAACGTTTTCAAGTGTGACATGTTACTGGCTGAACTGTACTGAGGAGTCAGTGCAGGAATACTTCTCAAAGTATAGTTTGGAACTGTAGGAACATTCAAAGTACTTTCAAAGAGAAAAAAAATGTCTCAGGACGGTGCACACTAGTGCAGTTATGGAAATGCGTGTCAGAAACCTTTGTCACGGGCAGAGCATCTGTTTCAGGGTTCTCTGGATTTTATCTGGTTTTCAGATAGTGGTACGAGAGTGGAGATCAGAGACGTAGAAGTGCCTTGCTAGAGTCATCCTTGGTGGATCCATCCTCGGATGTCCGAGTCATCCTCAGGCAGGATTTGGCTGTTGATGCATGGCTTTGGGTTCTTCTCAGGTTTTGGGTTAAACACAGAAAAATGCACAGATTGCTGTTTCTCAGGGAAGTGTGTAACATGCAGGAACAAAGAGGAAGGTGGTGCTGACAGCCTCCAGCACGGTCGCCTGGGATTTGCTTCCAGCATCACCAGAGTTTAAGTGCCAAGGGACCACCAGTTCATGCTGTACATCACGGGCTCTTGGCTGTCACACAACTGCTCTTCCAGCTGTTTCCTCTTCCTACAAAGCTGCATGTTCCAGGGAAGGGAATAACTGGATCCTTCGGACCCAAAAGGTGTAAGATGAGGGCAGGCAGTAGGGCCCGTGCGAGGGCGGGAGCTTGGCTGAGTGAGTTTGGCCAGGTCTGCCCGAGATGTAGTTGTCACCAGGACAAGTGAGCTCTGCTCAAATCTCAAACCTACCTGAGCAGAAGTGCCCCCCGCCCCTCGGCCTCGGGGGATGCCGAAAGGGAAGGGTGTGATGCTGCACGCTGCCCCATGGGAGCGTGACCCGGGACCGGCTGTGGCTGCAGAGGGCTCCTCTGGAGGAGTAGTGGGCAGCAGAAGAGGAAGGTTGAGAAAGAGAGGGAAAACATGCCAGAAGGGCTCCAAAAATCTCTTTGCAATCTTCCCATCAATGACTGGCTGAAAGGCTCGAGATGGCTCCCAGTTAATGTGAACCTTGGGGTTTTTTTGGGGTTTTTTGGTTTGTTTTTTTTTTTTTTTTGTCCCAGAGGGGGATAATCTCATTTGTGGAAGCAGAAGAAAAATAACATTTCATCTTGCAAATAGCTTTTATGTGACAAAATACCTATACTGGAACAAAACAAATTTTGCCTGAGAATTTCCATGACAATGCTTCTGGAAAAAAAAAAAAAAAAGGAGAGTTGGGAAGGTGAATGTTAACAAATGTTATTAAAAACCTTTGAGGAGACACGTTTTGCAAATAAATACATACGTAATCTAACAAAAAAAATGTGCTGAACAGTTCTTAAAAGTACTTCTTTTATCTGCGTTTTATAAAGTCACAGATAAAAGAAGAACTTTTCCACACAGAGAAGCTGTGGAATTCATTGCCGTAGGATGTTCTGAAACAATAAATGGATGCAGAAAAGACCAGGAAAACACATAGGTGACAGATGCCATCCAGGGCTGTTAAAGACAGTGACACAGAGCCAATTTCCAGCTCCAGCATCCTCCACTACCGATTTTTGGGAAGCTGGGCAGTTTTGATATAGGATGCTTATCCTCTTCTTAACTTCTTTCTCCAAGGGTCCGCTTCTGTCTGCTGTTGGCGATGGGACTCCAGGATAGGTAAACTTTTGGTCTGACCCAGAAAGACTGTTGTGCCATCGAGCGTGTGTGCTGTGACGCTCTGAGGGTGTCGAACGGGCATGCTGGCGGGCAGCCGCCTCTCTGGCAGTGCCCCGTGGAATAAGCAAGGAATCACAGAATCATAGAATCACAGAATGGTTAGAGTTGGAAGGGACCTCAAAGATCATCTAGTTCCAACCCCCCTGCCATGGTCAGGGACACCCTCCACTACACCAGGTTGCCCAAAGCCTCATCCAACCTGGCCTTGAACACTTCCAAGCGTAACTTCTCTGTTCTGCTTATTGGAACTGTTTGTTGTTACAGTGAGCGATAATAGTGCAGGTACAAACTCCAGACAAGTGGTATTAGCTTATCCTTTGTTCTTCGCAGGACTCCAGGGAACTGTTGTGAGAACAAGGCTGGGGTACAGACAGCCTGGCCCCTTAGCACCCCTTTATCAGTATCGCTCCTTTTGTGCCTTTGGACAAGCGATGTAGCTTTGGGAATAACTTCTGCATGCAGCTTTTTGCAGCTGAGCAACTGGTTCAGCGTAAAAAAAAAAATGTATTTTATTAGTATCTTGAAGAAACATTTTTTCTGATTTCCAGGATGGAAAGAGATGCAGCGTTTGCACAGAAAAAAGCAGAGCGAGCCTGTCTGAGGGTTCACCTGAGAGAAAAGTACAGACTCCCTAAGGTAAGGCTGTAGCTCGTGATCTCATCTAGGCCAGTGGCCAGTTTTGAAACAAGCTGACTACCAACGCAGGGCTTGGAAAACAACAAATTGCCTTCAGTAGTGGGACCCACCCGCAGCTCAGTACGGACACGGAGGAGGCTGGAGCCATGGCTTTCCCTAGTGATGGCTTCTCGCAGACTCTTTTCTCTGCTCAGTAGATGACTCTAACAGAAAGATTCTTGTAATCCCTCTCTGTGCTGTCAGATCTGAAACAGGTGACCAGGCAGGTTGGGTGTCTGGTCTGATGGTGTCTCACCGTTAGTACACGTTCTGACCTTAGCAACACACAAGGGTTAAAAATAAAAGCTATAGGCAAAGTCCCTGGAAGCCCCTCTCCGAGCTTTGAGTTTGAGTTCTGCTAAACTTCTGAAGGCGCATTTTTACTGTCTTCTGCCAAGAGGTGCAAGCAAACTGTCCATTCTTTTTCCTTGAGTGCTTCTGACACCGTTTGTTAAATATTCCCAGGAAAACCAAAATATAGACAACCAAAGCTTCAAGCAACAGAAATATGGAGGTTTGTTAAAGCAGACCAGCAGCTGCAGTAGCTTCTGGGTCATGACAGAAGGCACAGTTAGCATTTAGGTTGATAGTATGTTCCCGATGTAAAAACACAGGGTACAGTTTCCTCAGTGCTCTGTGAATCTGGTGCTAAATCTGAACTGGTGAATGAGCGGGCGCGGGGCATGTCTAGTGCTGGGGTGCCGTCTGTCGCCCCCGCTGCCAAACTGCACGGCGGGCCCTGGCGCAGTTTTGGTCTGAGCCAACTGGCCCCTTCGATTCCGTTACCGGCACAGCTCAGGAGCAAAAGCAGATATGACTGAGGAGTTTTAAACCCGATCTTAGAACCTGCAAGCACTAGAATTGAATATTTGTGCATCTTCTGTGGCAGGTGCAACTAAATACTAAAACATTTGCAACTGTTTGCTGAACTGTTTAAAGAATTTCCCACTGGAACTTCAGAAATGCCAGAAGGAAAGGACCCAGCAGTCAAGCAATTAAAAATTAATAACGTCACCTCGGCTCAGAACGTGATTATATCATGTAAACACAAACTGTACATCACGTATCTTTCCTACCGTGTCAGTTTGATGCTGCTTCAGACCCTGAGCTGCCACAGGCCCTCTAGTGCCACGTTCGTAAAATTGCAACAACCGTTTGCGTGAACCCTAAAGGCAAATTACAGTTTGGTTGAAAAGTGACTCGACCTTGTGACTTAGGTGAAATTATCCCATCTGTATCTAACCAGTCTGGCAGCCTCCTTCATAATCAGGGATGAAAAATGCATTTTTCTCTAACTTTGAAGACATGTTTTTTGCAACCGAAGTCTTGCTAACTGACTTTCTGAGAAAGGAAGGTGCTGTCTTGAAAAAATTATGGCAAAATATTTTGAGACAGGTATTGTGGGGAAAAAAAGCTGTGGAGAAGCCTCATTTAAGCTGCCTCTGCTGGCCCTCCCAGTGTGTCGGCGTTGAACAAAGCTTTTGTAAGTGAATCTGAAGTGAACGCAGTTCTGTGTAACAACTCATTTCAGATCAACAAGCTCTCTGTAAGGGCATTCGGCTTTTAAAATTATCTGAAGGCACAGTTTGTCGTCGTCAGGAATGAAGGGGTACTGCTGTACCTGTAGCCTCTCGTTCAAACGACCCCTTTAAATGGAAGCATCGTTAGCCTGAGAGTCTTCCGCAGCTGGTTATCCAGGTCAGGCACTTACTTGTGCCTGAACTTTGATTTCTCTTTCCCTCACTAGAGGTGTTGCTATTATGGCTGCAGGTCCCTCTGTAGAAAGGTGCGTGTCCACGCCGAGCCGTCTGACGCTCCCGGGCGTTGCCAAACCTGCGTATCCCCTGCAAACAGCACGGATGGTCTGCAGTGCATCCTGCCTGTCTGGGATGAACCAAAGGTGCTGAGCTCTTCAGCTCAGCCGTGCAGTCCCTGGTGAAACAGCCAGACCGTGCATACTGCCCGTGTGTAGCACGAGGCCCATGCCATCGCAGCGCCTGGTGTACGTGGGCGTACGTTAGCGCTGTGCACGATTGGTGCCACGGACAGGGGTAGAAGGAACAAGGGCAGATGCTCCACCATGCTCTTCTCCATGCCTTGGCTGCAGTGTACCACTTGTTCTGGGCCATGGGTGCTCAGCATAGTGACACGAAAGAGGAAAACACACCCTGAGGGTGAGTTTGATTACAGAAAGATTAATTATGAAAAAAAATGAAGCACAAGATTTTGAGTGGTTGATTGGATTGTAGACCTAAATCTCCAAACGCCAGCATTTTAATTAGCAGCCGAGTAGTAAAATATTATTAGGGTTTGTTTTCCTTTCGAGGCGTACGCCGAGCCGGCTACTGAGCAGCGTTTCCCCGCAGCCTCACCGCGCTCCGCGAAGCCCCAGCGTTAAATCCCAGGAAGGGCTGGTTTCAAAGGCTTTGGGACGCTTATCCGCCCAGCTCTCAGCTACAAGTCAGTGGAGCTGGGGGTGTCTCTGTGATTTTGGAAGTCTCCCACCCGTAGTGCTTTTCTCAGCTCTGAGGGGGTGGTCAGGTCCCTGCCGTCCCTGTGGCTGACCTCTGAGCAGCCTCCGCGTGGCACCCCGGAGCACGCGATGGGCATCTGCCCCGTCTCCAGCAAGATCTTGACTTTGGTATACACTAAGTGCTTTTTGGGGCCAAATTTCGTCAATAACAGTAGAAAACTTGCCTCCAAGGTAGGACAGGGGCTCTAAGCCAGCAAAGAAGATACTAAGCATATACTTAGCTTTGCTGATTTGTGGCAGCTGCAAGTAAATTTTGCGAGATGTGCTTTTCTGCATTTGTGTCTACTTACATAGCATTTCTAGGTTGAAGGTCTGCTTTCTTTTCATCAGCCCTTATGAAACATATGTTACATCAGGAAGAAAATGAAATTATTATGTGCGTCCTATATATCCCTGAAAAAAATTCAACTCTGTGATACAACATTATGGCAGCAAAATGCTCTCAGACCTATGATAATGCATTAATTATTTTGAAGAATGAAAGTCATTTCAGGTAGCCTAGCATGGGATAGAAACTGATTATTAGCAGTATCAATCACTAGCACACATTGTAAATGAAAGCATGAAATTCAGGACTAAGCAGGGCCCCCTTTTCAGTGCAAAATCTAAAGCTCCATGCTCTCTGGGCCAGATTTATAAGAGAAAGCAGTCCCTTAATGAATCTAATCCTATTAACAGAATTGTCAACTTACGTTTGTCATCAGAAAGATGTTTTTAGCCATGAGACATTTGATCTACGGACAGCTTTTTCATCTTCAGAGTATTCAGTGCCTCACTTCCATACAAAACATTTTTTAAATTATATAAACACGTAAATAATATTTTAATAATTATAATAAAATAATTAAAAAAAAAAAACACACCAGGTGTTTTTTTTTTTGTGGTGCTGGTGCCTGTGATGTGCGAGGGGAACATCTGACCCCAGACCTGTCCAGCCTGTCCAAAGACCTTGTCTGCAGCACAGCAACCTCTCCCCAAGGGCCCCACCACTCCTTTCACATCACTGATGGGCACGTATGTCCACTGCGCCACCTCCAATGCCACTGCTCTCTGTCGGAGCATTGTCACATCAGTGCTGTCCTCCCGTCCAAGTGTGGGGGCTTGTGCTGGGATATATGAATTTCTAACACCTCAGGAAGGGACTACGTCATCTGCTCCAAGCAGGTGGATCCCTTCCCCTAATCAAAGCACTTCTGTGGGCACTTCTCTACCAGACCCTCAGTTACTGCACAGGAGGATGTTTATGTTCACTGATACTTAGAGGGAAGGAGTATTCAGATGCAATCAGGTGTCTTTTCAATAACAAGTGCTGCTAAAGACATTAAAAAGGCAAGCTCCTCGCCATGAAAGGGACATGCAGTCATGTCATCTCAAACAGCTCTCGCTGTATTGTGCTGTGATGGGAATATTGTTAAGCCTGGATTTAATGAATAGCACCATTCCAGAATTAAAGGGTTTTTCACTTGTACCGCGCGCAGTAGCGGTGCGGGGGATGCGTATGGACTAGGCGGAAAGAGAAACTTGTCTCAGGAGAAGCTCTTCAGTGTGTACAGACTGCAGATAAGGATCTGAAAACACACATTTGCCAAGCTCGAAGAATTCTTTTGCTGATCTAAATGTTTTCTTAATGGGCCAGTGACACAGCTGTGGGTCCGCTGTGGAAAAATGGAGCCACGGTGTGCATGTGAGGAGGTAACGGGATCAGGATTCTCCCCAAGGAGGTCCAGGCCAGGGCGACTGGGGACCCCAGCGCCAGCGGTGCCTGCACCCACAGGCACGGTCCAGCGGGCAATGCTGGGGCTGGCAGCAGGGTCCGACGACGGCTCGGTGATCGTCGGAAGGCAAAGCACAGTCCCTCCTGGAAAACCAGCCACGAAGGCAGGCACAGCAGGGACTGCCTTGGCACGGGCACCATGGCAGCACGGCTCAGGGTGGGTCTGGGGGCCTGACGTGAGCTGAAATGGGGTTGCTGGGCCCCGGGGGTACAGGGGCGCTCCCTGAAGCCGGTGTGGGCAGGGACATGGCGGTGCCTCTGAGGCCCTGGCAGCTGGGGCATCAGGCAGCCTCCGCACACCTTCGCTGTGACCCTGCGCCGGGATGGCACAAGAGGGTGTTTGTGGGACAAGAGGATGGTGGTCCCAACTGTGGTCCTAACTATGGTGCCAACCTGTGGCTCCTTGTAGCAGCCCAAGAGGTACCCGCATCCCTCGACAGTGAGGGTCAGCGTGGGATGGGGCTGCCGTAGCGCTCACCAAAGCCCCACTTGCAGGGCCAGGCAAGGTGAACTGATTTTGTACGTAGCCGGTGCGTTACAGGCGGTGAATCTCAGGATCAGGTCTGGATTCACCTGCCCAAGGAGCGCTGCACACAGGCGTGAGTGAATTTTGCGACAGGGTTAAGTCAGACGTGGGGAAAGCAGCACAAAATACGGTGATGCTGGGAAACAGTTTGGCTCCCCTGTGGATTAGTCCGTGAGCTTTAGTCGCTTCTGTTTACAGTCAGTCTTCATATAAATGGGTGTTTGGACTGTGTGTTTCCTGCTTACCCCATGCATCACGTACGTATGACGAACTCTGTGTTGGATCGCACCTGTAACAACACGGACCTGAGTCCGGCTGCATCGGGTGCGTAATTAGGGTCCAAGAATATTGCCAGGCACTAGGACCCCATCGCCTGTGCTGTTGTATTGTCGGAATAGTGTCTGACCCAGTTCTGGCCCGGGCACCCTCCCAAGCAGTTCCCAGGGCTGGTTTGGGAGCTGGGACAGGCATTCCCAGCGGGCGGGCAGAGGGGACCACCCTGTTTGGTTGGGCGAGAGCGTTCAATAGCAGCGCAGTGGGCTGTTCCAGGCCAGCTGGCCTTGGGGCAAGAGACCAGTGCCAGGCACATTTAATTTACTAGAATAGATGTTGCTTCTGTGTGCCCAGAGATCCTAAAAGGGTGCCTGGACACTTGCAGAGGCCTGGAGACTCTGGAGATTAAAGCCATCGGGAGTGAGGCTGTCCACTCCGTGCGGGTTTGCTGGAGTCCAGAGGGGCCTTCTGCACAGGTTTGTTAGAGCCCACAGCCCCCGCTGTGCTGCCATGGGGGCTGCCTGTTCTGGGTGCTCGCCGTAGCCCAGGCTGAGTATTCAGAGGCAGGGCAGTGCCGCTACCGCTGCCGGAGCCACGGCTGGCCTTGGGCAAGTAACCGTCCCCACGTGCGCACGTGCCGGGGCGGCAGGGGTCTGCGCATCCTCTCACGCTCCGACTGCCCGCTGCTGCCTGGAACTGCACAATGCATTTCCAGCACCGCGTTTCTGAGCCTGGCTTGCAGGGGTGCTTGGAGCTGCAGGCTCACCGTGTATTTGGACGTTTGCAGCATAAGCCTGACTTTAAGGACACCCTGTGGGAAAATCTGCTGGTGTCTCCTTGTAAGAAAATGAGCTTTAAGTTCCACCAGACTTAAAAAAACAAACAGGCAAACACACAAAACACAAACAACTAAAAAGAGAAAATCAGAAACTTAATGCTACATTTCCATTTCAAATCAAAGTAACAGAAGCAGATCTGTCAAATTTTAGAAGAAAGAGAAGAGGCCATAGACATCTTACGTGCCTCGTCTCATTGCAGAGCAACCCTACCCTGTTAAACTCACACCAGGTCTATTCAAGGCCAGGTTAAACGCCAGTTGGGTTGAGGCAGGTGACTTGGGCAGAATCGTACTGCTTTAGCCGACAACTGAATATGTTCTTCTTTGGTCAGAGAACACTTTGAACCCCCAAATTGTATTGTGCATCGCATCTCAGACTTCAGCAGGACAGGGCTTTGGTGCAAGAACATGCCAAACAATTGTTCACATCATCGAAGTGGCCCTTGGGTGCGCTGTGTGGGCATCTCTCCACGTAATATAAAGGAGTGTGCAGTGATGATGTCTTAAATGATGAATAGTTCTAAAGAAAAGAACGTGTGATTCTCTGCTTATGGGGACTTTTTCAGCAATTAACCCAGTACATTTTGTTGTCCTCTACTGCTGCTTGGGAGAATTTCAAAAGGGCTAACTCCTCCAATAGCCAGCACTTGCTAATTAAAAGCTTAACGCATTTTTTCCTGCACCACAATCAATAAAGAATACTTCTGCTGATTGGGATATTGTTCCCAGCTCCCACAGATCTGATGGCAGCAACCCCTACCCAAAGGGGCCAAGAGATGTTCTCACCCATTTTAGCCACATAGTAGTGACGATCACAATACACCTCTCCGTATTTTCATGAGAGCTATGGGGAGAAATCAGGTTACAGCGCAGTTATTGCAGACATAAAGCCGTGCGAATATATGTAACAGTGGGTCGTGGCTATGCAGTCAGGCGTACCAGTCCTGGCGAAGGCCTGAAACTCCACAGACATTGCTCATATACGTCCTTCCATTCATCCCTGCGTTCATTCATTCATGCAAACCCCAGACCCCTCTCACTCTCAAAAACACCTCCTGCTGACAGCATCGCCGCTTATTCATATCAGGCCTTTGCTGCTGTCATGCTTCATTTTGGAGATGTAATGAGGCATTAATGCTTATCTTTGATGTGTGAACTGTGTCAGAATATCCTGTTCTTCTGAGCTCTGGATCCATCAGAATCCACCACAAAATGTGAACAAAATCACCATTGTTTGTAAAATTGACCCAGCCCCACTGAGGGAGCGTTTCAGCGGGCAGGCAGGAAGCAAGTGTGCGCGGCACTTACTGCATCCCAGCCCTTTTAATTGCTTAACCAGTTCCTTCTCCTGTCTCCTTGTGCTTTCTCAGCCTCACACCCAACCTCCATCCTCTCTTTTGTTGTCCAAGGCCTCCTATTACCCCACTTACCAGCACTGCAACACTGCTCTGACTATGTGCCAGGCAGCCCCTGCTCTCCTTCATGACTCGGAGATGCCAACCGCAGACCTAGATGTAGCTTAGACATGGTCTGGGGAAGACGGAGACCTTTTTTGCAGTAATTCTTTCCTAAATCTAATGCATCTTCCTTCGGGAAGGCTTCAGTTTAGTGCTGATGTCTAAAAATACCCACCACCAAACAAATAGGGGAATGGTAGCCACCGTTTTGCTAAAGCTGTTGCTTCGTCGACCAAGTCGCAGGATGGCTGACGGCCCGGGCAGTGCATTGCAGCATCTCTTCGGTGGGTACGAATAACTCGTGGTGGATTTCCTGCAATGTCAGCGTGTTACCACAGTTAAGATTTCTAAAGATTAGAAATCCAAAGATTTCTAAAATGGCAAGTGATGCTGAGGGCTTCATTTCTGACACTACTGAAACCCTCTGCAGAAACATAACTGACATCATTGTCTGAAAAATCTCAGCACCTGTCTGGGGGCCGACCGAGCCTCTGGATTCACAAGTTGCATCTAAAAATGTTGACTGAAAAATTTGTGTGTATGTTTCTGTTCTCCCTAAAACAAACAAACACATGCACAAAAAAAGAGACTCGTGGGTAGATCCTGGGGTAGCAGAAATACTCTCGTGTACTGTTTTTATTTTCTGCTTTTTGTATCAGAGCGAATTGGATGAGAACCAAATACAGATGGCTGGAGACGATGTGGGTTTGCCAGAAGACCTTCAGAAGATGGTGGCAGAAGATCAGGTGGAGGAAGAGGACAAGGACTCTATCCTGGGACAGCTGCAGAACATCCAGAATATGGACATGGATGCCATCAAAGAAAAGGCACAAGCCACCTTCACCGAAATGAAACAGGCTGCTGAGCAGAAATGTTCTGTGATGTAGAAGAGACGCCACTGCCCAAGGGGTGTGGATCCAGGGGCGGCAGAGGGAGGGCGGGCAGCGGAGTGCACTTAGCTCTATAGCATTCAATGTAAATATAGAAAAGCGAGAGAGAGAGACTTTGAAACCTCGAGGGGGATCAAAATTTACACGCTGTGACTGCTTAGCGTGAAGTTACAACCGATCCTTGCTTTTTGACATAACATTTTTCCCCATGGAGAAAAAATGGCTTTAAAAAAGCTGATACTGGGGAAAAAATGTGCCTTTTTCCATTTTTTCAAAGTGATCAAAATGTTATCAAATGTGTAACGTTTAGCAAAATTGTGCTTCTGATGCATAGCATATAGGTAACCACTCATTTAAAACTGCTTTCAGAAACACATACATACATTTCTAATAAAAACACGTCCGTTTCAAACATCTTGAAACAAACACAGTATTTGAACGTTGACATTTTCTGCAAAAACTTGAAAACAAAAATGGTTTTGGCCATCTCTGCACTAAATATAGCAAAAGACAAAAAGTGAAGCATGTAACTCTATAGCCTGGGACAAAAGCATCGTCGTATGCAGCACTGAGCAGGGATTCACAGGAAAGCAGGGCTGGGCAGCTCAGTGAGCGCGGTCGGTGAGCGCGGTCGGTGAGCACGGTCGGTGAGCACGGTCGGTGAGCACGGTCGGTGAGCACGGTCGGTGAGCACGGTCGGTGAGCGGCACAGGCTGCTCCCGGTGGCTTTGTGCTCGCAGCCTCTCGCTCTTCAAGGGTGGCTCAAGCATCGCTGCCACGCGTGCCAAATGCCGGGGCTCAGGGTGCCAGCAAGGAACTTGTATGGACTAAAATGGCCCACCTGGAAGCTTATGCCAGGGTACAGCACCAAAACCCCGAGAAAAACCATGGCTTTCGCTAGTGCTGAGCCTGACCGTGCCTGTGGGATGCACAGGATCCGGTTCAAGGGGTTTAGAATCATAGAATCATAGAATGGTTAGGGCTGGAAGGGACCTTCAAAGGTCATCTAGTCCAACCCCCCTGCAAGGAACAGGGATATCTCCAACTAGATCAGGTTGCTCAGGGCCTCGTCCAACCTGGCCTTGAACGTCTCCAGGGATGGAGCATCCACCACCTTTCTGGGCAACCTGATTTAGGTTTAGATTCAGGACCAGGCAGATCTTCTTTGCTGTTTTTTTTCTGAGGAAAGCCTGTGTAGATGCTGTCCTGGTTGCCTCCCGCTCCCCAACACGCGGAGCTGACGCTGGCAAACAGCTGGAGGAGCGCGGCGAAGGCAGACGGGAGCACCAGGCTGCCACTGCGCCTGCGCAGCCACAGTCGTTATCCTGCACGATGACCCCCGCAACGGCTGTCCAGCCCTTGCACGTGGATCATGTACACAGAACTGCTCCCAAGGGGCTCAGATATCCCACAAAATGAAGGGCTTTGTAAGTTCTCCAAGAGCTGGTCTGTAAATGAAATTGGCCAACAAATACATGTAGCACCTGCCTACAGGTTTGCAAGTCTCTTTCTCTCTCTCCCTCTGTCTCCATTCAATCAAGTAAAAATATTCATTTTAGATGAAAAAAAGGCACTAAGTATGGTTTGTCTCTTTTCTTTTTCCTTCCTTCCTTCCTTCCTTCCTTCCTTCCTTCCTTCCTTCCTTCCTTCCTTCCTTCCTTCCTTCCTTCCTTCTCTTCTGCCTTCCTTCCTTTTCTCTGTCTTTTGACTCTTTTGTCTCTTTCTCTCTTCCCTTCCTTTGACCTTTCTCCTCTCCTCTCCTCTCCTCTCCTCTCCTCTCCTCTCCTCTCCTCTCCTCTCCTCTCCTCTCCTCTCCTCTCCATCTCTTTCCTTCTTAATCCTGGCCTCAGGTCTTGGTCTGTGAGGTGCAGGAGATACAATTACCACGTACTCTGATGTGAAATCCTCTGTACTGAGCCCCCCCTGCCCGGGTCAGGTCGCATCCTGCAGCCCCACGGAGCAGTGGGGCCCTGCTGAGCCCCACAAGTTGCGGTGCTTTGCTGAGAGCAGCCACCCGACCCAAGGGACTGGCTTTCTGGGAGGTCCCGTGGCCAACAGGGAGGATGTGCTGGGGGCTGCGGGAGCAGCCAGGCGTCCCCAGTACTGGGTACAGGCCAAACACCTGCCCTTGTGTCTGCTGACGTGAGCCACGTCCTGCAAACACCTCTACTGCTGCCGTTAGTCGTGCCCTGGGCGCGCTCACCCCCACAGGATGTGGCCATTGCATCTGGTGGCCCAGTGGCCACCCCATGCCGCGGCAGGCCCGGGGGGAGCACGGAGGCTGCTGCCGAGCAGCTGCACACCAGCACCGGACCCAGTTGCCAACAGCCCCAGAAGCAGCTCTGAGGACAGAAGATGCCTCACGATCTTCTGGATGTCTAGCTTCTGTAAAAATCAGATGAAAAGTGAAAATACCATCTTGGAAAAGCTCTTTCAGCAATCACTATTTAAATATAAGCTGCACAGACTGGTCTGAAAGCCTGTTATCAAATATTTTCCCTATTGCAGTCCCAAGAAAATACGCCTTTTCTTCTCACTCACTTCTTTCTTACATAAGAAACATAGAAGTTGTCAAGTTTGCCTTCCTCGCTTTTTCCAGAGGATGCCCTGGTCCATTCAGAGAGGGATGCCAGTGGCTCTCGTATTTTAACAGGTCATTTCTTTAGTGGAGAAGACCTGTCTTCGGCACGTTCATCAAGCATCAAAGCCAGCAAATGCTAACTCCATCTCAAATGCTCTGCCTAAAACCACCAAGACTTCTGATCCGATTTCTGTCTCTTGGGATCCTTCTCTCACACGTCACCACAGAATTTAATTATCTATGCGGAAAGACAAGTGGGGTCTTTTAGGAAGTCTTTACATAAAGTAGTTAAAACAGTTGGCAGCTCAGTTCAAGCAGCCTTTGTTTGTGAGCATCAATCCATTTCCCCCAGTATTGGTACAAATCTGGTAGGTGTCTCCGCACTGTTCTGTTACTTTACAGACTGAATTGTCTTATCTATAATACACCAAAGTAAACAAGCCTAAGGCTTTTGACCTTCGAATTAAAATGTGCCTGGGACATCCTGAAAATCTTACTGAAAGCATCTGGTGGTTTAAAGGAGCTAATTAAATTCGTCAGCACATATAGGATCAGCATTTTCACGGTTTAAAGGGTCAGAGAAGAAAGTACAGTCAGAATCACCAAACAAGCGATTAATGAGATTCCAAAAAACCATCAGGGCAGGCAGCAGCAAGCGGGGCTGGGAAGTGGTGATGGGGGTCTTCCCCACCCACGGCGTGGGATGCTCCCCAGCCCTGGCACTGGCCACAGCCACGCCGATCTGCCGCCGGGACGGAACTGGGCTGCCTTAGACACCGTTTTTAGAGTCAGAGACTTAAAAACTCTGTGTGCAGTGGCAGAGCTGGGCTACATCGCAGGAGGTGCACACAGACGGAGCTTCCCTGGGGTGCTGGGGCCAGGGCTGGCACCTGTCCTGGGGCTGGGATTGGGCTGTGCACAGCAGTGGTGGGGCACAGCCCCAAATCCCCCCGAGACCCCTGGGCAGGGTGGCACGATGGCTGCAAATCCATCCTGCCCACAGCAGCAGCCTGACCCTCAAGGTGCTGGAGGTGGCTGCCCTGCCAGCACCTGCACGGCTCATCCCTCTGGCACTGGCTGTCCCTGGCCTAGAGAGCAGCTGACAGCCTGGGGAGGGACACAGGCAGAGGTGGCAGGGTCAGACGGGGCACAGTCACAGGGTCCCTAGCTCCCTAGACACCTACCCTGGAGAGAGAGCGTGGGAGAGCCTGGAGCAGAGCGGGCACGCAGAGCACAGACCCTGCTCCAACTCCTAAGGCCAAGGAAAGGTCTTTCCCCAAGGCCTTGCACTAAACAACCTTTCTTCTAAGGCTGCTGGAACCTTAAGAGGCAGCCGCTGCACGTGTGTGCATGTGCGTATGTGCCAGGTGTGTGCATGGGGACACACTTGTGTGCACAAATACATGTGTAGGACGTGCACACACCTGTGTGCGTGTGCACATCCGTGTGTGTGCGTGTGCACATCCGTGTGTGTGCGTGTGTACATCCGTGTGTGTGCGTGTGTCTGCGTGTGCGTGTGTGCTGCATGGAAGAGGAGCAGATTAAAGCGTTAGGTCACATGGGAGCTACTGCTGGACGGACCCTACCTGGGATTTGGGTTCTTACAGTTAATAGGATCGCTGGAGCTCAAGGCCGTCATCCCATCAAGATAAATGTCTCTAGTGACCACTTTTAAGCAATCCGAATTCAATTAGGCTAATTGGAAAACAAGTAAAGAAGGATTGCGTTAATATAGCCTTACAGCAGGAACCTCCGCTCGCTCCCTCAGGAGGGACGGCCGAGCACGGTGCCCCGTGGCACACGTCAGAGCCCTCGCCCCAGCTGCTCAGCACCCAGACAGGGCTGCCCCGCTCCCAGCACAGCTGCAGCCGATTCCATGCCCACAGCTAGGACGGGCACCAGGGCAGCAGTGGGGCAGCACCGGGGCAGCAGGCTCTGCCCTGGGGAGGCTCCGGCACTGCGCTGCCCGGGGACCTGCTCAGCCCTCTCTGCAGGATTCCTGCATGTCACGGAGCACCTCGGAAGCAGTGGAGGAAACACAACCAACCCTCCTAGGGGCAGATAAAGAACAATCTCACTAGAAAAAAAGCAGGAGGTGACTGTTGAGGTGTGAGCGATGCAGGGATGGGAGGAGGCAGCAGCTTCCTCGTACATCACGCTTTCAAGAAGGTTCTTAAACCACACGCTTCGGAACTTGTGGGGAGAAAAAAAGCAAAGCCATTTTTTTCAGTTTTTAACAATGTGTTGGACGATACAGAGTATGCAAACTGCAGCAGGGTATAGGCTCCCACTGGGTGAATATCTCCCCCTTTTCCTTGCCTCCCACCCCTTCAATTTGCTGTCTGACCTTGAAAGTCCTGTTTATCCTTTGGGGAGGTGCTCCCTGCCGCACATCACCAGTCTGGAGAGCGATGTCCCACCTGCAGAGTGACTCCAGCTTCAAACGTCTGCTCTGCAAGGCAGTAATTATTTCAGCTTGACATGAAGACAGGAGGAAATGGAGCAAGACTCTGTGGCATTTTACAGTGCTGACTTCATTGTGTGAAGCCACGTCCCAAGTATATGTCTCAACAGCACCAACAGGATCAAAACTCTTCCCATTTGGGCTTCACTACAAATGCACAGGAAGGACATATAGCAGACAGCTGCGCTTTAGAGGTTGTCCATTTGCTTCCAACCATAATTTCAGCAGTAAGTGTTATAATACGTTGCAAAAAAACTAAAAAAGGTGATGGAATGGGGGCTATCTTTTGGAAAAGCAAGTAACAAGTCCCACCTATTTCATCCGCTAACGAATATTCTCAAATGTGATCCTGACTGCCCCTCTAAATTTCCAAAGGTAAACGGTCTTTGCGAAGGTGTGATGTAATTGGTTTCTGAGGCTTCATACCAGTACGACATACGTCCCACGGGACGCTGGGTCTAACGCTGGCTGTTAGCTAAATCCCCTGCTGCCACAAAGGGGAATGTTCAGGCAGTTGCCTTTCTTTGCCATTCTAAACTCTCTATGTTAGTCCCTGATTACCAGAGGAACCCTTAGACCTCTGGAGCAGTTCGATGCCTCAGGTGCATGTCAGGGCATCACAGTCTGTGCCCTCAGCACCGCAAGAGAGAAAAGAGATCTGGAGCTGGAAGAGTCAGATCTGGTCTCTGCTCTTCTATGGGGCTTGGTTTTTTCAGGTTTTTACAGACTGTGACCAAGGGAGTTGCTTCATCTTTCGGTAACTCCAGTCCCCTGCAGGAAGGATGCTACAGTGACAAAGGCAGTTCCATACAGCAAATGCAAATCTTAGTGCCGAGGAAGAAGGATCCTTCTCTATTAGGGAGGAAGGTCTCTCGTGTAGTGTGCAGGATGTGAACCCTGCTTCGGGGGCTGGAAGGTTTTTATGTTGTACATCTACATTGCGATTAACAGCAACAAATGTGAGTCCCTGTATTTGATGATTTTGACAGGTGCCCTAAAAGCAGCACCTGTGCCAGGACCCAATGCCCTTTACAGCATTTACTGCCAGACCAGAGTCTGGCTAAAGGGCTACTGTTGCATCCTCTCACCTTGCTATCTTTTTTCGCTGCAACAAGCAAAAACAATTCCCAAGTTTGCCCAGGGCTTCTGGAGGGACAGGCACGTTTTGTGCTGGTTGTGAGAGCCACAAAACCCCAGCTCCAAATTAGAAGAAATTAGGGACATTGCACAGCTCATTCATCTTCACTAATAGAGTTCTTGGGAAATACACATGTAGATTAAAGGAACACAATGGCCCCTGGCTGATTGCTTTGAGTACCCTCCAATGCCCCTACAATGGTCTTGACTTGCTTTTCATATTGTGCACAAAAGCCACACTAACCTTTTCTTGTCTCTTCTGTTGGCCTCTTCCCCCTTTGCCAACGGATGGCTGAGCTCTTTCGGCCCCAACCCCCGCCTCCACCCCCCCCAGAAGCACTCAGTGAAGGCAAACCTCACCTGGAGCTGCTAGGAAAAGCTGAGCACTTCTAAAAGGAATTAACTCTGGGACATCAGACCATAAACTTTAAAAAGGTGTGGGCACCGGCAGAGGCAAGAGCTGCCAATCTTTGTTTAGAAGCAATTCCTCTGGAAAAATCTACACGAAACACATCCTATTGGGATGGGGGGAAGCCAAAACGAAGATTTGTTGAGAGAGGTCATACCTTTTATTAGACTAGCTAATACATCTGGAAGAAACAGCAGCAGCAGTGTTTTTCGTTCACATACACTCTCCTCAGGCTTCAAATGGGAGCCTCTTCAAAGCTAAGCTCAGGCTGAAAACCACCCTGGATGTTACCGTGTTTGTCACTTAAACCAGCTGACACAAAAGACGGCTGGTGCCTCAGGAACCGGTAAGCGCCACCATAAACAGTGATAAAGTGACAGCAAGAGAAAAGCAGGAAAAACAGTGATGCAGGAAGGAGCATGTTGGAGACACGAGACATGGTATCAGTACTGTGCCGAGTCTGTGTCCTCCACCAAGCCAAGTACACAGTCAGGTCTGGGATGTGGCTCTCTGCCTTACCTCCAAAAGCATTCTGCAGGTCTCCCAAGCCGTGCCCTGCCCTTTAGCCTCCCAGCCGCACTCACGCCGTGGAGGACAAGGTCACAGCATCAGCGCTTCTTATGGGGTCTGTCCTACACCGATACCTTGGAAAATCTCCCCAGAAATACTGCCTAGCACATTCCCCAGACTTGTGATGGCTGAAAGGCTGAGCTGAGCCCACCTCCTTCCAACGTCTTTAGAGTCCATTCTCCCCAACAGCCCACATGCGCTTTCACTAGGTCTGTAAACCCGGCTTTGGAGGCAGCCGGACGCAGGGCGAGTATCCCGACAGGAGACCAGAGCATCAGCTTCTATCCCCAGTGGTTTTTCCCCCGTGCGTTTGACGCAGAACAGTGCCACGGCATCCTCCAGCATGTCACCTCACACACGTCATCTCCTGCATGTCACATCTTGAGAGGCTACCGAGAAACCGGTGCACTTGAAAAATGCCCGGCACCGGCTTAGGCTGGAGCTGTCAAGCCAGAGCAATTCGGAGAGAGCCCCAGAGCCCCCGGCCCGGCGCAGGGCACCGAGCCGGGCACCCGCTGTCCTCCGGCCCAGACCCCCGCGGGGCTCCCGCCGCTCTCCAGCCCCTCCATGGAAGCCCCTTTCCCGTGCCCGCCCGCCGCGCTCCCGGCTAGCGGCTCCTGCCGTCCCGGGCACCGCCGTGCCGGCTGGATGCCCCCGCGCCCGGCGCACCGGCAGCCGCCCGTCCCGCGGCGATTTCCGACGGCGCTCGGCCGGGGCGGCGCGGCCCCGGTCCCGGGGCTCCGGTCGCGGGGCTCAGCGGGTCGCCGCTCCTGGGCCAGCCCCCGTCAGCAGCCGGGGGCCGGCCCGCCCCGCCTGGCGGGCCCCGGATGGCATCGCCCGGCGCCGTCTGGGGCCGGGGCCGGCGGGGCGGGGCGGCCGGCGGGAGGGGGAGGGAGGGGGGGGCGGGCAGCGGGCACTGCCGGCGGGGCCCTGGGGCTGCCCTGCCTCCCCCGCCATGCCGGAGCGGCGCGGGGGCCTCGCCTTCCCTTTCCCCCACCGCCCCCCGACACTCCTCCCCCGCCCCAAGGAGCCCAGCCCGCCGCGCGGCCCCGGGCCAGAGCTGCCCGCGCCGCCCCGGGGCCGGCCGGGACCGCAGCGCCGCGCCGGGGCCCCGGGCCGGCCGCCCCATGCACCCGCCCGGCGCCCCGCTCGCCATGGCCGAGGGCGCCTTCTCGCTGTCCTCTCAGGCGGCGCGGAGCCCCGGGGGGAACCCGTCGAGGCTGCACAGCATCGAGGCCATCCTGGGCTTCACCAAGGAGGACGGCCTGCTGGGCCCCTTCCCGCCCGACGGCAGCGCCAAGGAGGCGGACCGGCGCGGGGGGGCCCGGCACTGCCTCCCCAAGATGCCCGGGGAGCCGCCGCCGGCCGAGCCCCAGGGCCGCGCCGAGCGCTTCCAAGGTGAGCGCGGCGGGCGAGAGGCGCCGGGGGGGCGGGCGGGAGGACTCCGCTCCCCCGCGGGCTCGGGCGGGCCCGGCGGGGAGATCGCCCTCCCGGTGACCCGCCTGTCTTCCCCCTCCAGAGCCGTACTGCCCCGGCAGCGCCAGCCCCGAGCTGCCCGCCGGCAGCAGCGGCGAGGGGAAGCCGTCGGACGAGGAGCAGCCCAAGAAGAAGCACCGGCGGAACCGCACCACCTTCACCACGTACCAGCTCCACGAGCTGGAGCGCGCCTTCGAGAAGTCCCACTACCCCGACGTGTACAGCCGCGAGGAGCTCGCCATGAAGGTCAACCTCCCCGAGGTCCGCGTGCAGGTAACGCCCGGCCCCGCGCTCCGGTAGCCCCCGCTTCCCGGCGGCGGGAAGCACCCCCCAGCACAGCCCGGCCCGGCGCGGCTCGGCTCAGCCTCGCGTTCCCGGCGGCCGGAGCAGCCCCGGCAGGGCGCGCAGGCGGCCCCGTTGTCCCGGCCCGCGAGCTCGTGAACCGGGCCCGGCACCGGCACCGCTAGCCCCGTGGCTAGCTAGCGGGGCACCGCCGGAGCGCCGGGCGCGTCTGCAGCTGGCGCCGTGCGCACGGCCCCGACGCGGCGGCCCCGGCCGGCCGGCGGGACACCGCGGAGCGCGGGGCCGTTTTCCGTTCGGCAGCCCGGGGCAGCCGAAGCCGCGGTGCGCCGCGGCGGCGGCCGTCGGGTGGCCCAGCCAGGAGGGCCGGCTCCGCCGCGGGGCTCTCGCCGCGCTGCTCTTTGCCGAGCGCGGGGCTGCCGAGCCCGCTCCTGCCCCGGCCCCGGCTGGGCACGACGGCGCCGTCTGCTGCTCCGTCCGTTCCGCCGTCTGCTGCTTCGCTTTGCGTGGCCGGTGCAGCCGGGGCAGAGCCGCTGCTCTTCGGGGGGGCGGCCGCGCTGCCGGGCCACCCTGAGTCCCCGCTGAAGCAGTTGCGTTTCCAGGTGTGGTTTCAGAACAGACGGGCCAAGTGGAGGCGGCAGGAGAAGCTGGAGGTGACCTCCATGAAGCTGCAGGACTCACCCATCCTCTCCTTCAGCCGCTCACCGCAGGCGACACCCATGGGCCCTCTCAGCAGCAACCTGCCCCTGGAGACATGGCTCAGCCCGCCCGTGCCCAGCAGCACGGCTCTGCAGACCCTGCCCAGCTTCGTGGCCTCGCCACAGAGCCTGCCCGGCAGCTACACACCTCCGCCCTTCCTGAACTCTCCGGCAGTGACCCACGCGCTACAGCCCCTGGGTGCCATGGGGCCGCCACCGCCATACCAGTGTGGGGCCACCTTTGTGGACAAGTTCCCCTTGGATGAGGCCGACCCGCGCAACACCAGCATTGCCGCCTTGCGGATGAAGGCCAAGGAGCACATCCAGTCCATCGGCAAACCCTGGCAGACAATCTGAACTCCCTCTTCAGCGCCTGGGAGAAACCCACGGGGAAGGCCGGTCCTGGGACGCCAGAGGGACGCCCTTGTCCTGCCCTGGCTCCCTGGGCTGGCCGGGCGAGGGAGGGCTGTCCCTTGCACCAGCCTTTCCCCCACGCCTTGACTCGCTTTGTATTTTGTGGTCCTTTTAATGCCCTTTTCCACGTGCCCTGCAGAGTTAGGGGCCTTATCATAGCTTAGGAAAAAAAGTCTCTGTGCTCTCCGTGGTTGGCGGGACGCTTTAGTCACAATAAAAGCTGCCATAGGGCGCAGAGCTGTGTGAGGTGGCTGGGAGCCGACCTGCGTTACCTGGGGAGGGCTTTCTGCTTCCGCACCGTTAACGGCACGTCCTGCACGAAGGCTGCACGCCCTGTTTCAGCACCCGAATGGGCTGCTCGGGCCGGACCTCCGCTGCCTGCGATGTGCCGAGGGATGGGACAGGCCTGGCTGTGGGTCCTGCTTCCTCTCCTCCAGCAGCAGGACCCTGCCCGAACTGGCTGTGAGCACTGGCGGCTGCAGCCCTGCGGCAGGGAACGCACCCACCAAGGGGCTCAGTGCTCAGCGAGAAGGGGTCTGGGCCCTGGCCCTTGCTGCCTGCTCAGAGAAGGGGACTGGCAGGTGCTGCAGGACCTCGCAGCCCAGCTGCCCGCAAGGGGAGACGGGCGGTAGCTGACGGGGCACTGGACGCTGGGCTGGGTGACGGGAGCTGTCGGTGGGGGCCGGCAGGGTGCATCCTGCCCAGGACGGCCCCAGGAGGCTGGCAGGGCGCTCGCTCCCCCGCCCGCCCGGCGCCCATCGCCAAGCCGTCGAAACTAAAACTACAGTATCTTTATTTTCCATTATCTCCGTTACTGCCTGTAATGGGGCTGAGAAGCTGTAATGAAACACCCCTTCTCCTCCACTGGGCACGGGGTGCTCTACACACTCTGGAGGTTGTGGCAATTAACGTTTCTCATTAGGGAAGAGAGAAGGATGCACAAGCGCCCTCATTGTGTCCTGGGGATGATTCAATGCAGACTGGGAGACCTCTCCTTTCACCATTTCCCACTCGTTGTGGCCAGACAAAGGCTGGCGTCTAATTATATTTTCACAATCTGTGCGTATCTTTTAAGAGTCCCAATAGAAACAAGTATGTCAGCTTTGTTCAGCTTCACTTCAGAGAGCTTTTTAACCTTAGACAGCAGTTTCTAAACATCCCTTCACAGCCTTCTCCGCAGCAGCCCCAATCCATTGTCTGGAGGGCTGCTTTTACAGATAATAATTGGAATCCCTCTATTTTGAAACGCCTTTTCCTCTCTCCCCAGCCTCTCTGCAGATCCAACATGGCCCTCTGGACCAGAGCACACGCTGTGCCAGGCCCCCAGGCTTCCCTCCTGGCGCTGTGCTGCTCCAGGGGCTGCAGGGAGGCCTGGTGAGTGGTCCCCGCTGAACTCGGGGTGGGGGGATGTCACCCTGCTTGGGCCAGACCCACCTGCTGGGCTGTGGAGCTGTATTTGTGTGCCCGCCACAGTGCCCAGCGTCCCCAGCACACTGCTCTCTGCTTCCTTGGCAAAGAAAGCGCCGGGTGGTCAGGAAAAGAAAGTGCTGTTGCTGTCAGGACCAGGGAGATACTTCGCTAGCTTTGAGTCCTCAGTAAACTTCTGCGGGACGGGAGGAGAACAAAAACTGTATTGCTTCAGTTTTTAGGTTGTATTTCTGGCAGTCCTTTCACAGGTGAGCTTTGCATCGCTGAGGATGCCGGGCTTGCAAGGAGGCACATCTCTGGTGGCTGCAGGGAAGGACGTCTCTTGGTGTGCTTTCGAAGTGCCTGCGCGCCCAGGGCTGTGTCGGTAACGGGGACACGCTAACAAATGACCGCACAGGCTCTGCACACTCTTCCTCCTCCGGGGTAGGGCCAGTCCTGCTTGTCGTTACTTGGCTGCAATCCAGCCTGCGGCTCTGATGCTGAAAACCCTCCGGCATGCGTGCACGCTTCACCGTTGCCCAAAAGCTCTTGCCTGTGCTTATTGCTCATGAACAGCAAGCAGCTCCCTGAGATGTCAGCCGTGCTCTTCCACCTTCTAACATCACTGACGCCCCTCCCTGTTGCCTCCAGTTCTTCTGTGTCCTGTAAAGCCATCGGAAAGACCCCCCTGACTTTCTGATCAGCGCTGTCGGAGCTGTTGGAGACTAACAGCGGATAAAAACGCAGCGACAGGACAGCAGAAACAGCCGCTGAAGACACCTGTTCACTTCTATTAAGCTCCTGATCCAACACCTGCGAGCAAAAAATGAAAGATTAGGTGAAGCTATGGTGATTGTTCTTTTATTGACATATTAGCAGATCTTTTGTTATACATTGTACATATGAGCCCTGTAATGGATAAATTGTGCAGTCCTGTCCTTCAAGGAAAGATAGGAGTTTACTGCAAAAAAAGGAATCTTTTAACCAGCTAAACAGAAGTGGGCACAGACAGGTAAATGTTGTTCAAACAAATAAAGGGACAGAGGTGTATGCAAACTCATCTCTTTCTTGTATGCTGTCTAGTTTTCTGTGTTCCTACACTTCCTTTCAGATTGTCCCATTCCATTTTAAAAGCTCATTTGTTCATTTTGTTGTAAATATCTTCTCCTCCTTAATTGGGTGCTGAGTCTAATAATCCTGCCTCGGCTTGTTAACTGTACAATAGCAGTCAGAGTTAATGACCCATTAGTGATTAATTCCTTAAACAGCATCTAATTGCTCACTGTAAAACCTTTTCTTAAAACTGGATTAAATCATCTAGATCCTTAACCACTTCTTTACTCTAACTTTGCTAAGGCTATTAGCCTGGCCTTTTCTGAGTGATCTATTTCTTCTTTTACTTAAACTGTATTAGCAAGATAGCATTTTTAGTGTCTATATTTGACTACTTTGCAAGGAAAAGAAATACCAACACAAGACTGCCAGTGAAAATATTGAGAAATTTACTCCTTTGCAATGAGACAATTGCAGACAGTGAACGTTGTTATGCTGACCATGGCATATCGCCTTCTGGGAGAGGTGGACTTGTAGGACAGGGTTTGTCAGCTGTCGTGGCTACTCACGGAAGCGTGTAGGCTTTGGTGGGTGAAGCTGTAAGTACTTCTTGGAGTTTTCTTAAGAGCTCCTTGGCCTTTGCTCAGTGTCCTGACTATGGGGCAATCAGCAGGGGCTGCCCCAAGAGGCTCCTGGGCGGGATTGCTGCATGGCGATGAATCCTTGCTACCCTCCCGTGGGCACCGATCTCTGCTCCGGGGGTACCGCACGTCCCGTCTCAGCACGGGGCCGGTGACTAGTGAGGAGGGGCAAACCTTGCTGGGAATGGGAGACAGGACAAGTTGTGCCTGCCACCAGTCAAACTGGACTCTTCCATCCTCAAACGGGCCTTGGGGAAGGCAGCCAGTGTCGGAAGCCGAGGTGCGCTTTCTCCTTTCCCTTACCTGTTGTATTTTGCTCGGTGAACAGGCTGAACTAAGACCCAGGCTGTGTTTGGAAAGCCTGCTTCATTCCCAAGTAAATCCCACATGACCAGTCTGAGCTTCCTATTTTTTAGTCTAGGAGAGGATGGATGGACATACATCTTTATATTATGCAAACCATCAAATTGCCCGCTTTGCATTTGCTTCAAAGTACTGGAAGAGCAAAATCAAATCACCGTCTCTGCATCTGCTTCACCTGTAGCAATGTCTGCACTGGCAAATGAGGTTTCTTCTGGGTGATTTCTCATTAAGATGTGAAATGCAGAAGCAAACTGTTTCATGAGAAGTCTTTCTGCTAGGCCTGGCTGTCTTTGCTCAGCCCAGAAATCCCAGGCTTAACAGACAGAAGTGCAAGGTTTTGCACAGGTCAGTAGCGTGAGCTATGCAAGAGAGAAAACAATTAACTATACAGAGCTTTGAAGATCTCGGAATTAATAATCATGAGGAAAATGCCATCATGAAACTCAGTCTCAATGGCACCATTTCTCAGCAGAAATGTATTCTAATCTCTCTTCCTTCCCACCTTTGTTCAAAATCCTCTCAGAATTTGAGAAAACTAGCGAAGACTCCTGACCTATTTAAGCCAAGCAGAGTTTTGACACGGACTTCAGCTCAGTTGCTTTCCAGCAGAGCAAAACTGGCTCTCTGACCAGGACTGACCCTCAGTCCCTGCAGGATGGGGTCAGGAGAAGCTGTAGTTCCCTCCGGAGCGGCGGGCCGGCCCTCGTGTGTGCTCCATGGCCATGACGGGTCACAGCCCCTGTGAGATGAAAACACACAGAACTCAGCCACAGTTTAAATTTCTGTTATGAGCTGTTGGTGCTGAGGGCAATACTGTTCCCTTCCTCTGTTGAGGACACGTCAGTATCTGCAGTCGAGATGGAGAGCTGAAGCATCTTCTTTCCATCTGCCTCAGACACATCTAACAGGGATTTCTAGAACATTTAGTTACTTACTATTAAAAAATCTCAAATACCTGTTTGAAGGTCCTGGCTGTATCTTTCTTCAGTTCAGTCTGTTGGGACACACTATGAAGTGCAACTCCAATAGGCATTAATTCAAGGGGTTTCCCTTCAGCTACAGTGTTTTAGGGCTGGACACTCACATTCTTTCTTCTATGCAGTCAGCATCTTCCTGTGTCACTGATCCCACGGGTTACAAACCTTGGGACTTTACCAACTTTTTTTCAGCAGTTTGTCAACCACAGAGTACCCCTTTACAAAATCCTTTCATAGGAGAAAATGGTGGAACGAAACAAAAGAGAGCAGAACGAAAAGCTGGTTAGACCACGGTGCTGGTCACTCTGACAACATTACCATTTTTTCCAGTAGAATAAATATTGTGTCTCCTCTCTCTGAGCATCTCTGTGTTCTGCCAATGCATGATGTGAAAATTGGCTGACATTTGGCAGTCGTCCCTCTGTCATATGACATTTCTGCCCCACTAAGAACTGTGAAATCAGCTCCGAAATGTTTGATTCTGCATAGGAACGCAGTTAAAGCCACCTAGGCAAGACATTCAGGAGAGGTTTTAAATAGAGGCAGCAGAAATTTGGATGGAGGCAAGAAGAGATAAGAACTGAAGCTTTGGCCACCAATACAGAAGGGAGCACTGTAAGGGGTAGACAAGGAGGATGGTGCTCCAGCCGCTGACCAGCGCGGGTGGGTCAGGTGTCCCTGCTTTGACTCCATCTCAGCCAAGAGATGAGATGACTAGATGACTAGATGACCTTTGAAGGTCCCTTCCAGCCCTAACCATTCTATGATTCTATGATTCTAAGAGGCCGGGGCAGGGAGTAAAAGACAGGCCCCTGGGCGGCTCGGGAAGCCAACGCGCTGATGCGCGTTTTAAGCGCCGCTTTCGGGCGGAGCGCTCCGCACAGCCGCGGCCCGAGGGCGCCGCCTGCTGGAGGCGGGCGGAGCTGCCCCGGCGGGCCCTGCCCGGCGCCTGCGGCCGTGCCCGGTGCGGGTGGCCCCGCTCCGTGGGGTCTGGGGCCGGGACGGCCCCTGGGCTCGGCCGGGACCTCCGGCGCCCCGGTGCCGTCCGCGCCTTCGGCCGCTCACCGGCGCGAGCGCGGCTGCTGTGTGCGAAACCGCGCGTCCGACTGACTCCCCTCTCCGTCGGTCTCCGTTTCACAGAAGGGCTGAGGGGGGACGGGAGCTCCGGAGGTCCCCTTGTCCAGCCGCTGCTCAGGCAGGGTCACCCGGGACCGGTTGCCCAGGAGCGTGTCCAGGTGCCTTTTGGCTGTCTCCGAGGAGGGAGGGAGACCCCACGGCCTCTCCGGACAGCCTGTGCCAGTGCTGAAGTCACCCTCGCAGTGGGAGAGGGTTTCCTGATGGTCAGAGGTGCCTATTGCCTCTGGTCCTGTCACTGAGTGTCACTGGAAAGAGCCAGGCCCTCTCTTCTTTATACCCCCCCAGGTATTTGTGCACATTGGTAGGACTCCCTGAGCCTTTTCCTCTCCAGGCTGAAGAGTTGCAGCCTCTCCTCGTAGGAGAGATGCTGCAGCCCCTTAATCATCTTTTGTGGCCCTTTATTGGGCTGTCTCTGGTTTGTCTCTGTCCCTCTCGTACTGGGATGCTCAGAACTGGATACAGCATTGCAGGCGTGGCCTCACAGCATCACCTCTTTATCCAGACCTGCTTCTTCTGCTCTGCGTCGAGCTGTGCAGGGACAGATGCTTCCTGTCGTCCACACAGTCTGGTCTGCCAGTGCTGTCCTTCGAGGGAAGGTGGCAGCACATCATCACCTTGTCTGGACCTCTGAGAGAGTCATAGTCCAGTCCAAAGAGGACCAGTGAGCAAGGAGCATTGTGTGGCTACAATGTGCTGTAGTCCCAACAAAAGGTGTGACGAGCTTGTTCTCCTGGGAGGCAATGTTCTTTCTTCACTCTCATGTGGACACACAATGGTCCTGGACCTGCTAACACATGGTTAGGCGTGTGCAGTGGGAGCATGCTGAGCTGCTGCATCCCCTCCGAGTCAAACAAGGAGGCAGAGGCTCTTCCAGCAGATCTCCGTGCACGTGGAAATGTATCACATGCACGGTACCGGGGCCATCGACACCTTGGGAAGGCAGTGTCAGCTTCCCTCTGTCGACAAGAAATTACAGACCAGGGAGCCATTCAGGAAGGAGAAGAGCTGCAGTGGAAAATGAATCATTCTGTTGTTTGTTACTAGCTAGGGGCACAGCCAATTTCTGTTTTCTTAACTCAAACAAAAGTATAAACTCAGCCTTTTTATTAGTACTATTTATTGCGACTGTTGAAATGTCATGTAGTTTCGAACTAAGAGATGAACTGATTAGATAGGTAAGTCATATAATTAATTGGAAGACCCTTCCGTGACAATTATATATAACAAAGCCATTCAAGTGAGAAAATGCAACCTTGAAAATGAAGTAGAGAGTTTAGTCATTGCTGAAACACACAAGAATATGTGTATTTAGGTATTTTACACAAAGGAAATCTTGTTTACAGAAAGGGACCTTGTTGATTTATCTGATACAATCAAGTGCTTGTGAAATATAGTCTCTTACAGAAAATATTCAATTTCTTCATGATTTAGAGACCTTCTTTCAGCTTGGAGTGCTCTCTTTCATATTCACAACTTGGAGCAGATAGTCCATCATCTAATAAAAAGAGAAAAAAACATTATTTCTAGACCAGTCCTGAAAAAAGTCCTTCACTAAGTTAATAAGCCTAATATACATCTGCTCTGTGTATTCACACAACAAACACGTTCCTAATAATCTTTCCAAAACAGACCTCATTTGTCTTGGTTAGCGTAATAACCAACTGCCAAAGTACGAGGAAAGTCATTCTCCCAAGTGATTGTGTCTGCCATCTCATTTATATAGTATCTCATTACTGTTAAAAAGCTTATTTTCCAAATTACTTTTACACTTAGGCCAACTTGCAGGAGATTTCCCTTCTCATCTTTAACTACTTCACCTGTGATTTTTTTCACAGAATAAAGAGTGGGCAAGATCTTCATTTGCCTGGTGTTAACTGAACACAGAAGAAAATAACTCATGTGGACCACCCTTAGCCTAATTCCCCAAACTATTATGCTCATCTCTTTGGCTTTTCTGACTATTCGTGTGTTACAGCACTTTCACTACTCTAGGTGAGTCTTTCAGAAATAATTTTTTTTATTCTTGAGAAATGTACAGCACAGTGTGAGCATTAGTGGTGAATAATGCATGGAATGAATTTGAGCTAATAAGCAAGACCCTGAATTGAGCTATCTGAAGTACATATCTCCATTGACTTCTGCAGCCTTTAGCTTTGTGGATTTCTGATCTTAAATTTAAAATTCAAATTTTAAATTAAATCAGCTAAATTTGAAAGAGTCTGTGAAACAAAGGCCTCATAGTACGTTTCTTCCCAACACAGCCTGTCTGTGCGTATGTTCAGTAGACGGAGCACAGGGCTGCACACACACAGACACACTCCTCGCAGTTCCCATCTCTGCGAGGGCGTCCTCAGTCTATGAGAATGACAGCCCCCTCATGGCGACAAGGTCTTGGGACAGCTGTTCCGCCCGCTGACAGTAGGGTTCACAATTTACCTTTTTTTGGTCACATTTCAGTCCCTCAATCCAACAGGCCATTTCACAGTGAATAGTAACCCACTGTAAACACAGTGTCTGGTCCCTCCTAGAATTAGTTTCTATTTCAAACTCAACCACAATATGGCTGGAAAAGTATTTAATGCCAAGTACAAACTTCTCATGTGCACTGCACCATCATCCTCACCCACCAAGGCAGGGGGCTGCATTCGTCATGCCTGTACATGGACGCCTTCGTTAGCCGTGGTACAGCAGCACCTTAAACGAAGGTGTTGTCTAACCAAAGTTTGTGAAACACGGAACCCCTCACATCCAGAAAAATCGACAGGCTCAAAATCCAAAGGCCATTTATGCTCTTGTACCACTGCGTACATGTATGACTGAATTTCACATACCAGAATTCCACCTTTATAAATAAACAAGGCCTCCTTTATTAAAAATAATTATTATCATTATTTAAATGTGTAGGAAATTATCACAACCCTCAAAAAAGTAGAGCACATTCCTTTTGATCTTCAGGACTTCTTCATCTGGAAGGCAGATCTCAAAAAGACATAGATAACTTTCAGGTGCTGAGTTTTTACTTTCTGAAGTCAAAGGAAAACCCAATACATCATATTTTATCCAGGCTGGATCAGGTGCTTGTGTCCAACGGCAGGAAAGCATGGGTTAGGTACTACTTTCATGATTCTGTTTTACTTTGAGATGGAGACAAAGCAACTGTTGAACACTGGAAATGAAAGGTTCTATGGCAGAATGAGGTTCTGCAAGCTGTCATATACCTTAGTCACATGAAAGACATGATTTTTTTACTAACCATTGAACAAATATGGATATTTAAGGCAATAATCTCATTATTCCACATATATATGTTCAATGCCTGACCACAGAAATGTGGATATTAATTTAGGGTAAAAGTACACACGTATGGATGTGATTAAACTTACCAGAGGCAACCTTCAGCCTTCGTAAGTACGATTTATTACCAGATACTTTTAGAAGTCAAAATATTTCCCTCTTTACATAGCGTAATGGAATTTGTTCACCTAATTTGATTACAAAGCTGCACACTGCAGAGCTGAAGATGAGATAGTTTCCTTTTTAGATAGCATTAATCACAGCTATTATAAGTATCACTGCCATAAAGCCATAGCCAGAAAGAAATCTATGGACAGCGTTCATGTCAGTGGTGTAAGAGACTTAAATTTAACAGGTAAATTTTTACCCATATTCAAGTCAAAAGCAAAGTATTCACTGACTTCACTGCACCAGGATTTCAGGAGGGAGACTGGGCTGAAGTTAGCCCCGGAATATTAATTACATCACATAACAGTAGAATATGGGAAGAAAAAAAATCTTCCCATTAATGCCTTCAAGGGAGTGTATTAATCTTTTTATTCTTTTTCAATGTCATCTAAAAGAATTCTGCAGCTCTATCACCATTACCGTACCCAATGCGTTATAGAGAAAGTTTTCTAGTAAATTCTGCAATTTACATCATGTCATTTAGACCCTGATTACTTTTTGTAAAACCTCACTGGTATCCTTCCCAGTGTGTTTTACAGCATTTTCCAAAAGAATAGGAAGGAATCTGTTCCAAAGCCTCGTTATCTTGTCAAATAGTGCTAGAAATACATCAACTTGAGGGAAGGGAGGTGGGTCCTAGGCACACATTAGAGCTCAGCAGCAGCCACAGGCTCGTTTCGCGAGACCCCAAACGCCCACAGCAGCGGCCGGCACCATGGGATGGGGGCTGGGGGTAGAGGCTCTCGCGGCCCAAAGACGCAGCTGGGAACAGAGGAGACTCTCCCAGCCAGTCGCTCTCCCCGCTGATCGACGACAGCCAGAACGGCAACTGGACAGCCAGGATGGCCGCGGCTTTCCACGCAGCACGCCCTGCCTCCCTCCTGTCCCCTGCTCCCACACCTGCCTCCCACACTACCTTGTTTTCCCTGCACTAACACAGAACTCGGCGCTGGCGCCGTCACCTGAGCACACGGTGCTAGAAAGGAAAAGAACGGGATGACCAAATGACTTGAAGGGAACCCAGACACTGCTTAATGCTTGCTGAGCTTATGCCCAGTATCAAATTAATTAATAAAAAATAGAATCTGCAAGTGATGGTCTGTAATCAAGAGCAGAGTCTTACTTTGCCAAACGACTAGCGCACCAGATGCATTCCTGCTACTTTTCTGGACAACCCACAAGTTAGAGGAAGCTGATCTGTTACTGTAAAACAAACTTGAATATATGGAGTGTTTTCACAGGTTTTATTTTACTTACATCTTTCCAACTGCTATTGTCGTCTGTCTCCCAGGTGTTCCTGGTATACCAGGGAAGCCCTCCTTTTAAAAAGTGAGCACTTTTATTTTCATTCCCTTCCAGCAGCCGTAGCAAATATTTTGAGATTTCTTCCCACTGCAGATAGTCTTCCAGCTGCCTGATATTTTCGGGTAACACGGAAAGTGGTGTCTTGTTTTCTTCTTCATAAACATAAGGAAAATCTCCAGTGCTCTTTTTCCCCATTAAATGTCCTGTAACGACAAATGACAGTAGCATGGAATTAACCAAAACAGGTATAGGTTTGATCGCTCAAACATCAGCTGGAAGTTATTGACTGATCGTATGGAGGGAAGGGAAGGGAAGGCAAGGCAAGGCAAGGCGTTAGATAATGTCAAAGTTGAAGCACAAATTGGACTGGAGATTTTGTCACAATGTCACACACAATTAATTTCCTTTGCCTCTTATGCTACGTTGACAGAGAAAAAAACTGTAGCTGAGAAGGGAGCAGAGATCACCAAGCATTTTGCCTGGAGCTAGGGAGAGGCACTTGGTAAGATGTGCAGGAATAAGAAGCGGACGGAGAAGTTGTAGGTTTCAGACTTTCCCTGCCGTGGCATCGGATGTGGGAACTCCAGTGTAAGCCTATGGTCCAGTGCCTTTCTAGGAGCTGAACTGGATGCCCCTTTGATACACCATACCATCATCAACATGAAATCACAGCTGCCTTCAGGCTGCAAAGGAGGCTGCAGGGGAGGGGAGGGAGAGAGGCAGCACCGGCGGAGCCCCTCCAGGCTGAGCGCCCCCGGGCTCCGGTCGGACCGGGCTGCCCAGGCTTGGCTGCCTGAAACAACCAGCACTTAACCACGTCGCAGACGGCGGGGAACGCCGCGCCGCCCGCACCCTGTGCCCGCACGGGGCGGGTGCCGGGGCGGGGGCGGAAGGCTGCCCGGGGCGCGGGCTGCTTCCGCGGCAGCGCTGCTCCGCGCCGGACCTTCAGCGGCGGGAGAGCCCGGGGGAGCGCGCGGCCCCGTTCCCCGCCCCGGCCAGCCTCCGGGCAGCGCGCGCCCGGCCGGTACCGGGGAGCGCCCGACGGGGACGCGCTCGCACGAGACCCGCGCCGCGACGAGGAGCCCGGCGTCGGTGCGGACCGGAGACCGTCAGAGGGCTGGGGCGGCAGCGGCCGCTCCTTCTCTCGCTCCGAGGCGTTCGCCGCGGCCCTCCGCCCCGTCCCGGCACCGGGGACAGCGCCGCCGACCCGGGCAGCCCGGTCGGACGCCGAGCTGTCGCGACTCCGTCCTCCCGGCCGAGGCCGCCGCGGGAGCGGAGGAGTGCCGTCGGGCGGGTCGAGGCGCGGACGGGGGCCGGGCGGAGGGAGGGTCGGTCCGGTCCGGCGGCGGCAGCGGCGGGCGGGACGGAGACTTACCCACAGCCCAGTGGCTGCCGCGGGGGTAGATCTTGGTGAGCGCGGGGGAGCCCCCGGGCTGCAGCGGTGCCCCGCCGCCCTGCGCCGCCAGCAGCGCCAGCGCCAGCAGCGGCAGAGCGCCGGGCCGCCGCGGGTCGCCGCCGCCCATCGTGCCGCTGCCGCCGCCGCCGGTGCCGCCGAACCGCCCTCCGCTGCGGGCCGGCTCCGGCTCCGTCTGGGCGAAGCGCTGCCACCGCCGCCGCCGCCGCCCCCCATTTATACGGAGCCGGGATCGGTGGCGAGCGGAGCTCCCGCGCCTGACGCCTCCTCACGGGGCCGGGGCTGCGGCCGCCCCCAGCCACCCCGCGCCGCCGTCCTGCCTCCGGCGGGGGCGGGGGCCGCTGCCGGCAGCCCCGGCCCCCCGCCCGCCTCCGCGCCCCGGTAGGCTCCCGTGGGGAAGGGGGAGGCGGGAGAGTTGCGGTCGCGGGGCTCAGCCCTCCCCAGCCGCCGCCGCGGGAGCCCCCGGCCCGGCACCCACCCGACGGGCTTCGCCGGGGCCCCCGCGCCGCCGCTGCCCCGCAGCTGCTCGCCCCCCTCCCGCTCCTGCTCCCGCTCCCGGGCCGTCGGTCCCTGGGTGCTTTCCTGCTTCTGGAGGGACCGGCTGACATTCCCTCGGGGCGATTTTCTCGGTTATATTCGAAAACCAGAAACTTCTCAGAAGTCTGTTTTCCCCTCAGCTCCCCTCGTCCGACGTGGCTGGGTGCTCTGGGGCGGCCTGGGCGGCTATGAGGGACCCCAGAGCGTGCGGGACAGGCGCTGCTGGTGGTGCCCAGCATCACCCGTCAGCCCGAGGCCTCCCCCCCGACCCCCTGTGCGGGGCGGGCAGAGGGGCGAGGGGTCGCCGGTGGCACTGTGCGGCGCTACCCTCTGCTGTGCGGGACGGTGGGTACATGTGCTGCGTTTTTTTATCAGCTTTGCCTGGTAAAGAGGATTCCACACTGGTGGCACAGACTGCTGGACCACGGAGCCGGGGTGACTCAGTTACGTTCCTGCTATAGGACCTCTTCTGAAGAAGTTGTTTCTGTTAAAATTAATCTATCTGCTTTACAGAAAGCAGGAAAACGTTCACAGAACTGGTTTGCTGCTCTAGGCTAAAATGACCAAACAGGTTGAAACATTTTTACAAGAGCTTATGGAAAAAAAAAATGCTCTGGCATTTTTTTAAGTGGGAGAAGTGGCTGTAAAATGACCAAACTCAAAGGACAACATCAGTTGAAGCTCGTTGAAACAGAAGATCTTGTGCAACGAGTTTAATTTCCAATATCACATAAATTCACTGTCACAGGTGACAGTAATGTGACTCTCAGATGTCCTGGACTTTCTTCTCTCCTTGCACAGAGACCCTATAAACTTTCCAGCACTCTAAGGTGCCTGGAACTGGCCAACTTTGTACTGGTTAATGGGTGAAAAGATTTCCATTCTGAAGAGGCAGCGCAGAGGAAAGGATGGATGAGTCACTGCGGGAGCCGATATACGACTGTAAAGGCCATGAGGCAGAGGAACCCTTACACGCAACTTCGGGCATGTGAGTATTTTCACTGAAGTGAAGGTGGGTGAGTCGCAGAGGGATACAGAGCCCTGAGGAGAACGACACAGAGAGGGATGAAGTCATGTGGAATTGGTACGGTTTATGTGATAATTTTGCTGTCTATGTCAGGGAGTAGGATACACAGTAGAGCTGACTGTAATGGACATCCCGGATCCTTCAATGGACCCTGCACAACTGGAACTGAACTATACCCAGTGGAAACTACCATGGACGTGAATTAACATAATTACTGGGCAAACTATCTCGTACAATCACTTTTGAAGTCAATTGTGTATCCTGTTGTATGAGCAAAGTTGTTCCTTTGTTTAGTCTTAGTTTATTGCATCTTCTTTTACTGATTAATGTGATTCACTCTTTTATTTTTCTTATTAATTATGCATTCTTGTTTAATTACAATAGTATTCTCATTCCTCAATCATGAGTTTCGCTGTGCAGCCCGCAGTACAGCTACAGAGAACGCGTGCTCTGTGCCGGGCGACAGCTGAGTGAATACAACATTGCTGGCCTTGGGAAATTCTAATTGTTTGTTGCAATTGAAGACAGGAAATTGAACATTCAGGAAACTGTCCATTTTCAGAAAAAAACAAACAAATAACCAAAGTGAAATATTTGGCTTTCCTAAACTACAGCAGCTGCAGTGGGAGCCCCCTGACCGTTCTTGCCTGCCTCGGCTGTTGTGCTGGACCGACCTTTGTGCTGGGGCCTTGGCCCCGGGCGGCCGCCACCAGCCCTCCTGCAGCTGGCATCGCGGGGCACGGCACGGTGCAGCATGGCACGGCACGGTGCAGCATGGCACAGCACGGCAAACGCCGCACAGCGCGTCTCCTCTTGCCCTGTGTTTCAGCCCCAGTCACTCCATCGTCGAAGCCGTGGACATGTGTTCCCTCAGACCCTGCTCCAGCGGAGAGCTGAGCCCAGGGAAGCCATCAGCAGCCACCTCCCTGAAACCAGCACATTTGCACAAATTACCTTAGGAAGTCGGTTGTTTCCTAGTACTCCGTTTGGGGCGGTAATTTCGTTACCTTTCAACTGTTTCCGTTGTTTTTGCTTTTGTTGCTTTATGTAGGGCTTGTTGAGGAGTAGCAACACAAAGCAATACCGAAACCTTCTGGTCAGCGAGGCACATGTAGCTGCGTGTTACACCTGTGCTGTTACTGAGCTTGGGCTAGTAACGCCAGACCAAGAATTCTTACCCAGTTCCTTGTTGCCCTGTAGTCCTGAGTCTCTTTTACCACAAACACTATGCAAACAAATAAACCTTTCTCCTATTTTGCATACACACTATGTCTTCATACGTTTCATGTGGTCAAGGCTATGCTTTCACATTAAATCTCATTTTGCACTGCCTCGAGCTACTTTAATTTGGGGTTGTTCAACATGCACTCCCATTTTTATACCTTGTATTATGGACTTGATGAAGACTTAAATTAGTTTGCCCTTTAGGTGATTAAAGCTACAGCGAAAAATACTGATTTAGAGAATTGATCAAATTTCAGTTCGAATTTTCTTTTTAATTAGGATTAGCTTTTTGAGTGGAGAAAGAAAACAAGAAAAACACATTTTTCAGGGTTTTGTCATAAACTGAGATCCTGGGGCCATCTGGCACCATCCCAGACCCGACGGCTTGCCCATGGGTGTCCTCTGCTTGCTGCAGCCGATGGCTCTTGGGAGCAGGTTGAGCTGTGAAGGAAGAAGCCGCTCCTTGACGTATTTATTATGCATGATCACTGGGAACTGTAGGCTTTGATCACTTTTCATAGGCAGGATTATTGTCTGCATGCTGTGGCTCATGTCCCCTCCGCCTGCAGGGGTTTACTCGGCTCAGGCTGGCAGTTGCTGGTTTTATCGTGTGCCTTTCCCTGCTGGCACCTGGGGACTCAGGGAGCATGATTAATGCCGTATGCACCCCGGCGTGTCTTTGCGGGGTCACAGCTAGAACTGGGTTGCAAACAGTTCAGCCGAGGGAAACATGACTGGAAAAAGAACTCAGCACTGAAGCAGGATAACCCGACGACTAACAAATAAACCCCAAACATCTATTTAAAATTAAGCCAAACCACTGCACAAATGCTGAAATACTCCAATCCGTAAATGTAGAAAGTGGCAAGAGTGGCAAATTTGACACTGGTGGCTGAGTCCCACCAAGCCCGCGGTGAGAGACCAGGTAAAACAGCAACTGCAACAGACCTCCAGGCAGGACAGAGCAGAGCGTTGGGCCACCTGCCACCCTTGCGCATGGGACCCCAGCCCAGCCGCACTCGCGGCCCAGCTCTGCACCAGGCAGGGGAGATGGCACAAGAAGTGTTGTCATGTCCCTCGTTCCTTCCCTGGGAATAGAGGGCAAATAAAGCAGATTGCTGTGAGCTCTCAGGCCCCTCCGTCCGCAGTGCTCTCTTGCATGAGGAGGCTCACGTAGGAACACCTCTGCGAAAGCCATGGTCAGGCTGTGCTGCACGGGAGGGGTCCCACATGGGAGAGGTCCCACCTGCGGCCGGGGAGCCGAGGGCGGAAGGGTGGGCACAGGCACAGAGAGGCTGCCATGGCCCCTGCTCTCTGGACCACACGTGGGCTGCTGAACACCTGGTGTGTGCTCGCCAGGTTGTCTGGGTGCTGGGCAGCAGGTCTGAGCAGGCAGGGACGTGCCCAAAGTCCCATCCTCTCTCCCTGGCCTCGTCACCTCTTCCTCAGCCTGGCTGTGGATCCAGCCCACTCTGTGAATACGTGTGCATTATTAGCATTTCTTTATTTACTTGTTCGTAAGTATTAAAAAGGTGATATGGATTTATTCTAATTCTTATTTTTATTAGCCTTTTCAGAAAAATAATAATTTGATAATATCCAGAAATAATATACCGGACCCCCCACAATAGAAAAGGATCCAGCTACAATAAAGGCATGTTACCAACTGTGACTGACTCGTTCATTTGAGACAAGCTTTCTCTCTTAAAGAAGAAATCCGGTAACGTAAGTTTGTGTTTGAACATGAAGAAACAGCTCTGTCCAATTTAAAACACCTTTCTGCTTTCCATGTATCCCATGGCACAGTGAACTGTTGTTGCACTCTATGGCAGGAAAACATTAATGGGTTTTAAATGCTATTACCACAGTAACACTCTTTAATTTGCTTCCTTTACATTTCGGACAACTATGATTGTTCTATCAGCAAGGCTGATTTTAAGGAAATAAAAAGGGATAAAAGAAAAATGGTGTGCCTTTCATCGGCTTCTTTGTCGTGATGCTGACATTAGAGACAGCTACAATGTATGTGCAGAACAAACAGTGGTTTAAGCGTATCACCGATGTAATAACAGGGCGCGATCACTAAGGAATACTTTGTAAATGTTGAAGATGCTGAATAGACTAATCTCCAGCACTTCCAAGCCGTAGTCAGGGCAGTTGCTCTGCAAATAACCTGAACGTTGACTCTGCGGTAACAGTTCCCTGAAGAACTGAAGACATTTTTCAGAGAAGAGCTCCATAACCTTACAGAGGCTGAACAACATGAAATAATAAACATTTATTTAATAAGGCACCATTTAAGACATTTGCTACTGTTTGTGCTGCATTTTAGGAAGTCCTGCACCTGCACGGCTGAAGTTGAACCAAAGCGATTGCTCATCACACACTCAGCGTATGTCCGTGTGCTGCAGTAGCCATCACATTTTTTGGGTTTTGTGACTTTTGTGGTGGAGGGGTTCCATGTTTTGGGAATTCAAAGGGAAGCATTTATATTCCTGAATTCTCAGGAACTGTTGCTGGCCAGACAGAAGATCTATGGAAAATAAGCACCAAGGAAATTTAGATCTACAAGTTTTGTTTCCCAAGTGTTAACTTTTTTCCACATACAGCTGCTGATGCTGGGTTTATAAACACCACATGTGTTGGAGAAAATAGAGCTGAGGGACCTGCACAACACAAGCCCAGGTAAGGAACAGACAGCAGGGCAAGTGCAGGTGACAGAAAGGACAGGCGTTGGCAAAGCACGAGGCAGCGGGTGGCTCCAGGCTCCCAAAGCGAAGCAGAACAGCACAGCACCCAGCAGCTGGCAGAACAATCATTGTCCCTCAGAAGCAGGGAGCCACCGCGGCCAGTCCCGAGCCCCTGGGCCACAGCCAGGTGCCCAACAGCCCTGGCTGCGCTGCCACTGCCGGAGCACTGAGCTGGCCGGGAAGGCAAGCCGAGGCCTCGGGCATCCCTGGGGCAGAGTCACACCGCGTGTCCTTCTCAGAGAACAACAAAAACCCAAGGCAGCCGCCTCTCCTCCTCCTCGCTTGCAGCCCAGCACACAGTGGAATTGCACCCCCTGTGCCCCAGGGGCTCGCAGAGGGCAGGTGCACCAGCACCCCCTCCCCACACCTTCTTGCAGTCAGAATTTTCCCACGTACCTTTCATTTCAGTTCTAACAGATGTGGCCACCAGCACTAGATGCTGATGTCCTAATGCGATCACAAAAGAATCAAAGTGTTGTCCACAGCTGCTTTATCTGTAAAACTCAGAGCCAGACAGAGATGGAGGTTCGTATTTCAAACAGCTTCAAAATTCAGGTGACGGTCATGTCCACGTCAGACTTCCATGCACCTGTATATAGATACAGACTATATATAGCACATGTGTATATAGTTTCTGATGACAGCATATTCACACAGCAATGCAGAGTTGGTTCCGTATACAAAAGCAGTGTAGCAGAGCATAAACGATGATAGAAGAGATGGAATATACTTGTTTAAGCCAAGCCGTGTAGCAGAGAAACACATTGAATTTTTGCCATGTGGATGGCTTACGTTTTATTTGCTCTTGGCCCCTAAGATGTTCAAAGAAACACTGATAAAATCCATGCACGCAGGGGAAAATGTCCTTTTCATCACTGTTGCTCACTATCTTGATTAAACATAGAGAGAAATGACTTGCTAACAAGGCTTAAGCTGGAGTTCTCTCTCCAGCTACTCCACGTGCTCATTTTATCTCTGCCAACGCAGGCAGCAGTTCAACTGGAACGTCTGGCAGCCAGGACTTGGACACCTCTGGTGCTGCCTGGCCAAAGTGCTGCGAGGAGCCGATGGGCACCCAGCAAGCGGTGCCGGGGCTGCCCTGCACCCCCCAGCCTCTGTCACCCCAACGTCAAACACCCCAGTGCTCAGAAGAGAGCGTGGAGGAGACTGAACAAAGCCCATCTCCTGCTCAGCCCCTTCCTGCGAGCACAACATGGCCATGGGGACCAGCCCCTGTCCTCACTCCGCGGGTCTGCACTGGTGCCCAGCCCTCCTTCATGGCCCCAGCCCGGGGGTTCCCATGGTGCCCACAGCCCCCTTCCACACAGTGCTGCTGTGAAAACGCAGCTAACCGGAAAGGAAAATCAAATAGCTTCAACCAGTTTGAGCTTCTCCTCCTCCAAACTGCTCGGTTGAAACACATCGCTTGTGCCTGTAGCATCTGGATGTTCCTCAAAAACAAAACAAAACAGAACAAAAATCATCCAGAGGCCTTGCTAGGAGGGAGGCATTTCCTTTAAAATTCTCTTTTCTTTTCTCCAGTGACACAATGCACAGTATTTCACGCTGACAGCCAAGCCAGATGTGCTTCCCGGGGGGTACCGGTGTCCAAGCAGCGTGAGCTGAGGTGAACCAGTTACTGCAGCTCCAAGGACCAGCAGAGCACTCAGCTGCCAGTCAGTCAATCCGCCAGTTACATCCTTGACCTGTCTTACTCCAAAGGGTGGCTGCAGCCTAGAAGTGGAGCAGGCAATTGAAAAAAGTTGTATTTGTAGAAAAGGGAAAGCACCTCGATGCATCAAACATGCAGGATCTTAACCCGCTTCTTTTTATTAGTCAGCCCCATCTATGAAATTCATTTGGGGCTGGCTTGTGCCCTTGCTGCAAATTATTTTTGAGGCAATAAACAGATGAATGGGATGGAATAGAATAGCGTAGTTCAGCTGGAAGGGACCTACAACGATCATCCAGTCCAGCTGCCTGACCACTCCGGGGCTGACCAAAAGTTAACACATGTTGCTAAGGGCCTCGTCTGAACGCCTCTGACGAAGGCACTTCTGGCACTCCTTCCCTCCCTGACTTCGACTCATAGGAAATTAAGAAGCAGCACTGTCTAACTAGATCATCAGAAATGGGAATGGTTGGCTTAAAGTAGCTCAGTTATGGGAATGCAAGTCAAGAACAGAACGGGGAGTGACCCGATGCAGTTGGTTGTGAGCGATCTCCAAGGGCTCCTAGGCAGCCAAACAGGCCTGAACGAAGTAGCCACCAGTTCACAGACTGATGTATTTCTTCATAGAAAAGGTAAGCTTGCTAGTGATCAACAGAAATACTACCAGAATTTTTTCAGAAATGATAATGCCTAAATCTGGGAGGGGGGGAAAAGTCTTTTATCCTCCATCAGAATAGCTGTATCGTGTTTTAGCATTTTTACCATGGTTTTAGCCTGTTTTAGTGTTCAACCACCTGCACCTGCACATTATTTTATTTCTTTTAATGTTGAGATGGAACTGTCTCTTGCCTTGTCACTGGGCACCACTGAGAAGAGTTCAGCTCCATCTTCCTTACACCCTTCCCATGCAGGCAGGAACTTTTCATATTTGTGTAATATTTGTCACCACAGCATCTGGTCCTCCTAGCTGAAAAAAACCCTACTGTTTATCACAAAAGAGAAAGTAGATTACCTACATGGTTGAACAAGTTACTGTATGTAGCTGATCAACGTTGCTTTGGTGGATCTGCAATTTAGCAGATCTCAGGGCATTCTGCTAAAACCAGGAAGACAAACTGGGCCCAGATTGTCATCCAGCGTTTCACTAAAAATCAGATATGGCAACACTGACAACCATGTTTAACTCCACTGTGCAAGCCAGTCCTCCAGGTTACAATTCATTAAGAACAGTTAAAACGAGGCACAGGATATCATATGCAAGAAATACCTTTTTATCTGAGCATGAACCTGCAGATCTAGATGTTAGCTTTGTGTCCTTTTACTAATCCCTGTTTCCTCAACACAAGAATAAATTCCCTTAATAACATGTTGAATTTGTCACTTGTGTTACGTAGAAAAATCGCACTCACAAAGTTAGAGCTGACTGTGATTGCATTGGGGTAGGTGGATGGGAATAAATTTTGATTTCAGCAGTACTGGGGCAAAAAAGATAAGTAAAAATAATACCACACATACACTGTCTCCAAAAATTAAACTATTTTTTCCTTAAGTGTGATGGTGCACTTCTAGTAAGGATGTGCTAAGGATACCTAAATTATTCTGACATGCCATTTATTATACTCAATTTTATTTCTATCCAATTCAACACAAAATAAGTAATTTTTATAATACAGTTTGTAATGAAAACTGCTTAGTAGGACACAAAAGAAGTAATATTACTTGGAAAAATTCAGCAGTTGTCTGCCTTTCAGCTCTAGCAGTTACAATAGAAGAGGTGCCATTATTGTATAATAGTATATTTTTGTGAGGTAAAGGATTACAGAAGAAACAAAACTCCATAGGAAAAAAGCATCATGCTGTTCCTTATCAAAGCTACAAAAACAAAGCAAGCGAGGAAAACAAGTTCTGCTTTGTCGAAAGTACAAAACTGACATTTGAAGTCAAGAAGAGAAAAATCCAGAATTTCATGTAAGATAGTTACCAGGCAAGTTTTAAAATGAAAAATCAGTTTTATGTTTAACACTCTTCGGGTGTTAAACATAATAACACATTCTCGAAACTGGAATATGAGTTATGTCTTACCCTTACTGGTAACACTACTTAAGTACTACGCTATTCATTGAGTAATTTACCAGTGTTACCAAAGCCCCATAAAATATTTTTGTTAAGTTTGTTTTATAGCTAGCAGGATAAAGGCAGAAAGGTTAACAGCCTGAATTTTAGAAACATACACAGCCCTACAAACCCCTACAACTCACCACCTGCTCCAACCCGTGTGCTGTGTCCTTACAAGTACTGAGAAAACCAGTTTGTATGGTCGTGAAAAGAGAGGATGCTGACAGAGATTAAAAATAATCAAGCCAAAAAACCCCCAAACCCCCAAACAAACAGGAGGGAGAAGTGGGTTCAGATGCAGTACCACTTAAGAAAAGCAACACAGCGTGTCCAGGAGTGCCATAAGCTGCGTCAGCACGGGACAGCCAGTGCCTTCTGAACAAGCCACAGGGTGACCGAAAGCAGCGTCTGTTTAAGAGAGTAAACACGCCAGGACACAATTCAGCGACAGCCAAAAGCTTTACTCCTTAGTTGTACATTTATTTAGACAAGACAAAAGCTTGCACAGGTTTGTAACTGTATACAGAAATGAAAACATCTGAAATAATATATATTAAGTATTCTCCCCTGTATATTTAACTTTGTTCTTGGAAAAGTGACCTTTTTTTTTCAGGATTCACGTTTCAGCAGTACATATGCTCCCATTACTGCCAGAAGAGCGTACTGCAAAAGAAAACAGAGAATAAAGACTGATGATAATTTGTCTCCATAGAAGCTCGGAAATTACAAATTGTTCAAAGTGTACTCTCTCCAACATTACACCTTCCAGATGAGCACACAATTACAGAGTTGTGTTTCTAAAGAATTACAAGAATATTTTAATGTGATCACATTCATCATAAATAGGCATCGTAACTGTATGCACTTTATGCACAAAATTCCTATAAATTCAATGATTACAAATACTAAGTTCTACTGGATAACAGACAAGGTAAAATAAGCACGAAAACACAGCTCGGTTTACATTAGGTACCAAACTACACAAACAAATTTATTAACACGTATTCTTATATGCAAGACTTAATACCTTCACTTGCTATTCTATAGTTTGAAACTCAAGTATGCAAAATGTCTGTACACATACCTTAAATTTCGGATAGTCATTCATTATTATAGTTACCATACCAACATAAGGTAGGAACCTGTAATTGACAAAACAGATGAAGGCATAGTTACCCCTCAAATATTACATGGGAATGTTTCGGTGTTACTGAGTCTTGAATATTTTAGATAATGGATTTCAGAGAAAAAAAAAATCAGATAGAGCTTTAAAGACAATACATACTTAATGAAAATTTGGGATCAGATTTCCCTCCCCTCCCACACTTCATCTTGCTGCACTCATAGCATTAAAAATACACGTGGATCCCAGAAATGGCAAGCGCCATTGTAATGAGATACCCACAAAAGCCTCACATCCTACAACACCGGGCAACGAGCTTCGCAGGGCCTCCCGTTTTGCAGCTATAAAAGTCATATAAAGTAACACAGAAAGGGTTTCGAACTGACACAGAAAGTATTTAAAATCAGTATTCAGCCTCGTCTACCAGTATTCGAGGTTGAGAGGGGCATTCGTTGCGTTTGGTTTTATTTAACTTGAAGGCAGGCACAGAAATCTAAAAACCCAAGCAAATAAATATTCTTGCAGAAAAGTATTCTGTACTGTTACGCAAGTTAACCCTGTATTTATGACAACTTACAGAACTTAGGGAACTTGAGAAATTAGGCACGAAAATACACAAGTATCCAAGGTGATTCAGGAAGTCCTGCTTTCCGCTAGCTTTGGCCTACGATATGACATTGATCTTGGCATCCTGGACACGGCAGAACTCCCATCACGCTTCTCACGGCATCACTAACACCCTCACAGCTCAAACAACACCTCTGAGAGATTTCATCTCAGCTGGGAGAGGGGACAAAGTCAAAAGCTCAAACCTTGCATAAAATTCCTGTGGAACGTGGGAGTAATTTCCTATTAATTTCTAGTAATTACAATGACAACTTGGTTAATTTTGTATTTACCAGTAAATTGTTAAATGTGCTAGTTTTTCAAAAAATTAATTTCCACATCAGCAAGAGGACTACAGAAAGCAACTTGTCCAGGTAAAGTATTTTTTTAAACTACTATTTTATTGAAGAAATTTTAAAACCCCCCAACATACTAGATCTAGTTCGTACCAAGAGTGGAGCTAATTGAAATTCTCCATTTGCTGTCGCAGTTACAAAGAACAGAAACGTTTTGCATTACTTACCCTCTTGCTCTTCCAACAACATCTTTCTTCTCTAACCAGTTCTGACCTTCTTTGTACAAGCCTCTATCATCAACTTCATTATTATCACCTTTAGTCAGAAATTTGATGTTCCCTTTTTCTCTAGAAGGCAACGAGGTGACACACTAAATACCACTTAATTTTAAAAGCTCAATTAACATCTACAAAGCACAATGAAGATGAAAAGTGCTACAAGATTAGATAACAACGTTTACTTCCAGTCCTGCTTGTTCTCCTTATTTAACAAACACCATTAAATCATTAACATTACAGACTTTACTGACAGAGTCAATGGATTTTAACACGAAACGTTTTTTAAAACACTCCTAGATTGTCACTTGATGTAAGCAATTACACAACGGACATGAAAGGAATATTGTCCTCAAAAAAAGCAGTATGTGCCTATCTGGGAAAAACACCCAACCAAACCTCTGCATTTTCAACAGAACAGAAACTTAACTCTGAAATACTGAATAATACTCTACTAAGAAGTGTTGGGCTTTTTTTCTTTCTTTTTTTTACAGACTGTGGATAACATTGTGTGAAGTCACCACACATTAGAGAAAGAATTTAACTGAATTTAAATCCAATTTCCGATGAGGTAGCCCCTAAAAATCTTCCCTTAGGAAAGAAAGTGGTAGAAAAATACAATGCTTTGGGCATTTTTATTTTATGTTCTACGCACTTGTTTAACTCTTACTAATCATATTTATGTCAAAATAAAGCTTTGTTCTTCTTTCAATGGAAATAAATATTGAAAACTCTCTAAAGTAGCTGCAAATCTGCATTAAATTCAGTACTTTGTCACCAACACTGCAATACAGTTTTAGGTCACTCATTAACTGTTAAACAATAAAGCAAGTTCCAGGCAAAATCTCAGTTGTGTTTGGTATTTATCAATGTGGCAATTAAAAAAATTCCCACAACCACATCGTGCAGACGAAACATTACGTGGGCTTTTTAGAGGACTGCATGGAGAAATCCAAGCAACAGAAAGGCTTCAGCCGGTAGCGACCTTCACTCCCACGGATCCAAGCCTGCAGGGCTCGGAGAGCCGGGCTGCTCCCTCAGAGCCAGAGCTGAGGTCCTGACCTCTCCTGGCTGTTGAGGAGGCTCAGTCCTTTTCGTAGGAACAGAGGTTTAAAACCCTGGACATGCCCAAATCATAACCTTTCCCTACTGCTTCAACTGAATAAAGCACCTTACACTACGTATTGAGCATGATCTGATCTAATGACTGCTGGTAGAAAACCTGCTGGTTTGCTCCCTTTCAAGTACTGGGCACATGTGCAGGTGACACGTGCAAGGCTTCAGTTCAACACTCCTGTTTAAACAAAGTTTTATAAGTTTACAGTCTTCAAAATGATTTTGCTCAAGAAGCTGCTAATTGCAAGCAACGATATCAAGAAACAAGGGAATTTCATGGAGAAAAATTAGGTATTAAACCCAGGTAATTCCTGGATATACATATTTATTTCAGAAATGCGTTGAAGAACAAGTATTACTGAAAAGGTAAACACCTCAGTTCACAGCCAGGACCTCCTGAGGAGCAAATGCTTGCAACCTCCAGGTTAGCTTTTTGCTACGCAGAATTAGAAACAGAATGGCCTCTCTTTTGTTCGAGAAGGAACTGTTGGTCATACCAGGCATGTGCAATAAAGGTAAAAACAAGTAATCTACCTGGTGCTTTCCAGCATGAATTGTTGTTGGCATAGTGACTAAGAGACACAGAAAGAGTAAGAATCTCTTCTTTCACTGTGAGTCAAATCTCTGTTTTCTGGAAAACTTCAGTTAGCAAAGATCACATACTTGTCAGACTTCATCTACAGTTCTGATTCTGGATCTTCACCTTCTTTCAGAGATTTACTTTTATAAGTAGCTATTTCTCATAACCAAAATCCAAATTCTACAACAGTCAGTAAAGAAGTGGACTCTGCTCCCATACATATTGCTACTGGTGGCAAAAATAACGTGTATAGCTCGTGTTACTGGACTCTTTTTTGGCACAGGTTTACCTACTTCAAACCTGTGCAACTTTGCTGAGGGACAGGAGTCAGGGTCTCAAGAAGTGCGCTGCAGAACGGGGGACAAAAGTGGATCACATCCTAGAGAAGAGTCTTATCTTACAGCATATCCTTACTTGCCTTTTCCATAAAATACTACCAAATTAAAACGTAAGTGAAAGTCACGGTGAAGGAAACTATATTTAGAAACAAGGAAAATGCCAAGTTGCATTACTTTTCGTGTATTTTGATTACTCTGTGAACTATTGGAATGTCTCTGCCTTCAACTTTAAAAACAACTATTTCACCAGCTCTGATTGGGTCATCATGGAAATTTGTTAAGAACAACAGGTCTCCTCTGTGAAAAGCTGGTTCCATGCTGCCACTACAAACAAAAAAGAAAGAGAGAGTTTATTAGCATTATGATAAATGAAAGAAGAGCCACGACAACAAAGAACATTTAATTCTTACAGATAAGCTGACGATTTTAACTGAAATCTGTAGTTTCACCCATTTGGTAGCACTACATAGACTTTTAGCACAACCCAAACCTCAGTAAGTCCCAAGCTGAGCCAGACTGTAGAAGACTTTCTTCCTGTCTCAATGAAAGAAAGAAAGAAACTGTACAGAAAAGTAACAGTATTGTAGCTATGGTGAAGGAATAAAACGAGCTGTTCTGGCTAAGAAAAAACAATCCATTAGTGAAAAGCCAGAAAATGTTTCACAGTATAACCGGAAGTACTTTTATACGTAGAAAGAGTTTAATTAACATGAGCAAGAGTTATGCTTACATCAGCGATTACTATTAATGAGCAGAAAATCCCTGCCTTTTTTCAAAGCCAGGCATAGTATCCTTTGGTAAGAAGCTTTAAGGCAGGATTCCAGGTCCCATAACTAATAACATGAATAGACAATTCCCATTAAAATACTGTTATTTACTGCATACATCCCTTGCTGACACACATTCCATTTCTGTAAGGCTGAATCTCCCATGAGTGTGTGTCGTTTAACTCCACGTATTTGATCAGCACGCAGGGGGCTGCAGGACTGCCTCTCATATTGCACAAGACAGACACCATTGAGAGAGGAGCAATGCACAAATCTAATTTACTCATAAAAGGAGTTTTACTATAATACAATTTTAAAATAAATATACGTATAGTTAAAAAAAAATAACAAAGAGACCTGAAAATGTTCAATGGCTTCAACAAGTGCCACACATTTACCTGTTTTCTTCAGGAAACAAAAGAGGCTTAACAGAAACACATGTAATCCTATGAATGCAGAATTGATTTTTCTGATTCCTAACACCTATCCAGGTATTACTATTCCTAGGTAGCAATGTATGTAGAGGAATCTTGAGTAGTTCATCTATTCATCAAGTGAACAAACCTAGGTTGTCAAAGGTTTCATACATCTACTGCTGCTACAAACCTCAGCCTTTGCTAAGCGTCTAAAAACAGGGTTAGAAGAAAATAAGTGCCTGAGTACTTCTCTAAGGAGGTGCAGTTTCAAACTCCAAACCTATCCGAGGGGGAGGGAGAGGAGACAAAGGACAACACAGTATTTGGACTTTAAGAAAAAGGCATTTACATTGCCTTACCTGAGAACCACGACAATAGGGCTTTCACTTCCAGTAATGACGATGAGCCCTTTCCAGATCATGAGGGCAGACGACACTATCATAGCAAAATTTAAGACTTGGTAATACAGCTGTATGAAACGAGAAAACGGTTTTAAACACTTACAGCGTTGCACTCAGAAGCACAGCATAGAGTTTCAACCGAATGCAACACTGAGTCACAATCCAACCATATTCCAACAGGAGCCTCATGGAGCAGACTGCTGTATGGCAGTCCAGCCATACAAACTGTACTGCAGCGTAAAGTTTTAACCCGTTGTATGCCTCAGTGTTGGCTTATTACGCCAGTGCAATACCCCATTTGTTAGTGCTAGAAGCTTGCGAAGTCACTAGCCAAGACTTACGAAATATAGGAAGCCACATGGCAAATGATCAAATCTATTCTGATCACACGTCCCCGACTCCTACCTGAGCTTGGAAGCATTCAAAACACACATAAGAAATACTGTAATGTAACGTTTTTGTTTAAAAAGAGGAAGTCGGGGGTAGAAGAGAGATGGCAAAGGATATTTTCCTGCTATGGTAACGTAGAAATTTCTTAGGTGGAAAATCTTTTACCAGTTTGACTAACTTTCTGCCCCAAAATCCTACTGCTTCACCAGCCATTACAGCAGCAGATATGTTTTTTTCATGCTACCTCTTTTTTTTTCTTGGCAACATACAAAGATACTCTGGTGGAAGATGACTCTACCCACCTCCCGTTATCATGGGGCTCACTTATGTAAAATATGGAACCAGAAGTTTCCAGACCACCAATCGAGTTTGAAAACATATACGCTGGGATTTTCAGGTATATGACCCACTTAGCGTTGGTCAAGTTTCAAAATCGTCTCTGAAGCATTTTTTTAAAATGATCGATAGATATTTAAAAAACAAACGAGGGAACTTTCAAAGCCTGTCACCGGTTTTGTATTCTGCCTTCCAACCAGTTACTGGCATAATCACGTATTAAAGAGAAAATAAAAGATACTTATTTTGAACGACGGGAGTTCGAACCTTCCCGTTTGCCTCCACGCCCCGCACCTCCGGGACGAAGCCGATCGCCCCCAGGCACGTACAAGCAACCCAGCCCCGCCGGCCCCCGCAGCCCGCCGCCCCGCCAGCGCGGCGGGACGGCCCTTCCGCACCAGCGCGCTGCTCCGGGGCGCGGGGAAGGCCGACACGAGCCCTCCCGCGGGGCACGGCCCGGCCGGCGGCGGAACGGGCCTCCCGCCGAGCCCGGCCTTCTCTCCCGGGAGCCCGGCCGGCCCCAGCGCGCTGCGCGGCTCCGCACCCCCGGCCCGCCCCAACCCCGGGCCACTCCGCAGCTCCGGAACTCCGAGCGGCCCCTGCATCCCGACCCGGCCCTGCTGGCCCGGCCGGCCCCGCCGCTACCTGCCGCTTGTTCATGCGCCGCAGGTCCCCGAACAGATCCATGGCGGGGCGCCGCGGAGGGCCGCTCCCGGCCGGCGGCGGGAAGCTACCGGCGCAGCGCCCGGCGCCCTCCTGGGCGGCTCCGCAGCGGGGAGGCGGCGCGGGACGCCCGCACGCCGAGCCCCAGCGCTGCCCACCAGCCGCTGCCCACCAGCGGGCAGGGGCGGGCGGGCGCTCTGCGCTCCGGCAGCGGGAGTCTCCCTGCGCCCCGCTCACGCTGCGGGGGCCCTGGCGGCCATCCAGACTGCAATTCCCAGCATGCACCGCGGCAACGGGCCCTAAGGCGAGGCCCCTCGCCGTCTGCCCCTGGAGGTGCCCGACCAATTTGCTGCCCGAGAGGGCTCCCGATGGGCGCTGAGACCCCCACTATACGGCGTAATGAGCGAAACTCGTCTGTGGAGAAACATAGCGGCGGCACCGGCCTCCTGAGCCATACTTTTGGGATCAGGCGGCTGCCGGCCAGCTCTCTCGGGCCGCCGCTGCGTGTGCGCAGCTCATTGGACGGTAGCGAAGGCGGGAGGAGTGCCCGGATGGGGCGGGGCCGCGAGCGGCGGCCGGCGCCGCGCTGAGGGGCGGCGGGGCGGGGCCGCTGCGGGGGCGGGCCGCGGGCGCGGCCGGTGTTCGGTGTTCGTCCCTCAGCCTTCCTGGCGCAGCGGGCGCGGGTGTCTGGAGTGGGCTCTGCCTCAGGAAGCAGTGGGAGCCGGGGGACCCGTGCAGGAATCACGATCGTCTAATGTCAGCAGCTAACGTTCGCCTCAGCGTTCGTTCCCGGTCCGCTGCACGGGCAGTGAAAAGAGAACACCACAAAGGCCTGGAAAAAGCTGTACGTTCATGTGGCAGCAGCTCAGTCTTTTCCACAGGCGTGGCTACCCATGAGAGTGAGTTTGTGCTAGTCCGAAAACTGTTCCTAAATTCTTAGCTCGGGTCCTGCAGGGTAAGGCAGGGAGAGTTCGTACATACCGATGTCGTTTCCCTTTGTCCGCCATCACACAGGAACTGACATTGATAAAAAATGGGACCTCACAAAGTGCTGGGCTTGTTCTGGGGGTGATTTTGTGGGTGTTTCAGCAGGAACACCAGATGGGCTTTTGCCCATCATTAGGCCACTTGTCCCTATAGCACTGCTGTGGCTCTGCTCTTTAAACCCTACAACTATGCAGTGAACTGGATTTTCAGCCAATCCATGTGAAAATACTTCCAGATAAAAAAGATGAAGATCATGAAGAGGGGAGTATTTTTAAACTGCATTTAAAGTTAACTTCTTTCTGTGCAGAAGGGCTGACCAGATGATCTCTGGAAGCCTCTTCCAGTTCTGCATTTAAATGATTGTGTTAAGTCTGAAGCACAACCAGCCAAATAGGCACAGGTCATTGCCCAGAGCTCAGTGATTTCCTGGGAATTAAATGCATCAAACTAAGTGAGGTTTTTACCAAGTTCAGGATTAGCTCCTGAAGACTGGGAATGACAATGAGAGAACAAAGGACACAGGGAAATGCTACTAAGATAAATGGAAGCAAATAATTTGTCTGAAGGAGCATTGGAAAGGTATTTTCACAATTTGCCAGAAGTTGCTCGAGACTTTTTGTTAGCAAACAGTTGAAAAAGAATGACTAGGAGTGGCAGAATTGGTATTAGATTACAAAGGATTGTGTAAGGGTATCATGAATGGACGGAGATGGCAAATGGGCACTGGAAATAAGGCTTCAAGGACACCAGCTAGGCATTATCTTGATAAGATCATTCATCTTCTCACCTGATTATTCTTTCAGTGACATCAGTATTTGCTCACTACACAGGAGTTCCTCTAAGTTTACATTATTTTATGTTAGTTTTCTCTGATATCCTTTAAATACTTAAAAGAGAAACTAATTTTTAAGATTAAGATCATCAAGATTTTAATTAAAAAAATGTGGAACAACGATATCTGTTCTTTAAGAGTGGGATCTCCCCACTGAAATGTTTGATAGGCTCTTGCCCAGCAAAAGGTTTTCTGCAATTCCCCTGAAGTAGATTTTCATACCATGCTAGTTAGACTGATTTATTTTTTTTTACATAGAGGTTTTCTCCGTTGTGTGCAAATCTGCTTGCCAGTTTGCTTGTTTGTTTGTTTGTTTGCTTGTTTTTAATGACAAAAATTAAAAATAAATGGTGATTAGGACAAAATGATCAGATAGTATAATAAATATAAGGGAGTCTAACAAATCAGGACACATGGTTTCTTGTGGGTGACTGTTATCCACAAAATCTGGAGCTGCACACTGTTTTCATGCATCTTCTATGATGTATTGAGTTTATAGAGGTGTCCGTACAGGACAGAGAAAAGGGACGATAAAGGTAATAGTTCAGTGAAATTTTAGAAGTCCGAATACCTGTTGGCTGCCTCCTGCCCATGATACAAATGTGAGAGTTGTTACTGCAAGAGGGTAGTCATTCAGGTCTTCAATTTTTCATTTGCCTCTCTAAGAGTAGCTAATTGCCAATTCTCTTAAAAGAACTCAGAGTCTCTCACATGTTCTTCTGTTTCAAATGAGTCTCTTCATGATGAATAAACCGTCAGTTGCTTCTGTATTGTTGTTAGACCCGCGCTGTGATGATGATTTAAGAGCCATTCGTGCCTATTTATGAGCCTGTAAACATTTTCAGTGCTAGCTACATCCTGCTTTTCAATGCTGACTGCTCCCATAAATGCATTTCCCACGTCTGGTATTTATACAACTGGGACATGATGATCGCAAACTACAAATTAAAATGCAGCTACCTACTGTCTAATGATGTTTGTCTCTGTTTCAGACTGTTTTTCCTGGTTCAGCAACTGAACAGTGCAGTACTGTGATGCACAACTGTGACCTTGCTCTCCAACTGTGAATGTGCTCACCAATCCTCAAATGTTGCTACTGCAGTGTGCAAAATGGACTGGACAGGCACCAGGAGGTATGACTGATGAGCCTTTGGGCTAGCTGATGCTTTGCTGTACTCTCTTGTGGCTGCTGCAACTCAGAATAAATCCTTTCAAGGCTGTTGCAGGATTTCATTCATGCAAAGGAGATGGGCAGACTTAGGATGCTGTTGTGCTTCTGCATCTTCCTGCAAACACAGATCTGTGCAGTGTCGCTGTAGTTAAGAAGTCACAAAATGGATGACTGAAAAGAAATGAAGAATTTGCGCCCTAGACTAGAGTTGCGATGCTGCAACACACAGAATGAAGGCAAATGGCTGTGATAGGAGAATGATCTCCGAGTATTATTTGTAGGTAGGGCTTTAATTCTCAAAACAAGCAGAAAATTGTTCTTGCCTATTGTGAAGTAGGAATACATTAATTCTGGAGTTGCAGACAAACCATTTAGCAGGGAAGTGGTCGTATCTTAGAGAAAGTGAATGACAAAGACTGGTCAGTGTTAGAACAGTTCCTTGCAGTCTTTGCTGATGGAGAAAATAAAAAGTGGAAGTTCAGATGATAAAATCTAATTTTGTAACAAGGAGAGGGAGAAAGCAGAGCTAGTGTATGAAGAATTTAGAAAATCAAGAAGGCAAGTTCGTGTTGAGACCCAGTAGGATGGAAACTGCTTAGTTTTTTGTTCACAAAAATGTGATATTCTTTTGTCCAAGGCACAAACCCACACCTAATTCTGAGACCATAGTATCTTTTCTAGTGTCTTTGACTGTCAATTTGCTATTATTAGAGGTCCTCAGAAAACACTTTTACTCACCCATTGGTTGTGATAAGTCAAGGAAATGCATTAGGAACGTGCTTTTCTTCGTTTTCCCCAGATGCTAGGAATCACTCACACTTCTGTTGGTGGCTTTGTTATTTTACCATCTAGATGATTTAGATTATTAAAGGTTACATGTGGTTTGAAATCTTCCCATACTCTGGATGTTTGACTTCAATATTTGTACAGTGGATCTCTCGGAGTTCTGCAGCTAGAAAATTATGCTAATTTTTTAGTACACAGAAAAACGTAGCTCTTGACATTCTGGCTGATTTGCCGGATCTTCGCAAACATCCAGGCGTTAGTGCTACCTGTATATATAATATTTGAATTACAGTTCTTTGTTTTCAAAGAGATTGGTCCTGGGCAAATAACTGGCACCTTGCACCCGAGCTGAAGGATGTAGGTTAATAGGCAAAGCCATAGAAGCCCATTTGCAGCCACTCAGAGTAAAGCAGAGAAGAAATGCCATAACTGACTTGCCCAGTGAGCACTCTTTTGTTCCAAAAACGTTCGGAACCGTTCTGCTTCCCGTGCCTGTTGCTCAGCAGGCTGTTGGAGCAGCCGGTAATGCACACGGTGCTGTCCAAAAGCAGCAGGACACCACTTACACCAACACCACGCTCTCTTCTGGATTCCTCTAATACTTGGAGCACTAAGCTGCCCAAACGAGTAGTTGCACCTGCGTGCGGTGGAAAGCAGCCTCATTTGCTCTGAAAGAAGCTTCTGCTGTATCTGCCAAGCAACAGCCTTGAAAGGGAAAAGATGTGTCAGAGAAGGGACATGTTTCGGAGGAAAGGGCCTGAAGTATGAATGTCAACAGGCAACTCGGGTGTTCATGAAGCACATCTCCTTTGAACCCATTGTTTTGGAAGCAACACCGGCCTGTGTGCACTCTGTAGACAACACTTCTTCACCTTCTTGGCCAGCTTCGGTTTGATTTTCTTTTACCACGTCCATAAGCAGGAGGGTTGGAACTAGATGATCTTCCAACCCAAACCATTCTATGTTTCTGTGATACTTCCTCCCGTTACTTTTAGTTTGTTCCCAGAGGAACCCTGCAGGACCAGGTGTCTCTGTCTTCGGATCTTGTTACTCCACATTTTCACCCAACATGACACGCTTGAGCAAAGCTGCAGGGGACTCCACACTAGACTCAGAGTCTGCTTCAGTTTCTCAGAAAAAACAGTCTCTGGACATTATACGATTCTCTGAGCCACAAAGCTGAGCTGACAGTGTGCACTGGGATAGCCAGCTTTCTGGGAACCTAACCCTGACTCAGTTTCCTCCTTCTGCATGAAATCACGTTTCTGACAAAGACGGGAATGCCCACAGCTCTCCTGTGGCAGCTGGCAGAGAGCCCTAGATGCCCCTTTCCTCCTTGTTGTGTGGTCCGCGTATGGCTTCTTTGTCTTCAACACGTCAGTTCTGTTCATTTTCACACACAATATCCACCGAGGTGCCAAAGGGTTGTTTTTTCTGTGTGTGAAAAACAGTACGGTGGAATATGACCCCAGGTACACACCTTTGCTCTTAAAAGTGATTTTTGAAGTAATTTCAGATGCTTCTGTTAGACCACGTACCCAGTAGTCTCCCTGCCTTTGAAATCCCATTAAGGTTCCTTAAAATTGGGCACCCAACAGGCACGGCTCTCAGAATGATCTGTCACTCTGGAGGTGTCCGCCTTTGCCTTTGGGGTTATTAATGGGCCTTTCTGCCTTAAGGCTCACTCTTCTGAGAAGCTTTTCTTTTCAGCCACTGAAAATCTAAGGACAGACATTTCCCTGGGGCTTGGTGGAGGCTCTGGTTTGTCTATGGTTTTCAGCGCACGCCTCCAAGGGGCATACTTATTTTGCCACGTGTCTTATTTTGGTTTTGTATTGCATTCCAATTTATCTGCCCTGTATCTCAATACAATTCCTTTCTTTGCTTTAAGGGGAAGTGTTAGCTGGACAGCAAGAGTTTTATAATTTAAAACATCTCAGCAAGAATTGCTTTGTAAATAGCCTTTGAGAACTCCTTTCCTCTCCCCTTTGGAGCAGGTTATTGCGGATGACACCTTCCCATGGCGAGGTGGCTGAGGAAGGGCCTGCTGCCTGCATCTGCTCTGCCTGCAGCGGGGAAGGGGTCTCCGAGCGGCTTCAAAAGTGCCATTTCCTTGCCCGGAATATGTTGAGAGCAGTGCAAATGCCTGGTGCCTTCTGGAGGCAATTCCCAAAAGGGGGATCTGACGCTTGTCCTGGGGGTGGGATGAGTTTTGCCCTCAGCACAGGTCTTGCCTTGCCGTGGCTCCTGGGGCCACCGATGGCAGGGGCTCCTGGTGCCCCCCCTGCATCGCCGGCAGCAGCCCCTAACCTAGAGGTATTTTCTGCAAAGCCAGGCTTGTCATTGTCCACAGAAATGTTTTCTTGTCACTTCAGTGTCTTGAACTATTTAGGACTTTTCCATGATCTCTTCTCTCTTCTGTAACTGTGTTACCTGGGAAGATCAGCAGTGTTGCACCAGCAACCAAGCTGGCTGATAATGATATTCATTTATTTTGTTATTTGCTTAACGTGCGCTGAAGAACTGAGGCTAAAACACTGCCTAGGGAAACAGAAAAGAAATTACATACATGATGGCACTTGGAGACCCGAATGTCCCTGCCACCATCCTTGCCTCTACCTCCTGGCCAGGCTGCAGTAGGAGTGGGAGTGAGGGCAGGTATTTTGGGGACAGTAGTATTTTTCAGCAGTACTCTCTGGCCCCTGTCTTCCAGCAGCAACAAATGGTGTGCCCGTGCTCTGTTTTATGCCCGTGCCATCTCCCACCTTTCCTGTGGCAGCTCACCTGCCTGTGGCTCAGCCCTTGGCCCCGTCCCCAGGGCTGTGGCTTACGGCAAGACGTGACCACATCTGCCCAAAGCACCCGCGCAGATACAGCTCCAGAGAGTCCCTGCTGCTGCGTCTGACACATGGAGGGACTCTGCAGAGCAACACTGAGTGAAACATGAATTTATTTGAGTGCAGGCTCAGATTACCACTTTTTTATTAATCACAGTAGTGATATTAATACCTGACAAATCTCCTGTGAAGCAGGAAAATAGATTGCCTTGGGGGTTTATTGTAAGCATTACCAATAAAGATTAATGTTTCTTGGGTGATATTTGCCACGTGCACACAGGCACTGATGTGCTGATGACTCCTTTGTAACAGGGAGGTGATGCCTGTGCCTGCTGTGATGTGTGTTTGCTGTTGTCTCCCCCAGATCTCAGGAGTAACTCCGTGCAGATGGAAGGAGACAGACTTGATCTATGGTTAAATCAAGAGCTCTGCTACTGCCTTCCTGGCCTGTGGTCGGTTCACTTTTGGCACAGCTGAATCTAACATCTTTAGAAAATGGCTTGGGTAAGTGAAACTGCTTCTGGAATGGTCCGGGAGCTCTCACAAAGCCAGCTCCCTCCACCTTAACTCAGGTGAGGTGAACATGGAAAGTCAGGGATGAAGATGAGGAGGGAGAGCAGGGGCATCTCAAAAACCTGTCTGCTTCCACATTGAGGTATGACTCTGTTCTGAGAGCCACAGCTGGAAAGTGCTGGAAAGCTGAGAGTCTGGTGGCAATTTCTCTATCGAGGAAAGGTCACATTGCTTCTGTGCCTTCCCAATGCATTTTCATTCCTAAACAGTTTGTTTTTTGTTTTTTTTTTTCCCCCCAAAGTTTAGCTGCAGCTCTTAATTTCTTGCCACCTCAGTGTCTTGAACTATTTAGGACTTTTGCATGATCTCTCTTTTCTTCTGTAACTGTGTCGCACCAGCAACCAAGCTGGCTGGTAATGATATTAGTTTATTTTGTTATTTGCTTAACGTGCACGGAAGAACTGAGGCTGAAACACTAGGAAAACAAAAAAGAAATTACATATGTGATGGCACTTGAAGTCCTCAATCATAGCACCATATGAGACGATCTGGCCACTGGTCACTGAGTTTAATGGGTATGAATTTGGCCTCTGGCTGTGGAGTCTGCTTTTGATGCTTGTGCCTGGACTTTTATAAGCATTTGGAAAGCACTTGACATTACATGAGTGGAGCACATCATGTGTGGGAAACATCTCTGAGGTAAACCGTCCAGCACAATGCTGGTGCTGCTTGATGAAGAGATGTTGCTCTGCATATAAAGGGCTCTGCTCATTTTGCTAAGAGCAACAGTATGTAAATGTCATGACCAAGTGATATTTTGAGACAGTAGCTCCTCCAGTTACAGCCTGATTGCATTCAGAATGCCTGCTCTGCATTTTAACTGAGAAAGTGACAGTCACTTAAAGCAGGAAATATTGTTGTACTCGACCTTCACTATTAATCCTGCACACAGAGCTGTGGCAATGTCAGCCAAGTGGTGGACAGGCTCAGGGAGAGCAATACTCATAATGCAGTGCATCCGTATCCCCACCGTCATATTAGAACTATTGAATACAAAATAGCAGAATTTGAGAATATAAAATAAACAAAGTGGATAAAGGCTCCTGCCAAATCACGTTAGGGGACATATCTGTGAAGGATACTATGCTCAGATTATTTTGCTAGTAGTCACATTACTGCTCCAAATACATTTTTCCTCAAAGTAGAAACCAGGGAGGGGGTCAGAGAAGAAAACTGTAGTGCCTCCAGTTCATTTTTCTGGATGAATTTGGGTCATTTCCGATGCCTTGCTTTACAAGGTCTTTTCAAAACACCCTATATCAGTGGAGGAGAGCACGGTGCCTCAGCACACGGCTCTGCTCTCATCCCTGGCTGATGTTTTCAGTGGAGATGGGGATCTCCAGGTGTGTTGAGATCTGCCGGGACTCCATCTCGCTGCCGACCCCAATGGTGCACTGACCTGCAGGCACCTGCCTCGAGGTGCTGCAGGGCCACCCTGCTCAGTGGCTGTCCTCCGAGCCAGGGAGGGCATTACCTGAGCCCCTGCCAGGCAGTGCCTTCGTATGCGAAGCTCAGAGATGTAGGTTGGGTATGCCTGGGCCTGGTATGTTTGCCATGTTCGGTACTTATTTCTCTTTTCTCTCCATTACCCACCCTTCGTCCTTCCAGGTGCCTGGACAGATAACCTTTTAGTAATAATCTGAAATTCAAATACAAAGAATTGACTCCTGAACTGCCCTAATATTTGAGAAAGGTTTTAAAATAAAATAGGTTTTTCTGTGTCCCATTATTGGCCTGGCAGCTGCGTGTGTATGCTAGGAGTACTGAGAAAGGTAATATTAACAGAACGAAAAGGTCAGAGTTATATAAAAATCCTTTTAAAACTAAATAGACGTGCTGTACCGAATCCCCCACAGATACACAGAGGTTAAGAACTGAGAACATTTGGGCCGTTGGCAGGTCAGGTTGTGCGTCTGTAAATGCCCTCCAGAAATAAAAAACCAGACAAGTCTTGAAGTACAGTGATTGTGGTCAGCCAGATTCAACTTCTACTGTACCTAACCCTGTGAGAAGGCTGGCCGACCGGCCGAGGCAAGGCTAAATACCTCCCCGAGCAAGTTGCCACCAGCCCTGCGAATACCAGGGGGTACGAGGGGCACTGTGCAGGGGTGGGCAAAACATACCTGCATCGTGGCAAATACCCCCGTGAACAAAGGAGGCAGATACACATGGCAGTCACTAAAGGGGCTGTGCACTGGACAACACCTGTGCATTCATTTAATTTGACACGTTTCTAGCTGAGTTTAGAGGTACAGCAAGGTGCATGGCCCTGCTGCGTACTGTTATCCTGGGAGGGGGAGCATGAAGGATTTGGGCTGCAGACACCCCTGCGGCATGCCAAGCTGAAACAGTGGATGCCATGCTGAGAACCTACACTGCATGGGAGAGGCACAAACAGAACTGGTGAGGATCTGGCGCTGCACCACAAGCACAGCTGTGGAGTGGAGCAAGGACAGAGGGCCAAGGAGCACAGGGGCAGACACCTCCCGGCCATCGGGGCAGGGCCATAGGGGCTGCAGAGGATGTCACAATGGGAAGATGACATGGATCTCAGCTTGCAAGAAAAATCTGCAGCTTGGATAAGAAAGAATCTAAAGCCATCCTGCCCAGATCAGACCAAAGGTTTGTCTGGCTCAAGCTCTGTCTCTCACAAAGCCAAAACCACTGGATGCTTGGAAGAGGCTGTAAGAACAGGAAGTTCCCAAGCCAGAGAAGCTGGTTTTGCCTTTAAAGAGCCTCTAGTGGGTCTTTCTTCCGTGAACTTGCCTAATTACTTTTTCATTCACATAGGCTCTCTGTATCTGTACCATCCCATTGCGTGTATATGTACACAGACATACATACCTAGTGGGCACTGCCTCGGCAGAGCCCAGAAATCCCTGCCTTTGTACAGGGTGAACAGTGCCGCGCCACGTGCGTTAACCCAGACCTGACACTAATGCTTTGTTCTGCCTGCCTCCGTGCTCCCCGAGGCCTTAATTAGTGTTTCCGTTCTAATGTGCTTGCTGGAGTTGATGTGCAATGTTGAGTACCTCTGTGTTCAACCAAAAGAGTGGCTGCAAAACAAGGGCAGCTGAATGATCCCTTTCCTACCTCACAGAGAGGTTTTATGAGGTTTAATCCATTATTGTTAAATCCTCAGAGGAAAGGAGTGTGGATAAGAGTATTAATGTCATCTTTGCAATTGACTGTCAGTGTCATGATGTTAATTAAAAGCAAACAATTCAAATGTCAGATCTCACATGAAAACATGTTTAAATATTTTCTTTATAGTTTACAAGAGGAAATAATTCCTCTAGGCATGCACACTGAGATTTTTGCCTTCTCACTGGCATCTCACATTGCTTTACAATGTGCTGTTCACCTCCTGGTCTTCAGGAAATAGTCTTCCTCTTAGGAAGACTTGACAGAGTTGGAGCTCCACATACACAGCGCGGACTGGAGGGTGCACTGCCTTCCCAGGATCCTTGGGTAATGGCAATGGCAAAGGAGGCTCAATGCCTTGAGTCTGCTTGGAATGGGGTGGCTCCCGGCAGCGGGTGGCCACTGCATCAGTGCCTGCCTCCCCAGGCCTCCCAGCCCTACTTGCTCACTCTTAGGCCTGTCTGGTTTCCATGCCAGAGCCTGGCTGCAGCTGGGGCTCATGCTGGCTTTGCTTGTTGCAGAGGACCAGGTAGAACAAGCTGCCCTTGATGGAGATCCTGCTGCATGCTGTGAAGGAGATTTGCCTTCCTATTGCTCCTGTCCTTCCTTCCATTCCCACATTTTGGGAGCACTTTCCAGAGAATTCCTAATTTAAGGCTTGCTTCCCGCTCTTGAGAGGAACACTCTGAACTCACAGCAAACGTACCCTGAGCTGAAGTTGCTTTAATTTGAGCAGCAGCTGCGAATGTCATCGCTCAGGCTGTGCCCCAGCAGAAGCCCTGGAAGCCGATCTGTGCTTTTTGGTTATAGCTGCTCCCTTTCAGCCTGCACAACCAAACGGCCCGGATGGAAAAGGAGGGGAGGCCACAGATTCATTTCTTTTTGTTCCCTTTATTGCAGCTCTCCAGCAGCTCTCTTTGGGTTCCCAGTGTGCTGAAGCTGTGCCCAGCCGCTTGCTGCTGGTTCTTTGGTATGCGAATACACAGAAACCTTCTCTTACTCTCTCCATCTCCGCGCCATCCTTGCTGGCTGTGTTATTCCATGTAGTCCCTTAAAATCTCTTGCTTGAAACACATGCGTTGTGGCTTACGCCTGCTGAGCCGAGCGACTCGACTCAGCCTCTCCTCCAGCGGAGAAAGTGAAACCTTCACTGCTGGGTACAGAGCAGGCGGGTGCGCAGCCACCCGCCGAGGCAGTGAAAAATCAGTTCATTAACAAGGCGCTACGCTTCCAGTATGCCTGCGTCGTGTTTGGGGCCACCACGTGCTTCTGCTGTCCCGTCTGATAAGCACACGTGGCCTCTGCAGGCTGGGGGGGTGGGGAGACGAGCACACTTAGGACCACAACAAACTTAGACTGAGGGGTTTTGAGCAGCAATGGAGCCACAATTTCTGAAAAAGTCAGCCAAATAAAATGTGAAACTTTCTTTGCCCAAGATCAAGTAAAATAGCAATAAACAAACAGCTTGGTCCTTACCAGGAAATCTCTGCTTGGACAAGACCAACTTTGAAGCAGAATCATCTGAAAAGGGAACCAGCAGAGTTCCAGAGAAACCAGAGAACAGGGAACCACTCCTGGAGTAACACTTGGACACTGGAAATCTCCCCTGGAAAGAGAGAGAGGTACCCAAGAGGCCTTTTTCCATTACTAGTATCTAGGAATCTTGGAATTACTCAGAAGATACAGAAGGAAAAGCCCCAACATCTGGAGGAGCTGGAGAACTAGGCAAGAAATACATGAGAAATGCTATGGTATTTATTGTCCCGTGAAATCTTGCCCCCCTAGGTATGGCATTTGGAAAAAGCCATGGTCCTCAAAAGAGCTCCTTCCTCCTTCACCCAGCTGGGTGGATTTCTGCCTGTGAAGAGGAACCATTTACCTGGAGGAAAAGTTACACTTTCCTGCCATACCAAAGCGTGTGTAAGCTCCAACACAAGAAATGTGTTTAGAGATTATGGCACAGTCCAAGACCCACTATCCCTTAAACCTTTCAAGAGATTACTAGAAGGAGGGTTAAATCTATCTTCCAATTAAAACTGAAGGAGCCTGCTGCCAAGTAGCTGAGCTCCACTCCGTGGCTGTGGCAAAACAAACTCCTGTCCGGATACGCAGTGCCAGTCATAAGGGCAAAGGCAGCGCGGGACCTCGCGCCGCGCGTGTCCGACCTGGGCAGTGGGCTGCGACCATGGAGTGATTTCGTATCGCGCGCAACAGCTCTCAGACGACCTGTCAGTAACTTCTGGTGTGTGGCCTCTTGGCAGCACCAACATTGACGTAAGTTACTGGTTCACGGCATCCCATGCAGGTGCAGGTCAGTGAAAAGGGAAAACAAACAATAGTATTGATAATGGCTGTGAAAATTTAACTTTTATTATCTGTTCACTGTATACAAAACACCATTCTGCATAGTGATAACTCATTTGTTGTACAGTTGACAGTGCACATCAACAAACAAGTGTTCGAGAGGTATACACTTAATGGAAAGGGCAGTGATGGCCAGTGTACATTACACACTAAGATCCTGCGATGCCAGCTGGATGTTTTCAGATGGAGAAGCACCTCATAACCACTCAATATGCCAGTAATATAAATGGGATAACAAGCATTTACCAACAAACGAAATTAAGAATGAGGATGAAGAGAGAAAGCAGAACTAATGTATCCGATACACAATTTCCAGAGTGATTAGGAAGTTTTACAGAGGTGGCTGAGAAGGATCCATATTTTTTTCAAACACTTCCATTTTTAAAACTGTTAAAATTTTATGATAAATAACAGAATCTCACAAATCTTTAGGGGCAAAATGCTCCACATTTATTTACATATGAAATGTGTTTAATACAGTTGTAATGGACATAGTGTATAGTAACATCTGACAGCAGCAAGACTTTTAAGGAACCAAACAATTACTACTGTATATCATGCAGCTATCTATATATACACAATTTGTTTTAAAAAAAAGTACAAAATTTTTTTTTAGGGATACATACAAGGTATAAAATGCAAAATCAAACCAAAAATATAACTCTCACAGAGAACTATATATGAAAGGGACAGTATGGTACCTTTTTGTACGTTGTGAAAGCGTAACTAGTGGTAGTGGACAAGTGTTTGAAATGGCTGAACTTGCTTCACATGGTCTGTGCTAAAGCTGAGCCCCAGTTACACCTACCCAGGCTGGTGTGTGAGCTTCTTGACAGCTGTGGTTGTATGTGACACTGAGCACCAGAACATTTGGCATTAGCATACAGAGCTGGGAAATACCAACCCCTGTAGCAAGGGTGAACTATTTTCTTTCAATAACCAGAAATTAAGGAAAATACATAATGCTGTGTACTCGCTTCTATATAATGTTTAATAAATTACATGACAAAAAACATCATCATTATAAACCTACTCCTCTAATTACATCTTATTTGTTAAATCCAGAGCAGCCCAGCCCTTTTGTAACAATTTGAGCTTTGATCACAAGCACATGATGGCCTAAAAAAATCACTTCATGATACACAGAGTTGTGCAATTATACTTTTCAAAAGTACTTTATCATTCTAGGGGGTCTACACCATTCTGGCGTCACCACCTAAAACCAGCACTGCATTTTACATATGCAGTGGTACTTTTTCTTCTTTTTTTTTTTTTTTAAATATACGTTTTTTAAGAGAAAGTTTTAAAGCTTCCTCAAACATTTAGAAGCACAAGTCAAATTTAAAATCTCCGCTCAGCTTGCTTCCCCTCCCCACTTCCCTCCAAGCACTGCTTCTGATGCACTTTCTTTCAGAAGCATTCAAATAAGAAACAGTTTAAGAGAACCTAAGGAACTGCCCCAGCATTCAGAACTCTGTTTTAAAGAAACTTACTAGAAAAAAAACAGAAACAAAACAGAAAAACCCAAATTTTCCACTAGATACCGATACAAACACATAACAAAGAGTATAAAAGTTATTAGTTTAAATATGTACACACTCTTTTCAACTCAAATACTGCTTCAATGGTTTTGAAGGTATAGACAATGAGGTGAAGGGGACACTTTTATGCAGAATATATTGCAACAGCCTGAACAGTACTGTTAACACTATTATACCTTGAACTTTCTGTAGCAAAAATGTCATTAGTATTCCAATGTGGAGAGAGGTTTCTGTGTCCCAAATAATCCGATCACTTTTCAGCAGAACTCATTCTTTTTGACTTAATGAAGGCCATGCCATGTGTTCTCATGTGAGTGTTTAAGGCCGCTTCAGTTTCAAAAGTCTTTGCACAAACTTTGCATCTTCTGTCTGATGCCGAACTGTCAGATGATTCATCCTCATGGTTGGGTTTATTTTCTTGCTGATTATCCTCCCCAGACCCATTTTGTTTTGATACTGGCTGAGGCTCCTTCAGCTTATGTACAATGAAGAGATGTCTGGAGAGGGACACGTGAGATGTGTAGCAGAGTCCGCATTCCCTGCATTGGTAGGAAGAGCCATCAGATTTATGCTGAGGAATATGTTCATGAAACTGGAGAAGATTTTCTGTTGTAAAGCCGCAAACAGCACACTTGTGAACTTTAAAAACATTTATCTTTAGCTTCTTCAGTGGCTGAGTGATTGCACCTCGTGGAGGCCTGAATTCCAGTACAGGTTCTTCCAATTTACGCTTTGGACTAGGAACCTAAAAAAAGCCATAAATGGTATATCATGTAAGCATAAATACGCAGTTCTTTTCCTAACTATTTGTGACTCACAAACTTCAAAAACCTTCCCTTGGTAGATTCCCGTACAACTTCAATAAGCACAATATTTGAAATAATACAAACAAAATACATGTGGCACACAGTGCTCACGGCGAGGCCGCACCAAGGCCAAGTACAGCGGGAGGCCCTGCTGTATTTCAGTCATGAGGTTGAAAGCAGTTTCACTGTAAAATTTGTATCAAGGTCACATTGCTTCTATATAACCTGTGGCTTTTCTGCAACTGTAAGAGGACATGTTTTCAGAGGTTTTGAAAGGTGGGTGCTCTTAAAGCAAACCACTAAGGGGTAAGTTATATTCTCCATCATTCAGTGATCAAACAGAGTGCCTTTCCAAAAACATGTTCTAGTTCAAGCATGACAGAATTTGTTGCAGGAACCTTTGAGACACTTTTTGGCTCTAATTCACAGAAGATCAGACATTTATGGGATCAAAATACCTGCATCTCTTTAGAGATCCTGAATGTATACCCACAAAAAATTCACTCTCAGCAACTGAATGAATCTTCTAAGTGATTACCTTTGTGTCTTCTTTTACTTCTCTTTCTTCCATATTGGTTGATTCAGTCATTTCTTTCACATCAGGGTCTTTAATGCCATGCATCAACTGAATATGTTTTTCCAACATCAACCGCTTGGTAAAAGTACGTCTTGAATCTGGGCAGTGCCTACATAAACACAAAGCAGACGTGCACAGGTTCAAACGTCACGCTTAGCAAAAGTCGTGGTGTTCCGAAGAACATAAACAGGACTAGGAAATAAATCCAGACTAGATTACAGTCTATTGACGACAGTGACAATGTTTTTCCAATCAATTGCACAGGTTGAGTATTATAAAAAAATGAGCGTAATTACAAAATAAAACTGGAAATGTTTGAGCAGTTTATAACCAGAGCAAATAAGAAGTTCTCTGAAGATAATATCTGAAACAGTACAAAGTGTAAGTCAGAATAAAACCTGGGAGCATCCGAGTTTGTTTCTTGGACCTCTGCTAACATCACCAAACCATACATTCTATTAGACACTTTCCCAAGTTCTCCTTAATTTAAATTTCATAGGGAAAGCAATCACCTTCCATGTAGGATGAATGCCAGCTCCAAATGACACTTAACTCTGCATTCAAATCCAAATACTTCATCTCCTTGGAACTAGTAATTCCTTCTCAGCTCCCTTTCCAACCTCAAACTAACAGCAGAACAAACTCGTCTTCCTCAATCTGTGCTTTACTCCCCAAACAGAACCAGATGCATCTCTTCTAAACCCATCATGTGCTTTTGGGATGTGTGTTTCTCCTGAGCTCCCATGTTGTAGCATATTGTACAGGTGTCTGGAGGAGGGATGGCCAAACAAGAACTGCAGGGGAGAAGTTAAACTGTAATACTCTCTTTCCAAGTCTCTCTCTGAAGGTTTTAACTTTCTAAATGCTTTTTCATTTAACTTTATTTAAAAAAAAAAAGAAAAAAAATGAAGACAGTACTGTAGGCATTCTGAAATGAAAACAGAGGACCACAAGAAGCCTTCTGCTCAAAGGGTATGCAGAACCCAGACACCTGTGACGTGTCACGTACCAAGAGAAGCAGTGCCTAGGCTGGCCAGCTCAAGTAGGCTGCAGTACAAGTTACGGGTACATTAGAAACAAACCGATGCCTGGGTTCTGCCAGGCAGCCACACCACAGGGAGACAGGAGGCTACAAAGCACTGTGTTGGAACGCCGTGCTAGGCATGGCAGTCTCCACACCACTGGGCCGTGTCCTTTTCATAGCAAAGCCAGGATCACGCGATGGCAGAGGAGAGGGACTGTTAAGATCTTAACCGCAGAGAAAGGCTGCAGCTTCCTTTTCAGAACTTTTCAAACTCAGTCACACAGCACGTGAATACAGACAAAACTAGGAATGAAAGTTTGCATATACCTATCTTATTGACATGGATTTTTCTCTTAAATGATGTATCGTGTCTCCAGCCACTTAAACATCACTAAGGATTTCTAGACATTACACACTGTTTTATGTATGAGAAAAATACTACGAATACTGGCTTTTGTAGACTAGAAGAGGGGGTCGTGTATTTGAGAGACTATTGAAAACCCAGGTCATCACTGCAGAGCTATCAGCCGTGCAAACTCTCGGCGCAGTGAAGCTCCAGATGTGCTTGCCAAAGCCCCTGAAAGACAGCAGACCCTATGTACGTGCATCCTCCTTAGCCTGCCACGTGTTACACAGGCAGGATAGCCTAAATAGTTTGGCTTGGCTGTGTATATAAATACCTGACTCGTTTGAATGAATGGGACACTGGCTTTTATGCAATCAAGAAAAAAAATTAAACTAACAGTGTTTTTTCTTGGTTTATACTCTGTTTCAAAATAAATAAAGGTAGAACTTACGAGCATGTATAAACCTTCCTAATGCCTTTGTGCTTGATACGATTGTGACGACACAAACTATGGGATGAACTGAAAGATTTGTCACATTGTCGACACGGATGTTTCTTCATTTGCTTTAAAAAAAGAAGAGAAATAATTAAAAAAGCTCAGTAAAGTAGTGCATGTGCCAAACCTTTTAATAATAGAAAAGAAACATCACTTACCAGTGTCTGGTACTGCATCTTCAAGTCTACACCACTCCTAAAGCAACACTGCAGAAGTCAGAGGACCTGCACCTCTTCCAAAGCAGTGTGGCCAGCACGACTTACACACACACTCCCCTATCACCAGCTGTAAACCGGTGCTACAGACTGTGGATGAAGATAGTGTCTTGCGCCAAAGGAGCAAGGAAGACCAGCGGATTATTTCTGATCGCTAAAGGCAGTACGGTGAGAGATTCGCTTTCACTATGAAGTAGCTTTCCCTTCCCATCACCAAACTACATCTGCAGTTGCTGACTGAGAGCTTGTCAGTCACCTACAAGGAGGGGTGAAGAGCATGTCATGAGGACCAAAGCAAAATGTCACAGATGTGATACCCTAATGGGGCTCAGAAAAGTCACGAAGAAATGAGAGGTACGGTCCGATGCCAACTTGAGGGACATCTGTTTGGGGAATTCTGTGTGTTTTATATTACAGTTTGTTAAGAGGAAGGAGAAAGAAAAGGAAGGAAGCTGAAAAGGATGGAGTGGTCTCCATCTATGTCATTCCAGCTGAACATGGCCACAGGAGCTCTAGTATCGGAAGAAACACAATTTCCAAAACTGCAGACTATATGGTCCTGTCCCTTAAATTCCATCAGTCCTGGAACTCAGTTCTAACGGCACGTCTTACGAACCGGAGTGGCTGCAGTAAGGAAATGGCAATATTCCCAACCAGATTTCCTGCTTCCTTTCACAGGTAACTAGATTGTTCAAGCCTGCATCTGTAATTTTTGCTGTTTTGGCAGTAACAAGGAAATTGAAACACCTTGGAAATTAAATCCAAAACCACCTTATAGTGCATGCTCGTTAATGCTAACGCATTAATCCATACATTTTGCAGTATGGTTTTGCAGTATGCTTATGGCTGTAATGCTCTGGGAAGATTACATAAAATAAAACGTGAAGCCATATTAGGGCTTTTACCAAGAAACAGCCCTGCACATGCTGTACAAACACACAAGCTCACCCAAGGCAGCCCATGGATTTTTTCTGAGGCCACTGCTTAGCGTAGATGAATCAATCACGAGAAAAGCCGCAGGAGAACTGTGCTCAGTGGGAGTCAGTCCCTCTCACAGCACCACCTGGGGTAACCATCCATGGCACAACACTCGTTTTAAATTTGTTGGGCAGATTCTGGATAGAGACCCAAATAGGATTTTGCATGTGTTAGTTTCTGCAATGGCAGCCAGAACCGAAAGAACTAAACTGTAATTAGGTGTAGGAGGACCTGTTGTACAGCATCTTGTCTTTACAGGAAGAAAGATCTGCAATTAGATGCACAGCAAGCTGGAATTGGTAAAGCGATTCCTGCTTAGAAAACATCTGTCCTTTCACAGAAACACACGTACACACAAGTCCTAGGAAGCTCAGCATATGTCTGCCTGGCCGACTGCAGACATACGCAACCCAGCTTCAAGCCAGGAGTTGTACAGACTTGTTAGAACTACCCTTTGTCTGGGCTAATAGCATTTATTATCTTTTTTTAAAACAGCACTTTTAGGATCAGGCAGAGGGTCACACCAAGGTGGCTACAGATGTTCCTACTCTACAGCTGGCTTACCTTCAACCAGCTCAGGAAGAGGATACAGAAAATGTCAATCTGTCTGTCTGTCTGTGTAGACATTTCCCAGTAAGGTCTGGAAACCGATGCATCTGTCCAAAGAGAATATACATGGCAATACCTCTCCTATGAATACCTCTGAATAATCCAGCCTGAGATCAGCTAAGAAGGGCTACAGCTCCAGACTTTCACTCTGATCCTCCAAAAGCAGCAATTAGAAGTTTGAAACTAATTATCTTAAAATACCTTACATGACAATGGACTTTGTGAATAGCTCATGAATTGCTTAATTAAAGTTTTTAACAAACATTCTTCATAGATCACTTTAGAGCATTTAACCCACACCTATCATTCTTAAGAAAAACAGACTATAAACTAATTCCATCATGTATTAGACCCATTTCACATACCTGGTTATCATATGCTCATTTGTAGTCTCTACATTAAAATATATCCACAAAAGTTTAGTTTTTAAATGTAGTAATTTTGAAAGCAAACAACTACTGAAAATTTCCAGAGGTCTGGAAAGAAGGTAGCAACTAGTCTTTATCACCCATTTCCTAAAGACATGGAGTTGTATCTCCATTCATTTTAATACATATATGCCTCCTGTGTTATTCGAGGAATTGTTCGATTAGGGATAAAAAACAGGACATAAATGTAAGCGATGAATTTAGGCCAGTATTTGAGTGCAACAGTTACCTAATATTTCAAAACAAGGGCTGTAACAAGGTAACATCACACATTCTTACTAAACATCGAGGCAGAAAGATACATATTGAAAGCTACAATTTAGAAAGCCTTCTCTCCGTGTTACTAACCTTACGTCACACCCCTTCTGCCACTGGGCTGCAGATGTGATCAGACTGGATACCAGTCTCTAGTTCCCTCTGAAGCGACAGTTCCATAGGCAGGTTGTGTTGGTTTGGTTTGAAGAATGTAAAATGTAGCTGGTCCTAAACTTGTTTCTGTTTGCCGGTAAAAGCACCGATGAGTTAATATTTGGACTAACAGGCAAAACAGAGTGGACCAACAGTTTATGTGCTGCTGAAGAGACTGATTTTGACAGAAAATTAAACTAGGATTGTGTGAGTGCTCCAAGATCAGAAACAGGGACTCAGCGCATAGGCACGCCGCAGGGCCTGCAACACACTTCATGGAGTTTCTTTATAGACACTACCTAGCACAAGTGTCAGCAACAGACCTGCTAGGCTTGAAACTGAAGCAATTAACAGTTCCTCAGTGACTTCAACGGACAGAAATGCAAAAATGGTCTCGAAAGCAACTGGAGAAATCAAATAGAGACCACAGGATCTCAGCTGGCTGTCTACTTTTCAGGCCCTCAAGCTGTAAAAGGAGAACCAGATAAAAGAAAATGTAGTTCTGTGAGTCATAATCCCTTGGTTTTGGGTGTTTCGTTCCAAGAGAGACTGGCAGTGTAGTTACAGGACTCGACAGCAAGAAGGCTGAAAGCACGGAGTGGGAGTTACGGAAGGCATGGAGAAACATGGAAAGAGTCTGCTGTCAGTCAGGCTTGGTGCCATTTGCTTGAAGTTGTCATAAGAAAATTAGAGATGACACTCAGCAGTCTGGCATTTTCAGCTTTTCCATAAAATGTTTATAAACAGAATAAGACAATTTGCACAAAAGCTTTAGAGATAACCACCGTAATTTGTAGGGACACAGAAACCTCTGGAAATGTGCTACCATTTACTATAGCATATTTGGATCCTGAAAGCTACAGATTTTCACTCAGGATGATTCTTCTCCGCTTAGACAAGACAAGTCTGTTACCCCTTCCAGTTCTGCTCCTTTTCTGCAGCACAGCACAGCACATTAGTTTAATTCCCTGCTTCCCAACTGAGGAAAGAATCAGATCGTTCTCACCAGCACCCAGCGAAGGACAGAACTGGAGTGCAGACAACTGCCATGTGTCAGCGTCGGGCTGGAGCTGGCTACAGTCTGTCTCAAACGCAGCTAAGGGTCGTCCATCTGAGGATCTGTTTCACTATTGCCTACCTGCCACCCTTTTGAATTTCATTTAACTGCAAAAGCTATGGGATGCAGCAAGGACATCACGCTGTCTTTCTGCTGACTTGAGAGTACAGCATTCCTGTGTTCCGCTTTCAATCCATTTTAAGTAAGCTATCTCAAATCCAGCGGCTTTACGCACAAAATTCAAGTCGTTCAACTCAGCTGATTTGTTGGCCGAATCTACAAGTGTAAGATGAGAGCAATGGCTCGACCACAGAGTGAGTCTGCCTTTGAAGTGAAACGCTGTTTGGCACTCGTGGGACCAATAATCAAGACTGCATTCCCCAACAGTTAATGAATTTTCGAGAGAGCGAGGGAACTGAGAAGGCACAAAGGAAGAAACAAGAACCTGGATCAGATTAGATGACTTGGATGAAATACTGGACCATCTTTCACTCTTTCTGTCTTGAAGAAATGTTGGTACTAGATGAACAAGCCTACGATTAAGTAAGAGCGTGTGGATTTTCTCAGTAGAACTATGTAGAAAATGACAAAAACTAAGCAGCCAAAGAGAGAGAAGAAATAGTTGTAACAACAGAGAGAATATCAATGGAACTTAAAGGAATTGCTTGCAAAAACACAACTGAATTTGGAAAAAAATTACTTCACATTTCAGGTTTAATTAACTTATAATTAATTAATTAATTAACTTTTGTAACTGAATATTATTCATTTACCTTCCCATGTTCTTTCCTCATGTGAGAGATGTAAACGTCTCTCTGAGTGAAGAGTCTATCACACTCCCAACATGTCCAGCCAGGATTAGCGACTTTTTTAGGCTCTGCTTTCTTCATGGGAGAAGGAGATTTCTTCTCCAACTTTTCTGTTCCGTTGATAGATTTTGTGTCTTCTTTGTTGTGACTGGCTGAGTTCTGAGTTGTGGGTTTAGTACTCAAAGGCAGATTTATGCCCAGGTTTGGTGGTCCCTCGACACTTTTCAAAGTTCCATGCATAGACTACAATAAAAGAGAAAAAAAAAGTTAAAAACTAACAGACGAAACGCAAACACGCTCTGAATCAAAAGTCTTTGTTTACTGCTTTGTCTCACTACTATCAGATCACATTCTTAAAGAAACATGATTAAGTAAAGGCACGGGCCAGCATAACGAGAAACTGGCCAACAGCACTAACAGACACCATCTATACCTAAAGAGAAGTTTTCTTCAGTGGCTAGGTATTTTCACACACACACATGCAAAATCTGTAGGTTAAGTTAAAATTGCTGTTTAGTAGGGAGGAAAAAAGGGCTCAAGAAGTACATTAATTTCTTGCTTTACTTACCTAACACAGTTACTTGAGCATCCTCATTTCAAACTACGTTACTAGAGATTTCCAAGAAGGAAATGTTTTTACTGACAAATTGTGTCTTGCCACATTGGTAAATAAGAAAATGCAACTCTGGAAAGATCAGGCAGATATATTGTTTAGGATATATTAATATATTCTGTTGAGGATGAGTTAAGCCCTGTCTTACTCCATGCTCAAGATAAAAGCACCCTAACTTGCCACCCCAAACATAATCATTTTTCTGACAGGTAATCTCAGAAACAAAAAAACATTCAATACATTCTTGATTCTGAGAATATAAGAATACAAATCTGATACTTCAGTTTAATACTTCATTATGAAGTTCTTTAGTAAATCCTGTGGCTTTTGGGACTACCTGCTGGCTCTACAGCAAGTACCAACCTGATCTGCAGAAGATGTTCTTCTGTTTAACAACTTTTAGAAGAAAAACTAGTAATTAAAAAACCTAAAATGTTATTAAAAAGCAAAGCACACAGGACCAACTGACGGGCTCTAAGAACAAGCTGAAGCTGTGTAGCAAAGGAGGAGGTGACCTTTAGTATCCCATGGCACCAGGACAGGAAGAAAGAGGAATGAGGCAGGGGGGAAGGAGGTTCCTACACTTTCAGGCAACTGAAGATCGACCTGGAGATTGCATTCCAGCATGTGGAATGTTAGCGCTCTACTTTCTAAATGTCTTTTAAATACAATACTGGAAATTCAATTTCTTATTTGAAAATACACAAAAAGCATTAAAGCATAACATGGAGCCAGAGCAATCACGGCACTTATCACCAGCAGAACCAGACCACCATTCCAGACCTTCGCCACCTGTTCTCACTGGCTGTTAGAAATTTTCACATCTAGCCGTTACAGCAAAATGAGACACATTTTGCCAATGAGAAACATTCACATCTGCAGAAATTATTCTAGGTTATTTTTTGTAGCTTTAAATAACCTCCTTCTGAGCTGCCTTCTATCCCTTTCTGTTCTGTTTTCATCCAGCTCTTCTCTGCCTTGATGGTTTATGTCTAGCCGTACCAATTACTTTTTGTCAGCTGGGCTGAGCTCTGCCCTTGTCTGGCACTCATCCTCTCCCTCAGTCCTCTTCTGTTTTTATCTCTACCCTGTTACTGGTTTTTTCATTCCCCCTTAACTGAAGTCCACTTTACACTTTTCTGCTGCTGTCCCTACTACTATACACACATCCTAAATGTAAAAGCAATTCTGAATAAAAGCAGTAATACTGTTACTGCACGTGCATGTTCTAATCCTCTAATTTTCTTCTCAAAAATGTCTGAATCGTTTATAGTGAAACACGCTAAAAAAATACTAGTTGAAAGTACATATACTGGCATGGAACACGAAAGCCAAAAGAGGACCGTTTAAGGTATCTGGCATAAACGGAAGACAACTCTTATAGTAAACACGAACTAGTTCAGAAACAAAGAAAACATCCAGTCTTTGTATTTCTGAATGTTTCGGTCAGCCCTTCCCTATCTTCTCGAGTTTAAAATTGGCTTTAAGACCAACTGTCAAGACTTGTGATCTTGTTTTCAACACAACTTCAGAGATTTCTGAGGTTACAAATGCCATAGTTGAGACTAAAATGCAAAATGATAGTTAGAGCAGACAAGATGTCTGGTTTTCCACTACTCCGTAAACAAATTTTAAATCTTACTTGTCACTGCAAGAGAAATCCGCTGAATTAAGTGCTGCTGTTCTGGATTGATATTGTGCAGCAGTGTACGTAACTTCAGATCATGTTAATAAGGCAGAAGAAATTTCCGCACTGCTAACAGATCTGCCACATATAAAACGAGGTAACACAGTATATTTCAAAGACACAGCTAATGAATTAGAGCCAGGGGACTGCTGACTCTTAATAACCTGATTTGCAAGGATGACAGTAAATCTTCAGTTATAAGGTTATTTATGAGAAAATCCACTTCAAGTTTTTTCCAAAGCATGCATGTGTGCATGCTTGTATGTGAGCACACACACACGTGAGTTCTGAACATCAAAGGTTTGGTTTTACAGCTCCTAACAATTGCAATAATACTTAGAATACTGTAAATAAGGCTCAATACTTCTTAGGATCGGACCAACTTACTTTACTATAGCCATTATTATTGTGATAAAATGACCTACTGAATGCAACGCCCTGAGATATTCCTCGTATACCAAAATCAACATTCATGTAGAAAAGCTGAGTTAGTGATTACATCACAGGTACACTGAATACCACACAAAATACAACATTTTAACATTTGAGAGCATTATTCACCGACTATTCTTTTGGAATTATTAACATCTGTTTCAGCAGACGTCTGGCTGTTCTGCGTCTTTTTACAGCATTTTCTCACAGCATATATTGCACGACAAATGGTATCTAGGAACGAAACAAGAGAAGTTGCCTACACACCTTGATATGATCCATCATAAGCTGTTTCTGTGCATACAGAAGAGAACAGTCTGGACACTTGAAAACAGACACCTTCTGGTTTTCAATGTGCTGATCAAAGTGGCGATAGAGCAAAGGTTGTAGAGTAAACACAGTGTCACACATAGAGCATTTATATATTATTCTAAAAACAGAAGTACAATAAACAATGTCAGTCATGTTGATGATCTATTTGCAAGAATCACGATGTTAACTTTTTTTCTCAGCAGAGATGATATCTGACATGTTTAAGTAATCATTTCACACTGCCTGAAAATAGTTAAACTAGTTTAAAACATCCTCCAATTTCAAAATTCGGGAGCAGTAGAAAAAACAGAAAAACAGAAAGAAAAATCATTAAAAAGTGCAAACAAGAAGTGAGAAAACAACAGCGTATGCCAGTTACATGTAACGCCAACATCTGCTTAGGATACTCTGGAAGTTAAATGTCTCCAGTTTCTGATCACACTACAACTAAAGGACAACATACCTGTTCAGCAAAGGCAGTACATTTTAAGGGAGTGATTGTCTCGATCATAGTTGGTAACGTACTTCAAGATAAATTTATTTTTGGCAGTGCATGTGGCTTTGAACCTCCTGAATGCCAAGCCGAGACTCTGTTCATGCTCTGAAGCTGAAACTTCACAGGAGGGTATTTCCCTGGCTTGCGATTACCAGCCTTTAAGAATCTGTCTGTCGAAGCAATGCAGAGACACCACCAAAACCACAACTTCCTCTCTCAGAGCATACACAGCTTTTGAAATTAGCTGCCTCAATCTCCCCTTCTGATAGGCCATATTCCAACAAAAACCGTAACAAAAGCTATTTATGGTTTCGTAGCTGCGTAACTGCTGTTCACACAAGCGATGCCCGCATTAACACATCCTTCCAAAAGTGCTTTAGAAACAGATACACCAAGTAACAAGGAACTAGGTAGGGCCTGGACTCTAAAAGCATAGTTAGTCCCTGAAAATGAATACGATAGCCAAAATTCTGTATTACCAAATCCTAAGAAAGTTATTTAAAAATCTGAAAAGAGTTGTATATTTAGCAGATCCTTGTCAAGCATCTGTGCAACATACAAAAACCACAGGGAAACCAGAAACATAAACCTCTGATCTAAATGCTGCAACAACTACTACATGACAATAGTTTGAAGCTTGTTTCATGCTGCTGCTGCTGTTATAATGAAAGGTGAAGTTTACATTGCATTGTGGGTAGTTATTTACTTGATACTTTGCTGGTTGGTTTTGCTTATCTGTATGTTTGATTGTATCAAGAGTGATCTCCGTGGCAACTAAAGGTAAGCCACAAGATCCAAACTGCAACCCTTTAATGTATCTGCTTATAAATAGTAAATAATCCTATTTTTCCCAAAACTTCACACTTTTTTATAACTTGGAAATGACATATGAAAGAAAAGTAACAAAGACATTGGCCCTAAATCATTAGATGAGGGAGAACTCTACTCCATCAGCCATCAGTAGTACATCGGAGGAAGTTCAGCTGAAGTAAAAGGAACCCAACAACTGGTGCTCAGCACACGGAGGTGCTGCCTCTGCGAAGCGGTCCTCCTAATCCCATCAGTCAGGCTGATCTGTCCTGAAGAATGACTCTTCACTACAAAACCCCAACAAACGCTGCTCTACAGAATGCTGCAGTTTCTCATGAGCCACATAGGTGTTCCAAGGCCTTTCTACATCCCTCTAACTAGGACAGCGTTTAAGAGTTTTGAAGACCACTCTGCACCGTGTTTTGAGATGACATGAATGGGGCATTGCTTCAATGTCCAAGCTATTCAGTGAGTCCAAATATTTGAAACAATGAAAAACAGTACACTTGATCATATTAACTGTGAAAAATACTATTTTTGTGGTACATGAAGTCAATGGATCAGCACCCCAGCAGGTCAGCTGAACTGAGCACAGACAGACAGAGGGAGAATGTGAAACTTCTCCAGGCATAGAGCTATTGCAGGTGCACTGTCTGATGCCACACTGCGATGGGGCACCCTGCGATGGCACACCGTGTGATGGCACACTGTGCGATGGGACATCGTGTGATGGCACACCGAGGGATGGGACACCATGTGATGGGACACCGTGCGATGGCACACCGAGGGATGGGACACTGAGCAATGGGACACCATGTGATGGGACACCGTGCGATGGCACACCAGGCAATGGCACACCGAGGATGGGACACTGTGCGATGGGACACTGGGTGATGGCACACGGGCGATGCACTGCTTAAGCTCTAAGGGGAAGAAAGCCCCAGGATTCACTATGCAGGGGATCATTTCCCTTGGCCACTGCACACGGAGCTACTGGGCATCTAAGCACGCTCCATCGTCTTGGTCCCAGCTGCTCAGCAGAGCAGCTAGAGATAATGTAAAGCAGTGATTTTGCTGTCAGCCCTCTTCACTCCGAGAAAAAATAGTTTCTTCAGAAAAATACTTGTCGCAGTTCTATAGTGAATCTGCTTGCAATGTCACAAGCTGGAGAGTGGGTGCTAACCACACACATTCCCTAATCCTGGGGCACCCAATATTCTTCTTCTGTCCCTTACATCCTGTCTCTTAGAACACTGTCCTACATCTCCATCAGCAACTGTGTCCAAAAGCAAGGAAGCACCAGAGCTGCTTACTAGCTCGGCAGGCAAGCTGATTACTAGCTGGGGCACAAGACTGCATCACAGCCGTGTCCCTGGCAGGGGAATTTGCACCCTGCGGTTCACTGCTCACACACCACTGCCAACACCCAGAATCCCAGCGCTTTGCTGCCTGTTGCTGCGCAGTGGATGCCATGGCCAGATGCTAAAGAGACATGAGTAACATTACATTGTTCCAGGTTAGCAAGATGTAAACAAAGACTGGCAGAATTAAAACCAATTCTCCAATTATTTCATGATGTATATTTCTATTAGAACCGTATCTTGCAAATAAAATTAGACACGCGAAATTAGAAAACCTGCTTTATCATCTGCAGTGGAACTAGACAGTGATCTCGGCTGGAACGATTTCAGGTCTGTAGTACATAAGTTTATCATCGCAGGGTTACATAATTCAATCAAACAAACAATGATCTATTATATGCTTCAGATTCTTCTAAAGCAGGAACAGGAGACTACAGAATTGCTGCAGCTGGAAGGGAGCTCTTGAGGAGATCTAGTCCAACCCCTGCTTGCGCAGGGTCAGCACGAGCAGGCTGCCCAGGACCATGCAGACTGAGGCTCCACAGCCTCTGGGCAACCTGTTCAGTGCTGGACCACCCTCACAGTAAAAAAGTGATTTGCGTTCAGGTGAAAATTCACGTGTTTCAGTTTATGCCCACTGCCTCTTGTCCTGTCTCTGGTATTTACACACATCGATAAGGTCCTCCTGAGCCTTCTCCTCTCCAGGCTCAACAGCTCCAGCTCCCTCAGCCTCTCTTCACATGAGAGATGCTCCAGTCCTTTTGCTGGACTTGCTCCAGTATGTCCGTGTCTCTCTCACACTGAGGACCCAGCTCTGGGTCCAGTTCTGCGGCGCTGCCCCAGCAGCACTCATGGGCTCTGACAGGAGGAAATGAATCTGCTACAAAGAAATGTGACATCTTTCTGAGTTTATCACATACAAAAACTGTGTCTCTCTAAAACCACTAAGAGCTGAATATATGTATTGTCTATGTAAGCTAAAAGACTTGACTTTGTTTCCAGAGAAGCACAAGAACCATCTGGTAGAGATCCAAATTTCAGACAGGTCTCTGCGAAAAGACTTCTCGGTTCAATCCGTACCAACACCCCTAATGGTATGCGCTGTGCCTACACACGCTTCGAGCACTTCTTTCCGTCACACCAAAATCACCATTCCTCAATCCTAAACACATGCAGCTGCGTGTGCTGGTTTGGTTTGTCATTGAAGTAGTCAGTGGTTAACATGTAACAGCTTAAAACCCTGTCTGAAGCTTAAAGGCAGCTATGAATACAGATGGTATCTCACAGGGAAATACTTTCACGTCACGTAAAAGATGTGTAGTGTTCTGAAAGCTTCTGCACCACAGAGTATGGTTATTTCTCCTTCCCATGTTTTTATTTTTCTCTGAAAAAATGGTTCTTGTGGGATAATATACTTTGTACCAATAGTACAATATATATCCATAATCTGGCTTGATAAACAAGAGTTTCTCCAACATCCAAAAACAGATGAGCCATGAAAAATATCCTAGTGCCATTCCTATGAAGTTACAGTGTTCACTGAAAAAAGACAATCACATATAAGCTTTGGTTTGCCCTAAAAACCATGTAGCATCTTAGGTACACTACAGGAGAGAGCTTCACAAAGCTGAAAGACAAGACAGCCATCCGTTTCCCTGTATTAAAATAATCTAATTTCATCCCACTGAGAATCACTGCACATAAACTTCATTTTTCATGCACCAAATAGTTTACTGTATCTGTTCTGAAACAACTATTTGTAATGTAATTCTAAGTCACACAGTTCCAGTAAATGCCAGAGGCACACAGCTGTTTAGCTGGGGAGCCCTGGAAACAACAAGGTGTGAACTGGTGCAGAGCTCCCCAGGACTGGGCAGGACTGGGTTGGCCTAAGCCCACTGACAGGACAGAGGAATAAGCCTTCCCCGGCTGCCCTGGGGGATTTTAAATGATCTTTCGGGGTCCCTTCCAACCTGGGCTGTTCTGTGAGTTTAACACAGAACATTACAGCTGAAAAATCAGACTCTGAACAATGTCACAAACATTTGATGTCAACATGACCAACATTTGTGTGAAACATCCTCAGAAACCAACTAACTTAAGGAAAACGTTTCCTTTTTAAATTGCTACAGAGTAGCAGAAACACCTGTAGTTAGGTAACTAGGAAATAGCTGAGGAAAACCTCGAGTCCTGAGAGCTCCAAACAGACCTTATAAAATGGTGAAGGAGCAGTCACTGCGAGCATCTTGAGTGTTGGTGGCAACACTGTGCTACCTACAGGTGCTTGTGAAATGGAACCAAAGAACTCCAAGCACTGCAAAGCCTCGGAAAATCCTGCTAGTCACTCTGCATGCTTTTAAGACAGCATCTTGATTAAAACTGGAAAATTTAAAGAAAACACCGCTTCTTAGGAGGAGCACTCAACTATGAATTCTACGATTTATTACAATACAATACTACTTAGTAGAATTTTGAGTCTTTTATAACCAAAATAAATTCATAAAAGAGTACAATTATAAGCACATCTATATGGAAAGAAAACTAATGCAAAATACTTAATTCACAAAGTTCTTCAGAAACAGTTCAGCTGATCCAAGCACAATTCAAGAAATCTTCTGTACTTTTTGTATGTGAGGTATCTTACACAAATGGAGATCTAGTTAATCTTCTAGTTTTCTCTAATGAAACTTATGGGAATCTGATCAGGTTTTTAGATTAAATGGTGGCATTTCAAAGCCTCTCACTGAAGATACCATCCTGAATTAAAACAAGGTATCATTTGACACTGGCTGCAAACGTCTTCATTTGGTATCAGACACAGTAAGTCTGTTGCCGTTTTGCTTTAATGTAGGTTTAAACACCCTAAAAAATAAATCTCCTGCTAATACGCCAGAAGAAACAGTGATGAACCACATTCTCCTGAAAGCCGGTTAGGGTACCTTGTTTCTCTCTAGTGGCAGGTGTCCCTGCCCATGGCAGGGGGTTGGAACTAGATGATCTTGAAGGTCCTTTCTGGACCATTCTACGATTCTCATCTGCCTTTATTTTCTCGAGCCTGCAAGTTGTTAAAAAGGGCTCTGTGCACTCCAGAGAAACAACGTGGAGTTTAACACTTGAATAGTTACTCTCAATGCTGCACTCGTACCAACAGAGGAGAAAGAAGACGGAAGAAAAAGGTCTGCAACAAGAAGGCATGAGGCCAAGACTGGTGAGATTTGAAGCCTGATTTTCACACGCACCTGCAGCTCCCACTGGCTTCGGTGGAGGCCCTGGATGTTCAACATCTTTGTTTTAAAGACCCTGAAGCCGCTTTCCTGATTGTGCCCTGTGTTACCATCTTCAGTAAACCACCGCGTTTATGCATAAATTTCCTGACTACAGAACGGAATCAGTTCTACTTTAATCCAGAAAAAAAGAGATTACATCTTGGAAAACTTATCTAAACAGCACTATAAATGCATCCATTTTGGTTTGGCAAGGCAAGGCTGGAAGAGGTTTAAAGGCTGGCACCTCTCACTTAATAACACACTGGAATTGCTCTCCTTCAGACATGATCGTCTTAGGGAAGCAAAAACCTCGCTCACCACTCCCAAAACCTACGGCTTTCATGAAGAAAAATCTGGTAGGCAGAAGAGAACAGATCCTGCAGGAGAAACGCTGCCCGACAAGCGAGCGGCTGCCTGACCAAGAGAACAGGGTATCGCAGGCGGCCGCAGCCCGCCAGCATCGCCCCACGTCAGCCCAGAGACGACAACTGCCGCTCCAAAACCATCTCCCACAAGTGTGTGCTTGTGAACTGATGGCACTGGACGGACCAATTTTCTGACTTCACCCAGCTGACTATCTGTGAGCATGTAATAGAAAAAAATTAATATCACTGTTTCCTACCTTTTCAACGAGATGTTATAAAAACCACCACGTAAGCCCTGATGAGCCTAAGCAGTTCTTTTTGGCATCACATTAGCTTAATTGACAGTAAAAATGCAGATGAGCTAAGCAGATTAAAAAATAAGAACGACCAACAAGCAATCTGCTTGTCCAAATCATTTTTTGTAATTACTGTACTACTCTCTTGTAGCGTGCAGTGTTTAAAGAACTGCTATTGCTGTATTCATGGAAATTTAACCTTTGCCTAATAAACTGCCAGCTAAAAACTTACGAAAACCTTACCCAAACCCCACGTTACCCACCGGATGGCCAACTGTTGGTTGTACAGCACATGACATTTAAGATCACAAGCACAGGACAGAATGCAATTTCACAAGTTACTAAAACGCAGGCAAGTGCAGTAGAAGAGGAATTTTGCTTACTTTGGTTCGCCTATCTTGACACCCGGGTGTTGTGTGTAGGCATGGGAGTGTGTGCTGGGAGCAGATTTAAATGCCATGGGACAGATAGGACACTTGTAAAAGACTTCACAGTGAGAACCTTGAATGTGAGACTTGAGTGCCGCCACGTCAGAGTAAACAACATTGCAATGCACGCAGCTGCAAAAAGAGTGGAAAAGAGTCAGTTCAGCCAAGCCCAAAGCAGTACTGAAAGAAATGGAATAAACACTGATTTTCAAGCAAGTGGAAGAGATAAACATACATATACAACTGGATAAAACTACGTTATCCTGTCAATTTAAACAACCCCGTAAGAATCAACATAAACAGAGATCTGCGTATCAGAAAGTTAAGAAAAAAGAATTTTCCCAAGTTTAATTTGAAAATCTGAGAGATATGAAGTCAGAACATGTTTTTATGGCATTACAACAAAACAGACAGAAGGGCTGACAGAGAAATATTCTATTGATTGCAAAAAGAACACTTAAATCCTCTGCAAATTTGTAAAGAGATTTTACAAAATGCACTTTTATCACATGCAGTGGATTGTAAAAGGTACGTCACAGCAATTTAGAAACTACTACCAAAATGGAAAACCAGTAAGGAGAAACATTTCCACCATTTCCTTGCTCAGATTTAATGCAGACAAACTGGTAATGATTTTCTGCACATGTAATCAAATCAGCGCTTAGATTTAAAATCAAAAAAAGAGTAATTTAAACTCAGGAGAACTAAGCTGAATCTCTACAATCAGATCAATCTATCAGATTGGAATTCTGAAAATATTTTTTAAAAACATACTTCTGCTGTGTCGAAAATTTGCGACCTTTCCGCATTTATTCTAAAATGAAATGATTAAAAGAGTGAATTAATATTAGTACGTAAGAATTTCTATACACAATAGTCCTTTTTAGAGCCATACATCTCCAGCACTAAATGCTACCAAGTAAGTCCAAGAACATACTGCAATAAGCAATTGCAAAATAACCTGTTACATGAACAAATTTCTTATTGACCAGTATTTTGCAGTAAGAGTTTTACAATCTAAACATAGGTCTCTGTCCTTCCAAAATCTTAATATTGGCATCTATCACGGTAGTATGATTCTTGTCAGGTAAATGTCAGATCTTTTCTTGGTCCTGTTTCAATGCCCTGCTGACAGCAATAAAGCAGGAAATACAGTGACACGTTGCATTCAAGAATCCCGTCTTCCTTTTAAAATGTATCACCTTTGAATTTTATGAAATGTCACCCTTTCTTTTCTGAGCACTTAATCTATATTCTTAATACAATTAATCAAGACTATCTAGTTTCACCAATGCTTTTTAAGGCAAATGGTCCTTGACTTTTTTTGTCTGTTAACATCTTCTTTGCTCACACAGAGATGAAGATTTCTTCACCGTGGCACAAAGCACGGTCCTCTCTTTAACAGCTCTACTCCTGAGGTGTCACCAAAAAAGAGTGGGGTCTCATCACTCGCCTTGCCCTCCCATCCCGCCTGGACTTCGTTCTCCAGTGATGCGACATAATAAATGATCCTCAGCATCCACCACTGTATGTTAAAACAGTTCTTCAGGACCAAGCCTGCCTTTCCTGGACAGCTACACCAGCTTTCTTGTTTTCAACTTGAAGGATGCAAATAAACCTAAGGTTGAAATTTTCAGCTGATTTCGCTCAGACAACTGGCCTGAATCGCCAGAACCAGACTGAACTCCGTCACAGAGGTCCTCTGGAAAGGCCAGACAGGTTGTGCTGTTCCTCAAGTGAACGCACCACAGTGATAAGGAGATGCTAAGGAATCTAAGAAGGAAGACATTAATTTTCCCAGATACTGCTTTTCTTTGCCTAGGTATTTTTGGTTCAGTCTCATCACATACAGAAATTCTGACTGAGCATGACATGAGATGTTTACGATATATATAACTGAAAAGTTACTTCTAGTTCAGATTCACAGTGAAGGATTTGTAAGTCTTCTGGTGCTACTGGTGCAGGCCAGGAGCCCCTGAGGACGATTCTGTTTACAAAGCCAAGAGACACGGACTAGAGGGAAGCGAAGTAAAGCGGAGGTAGAGATGTAAGAAACCGAGGACGAGACAGACTACAGCTTGGGAGCGAAGAGTAGGAGAGAAGAACCCAAAGAAAGGCAAAGAGCTGAGAGCTGTGTCAGGCCACGGGTTCGGTCTGGAAAGAGAGTGCCACAGCAGCTGGCTCGATGCGGTAAAAACGCCTTCCTCCCTTAGTGGAAGATTTCACAGCCATCCTCGTAAATGAGCTTGTGGCACCCGAAGGGGAAGAAGCTGCCTACTGCTACGATTTTAAACCGCCCTTCTCCAGTCAGACAAGATGAAGTGGAAATGTTTCAGGAGCGCTGGGCAAAGCTCGGCTGTACGAGTTGCTCTTCTGATCTCCTGCTGTGCTGCCTGACATTCAGTGTGAGTAGAATTCTAAAATAAAACAATTTTTCAAGCCTTTCAAAACTTAACATTTCCATGAAATGCCTCTGATCCCCATTTTCTCAGTGAGTTGCCATTAGAGGGAAACATAACAATAAAAGGGAAGCGGAAGAGTAACAAAGAAGAACCAAAAGACCAGGCTGTTTGAATGCGAAAGGAGATTTTTGAGCAATGTAAAGCTGAGGAATCTTGACTTCCCACAGAACAGGTGCAGTATGCCCATCGGCATCTCCATAATAAATCCTGGCAGTAAATACTGAAAATGACTGTTCTATCGGAGAGAGCAATCTAAAATTCAGTGTTTTGAAAAAACTCAGGTTTTTTTAAGAACCTGAAATTAAGAAAATACATCTGAATTCTCTAACCTTATTAACTCTGAAGTCCTGAATCTGACATTTTATGGCTGGATGAGATTAGCCAATATTCTGATTTAATAACATACAAAAGCGGATGCCCAAAACAAAGCAGAATCCTAATGTGGTATTTATTCCAAAATTTGTAGTACTAATAGTATTGTTGCCATGACAACCTTAAACCCATGAAGCTATATTCTACAAACAATGCTTATGAAAATGGAAAATCACTTTTAAAAGCATAAATTACACATAAATTGACAACAAAAGTAATCATTATACTGACCGAAAACCAACTCTTCGGGTATAATGCAGGCAGTTCTTAGTGACATGAGTCTGGAAGTGGACAGATCTGCAGATTGCTCCACATTCAGGACACGTGTATGGAGATTTATGCTGATGAATTCTCTGGTGTGATGCAAAACTGCACTGGTTAGGAAGCAGCATCTGGCAGATATTGCATGTCTTCTAAACGATAAACCAAAATAGATGAAACAAAAGGTTTGGTTCAGCTACAGGTAACGTCTTATGTCAAACACTGCAATATATCAAACAAAAGGTTAAATGTTATGACTGTGACGTGAACCAGAAGTAGGCAAGTGCTCAACGCAGCCCCTGCCGACAGATCTTGTCGGACAGAGGTGGCAGGGATCGGCAACTAGACACGCTGGCATTCCGGGCCACGCCGACACAGCAAAGCTCTTTCATACACCACTGACCATGGGCGATGCCCGCTGGGTTACGTAAGCTGTGCTTGGGTGCCTCACGAGACTACCTTCCTAGTGCAGGGGGCCTAAGTGCACCTCGAGAATCAAAAATACGGGTTTTCACTCGGTGCACCACATAAAGTAAACCAAACCAAACCCACCAAAAATACCGATCCTTGCTCCTGATGAATGCTAATGGTAATATCTGTAATACCAATAAAATGGAGTATTATCAGGCAGAAAGTGCACAGATAATTTCAAAATATATTTCTCAGGCTAGGCTACATCATCTGCATTACATCAACATACTGTGCCTCTGAGTAAATCTAGAGACACACAAAATATTTACAAAGCTTTTTTTTTGCAGGGTGATCTTTCTACATGTGGGAGTAACTTATGAAACGAACTCTTTTCTTGTCTTTTGCAATACAAAAATAACTAAAAAAAAATCTTCGGCTACATGTTGCCCATATGCCAGATCAGAATCACTGAAATTCTTTGGGTGCTTTGTGCCATTTTTGGGATTAAATGCAACTGATGCAACCCGCTGTAAACAGGCTGCACTTCTGCTCGCAGTTGCTTTCTATCACTGGAGGGCACGAAGAGCCAAACTCATAAAAGCAGTGCAGAAAATGTTTCATTTACAGTAACAATACATCTCTCAAATCTCTGAGCAGACAGCTGACATCCGGTATGGAGCTACGCCTCTTTGACTGTGATCGTGGAAGCTGCTTCACTGACTTCAGCAGAAGCACTCATGGTCTCAAAGTCAAGCACAAATACAAGTTTTTGCAGAACAGGACTTCACCTCATTTCCTCAGACTTGGCTTTGTAAGGCTTTTCAAATTACTGCTATTATTTCCTATGACTTGAGACTTATCTCACCAACGACTTAGGAAGATTTAAAAACAAAATCAAGACTCCTTTGTGACATGGGCATTTTTTTTAACATGTGATTTGCACATTTTTAGAAATGTTATCTGTAAGAGTCTTGCTGATGTAGTAATGTGTATGTTTTGCAAGAGTATAGAACAAAACAAGATCTCCAGAGCTGCATTATAATTTATTTACTAACCTATGAATGAAGAAATCCTGAAATAAATAATTTAGAAATAATAGTTTCTTACTAAAAGACAGGTGCTTCACAAAAAGTCATCCCCTTCTTTCAATTTAGGCAACTCTCCTTTAAATCTCATTTAAAACCCAGTAATATCCAGGTGATATAATAGCAAAATCAAAGCTACCATTGTAGAAGAAATAGTACGGTGTTACAAATAGCCTTCATAGTAGCCTTACTCGTACTGGCTACTACGCTAGGAAAAAAATAACCTGTTCCCATTTAATCAACAGGAGACAAACACTAACTCCAAAGATGGAAGGAAAAAGCCTTTGTAGTCACGACAAAAAATGATTTTTTTTTTCAAACAGAACACCGTTTAATATCAAGATCTAAAGTAATTTCTTAATTGCCTTAGCATTTTTACCATATTATTGATATTCTAGGAAGAAGTGTATTTTTGTCTTACAATCTGTGCACTCCATTTTTTTCCCAAATAGCTTAATCTAAATGCTTTTTTTGAGGGCACATGCAAATACTTTTACTCGTTTTATAAAACCAGTAATTTTAAGTAGAAACATTAACAGGAAACATCTCGTGGTCACACGCACAGAAGAAAGAAGTGTATTTTCACACGGTTCACTGTGAATATGTACTTTGTGAACACGGTGGCCTGGTCTGTTTGAACACAGCCCCCATCCAAACAGAGTTCTCAAATGCCCTGACGACAGCACGATGGCGAAATGCAAAACGCTAAAGTAGAGCAAGTCAGGGAAAGAAAATCTATTTTCTCAATTTCAGGTTCAATATTAGCACTACTGTCAGCCTAAGGGAGAGCGGATAGCACGGGTACACACGGATACACTTACTCCCCTTGCGGAAGGCTTTGCCTGAGCTTAACCACCTGCGGGGATCTGGAAACGCCATCCTGACCAGAGCCTTTGTGACACGGCACGTCTGAAACTGCCTTCAGACACACCGAAATATTCCTTTTGAAACGCTGAACGGGCGTCCTCAATCGACCGGGCAGCTGCGGCCAGGGCCAGCACCTTCACCGCTCCAACGCTGAACAGAACTGGTTTGGGATGTCAGCCTGGTCGTGGCTCAGGCTGAGCGGCAAAACTCGGACTAACCACAGCTCTGCTTGGGACGTGCCTGCCACATTTACTCGGCTTCAGCACCATTCCTACCATCTATCTCTTGCCATTTATGCGTTCGTAAGCAGCAATATAATACTGGAGAATCTGGGGTATTATTTGATTACGTAAGAAAACAGCAAAACAGAACTTCTTCCAATAACAGAAACACACGGGGTTTTCACAGTCCTTCCAAAGCCCTTCGGCTGCAGCACCGCGAAAGGAGGAAGAGCCACACAACGTCCCAACCCCAACTACATGTCTCTCTCTCTGGTTTTGCAACAAGCAGCCTGCACGAGCCGCCTGTAACGCCAGCAGCTCAGACTGACGCAAAATGCCAGCAACGCCACGTGCTAAGGCCTCTGGTTTGCTGTTTTGGTGAGTACAGTAAAATGTTTAATTGTCACTCATTACAGTAGAAGGAGAAGAATCTACTGTGAAATTCTGAAATTCAGCATGTTTGCTTACCATTTTGTTTTGGGCTTAAGGTGGCATTAACTTCGAGTTCTCTCATTCCAACCCATACCAAAACAAAACACAGTTTGTGAAAATCATCACCTGCCTGCATTTGAAGTCAAAGTTTCAGAAAAAAAAAGGGTTAGAAGAAAAAACGGTGGAGGTGGAAAATAAAGATACACAAGAACTGTAAGTATGAAGGGAAATGAGCTATGCAGTTTCCATGGGAGCTATATGCTTATATAATAAGACCAACATTAATTAGTTCAGGTTTGCTACTTTTTTTTCCCATTAAGTAGAAGAGAGTTTCACTCAGTCAGGAAACCTGTCAGTGAGTGGTTTCGTTCCTTTTAACAGGAATATTAATGCAAGTAAAATACTACAGAAAGTTAATACCTTTACAGGGAACATCTTTTAATTGCTAGGGCTCCTTCACTACTGTTTATTTTAAAAGAAACACTCTACTTTCGTAACAGGAATTTAAGAAGAACAAGAAGTAGCAGCTACTTATTGCTCAGGCTCATTGAGAACGTAAACCAGTACACGATTCCCATTTCAAGAGCAGTTACGTGGGCACTAGAAAGAATGGTAAGCTTCAAACAATAACGTTTTTCCTATTGTTTGCAAAATCCAAATATTTATTTTCATTCTTTCTTCCTTCATCCCAGAGCTAAAATATAAATGTCATCTAACTTTCCTGTCTCCTTCCCCTCAAATACCAGTAGTTTTACAACAAAAAGCCAGTGCCAAGAACTAAGAAGGAAAACAGAAGTCAGAGTATTTCTTGTTCAGATTTTTCCAGGGGTAACATATAATGCAAAAGCACTAAAATGTTTATTTATAAAGACCTACACAGAGATTTTCTTCAGCAAACACTACCCTTGCAGCAATGCTTGGGACAAAAAATGGACAAAAAGGTAACAAAAAGAAAGCAGGATGAGTTGCTCTCACTAAAGTAACTGCTGAGTTAAGCAGTTTCCACGCTGGGCATTTCAGTATAGCTACAACACTGGAGTATGCAATAAACAGTAATGTAAAAAAACCAGCACAGAACTGGAAACTGCTGCTTGATCCATGAAAAGGACTAAGAAAAAGATTTGGTTCATTTTTAAGAGGATATTTCAAAGGACATTTAAAACTCTGTTTATTAAGAGTGTTCTTTTAAAATGGAACAGCATGAAAACAGCTTTTCCTCCAGTGCTTTGCAGCAACAAGGCTGTTGTTGTTGTTTTTAAAACCTGGAAACCCACGGCCTCGGGAGCAGGTAGGAAGGCCTTGCTCGTACAGCGGCGTTAGAAGGGAGCACGTTCCCAACAAGACGCGCGCGCAGCGGCAGGCGGTGGGCAATGCTGGCTGCGTTCGGTGCCTCCACGAGCCTTCCTCCCTGAGCAGCGCTATCTGCGCACCCACACTTATCTTCCCACCTAACTGCCGCCGTATTTGGACACTCTGCGAAGATCTCAGTCGCTTTCCTGCAGCGCATCACCAGGGCAAACCATATGTACAGCACATGCACAGACAGCAAGCTCGGCAGCGACCGGGCAAAAGCGCCAGGCGGAGGTAGCAGGAAAGGGCAAAAGGTGTTTCTACAAATCTGCTTAGTTTACCTGTCCGTGCAAAAAAGGCCCCCACAGAAAGGGAGTACATGGCTTTTCTGTCTTGTTTGTGCTCTCTGTTTCTCATTTTATCCCTGCCTCACCCTCCCAGCCTGTTCTCAGTATATCTGTCTGTCTCTCATCCACTGGCTTTATCTCGGTGCCTTCTTAATCGCTTGATTTTACAGTATGGAGAACAACAGGCTTTTCACAATGACTACTGGATCTTATCATACCAAACGGTAACTAACGGACCTATTATGGAAAAAAATCTAACACCAATAAGCACCAGCGAAGGAGCGAGCTAAAAAACTATCACTGAGTGTGAAGTAACTCAGGAGCTGGTGCAGAACACACTCATGGTCAGCTGTTAGCTACTGTTCAAAACTGCAGCAAGGTCCAAGGACGGGACACACTTGCCAACTTCTGCCAACAACTTACACAAACTCACTTCAGGCAGGCAATTCTGTAGTAGCTCACGCATGGAAATTCACTCACGTGGCATTTCACTGTGGATCCAGGCAATTCCAGCCTGGCACTGCGAGCCGGTTAGTAAAGTAGGAGCTGAGGCAGGGCCACATAATCCGCATAGTCACGATTATTTCCACATTCAAATCTCTTTACATTACTATCTGCAGTGGCGGGCACAGTGTAACCCCTTTGCGGCCACGGAACAGGTCTTGAGTTTGGTAAACAGATTCTGACAGGAACCTGTCTGCAATTCTGTGACTTGTGGGTTTTTTTCCTAACCGCAGGACTTAAAAACCTTTGCCCTGCACATTGCTGCGTGATTCCCAGGCATATTCCTGGGGCATTCCTGTCTTGATCAGTCTGAGTGTGTTCGCAGGATTTCAGCTTCCCACACAGCAAGAAGCAGCAACACCAAGCTCAGCTGAATGCTTTGAAACACACGAGAATCCCTTTTAATTGGCACACCCCAACAGAAATCCAACCAGAGCATTTAATTAACGATCTTAAGGATTATAAAATGCATCGCACACTGATGAATATTAACTTTTATTGAATGACGTGTTGCTTTCAGATTAGGCCACATACATTCGTGAAGAATTTTTAAAACTGGTTTGTAAGTGTCACTCATTAGCGACTGGAGGAGGAAAGGAAAACCGACACGAATAAACAACGGGTCACACAGCAAGAAACACATGCCAGCGCGCACTTCGCTTCTGTTTAAGACAGAGCAGAAGCAACCAGCATGCGGATCCTTTCCAGAGAATCAGTGTGCCATTTGCTCATTGCCTGGAGTCCCTGTAGGCAAGAGGAATGCCGAGCTCGCTTACAGGGCTATGTGCAAATCATCAATATTGAAGACAAGTAAAGAATGAATCACTTAAATGTATCATTCTGATTGAACAGGTAGGCTGTTAATGAGGGTGCCAATTAAGTGGATTCCGCAGAATAGTCAAATTCCAAAGCACAGAAAGAATCATTAAAAGTTCTCAGTAAAGAATTAGTTTCAGTATTATAGTGTTCAGTTGTAACAAAACTACTGCTAAATTTTAGTAAAAATATACAGTGTCAATTTCAGACTTCAGGGCCTAAAATCCAAAACCTAAGAACTTTTGTTTTAAAAATGCTGACATCACTACGGAAGTGTTGGCAAGATGTTTTGTGGGTTTTGTTTACACTTTTCATTGCAGAGGTTCAGATAATTAACAGCTAAGTGAACATAAAAACATATCCAAACAATCAAAGCTTATAGACGAAACATTGGAATTTAAACATATGATACTCTACTTGTCCACTTGTGTCTGCAGCCTGCTGGAAGTGAGTGGCAAGAGATGTCTCATCCTGGAAAACTTCATTGCACTCCAAACACTTTAGACTATGTCTACAGAGTTTCGATGGATCTTCGTCCAGCGGCATAGCTGGAACGACAGGTGTGCTCGCCGGGGCCGATATTACCGTCCCAGTTATGCCAGACTGGATCTTCGTCACCGTGTGCGTGCCAGCTCCCACAGGGCTCTGGAGCACAGACGCAGCAGTATTGCTTGCAGGAGATGCTATCATTTGATCTGCTGGGACTGGTTTTAAAATCAGGTGTGAACACTGCATTACAACTCCTTTTTCCTTGTGTCCACGAGCATGGGAAAGAAGACTGCACTTGTTGTAGAAAACTAAATTCTTTGTGCAATGGTTACACGTCACTTCAATGCGCACGCTCCTCCTGTCGTAATGCTGCGTCAGGCTCTTCTCGAGCGCAAACGAGTCGCCGCACTCCAGACACTTGTAACCTCGCGTGGGTAACGTTATCCCAGCATTGGCGGGGGGACTGAGGTTTGGGATGTAAACTGGTACAGGATTGACACTGCTCAGCACCTTATTGAACGCTTCCACTACGGAACTTTGTAGAGATGACACCACCTGGACTCGAGACACTTTTTTAGAAGGCTGTGAGGCTGCTGCAGAAATTATTGCCTGCTTGATTTGTTGCTGAGGTTTCGTTAGCACTTGGCGGAGTTCAGAGGTGGTTTGAGCACCTTGAGGCAGAAGATTAAGGTTGGCAAGATGGACCGTCTTTGGCACAAGTTTAGCACTGGCAAGGCTTGACGCTGGCACCACAACAGTCTGCTGCTGAATAGCATTGGCAGCTTTGATGATGGCGCTACTGGCGCTCTGCACCGAAGCAGCAGATATTACAGTGGCTTTCACCGTAGTGTTGTTAGCGAGCTTCAAATTAATCACTTGTGACCCTGCTGTTTTAACCGCTGAAACGGGGAGGAAGGCAGTAGCCACCGGTTTGATAGTGACCTGTTTCGGCCCAAGTTCTGCAGATGCAACTGCGTTGGTGACAACCGTGGACTGGAGAGGAGCTCTAGGAGGAGAGGAAAGAACAGCAGCAGAGGTTGGTGAGGACAGGAGAGATGTCATGGAAGTCACCATAGCAGCAGTCTGCTCTGGCTTTTTACCAGAGTCCAAATCAACTTCTGGCAACACTCTCGTAACAGTTCTTTTGATCTCCCCAGAAGAAGTCTTGATGGTTTTTATGCGAACTTTAGGAATTGCTGGTGTTGACCCTGCAGGAGAAGACGGAGACCCCTTGCTACTGTTTTCACTTGAGACACTTCTGGGACTGTCGGGCGGTTTGACAGATGGCTTTTTAGCACCATCGATGAGACTCTGAGATTCGGGCGATTTTTCAATAGCCCGAGGACTTTCACTCATATCTTTCGGTAACGGAGAAGATTCTCCCGAATTAGACTGTAAATCTTTACTGGTATCTGTAGCTGCCTTTTTAGCACTCAGTGCTGCAATTGCAGCAATGCACGAGGAAAGCTTTGCTGAGGACTTTGCTTTGGACTGTGAAATGCTGGCAAGATTTGTTTCGCTTTTTTCAGTACTCAGTTTTCCATCAAGTACCCTGTTTTCAAGAAGCTTCTCAGAATTGTCTTTTAGCAATTTGTCCTCTGTTTTTCGAGCTTTAAAAGGCTCATAGACACTTAAATTCATGGAGTTTGTCTCTGTCTCTCGTTTGGCAACTTTATTTTTATCTATACTACTTGAAACTGGGATTCCAGATTTAATAAAGTTCTCCCCTCCAAGTGCCTTTAGTTTGTCATATTCCTGCTGAGAAACAGATCCTGCCAAGACATTTGCTCTGAAGTTTGCACGCATCTCCTCTTTATCCGGGGGGTCATCCACCTCAATTTTTTCATCGTCATCAAATTCTTCAGCACTTGATATTGGGCTAAACTGGTTGAAAGCCGAATCCTTCAGTGTAGTCTCAGAAGCTGACCCGTCATCTTTAAGTGACTTCCCTTCATCTTTGCTGTAACTATCAAGAGCTGATGACGTTAGAAAGCCATTATGCAAGCCATTGCCTGTGGAATGGTGGCCATCCTTGTCCACTCCTTCAGAAGAATCAACAGTACGCACATTTTTCACAATGACACTCACACCAACATCAGATGATGATGGGGCATGAGAGTCTTCATCTGTGTGAGCGTTTTGTTTTATGTGGCTTTCATGGTCATCGTGTCCAGATTCAATAGCTGCTTTTGGATCAACCATGTCTGGTATGTCGAAGGCTGCAAGAAGGTCATCGAAATCTGGGGTCTTCATATCCCCCATGGTCATGTATTTGACTGTAAGCAAATCTGTAAAACAAGCAGAGTCATCATCTCAGTATTTTAAGCTCTAATCGCAGAGTCTTACACCAAGTAAGTGTATGTTCACACATACCATGCAAAAAAGGAGTTATTTCACTTCTGATGTAGTATTTTCAGAAATCACACATTACAGAACAGTGTTCCAATGCAAGTGTACAGTCAAATTATTACACCAAGAGCTACAGCAATCCGTCAGCTTCGCAGACTGTAACCTGGTCACTTCATTCTGAGCACAAATTTCTCTTCAGTGACTTTCTTCCCATCCCCTCTCCTACACTCCCTCTTGCCCTCTCCCACGTATGCTGCAATTACAGGGGGATACCCAGACTCTCAGGAAAACAACGTGAGGCACTTGCAATTCCCGCTAAGTCTGGATTTTCCTTGATGTTTGCATTACCATCCTGATGAAGACGGTTAACAAATGTGTTTCTACCAACAGTTCAAGGCTGCTGCACTGTTTTCTATAAATGAAACTGCTTTGTAAGAATTATGGAGTAAGTGTCTCCCAGTGTTCACTATGCTGTTTTTCTGCAACTCTAATGAAGGATCTGCTGTATCTACACTACTCTTGACAGGTGTCTCACCTACTTTAAAGATCTCCCATAACAGAGCTTGCACAACCTCCAATGTAACTTATTCCAGTCATTCACAATTTTCACTGTTCTAAGTTTCCTGCTGCATAATCCGAATCTTTCTTGATGCAACCTGAATGAACTACACGTGGTTCCATTCGCCCACTCTCTTTGCAACAGGGCTTTACTCTGAGACCATTATCTCCCTTCAATCTTCTCCTTTTTAGGCTTTTAGATCAACATAGGATCTTTAGGTTTTTCTTTCCCCTCACAGATAATGTTTTCCAGATCCTATGCTTTTTGTTTGCCACTGGTCTCTACTGTTGTTTTTTTTCCTTCCAGTTCCCAAGCCAAACAGGTAACTCAAAACTGAAACTTTACAAATGCTGTGTAAAAAGAAAAACTAACTTTGAGTAGGCTTTTAGATTTAAATCTCACTATGACGTTTGCTTTTTTCCACAGACGTTTCAACAACACACAAAGGTGTGCAGAGGAATCACTTGTAGAGAACTACAAAAAAAAAACAGTTACAGAAAGCACAGACAGACACTTGTTCATTCTCTTTCGTGACGACGCACAGGTATGATCTGTATTGTTGTGACAGAGCTGTTCTTATCAGACTTGTTGTTCAGTGATGATCAGCCCAAAGTCAGTATTCGAGAAGATACTTAACCAAATAAACGTTACTGTTAGGAAGCGCCCGTTTAGGAAGCGTCCTGTGTGTCCTCCTGCCTTTGTGTTGGCACTAAAGGACTGGAAAACATTCTTATCCTATAGCTCAATGCTCTGTCTCCAGGATCAGTTAACACAGGCCATCAGAGAACCCCAGTGCGACTGGCCAGTCAGTGCTCCCCAAGCTCCCTGTATCGGCTCAGACGTGCAAGAAGCTGCATGCCCCACGGAGAAGGCCTGTTGGAAGGCACTTGCCAATGGAGATGCATCCTACAACTTCTGTAGCTCACTTCCTCCTCTCAGCTCATTATCTTGAGCTCTGGAGAGAAGCTACCTGCTGACTGCTGAATTCAGCTGTAACAATGCTAAGAAAAACTAATCAAAACGCCTGTGCTTAAATGCACATTTTTATGCATATCATTATCAACATGGGCAGCACTCTGACTGCTCCTCAGAAAGGGGCAGTCTATCCAAATGGCGTAATCCCTTTGCCTGACAACATCTCTGAGACTTACGTATTCATTGGCTACCTGGAAGTCGTTAGGGACTCTAGGAAAGGCAGCTGAGGAAAATTTCTCACTGATACTGGAATACACACAGACATTTCATGTAATACCTTCAAACAAATATGTAATAGTTTTGAAAATTGTTTACATGGTCCACTTAATGGTTTTGTTGCTTTGTCTGACTTATTAACTCCTTTTCATTACATCGAGTTCTTCTGCAGAGCTGAACTCAGCATGTGATTCTCTAGAAAATGTGAGTATATGATTGCAACTGATGAATTTACTCTCTTAATTAACTCATAATTCCTTTACTTAATGGACAATATATAGTAGCCTATCATGGTAAATGCTCATTATCAAGACTTCACTGCTTTGGTAAAGCATATGGTTATAGCCCATACTTATCAGACATAAGATTGTTTCATAATGCCTGTAATTCTGGTTTTATTGTGTATTTGTTTAATTATAAGATTTTAAAATCCATTTATTCAAAAGCAAGTTTCCAGCCCTCATGCATTTAAAACTAGTAATGGAGATAAAATGAACATAAATATTTAAGGAAAGAGACTAGGCACGCACCCAGTACAGCTCCACTCTCCTGCAGTGTGATCAGAAGCGAACCCAGCGCGTTCAGCACACGTGGCCGCAGATGCCTTCCTACACCGAAGCAAGATGATTACCACACTTGGGCACCCTTCTGCAGGCCTGGATTATTAGTCTACCCTCTGCCTGAAGGATCTCAAGATCTTGTGAAAGGGTCACAATTACAAAGGCAGTTATCTAATTAATAAAAAAATACATACGTAATACCAAAACTACAAGGAAAGCTCTTGTAAGAATTAAATGGAAAAGATTCCAGACACCAAAATGTATCAAATCCACCTAAAATCACACAAACAGAGCCTCAATTGACACAGTGTTTAATGATTCAAGATCCTAATTATTTGCCCTGATTGTACATCTGTCCATAGGTGTCTTTTAATAGTTATACACTCAAAAAGAACTAGACAGTCTTCCTAGTCTAAAACGTCCTCTAATTACGTATACTGTAGTTTAATTAACATTTAGCAATAGCAATAAATGAAATAAAGGCCCACTTACACAGTACTTTATCCAAGTGTGTTTAAGAGCAAAACTGCTTTTGAAGTGCTGAGAGCAAAGCACAGCGTCTCCAAAGAGACACACGAAGGTGTAAAAATCAGAGGGCGGCCACGAAGATGCTCTTCAGAATGGAACTGAGAAACATTCCACCAGGTGTGGAATCCAGGATATGTAATCCAGGATACATTCCTCAGACTAAACAAACAAAAACATATTTAAAGAAACTTGCAAGACTCCACCTCCTCAAACATTTTTGTCCAAAACAGAATTTTTTTCATTTTTAGTTTCTAAATAATAGAAACAAAATTCCCCTCCAAACAGGGGAATGCTAACTTGAAGCACGTATTAGGAAGAAAAATGGACAGATGACACAATAAATTCAACACCTCCACTTTTGTATGTACTTCCAACCCTAACCATTCCATGATTCTACTCATCTAAAGAGTCAGTTCTTCCATTTATTGACTCTGTCCAAAATACTATTTCATTTTCAGATGACAGTCTTCCTTTGCAACACTTCTTTCCCTTCCCACGGACTAGTTCCGTTTCCTGCCTCTCCACCTGACTGATGTTTACCAGGAGAACGCCAGGAAAAGCCGATCACTTTTGTCATAAGATTTGCAACCTCTAGGGTGCTTGAATTACTTGAGAGAAGTTACTAAAGAAATTCAGTTTCTATAAAAAATCAAGCCTTACATTGCTTGCTGATTGTTCTGTGATAAAGGCAAGTAAAAAGGAAAAAATCTCTGGATACAGCCAACAGGAATGACACAGCTGGAGAGCCACCGAGCAGCGAGCTGCAATGCTTCCGGGTTCTGCTTTTACAATGGTGGGTGACAGGACTTCTGAGAAGATACCAGTGAGCCTTAAAAACTTAAGAGAGGAGACTGACTATACTTACTTCACGGTTCCCACTAATGTCTTTGGTGACAACACTCACCCCTACGTGTGCACCAACATCTTAATGAAACATAAGGTGCAAATTAAGTTCTGGAGGATAAACTAAGGTTGCCTTTTTTGTGTTCATGCTTTGTTCAAAGCACGTGTGCATGACCTTCTACATTCTTCTTTCTTTGGAAATGCATCTCCTGAAATAAGAGCTTCCTATGAACAGCAGGAAGAAAACGGCACAAATTTAGCCAAAGGAAGACACCCCTCAACTGCTGCACTGTCTTACTTTTCCCAGTGAGCCTTTATACTCCAGTTCATCTGATAACACATTCCAGCGAAGCATTCACTTGGGTAATGATGTCAAAACAAGCAGCAGTCCATAATAACTCTCTACTGACAGCAGAAGCAGCAACTGGGACAAGAATTTGATGCTACACCCATGAGAAACAGTTAAGTCCTTGTAAACCTTCTGACGCCTTCGTATCCTGGCTGTTACGGTGGAAAGCCTAAGGATGTATTCAAAGACTTTAAAGGCCGATGTTTGGAAAAAGCGAAAAACATCTGCAAGATGTAGTGCATCCGGGAGCTTCTGCCCTATTATCAGGGATTCCAGAAACCATTTTGAAATACTGCCTCCCTACAGAAACTATCTGTGCAGGTGTGAGGAAGGCTCAAATATGCAATGACACAAGTACCAACCAAGGAAATATCAGGGCTGAGAAGTAAACAGCTGCTTCCGAAGGATTAGCAACGGCAGTTTTGGGTTACTACATGCAATTCCTGTCACTCGTCCTCAAGCCCTGTATCTATACCCATTCCAGGTGGAGGGACTCTAGCATAAAAGCTTTTTTAAAAAACTATTTCCTGTATTGTTATGCCAAGAAATTCCATCAGGTAGAGGTGACTTTAGCGATTCAATCAGAATTACAGCAATATATGTAATAACATTAGGCCTACGACATGGATTATGAGCTCTTCATTAGTTATTAAACATGTATTAGTAATTATGACTGACTCACACTTGTGATTACTTTCTTGGAAAGCTAAGTAACTCCAAGCAAGACAAAAGCAATATGCTAATTCTACCAGCAAGCCTGCAGGAAATGAGAACCACATCTCAAATCACAACTTGGTGTGGTTTGAAATCCTCGGCAGGCAAGGAGGATATGCAAGAGGCCGCTTTAACCACAGTCAGCAACGTCCATCATATTCACATAAAACACAGGTTCCTTTTTGCTTATCAAAGTTCCCATGGCTTGTTACTGCTGCAAAACTCCAGATGGATTCCTGCTTCCAGAAATAAAGCTTTCATAATAGGCAGCATTTTGATTCCTTAGGATAAAGGTCTCATTTACCATCCATAGTATCAATAAGGTCATGCCAGTCCTTATGTGAACATCTTTATGAAGAATGAGGTGTTTTTTACAGTTAAAATTTATACCAAGCAAGCTGCTATTTCAACATTACACACCCCATATTTATCTGCCTTTAAAAAAAAAAACAAAAGGAAAAGCCAATTTGTCTCCATGCACGAGCCTCAATGAGTAAGAGAAATCTGATTTGCACTTCTGGTTTTCTAAGAGAACATTCTACCAATTTTCTTCCTCCCTCCTCCCCCTCAAAAAAGCTTTGGAGGGTAAGTATTAGCCCAGTATTTCAAGTATTAAAATTCTTAGCTTTTTTTTTTCTCAATGCAGTAACCTTGCTGTTGACAGTTTCAGAAAAATTTCAAGATTTATTCTTTACTAGCCTAAAAAAGTTTTCAACAAGCATTTCTCAGAATTTCAGAATAGCTGAGGTTGGAAGGGACCTCTGAAACTCCAACTTCTCCGCTCAAAGCAGGGACAGCTACGGCAGGACCCTCAGGACGTTGTCCAGTCAGGTTTTGAGTATTTCCTAAGATGGAGACCCCAAAACCTCTCCAGGCAACAGGCTCCAGCGTTTCGCCACCCTCACAGCATCCAGCCCTACTCGCGTTCCCTTGCCTCACCACCCGCCTACCACGATATCGGGATGCACACCAGGAACAGAAGCAAGCTATGGATCAAACCACTGCCCGCGCGCTGCCAACCCGGAGCACGGGCCCAGCTCACGCCACGGCCAGGCGGAACATTTTGGAACTGGGACAGGGTCAGAAGCTGCACAAAGCTCAGCCAGCGGTTGTGATTTACAAGGCTGCCTCTGCAGCCTGTTTCCACAGCAGACGGTACCAGTTTGCACTTGACTTTGATCTACTTTCATGCAAGCTGTACAATTAAGATGCTATAAACAAATCTGGGTGCCGTAAGGCGGAAAAAACCCTACCACTTGAATGCCAACCTTTCCCGGCTGTTAATCCAAAACACTGTTCAGTCTCACACACAAAAGACAACCTTAGTTTTGAATAATCGCCAAACTATTTACAAAACTATAAAAAATTATGTAACCAACCCATTGCTCCACTCATCCATCTCATCCCAGAACGCTGCAGAAGCCCGTTAACCCGCACGCTGGCGGCAGGAGTTGTTTTGACGGAGCAAATGCTGAGAACAAACACGCGACAAACCACCAAAGCCAACGCGTTACCAAGCGTATTCTGCTGATTTGAATAAAAGTGCAGTTTGCTTGTAATTTTTTTACAGTATTTTAAACTTTTCAATTCAGGAGTGTCTTCCATACAAATTTTGGAAGTTCAAAGTCACATACACCAGGAATGAAAGCAACGGTAGCGTATTACACTTGGAATGGCAGGAGATGGAAGTTATGGAAAAAAACCCCAAGATACTGAAGGGCACTTGCATGGCGTTCCCAGCACACTGCTATAACCTGGCACACAGACAGACTTACGGCGCATGTGTACGCACACCGTCTTTTCCTGGAAAACAACATAATTTAGGAGTCCCCAGAGGCCATGAGGATGATCTTATCTCCATGCACAGAATGCAGATGCAGTTGCAGCCAGGCTAAAGCTCCAGAATGTTTGTTGACTTGTTTGCTATTAATTCACACAGGCAAAACTCTTTCCGTTCGCTTTGCCCACGAATTCCAGTTTGGAGCCTTAGGAACACAAGATCTCTGCAGAGGAGCCTCTTAGCCTTTACTGGAAGGTATGGCAAAGCGCTATCTGTGCGTACTGCTTAGCGGAGTTTTGCAGTTGTGGATTACCGAGCCAGGTCAAACCCACCAGTAAGATATCCCCAACAGAGCCTGAGTTGTTTTACAACGCTACCACTGTCTTCAAAACACATCCGTCCCCATCACTGATGGTAAAAGAGCCTTTGGCCTCTTTTCTGCCATATCCTGCGCCTGACGGTGGATCCTGCGGATCCGATCTGGCAAAAGATGAGCCCTTTCCCCTGCAATAGGTATGATTAAGTAAAGATGGTTCTTGACAATTTTTGTTTCTTTTCTTAAGCAAATTTCTGCAGGGTTTTTTTTGACAGCCAAAACAGAATTACTTGTGGTTTATGACTCCTCAGAAGCCTCAGCTCCTCCATTTTTGAACTTTCTTATTTTTTTGCAAAATGGGTGTCTCAAGCTCTCTTTAGGCAGGAGAAAACAGGAAAGGGAAGAGAAGGGGTATCTTCTGAAGTCTGCCCGTTACTCCTCTCCCACCACCACCGAACCATCTCCATCCAGCACAGAGAACCACCTGCAACTGGTTCGAAGTTCGCAATTATCAGCCTTTGGCAGGCAAAAGGAACAGGGATATTTCAACATGTGGGCAAGGTATCTCCTTTCCCACGCCATATGGAGCTGAACAGACCATCTCTACCTGCAGCTGGCCAAATGAAAACTACCTACACTTACCGAGAGATCCGGTTAAGGTTTCGGGCCTAGCAGCTTCCTGAATTTCTCCTGAAATGCAGATGAATTAATGAAAAGCAGGTAAATCCCCATACCATTATTTTTGCACGTGACTAAAAAATGAATTAGAAAAATGGCTTAATTTAGTACTTCTGTATCTAAAATGGGCTGGGACAGTAACGTGAATAACTCGGATGTACGACAATAATGAACAGAATTTCAGACTCCCAATTTAACACAAATTTCAATCACATTCTGAATGGCACTTGCTTCCTGCCTATTTCCTTTAACGTACTTTTTTTCCCCAGTGGATGGCAATTCTTGCAGGCGATCTTGGTGAGAGCACTGCGAGTCAGGCAGAGCTGCTGTGCCACACTGGCGACAACCAGGCCCTAAAACATCAGGGTCACGTTTTGGTTTTGGTTGTTTGTTTGTTGGCTTGTTTTAAACACGCATTCCCTGCCACCTGTACACATATTTGTATTTCGGCTCACATTCACACTTCTAAGAAAAACGAAGTTGGTTAATTCGTTCGAAAGACGCTTCGAACTTGACAAATCCTTACCCGTATTCTCCAGATCAAATACCCGAGATGAGCCTCAGTGCAAAATGAGATCACGACTGCTGATGCAGAGGACCAACCCTCTAGCATTAAGCAGCATTTTCTGCAGGAAAGCTGGCCTTCGTGCAAAAGCTTTCTGGTGAAATCCTGGTGAAGAGCAGTTACAAATACTATTAGACTAAAAAAATACAACTCACCAAGAACACCGCGGACTCCAGCATCTAATCGGGTTTCTCATCTTACAGCCTACAAAAATCTCTACAAATTCAAAACTCTCTTTTGCTAAAAGTAAAAATTCATAGTACAGATTGTGTTCAAAATTCCAAACAAAAGAGATACACTGAATTTCGTGACAATTCAAGAACTCACAATTTTAAAACTGCTTACTGCTCTGGTAGAGAGAAAAAAAAAAAAATCTAAGAGCTGCTCTCATGTAACATATGAATTTTAGCTGACACTTGGAGAAGAACATGCAGCAGCAATAGATACTATTCCTATCATGCAACAAGAACTCATGTCCACAAGCGTAATTTTGCTACCGATGTCTATAGTCAAATATAGAACCTCTGCATCCAAATTATGAAAAATCTGAGCAGAAATCAGCACAGTGATGTCAGACATTTTGCTCCACCACACAAGCTATTTACTGCCCTATCAAATCTCAGACACAACACATTGCAGCTGCATTAAAAACCACAAAACCATCATGTCAGGCTAAATATTAGCATGCTATTTTCACTTTTCTACAGTTAATACCCAAATACCTTACGTAATCTACTGCAGTCAGAAACGAAAAGGTTCTCTTGCATTGCCCCTCTCTGATGCAGGCACCCTGCCTGTCATCACACAACTCACCCAATATCCACAACCTCTCAAGGCTTTTAAGACTGTCTACTTTATTCTGCTGAGCACAGAGACACAGACCCTCCTGGCACACTAGAACAGAACACTTTCGGTGTTTTGCCTCCATGTTTATCTCGACTGTAGATTACCAAACCAGCTAACGGAGCTGCGACTGGCCAGAATTTTAAAGATCGTACTGGATAAGATTCTGGAGTTGCTGATTTCCTGTTATAGGAAGTAACAGTTCTAGCAAAAAAATCCCCAAGGCAAAACGTTCAGTGTTCCAGTGTGAAAGCTCTAACAGCCTTTGTTCTTCCCTTTGCTATATTTGCTACTGCTTTCTTCTCTCTCCCCCTCCCTCTCTCGGAATCCTTCAGCTTTCACTGTAAGATACAAACGCCAGCTCAAATCTAAGTACACATTTATTTTTCAGACGAGAGGAAAAAAAAATCCATTATCCGTTGCTTTGAGTTAAAAGTAGTCACCCCTCAGGAGCTGATGCACTGCCCATCCGGTTTCCTATTCTTATTTCATTACTGCACAATATTATAATTCCTGCCACTAATAACCCACTGGAGCTCCATCAAACCTCTAAAATACATCTTTCCACTTGGCTGCTGCAAAATCCTCCCCGGCTCACAACAGTTTAAGAAACACTACCCAAACCATTTATTTTATATGTTTTTTTTTCTGTGTAGGCTATATGAAGTACACAGTTACCAGTGAAGACCTTAATTCAGAATTAAGTCTTGGGTTACTCAGATACAGCCAAACAAGCAACCTTTAAGTAATTAAGACAGCAAATTCTGAATGTGCAATGCTGTAATACAACACAGAACAGTTCCCTGCCATGTGGCTCACAATTTATGACTGTCACTCAGAGGCCTATTCCGTATTGCTACATTGTGAAAAAACGTATATCTGGATATAAGATATTTCCGTGACAATACTGTATTTAGCTAAGATATCAGTAAGTCTTTACAAAGAACAGCTTTAATCCTATTAAAACTGGAGGAAGTTAATAGCATTTCTTTAGTAACACTTAAAACAACTGTCTCCTTACTAACGTGCCAAGTGTGCAATCAGGAGCCAGATTTACTTTTCACATACATGTACCTTCACGCTATCATTATATTCATACCCAAAACACCACATCTCACCTTGTGAACCTTGACCTTTGAAAGATTTTTTTAGCCAATGCTCAGTTACTGCCACAGATGCATTACCTCTGCAAATACGAAAGGGTTAAACGCAGCCCCAATCAATAGGCCTACAAGGAAGAAAAAAAAAAAGGGAAAACGAGTATGCCTTACAGCATCTTTGCAATGCTTTTATGCACAATTCTACAACAATACTGTTTCCTTTTGGCCTTAGAGAAAGGCACAGCACCCCCCCCCCAGCGTCTCCTAAGGAAGAAAACCACAAGACAGCACCCTGCAAATAAAACAGCATGCAAAGCAGCATTCTTCAGTCACAAGCACAACTACAATTACAAATCATTCCATCAATTTTATTTAGTTTAGTTTTAAAATAGACTGCATAACCAGTGTCCCACCCGTGCAAAGCAAAAATATTTTAATAAGGGTCATAAATCTCAGCTCTTGCCCGTTCCTTAAGCATAAAAAGGCACGAAAAGCCCAAGTCATCTCAGTTACTGCAAATATGTACATCCGCATACAGAACCCTTTATGACTACATTAGCCACATACCAGTGCTGTGTGTCTAAAGTGTGCATTCACATACTGGTTTGGGATGGTATCTTTCTGCAAGCTCCTCTGCTTTTGGCTGCCATGAAGGGAGGAAGCTCTCCCACTGTAGTAGCTCAGTGACTGCATTGTGTTCAGGAGCTGATCTGCCTCAAACCAGTTCCAGCCGGTTCTGGTCACCCTACATAAAAAGCTATGGCAACCCTCGCTGAGTTGCCAACAAGTCCCTGGAAATCGCGGGGGCTCTTTTCGCTGCGGCGGCGGGGCCGGCGGCAGCCCCGTGCGCCGGCTCCCCTCGTGCCCGGCCCACGCGGCCCCGCGCGCCCCACGGCCGCCCCGCGCTCCCTTCTCTCCTCCCCCACTTACCTCCCACACCCTGGCTGAGCTGTGCGTGTGTGCGTGCCTGGCTGGCGCTAACAAAGAGACCGCAATAAAAATCCTCACAGCATCTCTCCCGCAGCACCGGGCAGGCTCGGCCACGGCGCTGGGAGAGAGACCGCTAACCCGGGGCTGCTCCCCCCTCGCCGCCCCGGTGCGCGGGGCGGCCGCCGAGGCACGGCGCAGCTGCCCCTCATGCCCACGGCCGTGGGGCGGCCGAGCCGGGGCCGCTCCCGCCCGCCCTCCCCACTCCTGGCTGCATCTGGGGCCGCTCGAATGGCATTTTCTCTTCCCTGCACAGCGTTGCTACCAAGATTACCCACGCACGCACCTCCCTCCCCTCAAGAAAGCCGTTTCCGCAGCAGCGAGATGCCTGCAACACAGTTCCCTTGCCCCCTCCTCGCAGCACCGACTTGGCTGCTGAGCTGTTGTGTGTTTTTTTTTTTCTTTTTTCCTTTTTTTCTGCTATTCAGCTACGCTTGGGGCACTGAAAAGCAGCAGGCTGCAGACCCCCGCCTGGCCACCCCCCCGCCTCCGCACAGCCGGGGAGGCCGGGGCACGGCTCCGTGCCGCGCTTGGCTCCCACCCCGCAAAGATGGCTGCTGATCGCAGCCCTCTGCGCAGTCCCACACCTCTCTGGGCCAATTCCTGATCAAGGTCATGACTCCCTGCAGTGCCAAAGTCCCTCCAGAGGAAGGCTCCGCACCCACCTCTGCCCATGGCAGCCCCGCTCCTGTCCCGCTCCCCCTGTCCTCTCTGCCACCCGGGGCCTTCCTCCGGCGTGGCCGACCGTCACCCCGCATCGAGCCATCGTTCACCCCGCTCCTCTGGCGGCTACTCACCCTCGCTCTGGTACAACCAGTAACTACCTCCGCCTACGCGCCCAGCCCCATCCTCTGCGGGCTCTGCCGTGCGACGGCTCCTCGGCGAGGCTTCCCTGCGAGCCGGCTGCCACGCCAGGCTACGCCGCGCAGCCCGCTGCTCTCCGGGCTGCACCTGTAACTGTTAGCAGAGGTCTCGGGCACAACCCTTCACCCCCCCTTCCCCTGCGGAGACAGCTCGAGTCTGGCACTTTCTCCACATCCCTCATCCCCACCCCGTTCTGGGGGAAAAACGACCATGTTCTTCCGCTGCCTCAGCCCCGTCCTCTCCAGCCCTCCCTCAGCCCCTCGGCTCGGGCGGGCTGCCCCCGCCTCTGCGGGCCGCCGTGGCTGCGGGCACCGCGCTGACGGACCGCGGCCCCCTCCCCTCAGCGCGGCGCCCGCGCCCCCCCCTCCCCGGCCCGGGGTCGGCCCTACACCAGCGGGCCCCGCCGAGGCCGGCCCGGCGCCGAGCCCCGGGCGGGAGGCAGGGCGGCCGCCCCGCGCGGGGGATGCCAGAGGAGGGGAGGCCGCGGCCCCTCCGGCGGCGGGGAGAGCGGCCGGGCGGAGGGAGAGGGGAGGCGGCAGGACGGCCACGTCCGAGCGGTCCCCCCTGTCCCTGCCCCCCGCCGAGCCGGCCCGGAGCCGCTGGCCCTGGCGGCCCCGGTGCTCAGGGGGCCGCGGGGCTCCGGCAACCGCCGCCCTCGCGGCGCCCCGGCCCCGCAGCGGCCCGAGCCGCGCCGCGCCGAGCAGGCCCGGCAGGCCGCTCCGCCGCAGCCCCGCGGCGGGGCCTGCGCGCCGGCGAGGCGGGAGCCGGGAGCCGGGAGCGGGGCCGGGAGGAAGGCACCCCCACCGCATGCAAACTGCGCACCCCATGCAAACACACCTGCTGCGGCCCCGCGGCCCGCCGCGGCGGCTCCGGCCGGCGGCTCAGGCGGGCATGGCTAAGGTCGGCGCTGCCGCGGCCGCCCGCGGCGCGGCCTGGATACGAGATGGTGGAACATAATGGCAGGGAGGCTCTGCCGGGACTGAGGGAAGGCGGGGGTGGGGGTGCCTCGGCTCGCACAGATGGGGGAGACGCTCCCGTGTGATTCCGTGTGAAACGGCTCCCTGGAGTGTGCCGGGGGCGGGGAGGGCTGCCGCTGCCTGCGAGCGCCCCGCGGGCAGGCGCCGGGGCCGGGGCCGGGCAGGTCGCGGCCTCCCGCCGCCCGGGAATCCCGCCCCGAACCGGAGCGAGCGGTGCCGAGGGGCGCTCGGGCAGGGCAGCGCCAGCGGGCCGGTTCCGAACCTTCCCCCGGGTCTTCGCCGCGGCCTCGCCGGCAGGGGCGAGGCGGGCCCGCGCGACGCCGGTGCTAGCGGGGCGGCCCCGTCCGGGCAGCCCCGAGCCGCGGGGCCGTGCCCCCGGGGGCCCGCCGGGCCGGGCCGGGCTGGGCCTGCGCAAGAGTCTCCCTTTCCCCGAGTGCGGCGGGCCCCGCTCGGCACCGGCGGAGCGGAGCGCCGAGCCCGGCGGCAGATCCGCTGCCCGGCGGCGGAAGAGGGGGCGTCCGCGGGGCCCCGCCGCCGGTGCCGCGGGTCGAGCCGACACAGGGCAGCCGTGGCACGTCGCCAGCGCGGGCGCTTCATTTGCTGCACAAGCGCGGCCCGGCAGCGCGGCCCCGCCGGCACCGAGGGCGCGGGGCGCCGCTGTGGCTGCCGCGGGGCTCGGCCCGCCGCACGCCTCGGAGCCATCTTGGCACAGCGCAACGCTCAGAGTCACGGCCTGGAACTGGGTCCTGTGCCCACGGTGCCCACCGTGCCCCGCAAAACGAGCTTAACGTGAAACCATCGGTCCTTCCTGCAGGGTTCGGCCGTGGCCGCTTGTGACAAGCGGCATTTGGTAACCGGCTTTTGTTCGCTGCGAAGAAACCTGGCGTTAATGCCATTGTTACACATTTTAGTATGAAATTTCCTCCCTTTCTGTCATGGGACAGCGTCTTTTACAAGGGTGCAGCGTCATTTCTAGAATGTAAAGGCTTGTTTGTGAATTGCTTCAATGGAGCGTATTAATGGCTTTAAACATACAGCACCCATGTCAAGTTTATGCTGTACGGCTGTTTTTTTTACAGACTATCAATAATGACATAGTCTGGCTGAAATAATGATGTTCTGTTAACGTCTCTTGTAAGCCTGGTGGTAGGGCAGCAAAGTCCCAGAGGCCACCTGCATTAGTACCACCACAGCTCCTCCCAGGAGGATGCCCCAGAGACTGACTGGGCAGGTGGCACCAGCTGCGTGCACCCCAGGGACTGACCGGGCAGGTGGCACTGGCTGCGCACCCCAGGGACTGACCAGGTGGGTGGCACCGGCTGTGTGCACCCCAGGGACTGACCGGGCGGGTGGCACCGGCTGTGTGCACCCCAGGGACTGACCGGGCGGGTGGCACCAGCTGCGTGCACCCCAGGGACTGACCAGGTGGGTGGCACCGGCTGTGTGCACCCCAGGGACTGACCGGGCAGGTGGCACCAGCTGCGCACCCCAGGGACTGACCGGGCGGGTGGCACCGGCTGCGCACTCCAGGGACTGACCGGGCGGGTGGCACCGGCTGCGCACCCCAGGGACTGACCGGGCGGGTGGCACCGGCTGCGCACTCCAGGGACTGACCGGGCGGGTGGCACCGGCTGCGCACCCCAGGGACTGACCGGGCGGGTGGCACCGGCTGCGCACCCCAGGGACTGACCGGGCGGGTGGCACCGGCTGCGCACCCCAGGGACTGACCGGGCAGGTGGCACCAGCTGTGCACCCCAGGGACTGACCGGGCGGGTGGCACTGGCTGCGCACCCCAGGGACTGACCGGGCGGGTGGCACCGGCTGCGCACCCCAGGGACTGACCGGGCGGGTGGCACTGGCTGCACGCACCGCAGCACACAGGACTTCACCAGGTACCCATCCTAACCTGTTGCGTTTAACCAAAACAACAGCAAACCGCTCCACTGCCAACCGCGGCCATCACCGAGTCCAACGAGTTTACAGAATTTGAATACAATAAATTGATTTGGTAATTTATGTTAAAAGAAAAGGATTTGTGTTCTGCGCTAGTTTTAACACTCAGGAAGGGCCATGAAATTCTGCTTGCACAAGCCTACGGCTCGTCCTGCAAGTGACTTGTAGAATTAGGCCGTAATATTTATAACACCCTATTTCTTCCCAATTAACTAGTAAACCGATTTGATAAAAAAAGTGAGAACTACAGTCCGTTTCCTTACGCTGCTTTTCTGTCGTCGCTTTGCGGTAACAGCATAAAGACAGCAGCTGCTACTACTGCTTTTGTATTAATATCTCAAACGTTAATGGATTTCACAGTTTATACACGACATACAGGTCCTTGTGCCTGCTGCCTTTCAGACAGATTTACTTGTTTTCCTTCCAGCCAGGTGTCGTTGACATCTCCATGGCATAAAGAGTCTGTCACCCTAAGTATCCAACTTTCAAACAATAAAACGAAGAGAATTTCCGGTATCATTTAAAAGTGGTGCCAGGCTGATAGCTCATGGTGATAGGACAAGGGGTAATGGCTTTAAACTGAAAGAGGGGAGATTTTCATCAGATTTAAGAAATAATTTTTTTACATTGAGGGTGGTGAGGCACTGGCACAGGTTGCCCAGAGAAGCTGTGGCTGCCCCATCCCTGGAAGTGTCCAAGGCCAGGCTGGATGAGGCTTTGGGCAACCTGGTGTCGTGGAGGGTGTCCCTGCCCATGGCAGGGGGGTTGGAACTGGGTGATCTCCAACCCAAACCATTCTGTGATCTCATCTCAGCAGCCTGTACAGGGGCTGTACAGGGATGTAAATAACGTACTGAATTTGGAGAGTTTTGGTTTCCCACAGCTGCTGAATCTCCACCCCTGAAGCTTCCATCTGCAAGTACTTCCTTACCATAATGCAGCCAGCTAGAAGCACCATACCACGGCCCCTCTCTGCAGGTGGGGAAGGTGAGGACCCTCAGGAAGGCTTGGAAGAGGATGGTGGGCTGGAAGAGCCCGTGCTGTCAGCAGCGAGGTGCTCTGGCAGCACACAGAGTTGACAACCCAGGTTAGACTAGAACTTGCTCTTCTGTATGAGATAACGAGCGTCCAAAATAGAGGTCCCATTCTCTCTCCTCAGACACTATGCCATATAATCCTTAGAACCAGTAGTGGGAGAAATTACTGGTTTTTAAGATGATTCTGTTGTCTCCACTGGCTTTGCAGCAGCCAGGCGCAAAGCCTCTGAGGCTGCTGTCCTCGTGGTGAAGAGCCTCCGTCAAGACAAATGAAACCACCAGTGTTGTCCTTCCACTTTGACTCTAGAACAGCACTGGGAAGGGATCTCCTGCTCACCTGTGCTGACGGAGCAGTGACCTCTGCTATCGGGTCGCATACCACGGACTTCATTCTCCAGGAACTGTGAATCTTTAACCCCACCTTTAATTCTTCTGTAGAAAGACCTCCAGTACAGCCCACTCTTACCTCTCAGCAGGCAGCACAGAGTGCTGCCAATTCAAAACATCTTCCCTTTGGTGCTGCAGTGAATGCTGAACTTGTGTGCATCATAACTTCTTCATTATTTAACTTCTTAAGGATTTTAAGGCTCTTGAAATCCAGAACTCTAAACTGTGGTGTACTCATCCCACACTTTCTGCGTAAGTATCGACTTTATCAAATACATAGAGTGACAAACAGCTTTTACACATTAAAAACGTGCTGGGGCCAAAGATGATTTTGCAGGTGGATGGACACAATAAAAAATAAGGTCAATTTACTTTTTTTTTTTATGTCAGAATAAACTGTGCCCTTTTTGTCCTCTCCCAATTTTGTTTGTTGTTTCACTCAATAACAAAACATTTCCTTCCTGGGCTAGTGAAACATCCTTAGCTTAAGCAAGAAGGGTAAAACACAGATTCCGTATTTCCAATCCTGAATTTCTTTTTCAAACTAACAGCTTCACAACTTTTGGCAAAAACTTAACACTATCTGTTACTTCAGTTGCTTTTAGATTTTCACCTTAAAGCTCCCTGGATCATATTATCCACAAGAGCAGAGCAGAAGCCTGCATTTATTGTTTTACAATACTTCTATTTTTCTTTTTATCGCTGTTTAGAATGCAATGGTACTTTAACTTCTATATTTAAACATGCAGTATTAAAAAAAAAACCAGCTTACAACTGAACTTCCCCTTTTCAGATGCTCCTATTACTATTCTCTAGATATTTTCTTGGAAAAAAAAAATCAATTTCCTTTCCTAGTTATTAAAATAAGTCTCCTGTTATATTTTGTACTAAAAGCTCTAGGATTGCTTTTAGAAAGATGAGATTTATTAAAAGGGATTTCATATGAGATAAGATAGAGGACTTTGGTAGGGAGAAAGCTATAACCTGACTCAAAAATACATCTTAACTACTATCGAGGTCAAGTGCTAACGCCGTGCTGGAGAGGTCACAGCTCCTGCGAACGGAGCCTCTGAAGGAGGGCAGGCACGCAGGGCTTCCTGCCCCCACACACAGGCACCTCAGCCCCCCAGCGCCGCGGCTGCCCCAGACGGTGACGGCCCTCGTCCTCGGGAAAGGCAGGAGCCGCGGCGGACGGGCTGGCTGGGAGGCACCGTGCCAGCGGCAGCAGCTCGGACCCACCGCAGGGAGCCACGGCTGCGGGCCGCAGCCGTCCCGCTGGGGTGGGCACCGGGGTCCCTCGCCTCTGCCCGCCTCTGCCCCCGTGCTGGCGCAGAGCAGCCCTCCCTGTAGTTTGCTGTCACCAAAGGGACTCTGGGTGCCCTTTATTGCTGCGTCTCGAGCGAACAGTCTCTCGGGCTCTAAATACCAGCTGGACAGACGAGCGGAAGCAGCTGCCATGGCACAGCTCTTTTGCCCGAGTAAGAGTAAAGAGAAGAAACTGAATTATCTGAAAAGTGCTGAGTCCTCACAGAGAAAGGGCAGAAAATAAAGGAGAGGTATTCCTCATTGGAAAGGTACCTGATACAGGACACCCAAATCTCTGGATTGAGGCCACGTTATTCCAGCAATGTGGCCTGGGCAGAAACTTGGAAAGGCATTTCTTCTGCACTGGAGTACCATTTTCTGGAGATGAGCAAAGGGAAGGCACAGGCTCTGCTGGCAGCAGCCCTTGCTCCAGCTTCTCTCACACCACTCCATGGCCCCTTGCCTGAGCCCATCACGAAGGATGTGACTTGGCTGGCACGCTGGCTTGCATTATCCATGCTTTGTGCACACCTCCAGGCTATTCTTGGAATCACAGAATGGTTTGGGTTGGAAGGGACCTTCAAAGGTCATCTAGTCCAACCCCTCTGCGATGGCCAGGGACATCTTTGACTAGATCAGGTTGCTCAAAGCCTCATCCAACCTGACTGAACACTTCCAGGGATGGGGCACCCACAGCTTCTCTGGACAACTTGTTCCAGTGTTTCATCATCCTCATTGTAAAACATTTCCTCCTTATGACCAATCTAAACCTGCCCTCTTTCAGGTTAAAACTGTTGGCCCTTGTCCTCTCACTACAGGCCCTTGTAAAAAAAAAAAAAAAAAATCAAACCTTTCTGCCTTTCTTATAAGCCCCCTTTATAGAGCAAAAGGCTGCAAAAAGGTGTTCCCGGAGCCTCCTCTTCTCCAGGCTGAACAACCCCAACTCTCTCAGCCTGGCTTCACTGGAGAGGTGTTCCAGCCCTCGGATCGTTTTTGTGGCATTCTCCTGGACCTGCTGTAACAGGTCCATATCTTTCTTGCACTGGGGACCCCACAGCTGGACGCAGGTGGGGTCTCACCAGAGGGGAAGAATCACCTCCTTGGACCTGCTGGTGATGCAGCCCAGGACACAGGTGGCTTTCTGGGCTGTGAGTGTACAGTGCTGGCTAATACAGTCTTGTTTTGTTCTGCACTAAGATACCCTCAAACAAAGGGAACTGCTTGTAGCATCCCTACTAGCCACACAGAGGCCCCGCTGAACAGTTCTCTGGTCGGTCAGTATGGCCAACGCACCACACCACAGACTCCAGCAAAACAAGCAGTTCAAAGGTAAAAGGCTCCAGTGGAAGGTGTGTGAGTGTGCGGGAAGGAGCTGCGTGAGGGACAGCATGCACCTGGTCAAAGCACAGAGAGCACTGCAGAAGGTCAGACCTGGACCTGGGTTTTCCCAGCTGTCACCTCACAAACTCAATCTTCCACCTGTGTCACCAGCAAGTTACACAACAGGACCACGTGCCTACTGCAAAATGTAAGGCTAATGGATTTTCCCATGAGCACTTTGGTCTTTTCCATTTACTAACACCTTCCAAATGCTGGGCCAGAAACCCTCAGTCAGCTTTCCCTTCAAGCATTAGCCACCTGCGTGATTAACATCCAGTACAACAAAGCTCATCAGCCCAGGACATTGAAAAACGTCTGTTTTGTTCCCTTAACATGCCATATGTATGAGTTTTTTTTTCCTTCCTTCTCCTGATATTTATTCAAGTATACGAGGATTATTTCTGAATTATTCATCATACAGTATCTGATTAGGCTGTGGCTGTGCTGGCTCCCACTGCTTAATGAATGAGCCCTTAGCCTTCTGCAGATGGTGCTACCGACCGCTACGCGCACGCTGCGTGTTCACCTGCGCTCACCCAGCGCTGTGCGCAGGAGGATGGAGCTGAACCTCAACACGGGGCTGGGAGACGATTTTTTTACTGTAATACCCGCCAAGTGTCACGCCAGGTACAGCACTGTCTGGCTCACTCACTGTCGGTCCACGGGATGGCCTCAGGCAGAACCACCTATAGGGGCTATAGGTGGAGTTTCCACAGGGCACCTTCTGACGCTGGACGCACCTTCTCTCACGACTGGAATCCTACAAATAGGACAAGGAGAGGAAGTATTTTTGCAACACCTAAATTTTTGTTTTAGACAGTATCTAATACAATTTTCTCAGAATAGAAAACCTTTGTGTAGTTGAGTATATAGTCCACCAAACTATGATAATACATGAAATGATAATAATATAAACAAGTGATGCACAATGTAATTGCTCACCACTTGGTGACCAATGCCTATCCTGTCCCAGCAAGCAATCCTGAAACAGGTTAAGTCCTGAAAATGCAATCCTGGAAGAGTGAGAGGCCCGAAAAGAGAGATTCAAAAGAAGGGTGGAGAGGGGGAGAGAGAGAGGGAGAAATTGAGAACCCAAGAAAGATCCAAACTTCCACACAACCCTCATCTATATACTGCGCACGGCATTCCATGATATAGAATATTCCACTGGTCAATTTGGCCCTCAACCCCAAATCTAAATTCAAATCCTAAACTAGGAACTGGAGGCCCTCTGTCCCAGCTGTGCTCCCCCGAGCCTGTTGTGCTCCTGCACACTGGCAAAACACCGGAACCTGAAAAGTCCTTGATGTCTCAGCACCAACTATCATCATCAGTGCGCTACCAACGCTTTTCTCAAAACAGATCCCACACTAAATCCAAAACACAGCGCTGTTCTAGCTACTAAAAGAAAAACTAACTCTGTCCCAGCCAAAACCAGGACACTGCTGACTTCGAGCTGCCTGTGATGTTCTTCCTGCAATTGAAGCAAAGCGACAAACGCAGGCAGCTTGCACAGCCTGGGAGCCTTTCAAGCCATCTCAGGCTTTCAGTGCTGGTACCTGGTATCTCCTGCTGGAGGAAGGACATCTGATTCATCACCACCAAAGGCTACGGAAGATGAGTCAGGATTATACAAATTCCATTTAGTGTGTGTAACAACACTACTTTCTGTATTGAGAACTTCCTTTGCTGCTGCCATCCAGATCCCTACTGAGCAAACCCCTCAACGCTCGGCGGTGAGCGACTGTCACCCAAACTGCGGCTGGTCGCTTGGGCGACCTGTTCTTCGGGGTCTGTGGGGTCTCGGCTGCGTGGGGGCTGCAGGGCTGAGTGACGGGGAGAGGGGGCTGAGGCAGAGGAAAGCAAAGTGGAACTCAAGTGTCACACTATCAGGTTGTGTGAAAAGCCTTGCAAGAGCAGTAATGGACACCCAAACCCTGTGACGAGTCGAAGCAAAAGCAGAAATAACTCGGCTCAAGACTTTTGATACGGTATGGGAGAAATGCACGTATAGTTTGAATTTGAGTATTAAATTCTGTATATATTGATTTAAAACCCTGGATTAAATCCAGAGCATTTAAAATACTGGCAAGCTCATACTTATGTTAAACAGTTAATAGTAATAAAAAAATAATCTCCCAAGCCCCTTACAAGCTTCGCTCTTATATGCATCATTTTCCCTAGTGATCTTTTTAAGAAAATATGATTTTGCAAATGTCTAGGAGACATCTAAATTCCTCAAAATGCTGTCCTGACTGTTGAAACCTCCACTTAGTTCACCGCCTGTGGCATGAGGGGGAGAAACGATCCCTCCCTAGAAAAGGCAGGTGCTATTATCACCATTTCCATTCCTTTCAAACTGCAAATACTGCTGACACTACCGTGATTCTTCCACTGAAACAGTATTTCATCACAACTGAGCTGGTTCCTGTGCTAACAGTTGCCTGGGAAATAAGTCCAGAACGAGTGTAAGCTGGAGAGCTTCAGCAGCATCTGCTCTTGTCCTGAGAACTGCTGACAGCACATTACAGTGACAAACAGACTGACTCTCCACACCGTTGCCACTCATGCCAATGGTGAACTCGCTGCGGAAAACAGCTCACGGGTGCCTGTGTTCCACATCGTTCAGTGGTTCTGGCGCAGCATCAGCTGGGAGCTGACAAACCTAACTTCCCAGTTACACAGTGCCACGAGGCAAGGCTAAGCCTGGCTGCTGGAACCAAACAGCCAAGCGCGCATTTGGCAGCGCCGGGCAGTCCGTGCCCAGTTTATCAGCCGCCTCAGACACATTAGCAGTCTCTGGTGGCCTTCCCCTCTTTTGTACAAAAGGGCAGGTGGCAAGGCTCTTTTGGTTTGTGTTGCACAAAAGAAACAGCTATAGGACGGTTATCTTGCTGGAAAGGGTCCTCCGGTGAGCGTTCTTCCCTGTGGGATGGGAGGTGGGGTGGCAGCACGCCCCCACCCCGAGCTGCCCTGCCCCAGTTACCTCCCCATAAAAGCAGCGTGTTTTTCCCGTGCAGCGCGATGCCTAAGCGCTGTCCGTCGGTGAGGCATCCATCGCTGTCACCGGTGACAATACTTGGGCCTGACTGCACCTGCTGCGGCCCCCATTAGATGGTGTTTAATGGCAGGCTGCTCGGGGAGATTACAAGCACGTCGTGGGCACCAGCTCCTCCAGCGTCTGCACACATTGTCTGCGGGGGCTAATCCACCGCTTCAGACCTGGGGTATCTCTGTCTCTTTGTCCCTTCACCGCTCAGAAGCCTCTGACTCAGAAATCATGGTCCCAGGTCCCTGCTGCTCCCTCACCAATGCTGCTCACACCACGGGCTCAGCATCCCCGGCTCCATTCCACCCTGGCCCTTGCCGTGCTGCCTTCATCCCACCGTGCTGCTGCGAGAAGAGGCCCCGGATGTGGGAACGCGTCTCTGCAGAAGAACGCTGATGCCTGGCGACTGGTCCAGCCAGCTGCTCAGACCGGCAGCCCCGGCCAGGGTTTCCAGCCTTCCCTCAAAGGAATGTGAACAGTTGAACTGAACAATTAGAGAAAGAATTTCAGCTTTCCTGGCATTAACTATGTGTGTGTGAGGGGGGTGTGCGCATACACTTGGAGGAACACCAGAACCAGAACTTCTGTTAGTGATGGAGCTGTCCCCAGCCTCAGCAGGCACAACGTGTTCAACAAACGTGCCTGCACACTGGAGCCTCAGTCCTAAAAAGCCTCCTCTAGGACTGAGCAACTAACCACTGAAGATATTACTGTAGGCTTCCTTCATGACAAAAACTGCAATTTATTCCTTAGTCCATCTGTATCCACATCCACCTAGGGACAACAGGAAATTTAAGGGGCTGTTTGTAGAAAAAAAAAAAAAAATCTTTATATGAGAAGCAATCTGAACTTTTTAATTATTACTACTTGTACCACATATTCCCCTCCCTCAAAGGCTGCAAGATGAACTTGTTTCATCAGCAGGTGCTCCGGCTAAAGGATGACAAATTCCATAGGAGAACACAGTATGGCCAGGATTAGAAGTAGACAAGGTGAAGGGCGTTGCCATTATTACTATCAGAACTTGGAGAATCTGTGTAGCTTGGTCACAAAATGAAAAAAAGTTTTTTTTTCTGGATTGCTTCAAACCTTCTTTTCACTAATGAAGAAATACATCTAAGAATCTCAAATCACAGACATTACATCAACAGCAGCCTAAACGCAAAACATAATCTTATTGAAAGGCCTAATCTCTTCTTTTTTTGCTGTCAAAACTATTCCCCAAGCATCAGTCACAGTTCTGCATATTGCTCACTCCCCTGGCCACAACCGCATGATGGATGGGAGGAAGGAAAGATTAAACTTCTGAAAACAAAACTTACAATTTTTATAATTTTGTCCATTAAAGATGGGTAAAAATTATTCAGTGAGGGGGTTATGGACTTGTGATAACAACAGAATGGCAAACAGCAAAACCTGATCTAAACCCTGTGTGCTCTGTCACACCTGCGAGCCAGGTTCAAAAGCCACGGTACAATCTTTGCAGGCAGAAAAACTGGATTGACCCATTCCGAAAGCCTTTCTCCACCTCCCTTCTGGGGGAACAATACAAACAATTATACAAGCCTAACATGCAAGAAGTGGCTTGGCTTCAGGTAAGGCAAAAATTTACATTTTGCACTGCATGCATGCAAATAATAATCTAGGTAGCAAAGGCAACCGCTGAGTATCATCTCTCTACTCACTATGGTTTTTTATCACTACTTCTTAGAGCTGTCCAAAAGAGTCCATCTTACATAATTAAAGCCAACTCCAGTTTGTGATACACCAAAATTCTAATTATACCTTTTTGTACCTTATATATACCATAGTCTGAACATCCTCAGATCTGGCAGGCAGATGGAGTTTAACAGGAAATATTACATCAACAGATGCTACTACCCAGTTATCTTTGCTCAGTCTGGGAACAAATGGAGGTGTAAGGCAAGAAAACATGTTTTCTCGTAGAGCCACCATCTGCTAATTTGAGAAGCCACTGTCACTGATGACTCAGTATCCCTTGTACAGGTAAAAATATTACTAAGATCGTTCTCAAGACAGGTATTATTATATCTTACCTTTATTATAACTATTGGCTAGCACCAAGATGGTAGCAATAACAAAATATTGTAACTAATGAGTTTAAAAGGAAAATAACTTCAAATATAATTAGTTGAGAAAAGGCAGTTATTTCTCTTGAGAACCTTCAGATAATAAACCTAGGTTTTATCCTTCTTTTCTTCATATTCTGTTAAGAAAGGGAACTGTTGCTTGACATCAGACACAGCTTTTCCAGTTGTGGAAACTTGTCTTCACAAAAAAAAAAAAAAGTTTTGTTTATCAGTTTATAAAGAAAAGAACTGATTATTGGACTGCCAGCAGAGATGAAGAATAACAATTATTTGTTTTATAAAGCAAGATGATGGGAGACCACAAGGTGTAAAGGTGCCCCAGCACACACAGGGCACCAGGGGCCTGCTGGGCACGTGGCTCATCTCATCAGGATTAGAGAAAGAAAAAAGCAGCTGATGGAAAGATGACAACTGAGCGACGGGTAAAAATCCTTCATTCTTCACAGCCACTAAACAGGAAAAATTAATCCCTAGACTAGGAAGGCTTGGATGATTTGAACTCTACAGTGATCATCCATACAACCAAACCACAAGTCAAACCCCAATTTTGACCTGGCAGACAGATAATGAATTAGCTTTAAACCACCACTTTCCTTCCTGTTGCCCAGTGCGCTGCACCCCTGCACACTGAGTACATGCACTGGTCTTCCCATCTTACCGGCTGGATTTGATCCGTTTCCTTGCTCGAGCAAAGCACCAGCAGACTGTCACTGCTGTACAACCAAAAGGAAAGATAAATTTATGTCCCAGGCAGGTACTACTCAACCACCCACAAAGAACCAGCTATGCTCAAACAGCATGCCTGGACACCCTGAAATTTTTCCAAAGAGTACGAGTATTTTCCCATGTAGGAAAATCAGACGCAGCCCTCGGAGCCTCAGAAGCTGTCAGATGGGTCTCTGTTGCCAAGCCCCATCAGTCGGTACGGAGAGAGACAGCCCAGTCATCTGCTCTGCAGGCTTGTTCAGTGCTGCAGCCTCTCGAGAGTGCCTCAGCTGCTGAGGGCACCTGCTGCCTTCCCTCCCCTCGCTAACGGGATCTCCGGCGTTTCACGTGGCATGCCTACAGGCAGCAGTGGGCCCAGCATTTCTTCTTCACTTCTTTTCCGTTTTCATCTCTTCTGCTCACGTCCCACTCCATCTCCTCCCTCTTGTGCCCTTCACCCCATTGCCCACAACACGTTCTCATCCCGAACCGTGGCAGGGTCAGCAAGTCCAGCCTGGCTCAAAAACGTACCCTGTAGAGAACAGGCAGGTTTTGGGAGGGGCTGAGTTCCCTTGCAGCCTGTTAAGGGCAATGGGTGCTTAAAAATGCAGATTTGGCATCCCAGCAGGTGAAGGGAAGCCCCTTCCAGGACTGCACCCTCCATCAGCAGCTGTGCACTTCTGTTCCCCACTAGAGAGCGTGTGACTGCACAAAACCAACACAGTGACGAATGCCATCCAAGAAAAGATGGTATTTTTCCAGTGACATACAACGCCATGTATTCCATGAAAAGAGAGCGACTGTTACAGCCCCGCACACCTCCTGTCTGGTCCTGCCTCGAGATGCCCTGACTCCCAGCCCTGGGCTTTTCCACCAGGACCTTGCTGCCGTTCTTAGAGACAGTGGCAGAACACACAGACCTCTGCTCAACGACACCTAAAACAGCAAAACTGGAACGGCAATTCTTGCTTTTGATGTACAAGTACACTACCAGAGTAATTTCACAATTGGCTTTACAAGACAAATTTTATTACACGACTCAATTTTGGGGACCAAAATCTGCAAGTGTAGTTGTCATGGTTTAACCCAGCCGGCAGCTAAACACCATGCAGCCTCCCCCAGCCCCAGAGGACAGAGAAGAGAATTAAAAGGGAAAAGGGAAGGAGATTGGTGAGCTGAGATAAGATAAAAAATATAATAATAATAAAAAAATAATGTAAATAAGTTAGGCACAGTGTAATTGCTCACCACTGGGTGACCAATGCCTATTCCATCCCGGCAAATGATCCCGAAACACGTAAGTGCTGAAACTGCAATCTTGGATGAGCGAGACTCCCGTAAAGAGAGCAAGTGGACACAGAACGCAGAGTCTGAGAAAAGAGACCAAAAGAAATCCCTCGAAGAGTGAATTCCAAACTTCCTGGTCAGCCCTCGTCTCTATAACTGGGCATGACGCTGCATGATATGGAATACTCCATTGGCCAATTTGGCCCTCAATCCTAAGTCTATGTTCAAATTGTAAGGGCAGTTGTGGGCCCTTTGTCCTGGCCATGCTCCCCCCCAGCCTGTTGTGCTCCTGCACACTGGCAAAACATGGGAACCTGAGAAGTCCTTGAGGCCTCAGCACCAACTATCAACACCAGTGCGCTATCGACGTTTTTCTCAAAACAAATGCCAGACTAAATCCAAAACACAGCGCTGTTCTAGCTATTAAAAAGAAAGACTAACTCTACTTCAGCCGAAACCAGGACAGAAAGGCAAAAGGAAAAGTGTCCAGGCTCTGCAAACCGGTTGCAGTGGCATTCATTGCCTCATGCTGGCCACTTCCAATGCTTCTGGTCTCCGACCCCCCGGGCTGAGGGAGCAGGGGCAGACACTTTTTGACGCTGCTCTTCGTTTCAGCCTGCCTGCTGGAGCGCTGCCTGTGGACTCTGTGCTGTAGAAACAGCTCAATTACGTGTTAGTCACTTCCAACGACTTAAGAGCAACACAAACCAGCAATGCAGAAGTCAGCAGCTCTCCAAAAAGACACCATTTCCTGGCCTCTGCCACGCAAGCTGTAGAAGAGAGCAGAGCTGTAGACCACTGCATACCAGAGCCCAAGAGCTCTCTTTCATAAAGTGCTGCAGTTTCAAAATTTTTGCTACAATGCGAACAAAAGCATCTTTTTATTTCACATCTCCAGATAGAGAGCAGGACACTACAGAACACAGCATTATTATTTAACGTGGTGGTTAGCAAGTCAAGCGCCTATCCGAGTCCCTTCTACAGCCCAGGTATCCTGAGCACCGGGCTAAATCCAGCACATGAACTCATCGGCGAGTACAACCTCCGTGGGCAGCCTCCTTAGGCCCTACCTGCACAAGCCTCCTCGCAGGCACGAGGTCTTCTCAGAGAACTGGAATCAGACTTTTTGTTCAAACTGAACTATTCTCTCCCTTTCCAGAAATTTGCTTTTGGGTTGAAGATATTAATGACAATTGTTCATCACAAGCAATATGTTTTTTGGCAGAACACAGCTGTAGGCAGAAATGTCTTTTTGATAGAAAAGCTTCTTCCTAAATGGTTTTTATATCCTAGCTCTTATCTTCATCATAAATAACTTCAGAATCAGCAAAATAACCAGTCTCAACCTCAGTAATACAGTCTGAATCTGACCAATTTATTGGTATTGCTTCAGGGAGTGTTTTAATAGTAATAACTTTCCCACATGAGAACTGAAATAAAAACTGCTGCATGCTAAGTAGAATTTACCGTCCAGAAATATCTTTTTGCATCCCAGGGAATGAATGACCTCACAAACAGTTGTAAAGTTGAATGGAAGCCAAAAACCCAAGAAAGTCAGCTTAGAAACATCAATCCAAACCTAGAGGCCAGGTCTGGAGGACTACCAGCAAATGGAAACTTGCAGATCCACCAAATCTCAGAGTTTAATTTATTGTAGATTATCTAGTGCTGAAGATCTGAGCTGAATATGCCCAGATCAAAAGCAATGGACAGGGAAGGCTGGAACGAGATGATCTCTAAGGTCCCTTCCAACCCAAACTACTCTACGATTCTGTGATCTGGTTATCTATTACGTTTATGTAAAGCAGCGCTACAGTTGAGAGAGGAAGCCAAGGGAAAAGAAAGAAGAAAAGCTGACAAGCACGAAGACAGGATGTGAACAGCGAAGAATCCTGGGACCACTTTAAATACCTACAGCATGGAAAACCAGCACATTCAGAGGGGAATTAACCTGAGCAGTTTCAGCTCTGCAGAGGCCAGACAGATGGGCTTCTCTAGGTCTCTAGGCTGCCCGATGGCAATCAACAGAAAAGAGGATCTTTGAAGTCGTTCTCAAGCCAAATCATTCCATGATTCTATGGTAACTTGTGCTGTCCTACCTATATCCTCTTACAGGATGTCAGAAAGTAAAGCTGCCTCACCTTGAGAGAGGCGAAATCAATCCTAACCACCACGTCAAGTCCTAGGAGAGTCCAGGAAACATCTGAGAGCTGTTTGATCTTATGTGAAGTTATTTGCATAACAGGTGGAAGACTTTTCATACTAATTTCAATAGACTTTGAAAAACGTGGGGGCTAGCGAAGGACTGAAACGACTCGGGCTAAAGAACGGATGGGGAAGTCCTTGTCACTGCCTCCCGCATCCGCTGCAGATGCAGGTGCGGAGGCTGGTTGCTGTGGTAACGCACACCCACATGGATCCTGGTCTCATGCTCACCCTGCGTGGCAACAAGGATGGGAGACAGCTTTTTTTCTTATTGGTGCTTAAAACAATAAGCCTAGTATGACTAACTGCAGCTGTGGTACCTTAGAAATTAATTAACTGTTTAATTTCCACAACACGGAGGTGATCTTACTCCACTCCTAGGCTATTACAATTGCTAAACTAAAAGGATGATCAGACTTTAAAAAAAGCAAGCAACCAAATCCCCAAATTCCCAACCAAATCCTCTCAGTCTCTCAACCTTGAGCAGTAACCTTGAGAGGTGTCCCTACCCCAGGGGGGATCCCGGTGCGCAGGAGAGCTCCCTTGAGTCGGGACACCTCTCAAGGTTACTCCTGGAAGCTGAGAGGTTCCTGGCTGCACTAGATTCTCAGTAAGCGACTAAGAGCAGGCTAAATTTGAAGCTTCGTTAGGATTATATCTTAGATTGATCGCGCACGTATAATCCCCTAGGCATAAACCACTGACCAAGTCTGAGACTAGGACTGGATCCAGCCGCACCCAGACCCCTCTCCGAGGAGTACAGAAAGCAAGGGCATCTGCCCCGGACCTCGACAGGAGGGACTCCCTGACAGTTGTGTCTGACTCTGTCCTCGATGCAGTAAATAATCCAGCGTGCCTTGCCATGGGCTGAACAGCGTTGAGTGAGGACGAAGCAAATGGCTATTGGGGTCTGGGAGTTTTCTTAAATTTAGGACCCAACTCGACAAGTACACCCCATTCTATCACCAGCCAAGTAGCCTATCGGGCTGCAGGAACAGACATCATGGAGAGAGGTGAACCCTCCATAATCCCCATTAAATCACTAGCTGAACTCTCCACTGCTGTCACAAAAGCCACTTGCACACAAGCCATGCTGGAACAAGGACCCCTGTGTCCCACTATCTGCTTCAGTACATTTTGTAATGTTAAAACCACTGATGAGAGGAGCCCCAGCAATTCTTAAACCCCATCTAGATGCAAAATGACATGAGATCAGGAAAGACACAGAACACAACGAGGGACTAGGTGATAACGCCCAAAATGCCAGCAAGCAACAACCTCCACGGGCAGAATTAATGCACAACATTGTTAACTACAGCTGGGCTGGGATGATGCACCCGCTGAAAAATAAAACCCGAAGGCCCAGGGAGGAGATCACAAAGTAAGACCTGTGAAACAGGGAACAGAAACCAGATTCAAGGGAAACAAGTTTAAAAACCTGAAAACAGAATCTCTGAGGAATGCAGTAGCCCTGGGCATTCCCAGAACTGTCATTCAAGGCCAGCCCACTGGCATTATCCTGAGTCTGACTCATGCATTCCAGAAACAGGTAACAGTGAAAAGAAGGGGCTTATTTCAACTTCTCCCACACCAGTCCTCAGAAAGGGAGACAACCCCTTCCTCACCCTCAGGGAAGAACTGCAGGGCATGAAGCCAAAAAAACAGTAGTGTCTGGAAGGCAATCGTACCTGCCTGTCGGGGAGGCTTATCCGTGGATAAATGATGATGCTCCAAACATTTTAACTGGTCCTCAGGGAGCACAAATTTCAAATAGTTGCATTATGAGAGAAATAACAATGTCTCATCCTGGGCAAAGGAAACTTGGAAAAACTCCATTAGGTCAATACACTACGTGAGCTAGACTGAGGATAAAACTTTAACTGTGGTATTTGGCTATGTCTTCCCACAATCTCAATGCTAGGCACAAAGTTCACTGGTTTCTGTGACTTCTGGTGTTAAATAGTGCAATCCAGGAACACTAGCTGATCATCTCGACCACAAGGTTTCAGATCTCAGCTGTGCCAAAAAACAGGCCAGAGAATTACATCAGTTAATACTTCTAACCAGGGTCAACTTGAGTTCCAACACAATATTCTAGCTCTTTGATGCCTTCACAATGTTTTGCCGTTCACAGCATGTGACAAACGGTTAAGAGTGCACTAGGACAGACTTGGGCAGAACTGTAAAATCTTTCCTACTGAACCTACCAACAGCATCACCATTTCAGAGCACTATTCAAGAAACACCTCAAGAGAAACGTTCTGCCCTGCAGAACTCGAACAAAGTGGAGAAGATAGAAAATGAAGTAGACTGGCAGAGAAAGATGCTCATATAGGACAATGCCAATGTCTTACTGCTTATAATGGTACGGATCTCCTTTGGTGGTTTGCCACAACACAGAAATACACCAGAGGATGCTTACCTAAAACCAGTGGCAGTTGGTGCCACGTTAAGTCTCAGCACTGTCTTCTATAGATCAGAGAAGAGCAGGCCCAGCGTAGTCAGCCAAGGCCACGACATTCAAAATGCCAAACCAAAAGACCAAACGAATCCCAAGCCATTAATTTTGAAGAGCTCTTACTTTATAAGCCGCTCGTACTCCTCTACTCCTATTCACTCACTAGAAACAGGATCACTCTCAGAAGTTTAACGCTGCATTAACAATAGCTTCCTGCATTTAAATGACTCCACCTTCCTGCAGTGTGGGGAGGAAATGGAAGAAGTGTATTGGAAGCACGTGAACTCCTCCTTTGCCAGAGGAGCCTGAGCTTATTTGGATTACCTTAAAACCTTCCTTCCAAACCTATTCAACATCCAAGACCAAATAACAAACACCTAAGTTACACAAAACCTACAGCTATGGATAAAGCAGACAACAAAGTAATTTCGCCTAGCGGATACTCCAAGCAAAAACCAAATGTTATTCCCAAACAACTGAAGTTCAGGAAAAAAAACCCCAAGGCTTCAGCTCAGAAAGGGCATCGCAAGCCAAAGACAGCTTTAACAAATGCCCAGGTCAGTCAAGCATTTTGATCCCACTGATTTCACTGAGATTTAAATGTTGGCTTAATTTATGCATGCTGAACTTTTAAAGTGCTTTACTGGATCCGGGCCAAAGGATGCCTCTTGTAGCTGGCTCTTAAGAACCACAATATTTCACCCTTAACGCCAACGACTAAAACGGTTAAAGCAGCTCCGAAAGGCAGTGATGCAGTAAGAAAATGCCTTTCCACCACCATTCCCTTAAAAAGTCTTCCTCCACAGACCCTACTGCCACAGGTGGTTTTGTCGGACGATTTGCACAGGTCTCTCTCCAATCTCTACCGTTCTGTGAAGTTCTCTTTACCATGTTGGTAGATAATTACATTTCAAGCACCTCAGATGTAGATTCTCAAAGGTTAATCAGCTCCTACCGATGCTGACAAAGACTCTGCACCATCAGACCACGTACTAAACCTGAGAACTAATCACTGAACTCGAGAGCTCTCCAGTAGCAGAAAATTCACCAAACTCTGACCAGCTGGCTGCCCACAGCTTCACATCACCCCAGGAGACAGCTACTCACACATCAGCACTGCTGCTCCGGGGAGCCCTTCCTGTGCCGCGAAGGACTGCACCTGCAAACGCAAACAAGCAAACAGCGTTAGCCAGTTCCCCTGCCTTTCTCCGGACAACTTTTAAGGTTTAGTAATTAGATTCTTTATCCACATTTCCCAAGGAAACCAACAAAACATTACTGAAGCTTATTTGGGTATCTTCGTGAGGTGATGGAGAAGGATCCCTTAGGTTTAGCCAGCAGCACAGCTGGGGTTTCGTATGCTAGCAGGCCTCTCAACTCATTAATAAAAATAAATTTGAAGTGCATAGTTTGAGAAACCTGTACAGGCCCAAGGTGCAGATACATTTAACTTGAGCTGAAGCTCATGATTCAGATTTCCCCTTCTTTTTTGTTAAGGAAGCTATTTTATTATATGCTCTGTTTTAATAAAGTTTTGGGCTTTTTAAACCGTGAAGAGCAGAAGAATATAGCAACTAGGTAGGGCACAGATACATAATTTTGTGGACAACAGTTTATTACACATTGAGAAACAGAATAAGCTTTTATACAAGTTAGGAAACTGTGACAAAGTATTAGCTAAATATTACAGTACTAGACCATGTTTCAAGCTGTAATTTTTCCTTTGTAAGTCAATGGCACAGGGTAGTTAATGCACAGGTACATCTCGTTCGTCAATAAATATTTCACTATTTAATACCCTCCAGGAGAAGGGAGAAAACCAGAAACTCAAGCTCATTTGCAGATCATTACTTCAAGCATGACTGTCATTCTGGAAATAACCATATACATAGAGCCACCTTTCAGCGCAGATGCATTTGAAGATCAACAGATCTAGTTAATGATGCATTAACATTCCTGTCTGAAACTTGTTATGACCACGTACAGCCCCTCCCTCACGTTGGTGACCAGCCAACATGTTGTAAGACCTCTAGATCCCACCAGAAGGCAGCACTCTCAGCTGAAGATTTAAACTGGTTTGTCCACCACATCAATGAGACTCAGTTATTTTACTTTTTGCTACCTACTTAATGAAAAGCGCTATGATAGTTTTTCTAAAGTAAAAAATTATTTCATGATGAGGATCTCAATTAAAGCAATACTGCTTATCAATATAACCAGGGCAGGAGAGGATACTACCCATATCTGAAAACTCCCTTGAATTTTAATTACCTCACACCGATATTTCACTGATTTGAAAGCACCAAGACTTTTAAAGACCTAACAGAACATCAGTGTTCTCGCACTTGTCTGCAGATACACGTAGGCAAGTCACAGATTCTTCAGGATTTTGAAACAAAACCAAACATTAAAAAAAACTACTGTCTCTTTTGACCAAACTATTCAATCTGAATATGCAAAACTGTTTGGTGAGCAAAACTGCCCTTTCCTGAACACAGATCAATTAATTTTGCATCATGCAAAAAGCTTGGAGGCTAGCCCAAGCTAGGCCAATCGTTCCCTTTGTCCAAGGAAGCAATAAAGCACCGTAGGAAAGCAGCTCATTTGCCTTTTGGTAGAGGATCAGCTGTCTTCTGAAGGTGCCTGTGCCTCTACCTCCAGCAGGGACATTCTGAGGTTCAGAGGCTCAAGAACCCAGAAGACGAGCTTACTTCTGGCATTGGCCTTAGTTCTCGTCTATTGAGAGATGAACTCCACCTCTGAGCTCCAGAGCAAACGCACACACGTAGGGCTCGATACGAAGTGCCAGGTCACGACACGAAGCAAGTGTCCCTCACCTTGGGCAGGCTGCATTTAAAGCTGCTTTATCTTTTCTAAGTCTGTGCGCGCTGGAAGCTTTATCTTGGATTTTCACAGCTTTAGGGTAGACTTTCAGCATTTTTATTCGAATGAATATAAATTCATTTGCCCTGAAAAACAACCGAATAGGGGTTTTTTGGTTTTTTAAATCACCACAGAAAAGCAATGGCTGGTGTCTAGGAACACCATCCCTGGGCTTCAGCCTGAAGAACCCCAAAGTTTCCACTCATCTTACCCATTCGTTTTTAGCCTTCAGCATGTCTTACTGCACGACTAACTACAATCCTTTGCTTGCTATGAACAGGCACTTTTTCCTCACAGTTCCATTTAGTGTTCTTCCAGAACATGAAGAGACCACCTTTCCAGAAATCACATCAGCAAAAATCTTAAGTGTGTTACGTAAGAGAAAGTATCGTAATAAGAACAATCCAGCACAGTATGAATCTGTGACTTTGCTCCTCCTGACGATTTGTAGTTCTCTTAAAAAAAGAAGAAAAGTGATAACGTTAGTTTACTAGCTCAGTTCAGGTTTTGTTTTCCTTGCACAGCTCTTCATCCATCTGTCAGTTGCTGCCAGACACTGGACATCTGACCATGAGAGAGCAGAATGCAGTCAACGCTGGTTATTAGCTACATCCAAGGGACTGGAATGTCAGTGACTGATACTAATACGTACATGAGGAAGGAAAGAAATCGAGGCTGGAGGAGACATTTTCTTAACACTGGAATACTAAAACATGGTATCTTCACTTCTCTAATAGCTCCGTCTCGGCTCAGTTCATCTGTGTTATGTGACATCTTATATACTCAATAGGCGGCTGTTACAACATACATAAACACATAGAACCTTATTTTAATGCAGCATGTAAAAAGAAATCCCTGGATATTTAACAACTGAAACTGAAAGATGGAAGAGAGAAAGGTATATTTATCATTTCGGGGCTAACGGGTTTTTAAAAATCATGTTAAATCACAGAGCACATGGAAATTCATTTTCCTGCTTAATTCTGTCAACATTTTTTCCTGCGATAGCTATAGATGTTTAACTTGGTTTTGTATAGGATGAGCAATTCCTCTCTGAAAACAGAAGATATATGAAAAATATTTACAGTAAATCTTATAACTCCAGTAGGTACTGGAGAAGCAACTGGAAAGATCCAAGGCTTTACTATCTCAAGAGAAACTTTGACACTACAGCCAGGCTTTTATGGATTCATCCCCTAACAGAGATGGGCAGCTTCCTCCTAGAAATGCACAATTGCCTCTGTTCGTTAGCTGCTTGACTGCCAGAGAATGGAATACGAAACTCTGAGGAGTTCAGGTTTTCCCCTGTATCAAATGTCAAATGGTAGGAGGAAAAAAAAAAAAGCCTTTTTTCATTCCTAAACCTGTCAGTCCAGTTTTGTCTCTTTGCATCTGAAAATTTTTTATTAGAACCTCATTTCCAGTACCACCTCTACGCTCTTCATTCCCTTTGTCCTGAAGCCCTGAAACTCCAGAACACGGATAAGCAGAGTGGAAGGTCCTCTACTCAGGGATGACACCCTGCACTATTCTGAACATCTTACAGCTACTGCTGTTTAGAGAATCTCAGGCTGTCAGAGAGAAGGAATTCCAGTTCAATGGTATCATCAGTGGTCTCTACTGGTACATTACTCTTTTCCACACGGGGTGAGTAATTCCGTATTTCATGTCTTGAAGCTAATATCCTTGAAGTCCCGTTGCAAGAACATGGCTCTGGTTGTCTGACGCTGTCTGAGCAAATACGGTTTGGATCGTACACGCCAGGACAGGAATTTGGTTGGCGATGACTAGGGACATGGTATTTAGATGCCACTGGACTTGATTCTATTTGATTACGAAAAGGATTATTAGCCACGCAACAGGTCTGGAGACAGTTATTATTTTTGAATCCATGGTGAAGGCCTAATTTAGCAATAAGGGGCTTCCCAACATTAACCTCCTTTCTTTCATCCATTGTATCTTCTATTCCTGGATATTCATAGTGCAAGCAAACAGTGAAGATCAAATGTTCCTGCAAAAGAGGAAAGGGAGAGGGGAGGGAAAAAAAATAAGTTACACTTCCTCCCCAAATGAGCAATATAGGAAACACTTCAAGAGGCACAGTCTGCTGGAGAAGGAGATTAACTTTTTCTGGAGCTAAAGACATATATTAGGCAAGACTCGTTTGCTGAGGACTTCTTTTGGTTAATACTTGCCCACCTAATAGTCTTTATTTCTACAAGCACTTGTATTATACCAGCTGTCAAAAGCACTGAAGAAGAGATACCAGGTGATGTCCAGCACAGATGTTCATGACACAAAGATACAGAGATAAACTTAACAGTGCCACTTTCAAAAACTGCATGCCCAAGAGCACAGGTTGGAATGGAAGGAGATGATACATAACGTTCTCATCTCCTACTAATGACTTTGTAAGAGGCAGCTCTGCTTCAGATCACGTTCTTCCTGTATAGGAAGATATAGGGGCATAGGAACATCCCCACACTGTGCAACAGATGATCTTCACAGAAACTATCATCTCGTCAAAGTTCAGTAGGGGCCTAGAAAATACAAAGTGCCTTGCATAATGGTATCAGGATTCCATATGCATTGATTCCCTGGCTTTTGTTTTTCAGCTGAGAAACTGAAGTCACTAAATGGGGCTATTAGCCATTTTTCCCTCCAGAAAATTATTATGCGGACAATACACAGCTACCTTAAAAGAACTGTAAAGCAACATGATTCATCTAAATTATCTGAACAAACTTGTGAGGAATAATAAATATTAACCCTTAGTTTTTGCAGTGAACTTAGCCTGGTGTAGAGGCAGTGTTTGGGAAGGTCCTTTGATACTAAGTAGCTTCCGGTTTCCTCAGGAGTTCCTTTATTGGCCTCTTTCGGATCCACATCCAGGTCCTGTTGCAAGAAAGAAATGAGAACTTAATTGAAGGTACAGAATTTGTAGACCATAAAATAGTTAGCAATATGTCTTTTTATAAAGTCAGCGTTTTCTTCGTTGTAAAAGGAAAGAAAACACCACTCTCGGATTACTCGCAGAAGCTGCTGAAACCACAGTTAGCCACAGGCAGGAGGGGTTACACTTGAGTAGCTTACTCTCTTTTGCTGATGGTTCCTGCCAAACTTGCTGTGCTTGCTTCAGGATTACTTTTCTTTACCTAACTTCTACTATGAAGTACAGTACTATAATTCTGTGGGCTAAAAATACATGTATTTATTATGCACATTAACTCATATATTTTATTCATAAAGCATCAGAAGTGTCCTGTTTGTTCTGTCCAGAAGGTTTTCTGCCTCATGTCCTCTTTCACAGACATCCAAACCCAAGGATTTTTGCCCCAAGGAGCTTTCTGGTTTACTCTTATCCTTAACTGTGATCAGCCAAGTAACATCAATGGAATTGGACAGGATCACTCAGGTGCAAAGAACTGTAAAACTACAGTCTAAGAAACTTTGTCCTGCAAGGTAAATGTGTCCTCAGCTCACATAGGAGCTCCTGACATTTAATTTCTTTAATTAAATATAACAAACACTTTATATTAGACAATAAAGAACAAAGGAGACTTTCAAAAGATGATCTCAGATTAATTTTAATATGTATTAAAAAAAGCGTACGCATGTTAGACACACACGTAAGCACCTGACTGCAAAAACTTAGACCCATTTTATTACAAAAGATGCAGTTTGACATGGACAGATCAGACAATTTTCAAATTCAGTGGCGAGAGATCACCAAGACACCAACGAGAAGCACTTACGAGTGCGAAGTCTGTAACGTAGGCTCTGCAAACCACTATTTCAGGTGGCTGCTTTACTATTCGCGTGTAGATTATCATGACGTTGGAAAACTCGGCTGCAAACCCCAACTGGATCTGAACACCGCATTTGAATTCAAGATACATGCTTTCTGGAAGCTCTGCAAATAAATAAGACATCGTTACATTCTAAATAAAACTTAGCATCTGTATTTTCTATTTTTCTATTTTTTTTTAAACTCACGGGTTTTAAAAGGTATAAACCCCTTCCTGCTGCCCTCCCTCTACCTATCACTTGCATATTTAGACTGAAACAACCCAGGCAACAACACTGTTTGCTGTTATCGTGCTGCCAGGGAGAGCTGACTCAACTTCTGCTTGTAGGCTTCTTTCCTCTCTCTGTGCAACCAGCAAGGCGACGTTCACTGTAACGGGGATACGGCGTGCTGACCCACGGATCTGTTTGCACGTCTGTAACCAAACCAGCAAGGTGAATCCGCTCTATCTCCAACAGACACGAGACACAGCTACAGCACTGCAAGGCCCTTTGAATTTGACAGCAGAACAAGTTTCGGGTTCACTTTTTTCCTTTCACAGCCTATGCACACAGTCACAAAGCCCAGCCCGCAGCATTTTTCTCCTTTATATTTTGGTTCTTTCTCAATCCATAGCAATATATCTGGAAAGAGCTTAAGGGTCAGTGACATCATTCTGTGTCCGTATGCTTCACACCAGTTTTTCTACTCCCACTGGAAGTGGATTATTTATCATTATCATAGACATACCTTTATACAAACATAAAGGTTATTCTCTTCCCAAATTCCAAACACATTCTCTTCTATGCATAGCTTAAAACAAATAAACCATTAGATAACATTACGTCTTTATAATTTTTGTTTTTCATTTCAATCATTTAACAAACAAGAATTAAGGGTCAGATTCCACAAATAAAAATCTACATCTGTGAAAGACTTTGCTTACATGACTAGCTGTCTTAAAAACGTCACCCCGACCCTCTGCCCAATCTACCAAAAAAATTTTAAGATATACTCCAACATGTTGAGGTGAAAAAGATAAAAAGGTCTTAAACTCCACTGCCTTTTTTAAAAGAAGTCCAGCAAGCCTTGAACTGACGTCACCCTTATTTTAGTTTTCTTAGTGCACACACTGAAAACTCTTTTTCATCATGCACTTTTACCATCCAGTTCAAGTGGCTACTTTAGAATGAGATTAATGATGTCTTAATGATGTTTCACTGTTAAGACACCAACAGACTCCTGGGACATTATCCCAGGAGGCAGACATCATGTAAGTCTCCCAATACATTGTTCAAGTGGTCTTAAATACAATTACTCAGGATAAATTCTACATTCCCAACACAAAAACTTCTAAGATCTGAACGTACTAATGAAAATCCAGATATGAACTTGAATTTCTTCCATTTCCATTCAATACCACAATCCACAGACCAGAGATGATTAAGGAAGCACACCCTCTTACTTTTCCCATCATGCCACTCAGATCATCCAAAAGTAGACTGTACTATACCATGAGCTTTAGCCCACTGTAGGTTCCGTGCCAGAGATTCTGCAGAAGATACGGTTTGTTGAATGGGATCGGTCAATGCCCTCTTCTCAGACAAACTGCTGCGGATCTCCAAAGCTTGCTTGCCTTTGGTAAGGTGACACTTGCCCATATCTACAAATAGGATGTAAAATCTTATTATCTACAAAATCAATGCTGCTGAAATTGTGACTAAATTAAGTACACCACTGCCATGTTGTGTGGTTGCTACGGTTATGCCAGAGTCAGCACGTGAACAAAAACCTCATAGTTTTAGAAGTGTTTATTGCTCAGCTACGCATTCACTTAAGGCTAAACCACCATGCGAGATGCCTGCAGAGAGTCCTGAGAGTTTTGCATGCGTCCTAGTCAACATGCTCACATGTTTTTCAAAACCCGTTGAAGCCATATCAGAGCTCTGATTCAGTAAGGTCCTAACTAAAGTGACATTTCAAGAATGTGAATAATACCATCAGAGTGGATTTCTGAAGAACTGGAGGCAACTGGAGCATTTTAGGGGTCGATAAAGGGGCCCATACTGCTTATTTAACATCATCACTAATGAGCTGGATGACAGGACAGAGCGCAACCTCAGCAAGTTTGCAGATAGATTAAAAACTGAGAGGAGCAGCAGATAAACCAGAGGGTTGTGCTGCCATTCAGAAGGACCTGGACAGGCTGTAGAATCGGGCAGAGAGGAATCTCATGAAGTTCCACAACAGCAAACACCAAGTCCTGCACCTGGGCAGGAATAACCCCCATGCATCAGTACAGAAAGGGAAACTCCTCATCGGAAAGCAGCTCTGCAGAGAAGGACCTTCGGGGCCTGGTGGACACCAAGCTGACCATGAGCCAGTAATGCGTTCTTGTGGCAAATGCAGCCAAGAGGACCAGTGTTGCCAACAGGTCAAGGGAGGTGATCCTTCCTCTCTGGTCAGCACTGGTGAGGCCGCATCTGGAGTGCTAGGTCTACCAGTACAAAGTTGATATGTACATACTGGAGAGAGGGCAGTGAAGAGTCACAGAGATGAAGGGCCTACAACACGTCTCATATGAGAAGTACAAGGGAACTGGAACATCTTTCATAGAGTAAGATGCTGAGATCTGAGACTGTTTAGACTGGAGAGAACGTGGCTCAGAGGACTTCTTATCATCGGTATGTACAAATACTTGACGAGGGAATGCAAACTAGATAGAGCCAGACTCTTCTCAGTCAAGACCAGTGACGGTACAAGAATAAGCACATGCAAACTGAAATAGAGAAAATTCCACCTAACCATAAGAAACAACTTTCTACTCTAAGGGTAATCAAACACTGGGACAGGTTGTGCAGGGAGATGGTGGAGTCTCCATCCTTGGAGACATTCAAAACCCACACGGACAAGGTCCTGAGCAGCCAGCTCTACTTTACTCTGCTTTAAGCAACATGGTTGGACTTGACAATCTCCAGAGGTCCTGTCCAACTTTAATCAGTCTGCCATTCAAGCTTACTCCAATTTATAAGGGCCTCCCTATATTAAGTTCAATTACATTTAAGGGTGACATTTTTGGATAGTTTTGCCCCATGCAGAAAATCAAAACCTATGGTCTGCAAAGCGAATTAAAAATATCCTGGAAAATTTCCATTTATGAGCCCATAAAAAACCCAAAATAACGAAGGCTCTTTATGTGAAACACTTTAAATGTGAACACTCCTTTGGAACATTTTCAAGTGTCATCAGCACACCAATGTTCTCACTCACACCCAATACCTGGCAATACTGACAACAAGGGTTGTCACGTTGCCTGACACATCAGTCTTTCCACTCTGAGTTCAAGAATGAGATAAGTAATAGGTCACACATCAGGGCGCCTACAGCGTGTGACATTAACCTGGCAGTACAGATGGAGCAATAAGAGCCAGTCGTATTTCACAGGACATTCGAGGAAGCGTAGGGAAAACGGCTGCCAGGAGAATCATGACATGTTCTTATGGGGAAGCCACGAAGATGAGGGGAAGAGGAGAGAGAAACCTCAGAGAATACTAACCCACTTACGAACAACAAAGGCAATGACAAAAAGGATGAGAGGAGGAAGAGGGTGAAAATATTTTTGGATATCTATTAATCATAAGTTGAAAGGCTGATTGGTCTGTGATCATTAGCACTTCTAGCCATTATAAAAGTCAATCACTGAACCAGGTATATTAAAGCAGGGGATTGTCCTTTGTAGTGCACTTACACCCTTTGATAAAGAGCAAATAATTATCATCACTATAGCACTCTGAGGTAGAACTCAGTTAATTGTTCAAACAAATGTGGAAATGACTGGTCTATCACCAGAGCTGACACCACAAGATGGAAGAATACTTTTTGTGGATGGACAACTCAAAGCTCCATGAAGAAAGACTCTCAGAACAAATAAGGTGCAACTAAAAACGAGAGCATAAAACTGATCACTATTATATTATAAAGGGATTTGAGCTTCTTTAACGAGCTTTGTTAATGTGCTGCCCAGTAGCATCTGCTTCTTCACAAAAGCTGCTATTTTAACAAAATGCTACAAGGAAGAGCTTAAAACAGTGCCACACATCCACCATGAGAAGAATGGCATTTAAGCAACGAAATTTTCAGTAACGCAGTCTAAGACGACTGTTAGTGCAGTAAGCTGGAGTTCACCTTCTGCAACCTCATCAAGTAGGACAGTAATCTTCTTGTCTTCTAACAAACGGTCCTTCAAGAACTTCATGAAGATTCCATTGGCCAACCCCGACTGCTGAATTTCAAAAGCTTCTGCTCCTTGGCACCTACGAGATCACCAATATCAGACTGGGAAAAACCACTGAAACATCTGCATGATTAAGATCAACATGAGGAGTAAAGTTCGGAATGGGGGAGAGAAACCCTACAATTTGGAAACCAGGTTGTGTCTAAGGCCAGCCTGCTCTTCATGTTCATTAGCAAGCAACTCATCCTGGAAGATTTCACTTCGAATCAAGCCATAGACCAGAGCTGATGCCAAACTGTTTGAATGAGGAGTTTAAATTTCTCATAGAAGACTTCATTAAAGCTCTATCCTACTTCTATTCAACAGCTTTTGCACCTGACTTGAAAACTGACAGAAGTTATTTTGCTTTCTGCTTAAGTAACCTCTTCAAAAAGTTGCAGTTGTAACTTTATTCTGTACACCTAGAGTAAGAAACACAGGGGCCAATCTATATAGTACTCCTCAATAATTCATTAATTTATATTTCTAACACTTTTTTCTAGAAATTTAACTTACATTAACAGAGGAGACACATGAACGAAGAAGGTACAGCACATAGGTTATAGTTCACCAGCTGCCCCACAGTACTTGACCCTCTGTACAAGCTCAAAGTGCAGCAGGTATCATTAGAAATACACAGGACCTAATTCCCTCTTCCCCATCAGCACAAAGAAATTAAAACATTATGGGTCTGAGGGTAAAATTTGCTTTTTTTTTTTTTTCTCCTCTGCGTTTTTCATCTCTAATAAGTAAGACTTAGATGAACAGAGCACTCCTACAAGTAACCATTAGAAAAAGGTGAGGAACACTGACCAGCAGTTTCTGGATTGCTGAATGCAATGTTCTCAGTGGCGTATCTGAACGAGAACATTAAATACTGGGAATCATTTCATACGCATTTCCACACTCACTTAGACTGTGGAATGATTCAAAGAAAAAAGTAAAAAAAAAACAGTATGAGGACACAGAAAGGGATATAGATTACTGGTCCTTTAACATCACAATATTTTTCTGTAAAAGATTAGCTATACAATCTCAGTGGTCACTTCTGGCTTCAAAACCTCTGTGGCATGGCAGGAGAAAAATTTCCTTACGTTGCATATCCAAAAACAATGTTGGCTGTAACCTTCAGAGCATCCAAGATAAGAATTGTGTCATCATATTCATTTCTGCAATAAATGGAAACACAAAAAATTAAAATAACAATTTGCGAACTAATAATGGTAACAAATTCTACAGTTGATCAAAATACTGAAACAGTAATTTTTTAGTGCCCTACAACTCTGGAATGAATTCTGACTGTTGAGACAAAACCCAGCATAATCAACATTCTTCATGAAGACAATGTAAGGACATGGTCAGATACCATGCACTACCCAGACAAGGGCATGCTATATTGACCAGCATAGTGCTTGGCAACAATCTCTTCAAAAATGACTGCTGATAATAGTCATTTTAGGTCATAACAAAAAGTATGTGCATTTTTATTTTATTTACTTTTTTCCTTCTGAAACACGGTGCCTGCATAGTTAACATGAGGCGTATATAGCTGTATTTTCTATTCGGACAGCAGATTGTGAAGCTGAAACGTGCCACTGGTATTTCATTAGCAGTGAAGTTTAGAGGCTCTACGAACACTAAAGCACCAGCAATTTTCTAGTATGAAATACTCCTTAGAGACCAGTTTTCAGAAGTGCTGACTGAAGGGCTGATATCAAGCGCAAGGTTAATCAGGCATAGTAGTCCCTTAACATGGAAAGAAAATAGTATTTTGTTTAGAAAAATCCAATAAACTAGTTGATTTTTAAGCTCTAAATAAAGATACAACATCCCCAGCATAACAGCAGCCCACAAAATCCATGTCTCTGAAGAGTTCTAAAATAAGCACTTCACTGGAGCCCTTGTGTCCAATTAACATGCCTTCCATCAGCTGGATTCTCCCTCCTCCCGTAATGATGAAGATAGCTAATGCTGCAAGGGGCAAGGGTCATTTTTCTTAAGATACCTAATTTCACTGTTATTTAATAAGACTGATGCTTTGTAACTTTTAAACATCAAAAAAAAAGAAGAAATAAATGTCATTGCCTCTTGATTTGAATGACATTTATTGTCAAGGTACGGTGAATTCTCAGCCTAGACCAAAGATGTCTCCTCAGCGTGAAGTCCAGCTTTCTCTCGAGATGATAGAATCATAGAATCATAGAATGGTTAGGGCTGGAAGGGACCTTCAAAGGTCATCTAGTCCAACCCCCCTGCAAGGAACAGGGATATCTCCAACTAGATCAGGTTGCTCAGGGCCTCAGATCCCTTGCGATTCTCTCAAAGTGGCTGTTCAGTTTTATTTGTTCATTTTAAAAATAGTCTCGGTTTTAACCTGCTGCTGCAGTGAATAAACTGAACTTCACAGCTGGTTCCCAAAACTACAGTCATTACACCTGCTCCCCCTATCATGAAGCAAAAACACCCCTCAACCATCCAATGTCACTTGACTATTCACGAATTGTACCTTTTCCGACACATATCCAGTAGGAATACATTCAGTCCCGTTTCTTTTTCCTGCATTAGTTTGAGGATGTTCTGCACACACAGACAGTTTGCAGATCGGTAGGGATTTGGAGCATCAATAGGAACCATGAAACTGTTTCCATAGTTTTCATAGCCATGGCCAGCATAGTACAACAAACCTGAGAGTTCAAACAGACATGTGACTGAAAACAGTTCAAGGGCACATTGGAACATTTCTACAAATGTTAGCACGGTCCAAAACTTCATGCACTACGTCCACACTAGGTGTCTGTGGGAGATTAAGATCATTCACGCTACTCCAAGCAGGTTTTTTTATACTGATATGCCTTTGTCAACACAGGAAGGAAGGGGAGGCAGGGGAGAACAACACAGAGACACAACAATTTACATCAAAAATAAAAAAAAAAATCACTCATGCATGTTTATATCAAATACACAAAGTTAAACATTCTTAAAATGCTCTTAAGTAGTCATGACCTCCAACAGAAATAATCTGCTATGTGTGACATATAACTAACAGATCTGAACAAGGAGCAGTGCCAACTGGAAACATCTCCTCATGTGCAATCCCAAAGCTCCGAGTAGCAGAGTCAGTGCACGTTTCAGAGACAGAAAAAACCCACTGAACAATCTGGATGGATATTTTTATTTTCTTTTTAAATGAGATGTTATCATCTTCAAAATTATTCTTCTTTATTGTTTTTAACTTGCCATCAATAATTTGCAATTCTTAAAAGCACTTAAAAAAAAAACAAAAACCAAAACCACGAAAAACCTTGCTTGCACTATGGGAGCATTTTGCAAGTTTTTAGCTTTGCTGTTTCCTCTATACAGTCAGTTTCTCAATTTGTTTTTGTCTTTTTTATAGGGAGGGATAAGAAATATTCTTACATTTGGAGGGAAAAAAGATTATTCTGTAATCATTTTTGGTGGGACTTCAGAACACATTCCTATTATCAAACAACTCATTTTTAGTTGACTGCATCTACATGTCTTTGCAGTTACAACTCATGACTCTGGTGGACCTACTAAACCATTCTTTGCTTACCTAGACACAAAAGATTATCCCACAGTCATCTCACTCATGTGTCAACACACAATAGTTTACAATATTTTCAGATTTAAAATCTTCAATAAAACATGCAATAGTTTTCTATAAAGAAAACATATCATGGAATTAAAAAAAACCTTTTCTTAACCCTGAAAGAGGGAACTGCAACCTAAGGCTTAGATTTTGCTTGTATGAGTAAAACCATCTAATATTAAAGTTGTATCAATTTGCATTAAGATTAGATGATCTCAGCATTAATAACCTCCACTGCCATAAAATGCAGTCACCACAAGCTCGTAGGATTAAATGGAATTTTCCTATTGTCTGTTCCTAGTGGTGTGGTTTTTTTATCTAAGGCAAGTTCCACCTTCTAAAAAGAATTTTTATTTGTCTATACAAAGCAGTCTATGGGTCAGACCTTCGATTAGTATATAGTGCTGCAGCTGAACAGAAGTCAACAGAGATATGACAATTCACACTAACTGGAGATGAGGTCTTCTTATATCGTTATTCTTACTAAAAATAGCTGTGAAATTTATGTCACTGCAAAACTTAAACATTCAGAAAAAAACAAAGTAAGTCTTACCCTAACATACTAAACCGATCTACGTTTAAATCAGCTTGTGTAGGTAGGTATGCTGGATGTTTCACCTTCTCATCACAGATACCTACAACAAACGACGATACTTCTCTCCCAGCCCTGCACCTCTCCTGAAGGACCACCAAGGTAGAACCATCACCCTTGAATTAAACCTTCGGTTCTCTTTTGCTTGTAAGCTCTCACGTCCTTAACGGCTGCACCGAGAGCCTGCAACCCGCTCCATTCAGCCAACGGCGCGCGAGTTTTCTGGGACACACGCACAGCCGGGAGAAGCAGCCAGCAAGCGCACGGGAGGTGCACGCCAGGATGCACAGTTTCACTCAAACAAAGAGCCTCACCTGCCAGAGTCTTGGAAAACAGCAACCACTTTGTTCAGTTGCAAGTTCGATTTCTGAGGGGCACAGAATTTCAAGTACATGATTAAAAACCTAAACAAATAAAGTTACTATTGGGCTACTTAGAAGATTCCAACGGTTACTTGAGAGCAGGCAGTTTCAAGAGAGTTACAAATGAAGTGCCAAGTGCACGGCTCCATATCAGATCCTAAGTTAAAAGGAAACGCTTAAATCTGATTTCCACAGAGTTTGCATCTGGACCTACACAGAAGTTATATTTGAGATTATCTGTACCTGAGTGTATGTTAGCTGAGTAATTGGACTGACTGAAGGAAACGAGTCTCTAATGCAAAACACGATTTATCAGACTATTTCCTCAACGAACAGAAATAATCTCAGAAACAACAACTACATTTCTTTTATATTGCTGGCAGATGACTCTGCTATGATTATTTGGTGAGTAACTGCAAGAGTTAATATGTTGAGCTCAAGATCAGAAATAAATCTCCGCATACTCGGAGTAAACATGTTTGGAGGGCCTCATTAGACACTTTGACACAACAATTTTAAGTAGGCTCAAGTTCCTCACAGACGTCAGCATTTAAGTGATACCTGTCTCTCTCTCTCTCTCCCTATTTTTTTTTTTTTTTTTTAAAGAAAGCAGCCTATTTTTAGCCTTTAAAGCATATGGGTCTATGCTTTTACCCTTTGCAGAATACAATATTAATTGCACCCTACATTTAGAACAACATAACTAAGACATTAGAGGAGACAGTATTAATCACTTTGTTTACTACTCCTGCTCTTTAGGAACAGTATCTGCAGTGCCAGTAAGCAGGAATTACACAAAGTCGTATCAGGCATCATGAATATGTGTAACAAGGACTAAATGGAAGTAGCCACTATGCCTCTTCTATTTGGACCTATGCTCACTAAAAATGCAATAAATCATTGTTTATTTGTGCACTGACAGCATCTTTTATATGCTTGAAGTCATTAATAGCCACTATCCAGAAAGAACAAAGTGACCATTTAAACTGAAGTAGTTATTGCCAAACACTACCAAAAGAACACTCTGCTTACCTTTCACAAATATCAACTTGCTGGAAAAGCACAACTGCAAAAATATGTCTTTTAAGAGCTTTCATTTGGTGCTGGTGAGAAGCCTTCCAGCACTTTATTTTCTGAATTCATTTCAACAATTACAGAAAAAATTGAGAAGATGCAAGAATCTAAAAGCTGACTCAAATGTATAAGGACATCTGTTTCCCAAGGAACAAAAAAAGAAAACTGCTATCAGAAAGTCTACTAAACTCTACTGCCATAATTAGTCTTCATGTCACGCAAGCTTTAGCTCTGACATAAACGCCCAAATGTCAGATCAGCCAGTTCTGCACAGACAGAGCATCAGGTAACACACCATTAAAAAAGTCATACTAAGAAATAATCTGACCTTGTGTTCCAAATAGGAATCAAATAATCTTCTCTCGGGTGAGTGTTACTATAGGAGTTCTGCCATTTAAATAGGACAACTGGCAGAACTTTTTGGTCTCTGTTCTAAATAATTTCTGGAGTCGTTTATGCAATCTTAGCTTTTAGAAAACTGACAAAAATAGTGGCAGTCAGCAGCAAACTCCTCAAAGCCCAGAGAACAACTTTTCTTACACTCCGAGTCAAGTCATTCGAGGCATTTTCCACACAAGACATGAAGGTTTTGCTCTGTGCATCAACCCCATCACGCCCTCCTGCAGCTAGCACAGCCACCACTTCTGTCTTGTGCTTTGTCCCTCAAAATAAAGTTTATGCAAGACAAGAAATCCCAATATATGAGTAATCATCTAAGAATCACCGTGTATCAGCAGTAGCAATGCACACCAGGCTCAAGCGGTTAGTCATTATCCCAGCAGAAGGCATTTCCTGTGCAGTATGTGGAAGAGAGCTTAAAATTATTATTAACATTCTATTACAGGTATCTTACAAATGGATGTTTGACTCAAATAATAAAAACTTAGAGGGAAAAAAAAAAAGAGAGATGCGTTAAGCACACATCTTTTAGTATGAATACTTTGCTTAATTTGTCCTGCTATAACTTAAACCAATACTGATGAGATGGGACAGCACGATCATTAAAGTGATGCTGTAATTTAGAGGTGAGAGCCTCAGATTTTTGTGAGATGTTATTTTTAAGTCTAAAGAGTTTAAGAAAAAGGAGAAAAAAAAAAAGAGGAATGCTGCCTGCTTAAGCAGCATAGTCACTATCAAGCTTTCCATCTAATGTGCAAAGACACGTAAATTTTATACTCTATAGTCAGACCTTCCACAGAGCTGTGAATCAATAGTTGTACCCGAGTTCTGCCCAAACAGGAACCTTAATATTCAACTCAGTGAAAAGTCTTTATTATTGACAACTGCAGAAAGTCAGAACCTGAAGTCCACAGCTCAGCAATTTCTCAGTTAATGCCTTTCCCTATGCAAGGTATATTCTGCAAAGGATAACATGAATTCCTCTCTGTTCTCTTTTGCTTCTTTAAAGTGCACAGACATAAGAGAACCACATTTTCATCTTACATAAACTTCTTTTCAATTTGCTTTTTGAAATAGAAACCCAGGTTTGCACAACTCACTCTCACTCCCCGTCAAGGACGTTATGAAAAACTCTGTGCTTGCCAGGCCAGCACCACCATACGGAAAGGAAATTGCTTTTTTTGAAAGCAATTCAAAATTCTACTCAGCCTGAAAACTAGGCAAAAAAGAAGAGGGCAAAAAAGAAGAGGGCAAAAAAGAAGAGGGCAAAAAAGAAGAGGGCAAAAAAGAAGAGGGCAAAAAAGAAGAGGGCAAAAAAGAAGAGGGCAAAAAAGAAGAGGGCAAAAAAGAAGAGGGCAAAAAAGATGAGGGCAAAAAAGATGAGGGCAAAAAAGATTGCAACCAATCTATCGAGTGTTGTGTCCTAACTCTGAAGCACAACGTTTTCCTCTTGTTTCTGTACTGCACATTGCAGTCTAACACCTTTGTTGAGAGAGATGCTTTGCTACAATGTCCCGCTCGCCGTCCCCCCAACCCACCTGGTATCAGCGTGCAGCTCACTGTCACGGCAAAGCAGAGACCCCTCTTCCTCTGCTCGTTACAGAGCCGGTGAGCGAGGGCTAAGAGAGCAGAGCAGCCCCTCCCAAAGAGCATCGGAAGGACGGAAATCCAGAAGGAAAGAGCATTCTGCAGACAGCCAGTACAGACAGGGGATGAGTGGAAGGGTCACACCAGCAAGCCCAGAACATGTTCCATGCTCTACTTGGGGCTATTCCCCACCTCCCCAACAGAAACACAACTCAGCAGTCTAAGTATGCGGCGGGATTGGCCAGCCCGAGCTAAGACACAACCTGCAGGCATGGCGAAGGGAGGAGGGCAACGGAACAGCTTACAAAGAAGGTGCTTAAGGGGTCTCCTTGGGACTGCTGACCAAGACCACGTGCAGTCTCACATATTGCAGTTAGCTTTCAACTACTCGCTACTGGCTCATCTCCATAACACACTAGCGCAGGTGACACAGACTCTTGCTCCAAAGACTACTACGAACTAGCACGAGTGACTTCCTGGTACAAACGTGCACCTTCTGCAGCGCACGCTGTCAAACACGCCACACAGACGCAGCAGCTTTTCGCAGACAAACGCACCAGTGCTACCAAACAAAAAAGCGCGGTGCAGTTTTAGGCAGGGCTAAAGGAAAAAGTTCAAATATTTGATCTGTTCTAAAAATAAAGAAACAGTAACATTTTAACCAAAGCCAAAGGATGCACTGGTAGGTGTTTTTAACTTACTTTTCCCATTCTACATAGATGCTATTTACCATGAAGTTTGTTTTGCTGTCACGTACAGTGAGCTGGCAGAGGTAAACACCCGATGTCTGTGCACTTGATACATCACAAAACTGACTTACTTCAGAAGGGGTATCACATGTTCTTACCATATACTCCTTTGTCCAAGAGAAGTAAAAATTCATCCACCGCATTTCGCATCTCGGACTCAGTAAGATCCAGCAAAGAAACAACTTTGAAATCTAGCTGTCTTAGCAAATTGGTCAATTCATAGACATCTACCATCGGAGCCTTCAGCTGAGGGTGATTGCGGTAGCTCATGTTTCCTATTAACAGAGCTACCTTGTCTGTTGCTGCAAAGACAAAGGAAAACCAAAACTATGTTATGTTTATATATTCCATGGGTTCAATACCTCTAAATTTAATTTCTTCTAAAGTGAGAATTGTATCCAATCTCACTTCAGGCACAGTATTTTACATGATTTTAAAAGTCATCCTACACCAACAATACCGCTCAAGTCCCTTCTCATCCAAAAAAAAATTTCAGCATGGTCTGACAATCAACATATCTGAACTGTGATGCATCTCAGACTGGATAATCTGTCAAGAAGTGAGTCACTATCTCTCACTTCTTTATTTTTCCGAAAGCAGAGACAATTACTGAACTCCTCCATGCCAGAAGAAATTTAACAAACATGAAAGCTCTTATGGCAAGTTGCCAAAGGTATGGCCAGTATACTTTCCCAATAACCCCCAATTTTCTTATGCTTCCTAAAACAAAAAAAAAAACCCATCACACACAAAAGACCACTTTCCCTTTTCCATCTCCTATGTCCCGTCTCTCTAAAACATGGTACGTTTAGGTGGAAACTTTTACAAGCCAGACGTGAAAAGTCTTTTTTCTGTTTGTCTTTTTAGTGCTGCTCCAGTTAAAAACAGAGAGATACAAGAAATTTACAAAATTCAGGGTGAAGTCCACTGATATTCTCACAGTCTGAGACACGTTCCTTTTGATTTTAATAAAGTCTAAAGCAATTCTGTCCTAAGTAAACCAAGCAGCAATGAAAGGGGACGAAAGTCACATGAACAGAAACGCTTTAGAGATCACTAGCCTGATTTTTACTCAAAAATTGCACACTAAGTTACAGAAAGGCACTCATTCAAAGCAAGGCATCCCCTCCCTGGTTCGTCACTTCTCCTCTCCAATAGGAATTACTGTCCCACAGCTCTGGTGGCCAATGTCCCAAACCTGCTTCAGAATCAGCAGCCCCGCACAGCCAGATCCAGAGAGAACCTCTGTCCGTGGCCTCGATGTCCAACATTTCAGCTCCTTCAAACAAGGTGTTTTCAACATTTTTGCAGCTGGAAAAACTCCAAGGTCTTGAACAGTGTGAACTCTTTTAAACAGCAGAGACTGAGTGACAGTGGCATACTGCCATTGAAAAACGCTTTTAAAAGTACAAGGTTTCTCAATAATTTAGAAAAGAGGACTGGGTAGCACTTATGCTCCCTCCCACACTGATGAACTTGAAAGAGTGGTGAAATTTTGACAGAGGCCAGCAGCCTTTCCACCTGGTTTTGCATCGACAAGACAACATGCCTGACCACAGCCAAGTCTACCATGTGAATTTAAGAATGAGATTAAAAAACCCCAGTCGCTATTCTACGTAACACACGTATGCTGCCCACCTATCTATGAGCTCCAGCTCAGCATCAGGGGCCCCCACACTGTGCACAGGAAGAGCTGAGCTCGCAGGGCCAGCATACCTTTAGCAGACAGACTACCCAACCTCTTTATCACTTCATTCCAGTATCACTGTCTCCAACTGTGGAAGTGTTCAAAGTAATGGAGTAACACACTGGCTAAGGTCGTGGCCAGAGGAATTTGAAACAGTAAACCGAAAGAGATGAGGAGTTGTAGACGTGCCACCGAGTCACTAAAAATATGAGTGCCCTCACCACAGTTTACTACTGAAAGGGCACACAAGCATTATAAAGGACTACAAAACCACACAGAAGTCCCCTTCCCTGCAGCCACTTACACGCGCTACGGTTACTTCACTAGCAGTGGCAGAATAAGCAATATTCAGAAGCAGCAAAATCCATTTCCTAGATATGAAATACACACATTCGTTACAGCTACAAACTACTTACCAACAGGTCTGTGATTTGACTGTTCTTGTAGATCTGAAATAGATTAAAAGAACAGATTGTCCATAACTACAGTCATAGTTGCCTATGTCAGAAAACGAACCGCATGTTCCATACAGCCACAGTCTATTGGTACTGCTTTGCCTGATACACTACTAGTTTAAGACAAAAAAAAGTACTTTCTTTTCCTTTGGTGGAGTTTTGGGGTGTTGTTTTTTTTGTTGTTTACCTGATTTCCTTCACCGTTGCTCAACAAACATAGCCTAATAATATATGAACAGCTAGTTCTATAAGTTAAAAAATATCAGATGCTTACAGTAGAATTTTGAATCTCACAAACTGCACATCAGCATTTTCAGTAATGTCTGAAACAGCTCATCCTCTCCAAATGAAATGCAGACATGCAAGATGGGGGATGCTTAGCAGGGATGACCATCTCCACGTGAAAATTCTTTTATTTTGCACTTCGCAGAGGGACAGCAGAGACAACGCTGCGCTAAGAGGAACAGGCAAGCAATACACCAAAGCGGCACACTTTGGATAATGTTCCGTATCACGACAGAACCACTTCAGTGACTAAAACCAAGTCTTGGCAAAATACAACATGTATTCAATGTTTAAACCAGGAAATTACATGACTGTTGTGATTTGAGATTTTGGGAACACTGTATCAGGGATAATCCCTTATCGAGCACTACTCCAGATCTACGTTTCTATAATAAGCAACAAACAGGCTTCAAATCACATAAATTCGTGATGGAGCAAGCTAAAGAAATACATGAACTCAACATCTCATGGGTGACAACGAGCCACCTCCTACCTTTTTCACCTCAATCATCTGAAAAAGCAGCAACATACTAAAACTTAGACTTCAAAGAAGCCACAGGCAAGAAAGCAAAAGGTAATTCCTTCTGTATTTGCGTAAGTATACATGCAGTATAAAATAGGAGCTTTGTGTGATTTTTACAAAGATAACAGCAATCCTACAATTCACTATATTCTTCAAGTTAATTTACTGGAACCAGAAAACTGTGCTGCTCTTAACATGATATCTGCCCCTATTAAACCTCCAGTTACAAATACATCCAAATAATGTAAACTATATTCTGTAACCCAGACAAGCTTCAGTGATTTGTAACATAAAACAAACATGCAAAACTGAAGTTCTTCAAAACTTATCACTTACCTGGTTTTTGAAGATCACTCAGATCTTCTGTGAAGAAATACATCAATAAAATAATAGTTTAAACAAGAAGAAAAAAAAAAATCATTAATAAAAATACAATTGTCATGCCATTATTAATAGAAGCCAAATGTTAGAAAACAAACTATGTTTCTAAAATAGTTTTGGCTTTGCATTTCTGTAAATCTAACCTTTCATACGTTTATTCCACATGCAGAGAAGAGAAAATCCTTCACTGATATACTAAGCTATGCTACACACAGCATTATAATATAGTAGATCCCAAAACAAAGGGAGAAACACACACTATGCCTCAATCCCACAGGCATGCAAGCAGCTTGAATGAACAAGGAACAAGATACCACAATCATCCATTTGAAAAATAGATGTTTGAAGGACTGCTGAAAAAGCAACATCCTGAGCAAGAAATCTTACTTCGTAAAGCCACGTGTGTTCAGACTCAGATACAGTTTTCAAACACCCTAAGCTACCGCAGGTCTCACCCATTTACTCTGAGAACCCTGCAAACTCTGGAAAAGAGGAATAATGTATCTGAAGCACCGGAGGTCTCGCAGAGCAGGGCTGCTGCTCGCAGCGGAGCCCTTGGCAGACCTCCTAGGCCACAAAAGCAGGCGCGTACCCCCGCGTGGCGACTGTAGTGACCTGAGGTGGTACTACTGTTACTGTAGTTAGTAGTGGAATGATGTTGCATCCAAGCAAACTGTAGTTTGGGTATAGATCCCCACAGATCATACAGCGGTCACCTTCTGCTTCCAAGGGCAGTGGAATCACAGGTGGGTAGGAGGCTTCTGCACAGCACTCCATCAGGAGCAGCTATGCCATGGCAACGGCTGACACCAAAACGTGTGTCACGTGCACACGAGTGACAGTACACAATCCCCTCACAACATTAAACCTTTCACAAAAGGGCTGAAGGGGAACATCAGCTCTGGTCGAAGTTTGAACAAGAAATGCTGCAGAACATTTAATTCCAAGAAAATTCTACAATTCTATGAAAAAACGGGGTAGGCAGCCATTTATTGTACTTCACAAATGCATTTGTTTCTCCATTGTCGGCTGGTAAGCTGGGGGAGGGCCTGCTGCAAGCTGCCCTACATCTTTACATACGATCCCCTAGATCAGTATCACAGACTTGGCGTGCTCAGTAATCAAGGGATGGTATCAACACTAAAAGGTCATAAAATACTATTCCTCCCCACTGCAGCAATGCAAATGAGAACAAAAATCGTCCCAACTAGGTTGCTGGAAACACCTGTTGCAGGCACAGAGCTGACAGTGGAACTAGCTCCATCCAGCTCTCTAAGGTCACCCACGTTCCTAAACGTAGTCAGTTTTTCTTGCAAGGATGTTGCCTCCTGAGCCCAGCAAAGAAGTCTCAAGATCTTTACATTTCACTAGAAACTGTAAAGACAGAGCACAAAACCAGTGCAAAAATAAAAAAACTTTGAATACCACAGAAGAAGAGAGTAGCTTGTTTTTTCTTCTGTGTGTTCTAGATCATGGTACCGAGGCAAAGAAGAGAGAAGTACATGCAGAGGGAACACGGCATCACACAATTGTTTTAAAATAGACTGAAGCTCTTAACCCACACATGCTTTTTAGCAACATGCTCAACAACCCGTCATCCCCATGAGTAATTTTTAAAAATCAATTCACAACTAAAGATTTACTTTACCTTCCGTGCACTCCACTGCCATAGGTTTCTTTCCTTGTGTTTTAAGGGAGGGGAAAAAAAAATTGGAAGACAATTGCTCTCAGTTATGAGAGTTAGCACACAAAGTGGAAGACGAAGGTCACTTCCAAGCTTCTCTGCGATCTGGCTCATTTTGCAGCAGTATAAATCAGCATTGGCCACCACACTGTATTGCAATTACTACTAAAATTCAGGACTACTAAACTAGAATATTTCTTAGGATAGAAAAGAACTTTTCATATGAATTACGCAATAGTATTTCCAGATAGATCTGGAAACTATACGAACAGATCTTCTCCTTTTAGTTTACTGCAAATACATGCACGCACTGGATATAAGTTATATCCAGCATTTATTCTGCTTGCTATGAATAACCTCACCTGTCCTGATTTCTGAAGGACTCAGTGTAACACAGTTTGTATCACCAACAGGGTTAAACTGTTTTTCAGTTGTCAAAAACCATAAAGAAATCAGCTTGCAATCTGCTGACAAGCCATATACATGCTATCAATGCTAAAAAGTGGTAACATTTCTAGGCTGGCTACCATAAGAACCCAAAGCACTTTATAACTGATAAAGCTCTAAAATTCCATTTGCTGCAAGCAAGCACAGCTATTTGACAAATGGATAAACTAAAAATACAGATGGCATGTGCTTGGCTGAATACTGAAAACTTCTAAAATAAATTCTAATGATAGGGAAGAAACTGAAATCAGCTGACCCATATCAAACCGAAAAACTCCTTACCTATAACGACTTCTATCTTCTTGCTGTCTTGATCTTCCTGGTCATTGAATACGTGACACCAGTATGTCCCTTGATGTTCCACATCCACAGAAGTTACCTACGCAAGCATCGTCACAGTCATTCCGCCAGACCCCAAACGAATACATTTATCAGTTTCATTAAAGTCCACATGCAAGAAAGAGTAAAACTAAAAACAAAACCTAAAACAAATCCAAAAAAGCTGCTGATACCCTCATCCTTCAGTAAGCTGGACAGTACCTGTGTTATAGAAATGCTTTCAATAATTGAACAAAGAATGCAAGTACGTCACACCAATCCAAAATACACTATACCCTTACATCCCTTACATCCCATGACTACCCCCTGAAAGATGTTCAGGATTCAAATTATGGACCCGAGAGCGTCAGAACAGTATGGGCAAGTAAGTAATAGAACAGGAGAAATACTCACAGTGAGCACTTCCATAAGAGGTTATCAAGGCTACAAAGAAGATATTTTCTTCAAGGAAGCTTTATGTGATAAGTTAAAGGCGGTTACACATTAGCCTCCCAAGGCCAGCACTTTGTAGAAACTTACCATGTAGACATTTTTGCTCCCATTTGCTAAGGGAAATCCATTTCTGAACCACTGGTAATGAGGAATTGGATTTCCAACAGCTCCACATTCTAGCACCAAAGCATCCCCCACCGTCAGGTTTTGTGGCTGAGGCTGAATACAAACGCGCAACTTGTTTTCAGGCAAGCCGATGAAGCTCCCTTAAAAAAAAAAAAAAAAAGAAAAAAGGGAGAAAAAAGCAAAGAAAGGGTGAGACAATCTAACCACACATGGCTTAGTAAGAATTGACAGCTTATGGCCACATCTTCCTGTCACTACAGACTGTTGCAATGAAATGAAGTTACTTTTCCTTTAAGAGTACGCTAAAAATGAGCAGCAATGGCCTTCTAGTTCTTCAGTTGAGAAGTAAAAATGAATGCACATTAAATACACCCTAGAAGTAAAAAAAAAAAGCAAATCCTTCTTTGCATTACTTATTCCTGCCTGTAGGATTATGAAGCCTCCAGAGAAAGCAGCAAGTACAAAGAAGAGCAGTTCCTGAAGGACAGACTAAGGACACAACCTGTGCGCAACTGTGCACACAGGAGTACACCCGAAATCACTTAGTTTTAGCATATCCCTGTTCTTCTCATTCTGAACTGAGCATCAAACCTTATGGCAAACATCCTAAAAAAGCCCAAAGTTAAAAACAAACACCGGCCACTGGCATGTCCCCACATAGAAAGGTCTTTGGGAAAGAAACCAAGCCCTCTTTCACAACTGTGCAAGAAAACAGGGACCCACGTTCCTCTAACAACTGGAGCACAGACTTTCAGAAGACAGTGTTTTTGCCACTCACCATGAGATGTACCCTGGAGATCACAAACTTCGAGTCGTGCCCACCGGCTGAACACAAAGGCAGATTCACTGTTCACTCGACAGATGTAAAAGCCGGAATCGTTTACATTCACCGGATTCAAAATCAGCTCTGGAGAATTGCCATGGGCAACCTGAATTACAGGCGAACCAAGAAATACTTAAATTTAGAATGACTTACTCTAAACCAGGATCAAACATTAGAATATTTATTTCAATGTCCATAACGCCAGTGTCAGTTCCTTCACCTACTTGAAACTTTTGGATAAGAAAATCTTGTTCTACATATTTAGTAGCTCAGAGAAAGGCTTTCTTCCAAAAATAATTCATACGCCTCTATTTAAGAGAATTCTGAGCTTTTAAGCCAGTTGAAAAGCTCTTCCTGAAATTAATAATTTTTACCTTTCTCCACAAATAACTCCGAATAATTTCTTAAGCACTACTTCAAACAGCATGTGTGCTACATTCAGCTCCAGTCTTAATCAACTGTAACCAAGAAATTGTAATGTTCTTTCTATATACTACATCTATAGTTTGACTGCAATGAGCAGAAATGACTGTAATCATATTATTTCAAGTCATGTTCTAGGTGATCTAGACAAACTTTGAGAAAGGTGTAGGAAACGAGTTAAAAATGTCACGTCCTAACAGCAATTTAAAATACGATAAATTATTGCATTTTTAAAAATAGTACTTAAAATAACATGAAGAAAAAAGTGCATTCATCTTGTAGAAAGACAACAAGGGGTTGGGCTAAGCGCTGCCATTCCAATTCCAGAGATACCAGCTCACATGTATTCCAGTATTTTACTGAAGACGACTGTGGAAGCACCAAGTACAGGCCTTCAACCATTCATCCTCAGGAAACCAGCTTCCATGTGTCCAAGACCAACGGCAGTTGGCATTTGTTCCAGCGTGGCAGTTTCTCAGTGGCCTGTGTTAAACTTCTCGGTAGGCTGAGGGACAACTACACTTCAAGTTTCCTTACTGTCACATTCCAAGACTAGCCTCCAAGGATGAAGTGGTCTGAATATAAGGAACCATCTTACTGTTTTAGCACATTGATAGGGTCATTATGTAACATTTCTTACACTTCTATTTTTATTAGTATATATAGCAATCTTCTCTCATTGTAAATAAGAGTAACAGTCTTTAAAAAACCCAAATATTCTTAAAAAACACAAGTATCATCCAAAATCATTACCTATTATTTTCACCATTTAAAAAACCCCCCTACATTCCATATCAATTAGTACCTCTTTTTCCTGCTTGAACCACTGGTAATGCACAAATGGGTGTCCCGTTGCCCAACAACATAGCTTGACAACCTGACCAGAGACCACCACTTGAGAGTCTGGCTGGACAACAATCTTTATACCTTTAAAAAAGAATTCACATATTGGAAAATCATTAAGAAATACAATTCCACAATTTCAATTTGTATTTAAATTGTCCTTTGACCAAAGAAAGTTTCTGTCATTAAATACACTTGAAAATAATTTGTAGTGTGCATACATGCATTTCCAACTAGTTATATGACTTCAAGACATTCAAAATTGTCTTCCATCATGCAAAATGCATCCTCACATTGATCAGTTCTCTACTGAGTTTACTGAAGATTTAGAGTAGTAGATCATTCAGACATTTCGGTTTCAGGATACTTCAATCCCTCGTGCTCTCCACTCATTAAAGCAAATAATGCTTCCAACGGCATCGCAGATCCCTCCCAGTTTTAAGAGTTTGCTCACTCCTAACAATTTCTTTGAGTTGTTAATCTTCAGATTAAGATTAGGCACAGCCTGAGGGATGGATCAGAACAGTAAGAGTTAGTTTAACTACACAGTGTGTTTTTCTACTATTCCTCATGCAACCTGATAAACTGAAACACAGGTTTCAGCTTTATGCCTTTGACTCCTGCAGAACACAAGGCTGGGGTTTTCTTTTGCCAATACGCAAGGTAAAATTTTCCACTTCAAATTTTAACTGTCAGGAAATAGCATGAGCAAAATTCTGACACTGGTCTGATATGATCCAGTTATTTTCTTAACCTAGACCATCCCAGAGATCTTGTTACAGCATGATCCCAAAACCAGATCCACTGGTATAACCAAGGTCATCAGAAGAAGGTGGGGAGGACGGGACACAGGGGGGATGGAAAGGTCAACTGCAGAACAGAAAGTTTAACCTCACGTTGCTGTCAAAAAATACCTGGACCTATGATCAAGGTGTTCACTTACCTTACTGAGCTGGTAAGTCATCAAGAAAATCATTAGTTTAAAGCATTACTTGCTATGGATGGTAAAATGCATTTAACAACCCCAGTGGGACCACAAGCAATACTACACAGTAACAGCTAGTTCCTGCAATAGCAGTGCTGTGGGTTAACCCCGGTGGGCAGATAAGCACCCCAAAGTCCCTCACCCCCAGTGGGATGGGGAAAGAGGGAAGGGAAGAATAAACACAAGAAAACTTGTAGGTCACAACAAAACAAACAAACAAAAAATAATAACAATAATAGTTTAATAAGAGAAGGATGAGTAGAAGAACAGGAAGAAAACAAAACAGAACAAGTGAGACAAAGGCACTCACTCACCACCTCCCGTGGGCAGACTGATGCCTACCCAGTTCCTAAGCAAAAGATGGCTAGGCCCCCCGAAATTTCCTCTTCTCCCTTTTACTGCTGAGCACGATGTTATATGGTATGGAACATCTCTTTGGTCAGTTCAGGTCATCTGCCTGACTGTGTCCCCTCCCAGCCTGCTACACACCCCCAATCTATTCACTGCGGGGAGCAGAGCAAGAAACAGAGAAAGCTTTGCTGCTGTGCAAACACTGTTAGCAGAAGTTAGAACACTGGTGTGTTACTGGTACTGATTTGGTCAAAAATCTAAACCACAGCACCACATGAGCTGCTATGAAGAAAGTGAATTTTATCCCAGCCAGGCCCCATACAACCAGCGACAGAAAAAGCACAGAAATAGTGAACGGTACAGAGGCACTTCCTCACCATTTCCTTACTCTCAGGAACGAACAATCAGATGCAAAATACATACATATACTAATATTTTTTTAATTATTTTTTAAGAGTCAGTCTAATTTCCCTGTTTTGAGAGAAAGTAGTTCCTTCTTTATAGTTTAATGAAAACACACTGCAGAAGCTGAAAATGGTACAGTAGTAGTATTGCAGATGGATGGGGGAATAATCTTACAGAACAGTATAGAGTAAACCAGAAGCTGTGTAACAAAATAACCACAAAGAGATTGCAAATATCCTGGTACAAGCCTCAATATTATCGTTTGTTCCAAGCCTTCTTACTACGCTCTGGCAGGAGTTTTCTTTTTGTCTGCTTTTTTCCGCCCTCATGTTTAGCAGCTTAGCTGCACATCAGAACTTTTTCCTAACAGGGGATGTTTGAGGAAAGAAACCGTAACAATTTGATCAAGAGGCTGAAACCTGAGCAGAAACCCATGTGGTCAACGGACTGAAACAGAGATCGCATGACATTTGGGAATCACGTCATCTTTGCCGCCCAGGGAAGCGGGCTGTATGAGCTTTCTCCATGCACAATCTTATTCCAAAATAGTTGGTCACACAGGCAGCTACTTCAAAGTAGCTACAGGACCTGAAAATTCCCTGACCCTCCTTCTCTAAAGTAGCTTCCCTCTATACCGGATCCCTGAAGATCGCTACCTCAGTTCCCCATTTAACACTTCCCCTGCTGTTGTGCACAGTCAAAGGCAGTGGTTAAGTACAGGTTTTGAGCATCACAATCACCTAACATTAACCAAGACAAACTGGAATTATATCATTTCCCCTTAAAGGACAGAAAAACTGAGAGGACTTGCTCTTTCCAAAGACTTCCACTTCTATAAAAAACTCTCCTGATTTGCATCACTAATGTCTCTTAAGAAAGTAGTTGAGAAAAACAAATTCTCTGAAAGATTAGTATTTTGCACTCCTTAGAAGCATCACAAACATGTTCTAAGAAATCTGATTCATAATTTCTTCACAGTTCCATTTGTTTTTCTGCCATTCATTCAGCACTACACGGCTACTTCCTGTAAGCATCACAGAATTTAATGGTTCAGAAAGACAGCCTTCTGGCTCAATTTTCTGAATGATCACAAAGATACAAAATACTACTTTGATTTTCCTTGGCAAATGCAAAGCTCGAATCTTACCATCGAGAATGGCAAACTGACGTTTATGATTACCAGACTTTAAAACACGCAGTGCAAATTAAGCACTCGTAATCTTAACTGTAACCCAACTGTTGTTCTTGGCTTACACACCAGCAAACGTTTTCAGTCATTTCTGGAAACTTGGCCTCAATTACTCACACTCAGACTGAAGCGCCTAAACTGCTGCAGTAAGAGACCTGCCTGCAGAGAAAAAAACACCTCTCTGATCGTTTCAATCACCACAGCTCCAAGGCTGCACAAGGACTAGACTATAATACCACAAATTGCATATTAAGCCTTTTTTTCTTAGCCTGAGAGAAAGCTCTTCGCATTTCGTTCATTTGCAGAAGTTCACAGCATGACAAGACGAAAAATGAGAAGAAAACGGACAGAGACATGACCCAAGGAACATGGTGCCTAGGCCTTCTCACTATCAAAAAGGAGAAGTTTTAAAGTTATTATTACTACTATTTTGTGTCTTTATAGGAAGATCTTCAGTGGAGTTAATCCACTGTGACAGGTAAGTGTCTAAGCTCCGAGAGATAAACAAGTTCTACAAATTGGTTCTGAGTCCGATTCTCCAAGAGATGCTTTGTACTGCTGCAAAGCGATGTCCCAGAAGCTTTTGTGACTTCCTAGTAGGCTGAATTTCACCACATCCTGAAGGAGAAGGACATAAAAGAGGGTCCTGGTTTTGTACTATAGCAAGAAGCACTTGGTCTACAAGGTCTTACCTGTGCATTCCCTTGTGTTGCCCCACTCAAAAGACTTTTTGCAAAGAAGCAAGTTGAATGTGTTGGCAGAAAATAATCCAGTCCTGTCCTAAGTTAGTCTGTTTTTCTGTCCAATTAGCAAGTTGGACTGGATCCAACATGCACCAGAACCAACACTAATTGGACTCTTCTCCTTCAATTAGGGTAAGCTATGAAACGCACTTAACAAAACGTGCACCCCAAACAGATGGCTGGCAACACTATTTGTCTTTTTAACTCAACCATTTCAGTCCTATAAGCATCTCCTAAAGGCATAGCTTGACACAGAACCCAAGTCAGCAGAGGGAACGACAGCACCTGTTGTATCCATGCAGCCAAGTCCAAGTCTACCACAAGCCTGCTTATCTACGTGGCTTACTTTTCATCTCAGAATCATATGAGCTAATTACTGTGGTAATCATATGAATACCAATTACTAGAATTCAAACACTAAAGCTGTTTCTTTTTTTTTTTTTACTGTTGAAAACAAACACTTCAGTGTTTCCAGTGTAAAACACACAGTCACAGTGAAAGCACAAACCAATACTGACCTGAATGGCTGAGACACTGGAGAGCCTCTGTATGCTCCAGGGCCTGCAAGAACTCCACAAGCTCCACCACAGTGACACCACGATCTCCCAGTAGTTTCAGGAGACTCCAGCTGGGACTTCCTTCTGGCTCCAGCACTTGGAGGGAACACTGTTCTAAATCCAGAGGGCTACAAAATAATACAAGAAAGACATGGCATAGACCTTTTTAGTACTTTTTACTCTGCTACTTTCTGAGGAAAAATCACCAGTAGGCAAACAAAAAGATTAAAAGAAAAAACAGACATGGGAAATTCCTAGCAGATTTGGACATATTTGCAGTAGTTTCTTCAAGTTTTAGAGGTTGTACAGTGACACCTCCACAAATAGAAAGTGGTGAGTTGCATGCTACAAAACATGAGATGCTTGTACCTTACAATTCTGACCAAATATATTAAGAATTTCTAATTTTTACTTTTTAAAGTCTCAGCAGAAAAACAAGTACAGCACCTTTCATTTTCATGTGACTAATTCAGAAGCGGTAAAGAGTGAGCCAGAATCTAACTTGAAAATTCATGAAGACTTTGATTTTCAGAGTGGTTGTTAAAACAAGTGACTGCTACAGCTTAACTGATGCACACATCTACTGCCACAGCGCAGTTAACTGCTTCAGTAAGCTCCTCTCCATGTATAAACATGCATACTTTAAAATTCTGATCATAAGTCATCATGTACTTTCAATCACAGCAGAGTAAGACAACATAGACAACAAGGAAACGAATACAGCTACGGAAAGCAAACGTAAGTTTGTGTATTCTCACTAAAAAGACTCATCAATGTTTCTTTCATTAAATCACAGTGCCATGCAAACCTCGAGGTGAGATATTTTCACTGGTTGCGTAGACTTTCACAGTATTTTGCTGGATTATACAGAGGAACAAACATAGCAACAGGCCCTACAGAGGGCTCACACTGCAGTCCTCAGGTTCTATTCCCCTATATTAACAGCCATTAAAGAGAAAGAACACATCTTCATAATATGCATTCAATGCTGCACTTGAAATGCCTCATTTTTTTGAGATATCACCTTCTAAAAAAACAGTCTTGAAAAGCCACAGGAAGTCAAATGATCAGGAAGCAATCTAAAGAATGTGACCTGGGCAGAAAAAGTTGAAGAAAATGAATACGTTTACCCTAATATAGACACGAGCAGCTACAGGGTACAGCCAGCAAACGCTTCCCACGTTCCTGTCCCGGGCACGCAGTGGGCTGCACTGGCACAGAGCAAAGCCGGGTGAGGTGCCCGCGGGCCCAACCACGGCCCGCAGACTCGCACCGCGGTGCTTCCTCGCCGGCAGCCCTCGCACGGGACGGAGCAAGCCCCTTCCCGAGGCGGGCGACGTGCCCTCCATCCCGCCTGCCCCAGCGCGGGGCCTTCGGCGGGGCGCTCCCCTCCTTCGGGCGGACGAGGCGCGGGCTGGCGGGGGGACAGGCCGGCCGCCCCCGGCGGGGTAACCCTGCCCGCGGGCAGGAGCGGCGGCAGAGCCGCAGCATTCGGCTGCCGGTCTTCGCTCGAGTCCGGGCTCGCAGCGGAGCCGGTACGCAAAGACAAACCGCACCGGCTTCACCCCCGCTGCCCGCCGCTGCCTTCGGGACCGACGCCGCCCTCGGCCGCACCGCTCGCGACCCCCTGCGCCTTCAGCAACAGGCACGCTGCAGCGCGGCCTCCGGGGAGGCTCCGGCAGGGACCCCCGCCCTCGACCCGCGCTGGCACCACGGCCTCAGCCCTCGCTCTGCCGAGACGCCCGGCCCCTCCGGCGGGGCCGCGCCACACGAGCCCCCGGCCCCCGCCAGCCCCCCACCGCCGCTGGGGCCGCTCCCGCCCACCGCGCAGCCCAGGGCCGGGGCCACCCCCGAGCCTCCCCGCGCCGGCTGCCGCGCTCCTCGCCCCTCCCGCAGGCCGCCCTCACCTCAGCCGGACTCTGCCGCGGCTCCCCGCCCGCTGCGCCAGGTCCCGCCAGCCCTTGCCGGGCGCCGCGCGGTCCAGCAGCTCGCTGAGCCTCCGGAGCAGCGGCTCCGCCAGGCGACTGAGGGGCAGGGACCCCGGCGTGCTCCGCACCGGCTCCGCCATCGCCGCTCTCCGGCCGGCCCCGGCCCGCGCGGGGCGGCGCTCCGCTCCCGCCCGGAAGGCCGCGCCGAGCGCAGCCGCAGGGCGCGGAAATGGCCCCGCGCCCTTTCCAGACAGGGCCCCGTTATGCCCGAGCCCGGCGGGCCTTCCGCAGGGGAAAGCTTTCCTCCGCCCGGGAGTGCGTGCTGCCGCGGTCCTGACGGCGCGAGGGAACGCCCCAGGCTTTTGCTGTGCCCGTCTTTTGATGGAAAAGTCGAGTGTGTGGCTTCCAGGCCAAGAAGCGGCGCCAGCAGCTCTCCTGTCAGAGGCAGAGGAGTCGCGCGGGGAGACAGAGCGGGAAAAAGTCGCACAACGTGGGGGCCGGCGTCCCACCCCAGGAGAAGCGGCTTTATCGAGCTGCAGCCCGCGCAGCGCTGGCTCTTCTCTGGGACACCAGCTCCCCTTCCCGCCCGCTGCCCGCTCCCAGGCGAGCACTTGCCCAGCGTAGGGGCCAGGGGCCTTCTGTGCCTGTTAGCGAGGAAGAGGAGGTACTGCTCAGGAAGAGTCTCCCAGGGAAAGACGTTTCCAGGGCTGCTCTCCATTACTGCTAGTGGACAGATGAGTGTGGCGGTGATCGGGGGAATTCTTCTCTCTGGAATGACAGCTTGCTCAAGGCGTGCTGAAATTGCCTTAGAAAGTAATTTTACTAATGTTTTAATCATTCAAATGTGGCTGCCTCTCTCTGCACTGTGTTTCGTGTGACGGCAGCTCGCCGTGCCTTCCCAGTGCGCGAGCTGGGAGTTGGGCAGCTGTGCTAGCACAGCGCTGGGATCAAACTGGGGAGTGTTGTCTCGTGGGTCGCATTGCACTAGTGGAAACAGGCTTACACCTGCTTGGAGCAGATGACAGTATAGCAGCTTTCCTGACTTTCATGGAGTCCAGAATCTGAAAAACAAGCCGTTTAGTTAGACTTGAGGAAATTGCCTTGAGTGGCTTTTCCCTGCATCATTAACCAATAGTTTATTTCTCCTATTTTAGGTGCAAAACTAATCTGCATGGCAAAATGGACACAGGTAAGACAGTGAATTTGGCTTCCTGATGATACGTAGTTATCCACTATGTGTATGACTTAGCTGCTAGAAAATCGGGCAAATGCCTTTTACCCACCTCAGCCTATGGTCTGTGCTTGTTGGGTGTCTTCCTACAATGTCCAACAGTTAAACTACCTCAGATTGAACATGGTTTTGATTCCTGGTCTCTCATTTCCTTGGGGATTATTTTTACTATTAGGCTATTCCATAAAACGTAGGTATCTCTGCTGCTATTCCTGAGTGAGGGTGGTTGTAGGTGCTATATTTGTTGCTGAACACACCAGTTTCCTATCTCGGTGTAGATAACACTGGGAGCGAGAAGTATTTAGCACGGTAGTATCTCATAACCAGTTTTAGCTGCGCTTTCAGCAAAATGCTCAAGAAAAAACTTGGCACAAAACTTGCATTTCAGTCTTTTCTAGATCCCTTGAGCTCAGAGCAGTTTGTGCAATTCATTCAAGTTCCTCCTGTGTGAGACTTGAATTCTTGGGAATACTTTCTTACTTCAGGATTCAGTTATTTGCTTGTGAGGAACGTGAATCATTAGGTGAATTATTACATAGTGATTGTTAAAAGTTCACTATCCACCTTCGGCTTCCTCAACCTACTTGTTAGGGATCGCAGATTTTCTCATGTTCAACAGAACTTGTGTGTGCTTAACTTCAAGCAACTAACAAATTCCCAAAGCACCTGGCCAAGCAGTTAAGCATGGGCTTTAGAAAAACAGCCCAGTGCTTTATTGTGAAAAGCTAAGGCCAACACTTCCTCTCTCGCAAGGCCACGAGGAAATTCCCGTGGACTTCTTTGGAAGTAGGATGTACCCTCTCATCACTGCCAACTCTCTCTCTCTCACTCTTCCTCTGTCTGGCTGAGGTTTTCCCAGGAACAGCCATCTGCTGCATGTAATGAAATAGTCTCTCTTAAAAGTCAAACTGCTCTGTGATCGGGCTCACTACCCTAAGGTCACACTAGCAAAACAACACTGCAGCTTTCAGCTGGCCTCGCAGCTCTGAAACAACATGTATAAATTGAATGTCTTCTGTCTCGTAACACAGGGTCAAACCACAGGCCTGGCCCGCTTCTAGAGCTTAAAGATTAAGAGCAGTCAAGGGTAAGTGCGCATTTATGGTTTAAGAGGTCAAATTGTTTATACTTTTAAAAATACTCGTCTACTTTTTTCTCCTGTGTGCAAATAGAACGCGTATCATAAAAGGTACGTAAACGAAGAAAAGCAAGTTACTTTGTTCTTAATGCACTACATGAATATAGTGATTTATGCAGTTATTGAACATGAAATAGGATTTGTTATTTGCTTCTGCTGCAGTATAGTCATTTTTGCTCATCTTGACAGATTTGTTTTAAACGTGTTGTGTTTAGAATTCTGCTAAATGTTTCTGAAATTATACTCTGGTACTATTTCTACTGACTTTCAGCAAGACAAAATTGCAAAAATGGTACGGAAGCAAGCTTCCTTCTCTAAAGAATCTGTAAGCGATACTAGGTATCCTGAAATATGCATTTTATTCTTTCTAAATATATATTGCATGGCCTAATACTCATTAGGTAAAAATTTTCTCCATTCCTGAGAAAAAATCTGGTAATCTGGTAGCGTGTAGATGATTATCAGGCTAGATGCATGAATTGCTCATGCTGACAGTGTCAGATGCTTGACAAATGTTAAAAATAGATTAAGACAGGTCAGTGTGAAGAGTTGTGCTGTGATTGCTTATTTTAATTACTCTATATTAAGGTGCTTGTTAGAGATACGCAGAGCCAGCCAGTTATCCTTCTTACATTTCGCCAAAGAGTTACAGCAGCGGTGTTTTCGTTATGCTGGGGTGCTCTTTGAAACGGGTAGCACACTAAGGGAAAAGCTCTCCAAAAGCCTCCGATGTCGGAAGTTGAAGAAACACCATCAATATATTGCAGTGTGTTTGGCAAGGATGTGTTTTCCAGACATCTGCTTTTTGACCAGCCCAAACTTCTCTGATGTGTTCCTTATCCAAACCTTGTTAATACAGTAGATACACGATAATTGGTTTAGATAATACAGTATTTTGCTACTTTGATTTCTGACATTACACGCTCTTTGACAAGTATGCTACTCTAAATGTTTGATTTTATTGTGGTGTTTTGAAGGATTTATAGGAGAAGAATATGGTTATAGTTACTGTTTCTGTTCCAGCATTAGGGATTCCAGACAGAACTGAGTCGGACAGAACTCCTGTGAGATAGAGAAACAAATAGAAAATGCAGTCATTGCAAATCCTTGTGTGCATGGGTTCTCCCTGCTCTTACCTCATCAAAGGTTAGACTCTGTAGTCTCTTCAAGTCTTTCTCCCATCTTGTTCAAAGTAGTGTAGTTCTGTTTTCTTATCACAGAGATGAGATTCAGCACAGCGCTCTCTTTCCTACCAAAAAAACCTGGCCAATCAAAACCGTGACAAGGAAATAAAGAACTTCCTGATAAAGAGCTTGATCCTGATATAGGAGAAGTTCCCTCTGCCCCATGGAAACAGTTTCTAGTTCATAACTATTTCCCCTATCTTTCGTCAGTCCTGATTTTAAAACATACTTATTTTATCAGGTCTATCAAATTTAAAATAGTCTGTGAAGGTTCCTTCCAACCCAAACCATTCTATGAATTTATACTTAGAGAAATAAGAACATCCAACAGGTCTGTAGGGGCTAATCTGCTCAAATTCCCGTGCTTTGCAGGATGGTTTTTAGTCCAGGACCTGTACTGTAACTGACTTCACCGTGAAGGACTTTCACCTGTTTCTGTAAAACGTACAAACCTGAATGGCTGCTTTGAAGCCAGGAGAATTCCACACAGGGTGGAGTTGAAACTCCTGCTTTAGGACCTGGGCCTAAATCCAAGTTACTCGGAAGAGCGACTTTGGATCAGACTGGTGCTGTAGAATCATCTGCTGGGGTTTTTTGTTGTTTGTTGTGCTTTGGGTTTTGGCTTTGTTGTTTTTTTTTCATAAACTGCTGATGTATATATTAGCAATTGGCATCTACTCTTCTATTCGAAAAATAACTGCAATTCTTGATGTTTAATTTAGTAAATCTACAAAAAGGCAGCAAACGCTTCAAACCAAGTAATATGATTGCTATTGGGAGGAAACCTGCTCACTTCGGTTTGTAAATTGAACTTCTGACCCAGAGATAGAATGTGTGACAAGTCATATTTTGTTTTGATATAATTATAAATGTAGTTATCTAAGTAGAATATAATTACATTGGCTATACCCAAATAAATCTTTCTAGGTAATATGTGTTGAATTATGGAGACGTCATTCCTGTGCATAATTTTGTTAATTAGCACGTCTTCTTTGATAATAAAAGAATAATTTATTTGAAATATTACAGAGCTTGGGTTGAACTCTGCAACAGTTTTGTGCACAGCTTAAATACTTTTTCAAAATATACAATATAAAAGCACCTTGCCTGTGGCATTTTATTTAATGTTTGTACGTTACTTAATTTTACTTTTGAGTTCATTTCATAAAATTTCAGTAGAAACTGTATGAAATGAATTTTTCTGAAAATTGTGACACTCATCAATTTTTCATCTATACTGTGTGTCCTCAAGAGAACGAGAGATTTATTGAGAAGCTGGGTAGGAGTCCTCCCATGAAGGCTGCCCAGGAGGTCTCGTAAGAGCACAAATCTGCTCTGAACTGCAGTGCTGGAGTTGCTGGACTAATACCAATGTGTCTGAGAGCGCTGCCACTTCACCTGTCGTGAAGCAGTACTCAAAAACCACACCAGGACTCAAGAAATTCATGAGCTTTGACTCAAAAATCATGTGGCTTAAAAATAATACAAATAGATAGACGTCTTTCTATATTTCTTTTTGTTTTAGGACATTTATTTTTCCTGTTTTCAAGGTTTCTTCTCTGTTGTAGTGGCTGGTGGTTTAGAGATGTATTTTTCTGGAAACTGAAAATGTAGATTTTCATATTCTTACCTGATGCAAGAACCTTCAAAAATACATCCTTGGATTTTTGATTAACACAGAGAATCAGTATAATCCTTTTGCAGAAACAACAGCAGGAAGTACTCAATGATTCAACCACATATTTTATATTACTCGTGGGAATGACCTACAAAAAACGGGATCTGCGTTGCAGGTGGACTTAGGCATTTGTAAGATGTGTGTGTAGAAGTTCAATGAAAATTAATCCTTGACCAGTTAAGCACAAGGGATCTCGCAGATTTCGTGAGGCTCTGCAAGTGTGGGCAATGGCAGATAAGTTACTGAAGATGATCTGTGTGATCTAAGGCTACTGCAAACACACATTATTTATGTCACTACCCGTTTTTCTTGTGTTTTCAGGTATCTCAGACCCAATGTGAGCCTGGTACAAAGAGACCAAAGTATTGGTTGACAGAAGGATGTTTCTTAATATGAACCGTAGGAGGATTATCAGTTTCATTCCTCCCGTGTTGAGCTGAGATAACCCTCTGCGTGGGCTAAGGCAGGTTCCTTCCCACTCCTTTGTGCTGCCGTGGGTGTAAAGCGGAGCGTTTGCGGGACACGGATGGCCATACAGAGGTATTTGTGCCCTGGGCAGCTTTCAGATGTGCCCAGACAATGCTCTGGTGGTCGGAGCACGTTTACGTGTGTTAATTGCAGTGCAGTACGAAGGGTTTAGGCATAGATCGGGTGCCCATTGTGCCAGGCGGCGTGTGAACACAGAGTGGTTCCTGACCCAAAAAGCTGGTGCCGTAACGATAAGGAGATGGACAATACGTGGGATAGACTGACAGGTCCTGTGAAAGAGGGGGAGGAGGAAGTGCACCTGAAAGATAGGGATAAATCCTGCTGAATACAGGTGTGGGCTGAGCAGGGCTGTACAGAGGACAGAGATTACGTGATGAATAGACAACAAGAGAAAAAAAGCTTCAGAGAGGTAGTAAAGGGAATCTTTTCCACTGACTCTAGAAGAAATGAACCCCAGAGAAAGACACAAATTTCCTCCTGGACTTGTAAAATGCGTAAGCTTTCTGTAGAAATAACCTCTGTGAATGTAGAATTGCTTATAAAGGAAAATTTCCGTTTTGGTTATAACTAGATAAAGTAGAAAAAAAGAAGTGATGCAAGAGAGGAAAATTAATGGCCACTTTTTAAGTTTAATCAGATTTGTATATTTTTGTCAGTTAAATTTTTTTTTGCTGACATTGGGATTAAGCCCACCGTTCCTTCTGAAATCATAGGAAGCAGCTTTGGGTCCAAAACTGCCTGCAAAATGGCTATTACTAAAAGTTAAACTCACTTAAACACTGTCCCTTCTGTATTTAAGTGCAATTTTTCAAAAATGTTTTGGTCTCAGGTGGAATAAATGATCAAATATTGAACGCTTTTTATTTTAAAAATACGTTTCAATTTGGGAAAAACGTTGGCATTTTAGTGAGAATAAATTTGAACATTCAAAATTTGTATTTAGAATTGGAATTTCAGACATTTTTTGCACTATTAACAAGTTTTTCAAAACCAGTATGGAATTATAATAAAGTATGAATTTTAAATAAAAGGCATTTTTGCCTGAAAATTTACTTGAATTTGTTTGATTGTATGTTTTCCTTAGAGACATGCTGAGGGATTGTTTTAGCCATTTTGATGCTTTTTCTAGCCATTCTTTTACATAATGTTGTCTGAAACTGATTGTTTTTCACAAACACTTTGTTTCCTGCCATAGAAGGATTTTGGTGAAGCATCTACAAATGTCTTTACTGCCTGTTGCTGCCCTGTTAATCTGACTGTTCCAGGTTGTTCTCAGTGCTGGATTTCGCCTGCATCGTGTCCAACCACAGTTTTTAGGTTACTATTTTCTCGCTGCTCTGGCTTTGTTTTCCCTTATCCTTAGCTCCTGGGGCATTAAGCCTAGGCCACATCGGGCCCTGGTAATGTGCGTCTGGTTTTCGTGGTGGGAGTGGAGCCCGACCTGAGAGGCGGGTGGAGGAATGGGAAAGGGGAAGCCAACGTGTTCAGGGGTAGTGAAGGGGAACTTCAGACTGTAGGTGCACAGCAGTGGTGATTTGTGCCTGAGGAGTGATCTGTCACGGAGGGCAAGAAGGCCCAGCCGAAAAAAGGGTTAAGCTGGCTGGAAGCAAGAATGCCAGAGACCCAGCTACTCCCAGTAAGGGAGTGAAGTGTCCCTCAGTGATGAGATAAGACCCAGCACCGTGTGTCTTGTAGCCATGCTGCAATGTGAGCACTCAGGGGCCACCTTTGGGCAGCAGGGCTGAGCTGGGGGACGGACCCACAGCCGGGCTGAGGTGCCCACGCAGCCGCTCTCGGGTCGGTGCTGGTGCCAGTGTACATAAGGAATGGGCTCCTGGCGATCCTTGCAGACCCGTCATGGAACCGCTTACGGTGGTAGGACTCTGCCCAATGCATTGTTCATTAAATATCTTTTAATTTTATTTAAGCATGAACACATGTTTAATTCACCTCAAGGTGTACTGCAGAAGTTCCCCAACAGTTGCCACTGTTCTGATCAGTGAGAGATTGAAAATATGTTTACAGATCATTAGATAACCCAAAATAGGCCCCTTTCTTACTAAAAAAGTTTTTAGTTTTCTGCTAAAACCTGGTGGTGTTCAGTTCTCCTACATGGCTCTGCTTCGCTCTCCTGTCGTCAGCTGGTACCTGGTTCAGCAAGTAGCATCGTTGGTTTCCAGAGCCAGATTTGAGGCAAGCAGCCAGAACACGTTTAAGTATTCTCTTGTCTTCTTTTCACCCAATGTTGAGAACCCAGTTTTTTAGGAATAGAGCTTGTGTTCAGGTTACTGGTCAATAGCTGATGGTCAGTTATGATCTCCCATTCATCTTTCCTCAGTGAATTTCATTGTGCATCTTCTATCACAAGTTTTCTTGAGGAGCTCAGAGGGTATTATACTAACGGTTCTCTTTCCACTTTCTATCTAAATTCAATAATTGAAATTACAGTTTAATCTAATATCTTATATTTTCTCCCCAGATTTTTAAAAAATAGTGTCTCTTTATCTTGGGTGGAAAACCAGCATTTATTGCAGTTTTCCTCATGGAACATTATTTTGCTTTCATTTCCATTGCTGGATCTGACAAAATGCACAGCAATCTAATGTAATTTTCATATTGAGAAATCTGACAGCTCTTTTCCCCTCGATGTCAAAATGCAGCTGAACTAAGATAATGGTAACTGTATAGTACAATTGCTTCAGTAAGGAGTATTCATCAGTCAATCTGCATTAAAAGAATGTTGCCAAGGCTCTTTTTAACTGAGAAAATTACCATGCTTTTAAAATAACTTATACCCTCCAAAAAAGAGGAAAAAGGCATCTGGTCTTCTGAAAGCAAAGATGAAAGCAAATTTGAGAGAATACAACAGGGAACATTAAGTAAATACGTATTTAAGAGGAGATGGGTGAATGCTGGAGGTAGTTCCATGGCACTGTAATAAAGTGGATGAGGAAGAGATTAATCTCTGCTGCTCCATTTATTTTCTGTTAAATATTTATAGTTTTTAGAGTTGAAATGGAGAGCACAACGTGATCAGAGATCTGAAAGGCTGAAGATAATGGGATGCGATGCCTTTTTTCTCCAGGCTCGTGTTGGACGCACAGTCTAGATTGTCGTTCAGAGGCCTGCATGAAGCAAGTGTAGAGTGCTGGCCCAGGGCCAGCCAACAGGTGTCCAGATTATCTAAAACCACTACAAGATGCACTGATATCCTCTCAATATCCTCTATTTTGATTGTTCGAATTTATTCTCAAATATTGTCAGCAGGGAAGCCCACGTTACGATAGATTTTGAACAAGACTGCTTCTCAGGCTCAGAGGTGGTGGTGTGAGGAACCTGCACACCAGCTTCCTGCCCCGTACCTCCTGCCTGGCAACCCGAACCCTTCCATGTCGGCAGCACTGTGTACGGCAGCGCGTTTCCCCCTCGTAGTTTCTCGCTGCGAAGCATCTCTAGCCAAGCCGCTTGGCTGGCTCGCACTACTGTAAAGCTGGTTGTCATCCTCCGTGTCTCCTGGCAACTTCCCGGCTACACCTCTGAGCTGATGCTATACATTTGTGGCACGTTGGGCTTGGTCTTCAAACCATCCTTTCCTGTTGGCCTCCACTTGCTTGTATGCTGGACCTTTGCCAACTTAGCCGAGACTAAATTGACAAAACATGTTGCCTCTCTACTGCCTTTTCACTGCCTTTTCCCACTCGCCCTTCTTCTCATATCAAAAATACTGAGCTCCTGTCCTCTTGGGTCCCTTCATGCACTCCAGAGGCCCTGTGCTGGCCCGGGTTGCCTGTGGGGAGGTGCTGGAGCCAGCAGCCTTACGGCAAGGCTGCCGCAGCCCCGCACCCACGAGTCCAACCGGTGAGGCTGAGCACATGTACTCAGTAGCACGTACACGTGTGTAGACAGCACACATACGTGTTGTGGGGTGGGAGAGGGTGCTGGTCTGGGTTCCCTGTCTGCTGTTGTTCCTCTGCCTTCTTTGCGTGCATGGAGTCGGACTGCGTGTCACACAACCTGACATTGTCCCTTCCATTATCCCTCCCATGAACCATCCTCTCTCCCTGCTCTTTCCCTCCCAGGTAGCTGTGAAAGGGTGTCTGTGGCAGGGTTTGCCTGAAGGAAACGAAAATGCACCTAGCTGCTTTGTGCTCTTTCCCTGAGAGGCGGCTTCCAAGCAAGCCGTGCAAGCCCCGTGCCGTTTAGCCATTGAGCTCCCATCGGCTTCCCACGTACTTTCTTACCGACTGGCTTTGATCCCTGTCCGCGGTGGGCTGTGACACGGAGGTGGGTGCTGACAGCTCCAGTGGCTGCTGTGCCTGTGGCCCCGCAGGGAGCAGACAGAGCGCTGCAGAGTGCTTGAGAGGGCGTGGGGAAGGGTTGCTGTGCCAGGGTGTGTGGCTGGTGGTCTTGCAGCCAGGAGAGGGACATTAGCTGAAAAAGGTCACGATGGGAGAAGCAGAGAGAAGGAAAAAGAGAATGGATGGAGTGTCCTTAAATTGCTTCATCAGATTAGCAGGATGGCAAGAAAGTTTTTCCTGCTGTAATTCATGTCATACCAGTTCTGTGAATAAGAATAGGTCACTATTTTTCAGAGCTTTTAGTCTGGCATCCCCCACGAGATCGAATTTACTTGAAACTCAGTTCTGCTGCACTACTTTCCGTGATGAGTAGATCCCTGGATGGTGGAAAGAGTCCTGTTGTGATTAGCATGGGTACTCTGTGCCGAAGAATGACCCACAGTGCCTCTAGTGCTATCCAAAAACATCTCAAGTATCTAAAATGCTAAGGTTTGGGAATGCTTAGGAAAAAAGGTGGTTTTTTACAGGAAGAGAGCAATAATTCCTTATTTCTTTGGATTCAGCTAATGGAAGCCTTTTGGTGTATTTTACTTTGGTTTTATGTGAATTCTTCATTGCCACACAATGTTGCTACTGCACAGCTATTTGAAAGTAAGCCTCAATATGAACAGGAAATTGAGGCTAACCAGCCTTATTTCACTATTCTCTCACCACAGAAATTACAAACATCAAGCCAAAGTACAATAGAATTGCTTTAAAACTGGAATAGCTCTATAAAACCGAACCAGACTGATTGTTCCAGGTATTTCTACAAACAGGTTCTGCAATTTGTGTCCCTATGATGCCAATTCCAGGAGTAGCCAACTGTTGTGCCAATGCGGCTACCAAAATAGCAGGTCCTTGGTACCTGTAGAAGTTATGCACATACGAAAATTAACATTGTCTGCAGATTATTAGTTGCATGTAGAAATGTCTAAACGACGTGCTAAAGCCCCTTTTTGTGTATGCACAGGCATGCTTAAGAATTTGTTTTCCTAGCACGAATCACTCCAGACAGTTAAAATGTGTTGCCATTAAGTGCCATTGCATAGATGGCTGGATTATAGTTACTGCTTTAATGTTTGATCTTGGTTTTGAAATAATGATTTCTCTTTTTTGAAAAAGTTTGCAACTATGTGTCAGTTGACCACCTTTTAGAAAATATGTGTACCCATTTTAGAAGTAATTTTAAACTTAAGGTTTCTTTTATTTGCAGGTGCACAGAGCAAGATCTGCGCTTTGTTGAACAGCACCGGGAAACGGTTTGACAGCTAGAATGACCTGCTATTCAACTTTGTCCAACTGGAATCAGATACAAAACCTAAAACTTCACCAGAATTTGTTGTTGACCTAAATGACAATGTGGGAGACTTCAGGGTAAAATGAGCAGAACGGGAAACATTTTGCACGACACAAGAGTTATCCCTGTGAGGGTGGTTGCCCCATGTTGATTTCACCAGATTCTGGCTCTTCAAAAATCAGTGGTTTACTGCTTGAGAAGCTCAGAAAAGCGGAAGTATTGCCCTCGTTTGAGAAAACCCGCAGACACTTGCCTAACACAGAAGACAACATGGATGTAAAAAATGTATCTAAAACCCAGGAGAATATTTCCTGCCTAAGGGATTTGTCGGAGAATGGTGATGACCTAGTTCATTTTAACAGCATGGTCAGTGTCGCTGCTGGAACAGCAGAGAAATACTGCAGCAGACAGGTGCATTCCCACCCTACAAATGTAATCACTTGTCACACAGGCAACTGTTGCCTTAGCACGGAAGACTCTGTGTCTGGTCAGTCTCTGGCAGATATCCAGGCGTGTAAAAAGACTGGGCTCGTTCGACCTCTAACCATGAATACCCTGTTCAATGAGCAGGCAGATACTCCCATAGTAAATCACAATTGTCATGTGAAAGATGATTCTGAAAATTCTGCTGCTAATCTGGAGATTAATACAGAGAAGATTCCAAGAGTAAGTGATGACTTTTCTGATGATGACCTAGAGTATTTTGAATGTTCAGATGTGCTGACAGCGCATGAAAATGAAATCTGGCAAAAGAAATTACAATTTTTATTAGAAAGTGATGATGAAGATGATTTAAAACTGAGTAAGGATTGTGATGGGTGTGCTTACTTCCTCAGTGAAATGCCTTGTCTGTTCCAAGTGTCAGATGACACTACGCCTATGGATACCACCATTGGCTTCTGTGGTCATCAGTCAAAATTCAAAGGAGTAAATGTAAGGAGAGACCCCTCTAGGTACAGCCAGTCGACTTTGCAGAGAGAGATGACTCTCACTGTTGGACACCACCGAGATAAAAGTGCTGGTGGGAAAGACAAAGAAAAGCATAAAGCGCCTCTTGCATCTGCAGCCATCGAAAATGAGCATCCCAGAACTGAAGAAGGAAATCGTGGAAGTGGCCACTCGGCTGCAGGTTTCTCAACCGACAAATCAAAGAACAAGGATAATATACGTGCCAAGGCGGACGCCTCTACGAGTTGCATAGGTGCTTCTTTGACAAGTCAGGCTTCGGAGATGATGACGGAAAGCAGGACGGACAAGGACTGGCTGGGTGAAAGCTCGCTGCTGCTGGAGGAGGGGGAAGGAAAATTGCCGGAGGGAAATGCAAGGCCCGCTGTCTGTGCCTTAACGGAAAGTCTAAGAAGAAACCTTTTAAAGTTGTTAAACCCTAAAGAGCTTTGCAGATATGTAAGTACCATTGGACAGTCTTTTCAGCCTGCAGCAGAGGTTAGGGAATGCAGCGCTCTGTCTCCCAGTCAGGAAGGTCTCCCAGTCGTTTCAACACAAACCCCCGCGGAGGCAGAAAGCTTGCCAGGGCAGGCTGGTTTGTGTCCTGCAGAAGGGGCAGATAAGGACTGTCATTGGGAAAGGAAAAGGACTTGGGGCCTGGCTGAGCAAAATCGGATGCCAAATGAAAACGTCTCACCCTGGGTAAGTAAAGTGTTTGTCGTTTAATAGAAAGAGCTGCTCTGCTGATTTGAATGTGTTTTATTCTTGTTTGTCACACAATAATGTAAAATATAAAGTACTTTGAAAGATACTATTCATGTACTTCTGAATGACAGCTATGGCTGGGAAGGAAATCTGGTTTTGAAAAAGGCCCAAATAAACCATAAGCTGTTCTAATTATAGAGTGAGACTGATAATAGTCAGAGGCGCTAATGGGACTCTGGACAGCTGGATAGGGAAATCCAATATGTGGGCTGTTGCACAGGTCTTATCAAAGTAATGTTGCTTTCAACCCAGAAGGGTTCTGAGATTCCTATCGTGAGCAGAGAATGTCTTGATTTACTTTCTTTTCAGTTTGTATTCAAAGAACAAAATTGTCATCCCCTTACGGTGCTGGAAATCTGAAAAAAAATCAACAGGGGTTTGCTCTGAATTTATAACAAAGAGAGGAATTTAATCCACAGAGTTCACGTTGCAGAGGTGAATGGAGCCTTGCTTTTTAAAAATAAAGCAATGAAAGAGTCAGATATTCCAGTTGAAATGTAATAAACAGTTAAAAATAAAAAACCTGAGGTGGTGCTCTCTGTATACTTGCATATTTTATGCTGTTGGTAGGAAATCAGCTAGGGAAATCAGAATACTTGTGCAGACTGGTGTGATGCTCCATCAGTTTTCATTAGTGGGAGAATTGGATCATACTTTTCGCACAGTAAAGAATCAAGATGCATACCTGGGTATCCAATCATGAATAATCTTATTATCACCGACTTTACTGATTTGAAGGTGCATAGTTAATTACAGAGAAAAAAATATTTATGACAAATGAGCACCAGCTTTTTCCAGTTCCACATGCTTTTCTTCATCTATATTATTTAAGCAAAAATGTGTCTCAGTTCTGGGCAGTAGACAGATGTTAATCTCACCACTGGGGTGTCTTAAGCAGTCAAAAATCACTGAATTCTTCTGCCTGGAAAACATCCATTGGTTTCTCTGTTTTTATAGTACATAAAATTCCAATCCCATTTTAGCAGCACATAATGTTCTGATGGGGAATGCCCCCGCTATTGAAATTCACCCACTGAGAATTTCTTGACAGTGTGTATTGCTGTGGTTTGCCAGAGGCATTGTTTCCTTTTTTCCAAGGGCAGTACAATAATTTAAGTCCCAGAACCCTCTTAGCAAAGAGCGCCTGTTACGTTACTGTAAGTGCTGTGGCCAAATTTCCGATTTGCCAGTTAGCCTCTTGCTGCCCACGGTCACTCTGTATTTCTTCTCTTTGTGTGTCCATGACCAAAACTTTACATTAGATAAAAATTAAGTAGGAGAGAACTACTGATGTACAGAGAAGGGCTAGAGATGAGCACCAACCAAACCCCTGGCTTTAAACACGCGTGAATGAAGATGAAATTTAGGTGTTAGATGGTCAGGGTGGGAGGCTCCTCTCATGACCTCATGGTCTAGCCCCAGATGAAATTCTTTATTTATCTAACGCTTCAAAGCAGCTTAATTAGTACGAGGTCCTAGAAGCCAAGTGTGCCAGCTGTATGATATGGCAGACGTACAGAGAGCCAGGAGGCTCCACGTTTGCAGTGTGTCATTCAGAGCCAGTCTCTGTGCAGTGTTCAGCCTCAGCGCACGGTGCTGGTGTCACTCCTGAGCTACAGAGCCATGGCCACGGCCTGCCGAATGCCAGCGATGTTGGTGGAGCCCTGCTGGAAATGGCAGGTTCAGAGGGATTCCAGGGCACAGGCAAAACACTTAACGTGTACGCCGATACCCTGGGGAGAATGGCATGTGGTGTTTGTATGTTCCTAGAGCCTTTTTTTTTCTGCTGATTAGATCTACTATTCGTCCTGCTGTTATTTTGCTTTGGCTCATGTCATAACAGCCTCTTCTTATAAAATTTGAGAGATACTTGTTTTGACCTTCCTGGCATAAATTTACATCCCTTCTAGATAATTTTAAATTTTATTGTACAAAAAGGAGAGCAGCAGAACTGACACAGGACTTCCAAGTAATTGGGTAATCTTGTTGTGCACAGAGAGTATTTTGCCTAGCACGTCATACCTGTGCTTTGTTAGGTTCCAGGGTAGCCAAAATTGCAAGGACTGCACACGCCAAGGCAGCTGTTCCTGTGTTGGGCTGCTGGCCCTGGTGAGTACGAAGATGGGAGCTGTCTGCTGTTGCGTGTGATGTCCTAGAAGCCACCATGTGTAATGAAGAACGCTAATTTAGAGTGTTCCGTTGCTGCAGCACTCTTAAGTTTAGAGCTTCCTGCTCTGCAGTTAGTACAGAAATGCAGGTGCTAGTTGTGCTCCCTGTCACGAGGGAGAGGCTGTGTGCTGGGAGCAACATGCAGAAGATGTGAGAAAAAGGTAGAAAGGCAAGAAGGGAGGTAGGAGTTGGGTTACACAACAATGGAAGAGCAAAAGGAAACTGTTTGAAAGGGTGTCAGAACAGTTATGACCTCTGCCCATGAGGAGTTAGACTGAGACACAGCAAATGGTTTCACATAGGCCAGTAAACAGCTGTTGGATGGGAACTGGTTTAACAGCTGGCTTTGCATACAGAATGGGTGAGGACTTCTGTTCCAAAACAGGAATGAGTAAGAATTGCTGTGCATGCCCAATACATAATTTTCAATCAGCTTATAAGTTGTTTCATTTTTCATTCCAATGTTTTTAAAGTACATCTCTGCCTCTTGTCTCCTTTGAGTGAATAGTTGCTGGGAAAAAAAGGAAGGTTTTCTGGTTATCTGAGCTCAAAACCTAGTCAGTTATAATTTTTTATGAGACATGTATTCTTGCTCCCTCTTGGTGCAACTTGCCACCACTCACCATTCTTTTGCTGGAATTTTGAAAAAGCAGTTTGCCTAAATCTGTTTCCTGTGACAGACAAAGCTGGGATCCAAATCTCCTCCAGCTTGGAATCTTAGCAGAAAGATAACATCCGTTTTTGTCACCTGTGTTATAGTTGGCTCCAGTCTTTCCTGGGAGACACACAAAAAATCCATCCATTGGAAAATCCTTGCTGCTTCAGAGCACAGACTCATGACAGCTGTGCGTGTCAGCCTGTTGCTCTATGTTGTTGTCAAAGGCAGAGAACTTGCTTTCTGTCCTTTGAAATACTATAGCTCTTATTCAGCTTCCTCTTTTTCGACCTCTCCATGTCTGTAAGTGCTTGAGACAGATGCCAACATGGACAGACACAGGCAGTAGATAAAGGGTCCTTGAAATTACCAGCCCACTTTGCGGTGGGCATGGGAGATCTGTGTATTTCCAGTTTCGTACCAACAGCAGGCAGGGACTGACTGGTCATGTCTGACATACTTAGGGAGAATTCCGCAGTTTTAGCGGAAGCTGTGATCGAGGCTGCTGTGGCTCTGCTTTGCAGAGTTTTGAGGGGAAAGTGGAAGCAGCAGGAGGAACACTAGGCTCAGACCAAATGCTTAGAGCTGACTGAGGAGAGGACTGGAACTGACTGTAGAGACACATCCAGGCTCACATCCCCCTTGACTGGAGAGGAGAGAAGGTGTGTGTCTAAACTCAAAGTCCCAGGGCCTGGCACCTTCTCCTGCAGAGCAGACTTGAGCAGAAGACCAAGGGATTGGGAATCAGAGGGGACTGCAGTTGTGGAGCTGAGGTTCCTAGGCTCAGAGTTTCTAGGTAAGTATGCACTGGCCAAGGAGTTTTGAAGACAGTGTGGCAACTGCATGGTACTTGGGGTGGGAATGGCAGTTAAAGTCATTGACAACAATTTTCTATATCTCTTCCTTCCCCATTGTCCACAGCATGTAGTCAGCTCCACATCCTACTCAAGCTGAATGGCGAAACAGAAAGGATGAAAGGAATTGCAGCTGAAGTGGGTGGCTTTTGCAGCCCAGAAAAGGAAAGCAATATTTACTACAGCCGGTAATCCTTTTGCCATGAACTTGTGGAAACTAAGCACCTAGTGTCTGAGCAGCCCCTGCCGCCACCTGAGCACAGAGCAGCACGTGGGAAATCCTTCACTACATATCCTTCCCTCAGTAGCACCACTTGCTGCTTTTCAGAATCGCCTCTCTGGCCCATGTGTCTGCGTCCGTCGCACCTTTGCGGCGCTGTTGGAGCCTGGAGGACTCACCCGGAGGGTACACCGCTGTGTATCACGGGTGTTCGTTTCGGCCCTCCAGCGCGTCATTGCGAGTCAGCAAGTAGCGATGGATGGAGCTGGGGCTCAGGGAAAAAAACAACACACAACAGTTATGAAGTTGAGTTTGGGGCTGGATAAAAGCTAAAAAATGTCTGCAAATATCGGTGGTTTTTAAACTCATTCTGATGTTTTTTAGCATTTCTTCATTTCTGCTGGGAGTAGGTGCAAAGCTTCAGACAACTGCTAGAAAGACACATGGTCAAACGTACAGACTAGTTCATGAGGTCCGTGTTGTTATATCCTGTTAATGTCTATTTGAAAGTAAATATTTTTTTTCAAAGGTTGACTACTAAATTGCTCTCTACTTTTACAGATTGTTCTGGCAAATGAATGGTATCCAAAAGCATAAAGCATAATTCGTTTAGGAAACAATGTATTTTTGTCTGGTGGAAAATTGTAGGCTTCTCCATCTAGGATTTACTATATGGGTGAAACGTGCTCACCACCTCCACGGAACTGATTTAGTGCTGAAGAGGACTGGAGAAAATCCTGGAGAACAACAGCTTGGCAGGGACACTGGAAGAATAATTTCGGAGTGAAGGCTCAGTTCTGAGGGGAATGGTGAACACTTTAACAGATTTTGTACGCCAGGCAGATGGCAGCGCTTTCTGCACCCCGCGCAAGCCCAGACATCAGGCAGTTGTTCTCTTTAATAAGGTCTGAACTCCTCGCATAAATTCAGTTCAGTTTCCTCAGTTAGTTTAATTGAGGAATGGATTGTTTCTACATAAAGTGACAATGTGGAATATTTTGATGTAGAAGAATAAAGGAGATGCAGGAGGAATGTGGGTTTTTACTTCCTGCCCCAGTTTTCCCAGCAGTACCCCTAAGGTTGCAATGCATGTCTCATTGCTAGAGGAGGGCTGAATATGCCTTATACTGAGCAATTCCTTACTACTGGGACAGAGGCAAGAGCTGGAATGATCTCTGGCACTCTGTTTGAAGCGAGACTTGTTACCTCAAGGAGTCAAGAGCTGAGCAAAGACAGATTTCAAAGACGGCCTAAAACCGACCCAGAGATGTTAATTTTCTCTGAAATACCTAGTGTGGCAGAGGTGGGGTGCATTCTCTGCAACTTTTCAAGGTTGATACATAGTAAGAAAGCATCTTTGTGAAACTTAGCAATGCCCATGATGGAAGCAAAGGGAAAGGCAAGCTCCCAAAAAACTGGTCTGAGTAGCTCCAGAACTGCATCAGTTTGAATTATGTAATAATTACGTAAGTTTGGTGGGATGCTCCGGCTGTTAGCAAAAGGCATAGATAGGATTTGATTTGATTTGATTTGATGTTATCTGTTTTTAACTAGCTGGACTATATCAGTCATTGATCCTCATCTTGATTAAATTTTATATTTCTCACCATTTGGATCCAGATCTGAAACTTACAGAGTTCAAGACTGTTAAGACCCAGGAGTTTGATTTCAGTCCATGAGGTTGATAGCTACAAGTCAGAAACTTGACTGTTGACAAATACTGGGAGGAAAAAAAAAAAAAAAGTACATTTCAAGCCAGGACTCTAGTTCAGGTCTGTGTCAAGCAGCAATTCTATTTTTTAATTACATTTCTCTTTTTTTCTTCTTTGTAGAATCAAGCTGCTGATCTTAAAGTCTTTACCCAGAATTGTGACAGACTTTGTATGGAGCCTGAAATAGAAAAGGAAGGCATCTTCATGACTTCTGAGAGTGCAGGAACTATCCATCCCGCTTCAGATATGCTCTGTACTGAAAAGACATTACGAGCAAAAAATGCAAATTTACAGACCTATTCTCAAGACCATGCTCCTTGTGATAAGAGAGAAAGTTGTCACCAACAAGTGTTCTGTGAACAAGGAATTAATATTATTAGTGATGGAAACAAATCAAAGAATGACGTTTCACCTTTTCCTTTATGGGATATGGACTCTGTTCCTGACAAACAAGAAAGTTTATGTGCTGTTCTCTCTTCTGCAAAGCTGTGTGATGAGCCAAGGGAGGAAGAGCAAAAATATAGTTTTGACTTCCAGAAGAGCAACGACACAGATATTCCCTGCAGTCTATCATGTGATGAGTCTCAGTTTGAAGCTAATCCCAAGTCAGTCCTGGAATCTGGAGAACCCGAGTGCAAAGGAGATGCTGATGTATCTGCAGTGCATGACAAGCTCTGGAAACTTCTTCGTGAAGATGACTCAGACTATCAAATCCCACTTGAAAACTGGGGGATCACAAGTTCAGAAATTAGGCCGACAGGTACCAAAGTCACAGACCTGAACTTTGTGCAGGAGATCTGTTCTGATCGTCCTTTGCCAATAAATGTGATAGAAGAGCAGGAACCTATTACACAGCCAGACAGTATACAAAGAACAGAGAAAGAAGAGAGCAATATTTCTGATATTCTGCTTAAAACAGATGAAGCATGTAATAGTGCATCCATAGGAAACATTCGCCTTGCACAAGTGGTAGAAACAAGTGGTCTATGTCCAGATTCTAGCACTGGAAACGCAACAGAAACACCATCCACTTGTGTTTCAGTGGATGGTATCATCCTAAATACAGGGGAGTGCTTGGAGCAGAAGCCAAATCAAACGTTAACTGACAGCAATGGATCTATCCAAATGACTGTTCCTTGGGAAGGAAAGCTTACCGTTAATAGTGCCTCCCAAACGTGTGGGGCAGATTCTCCTCCAAGATTAAAAAGTGCACAGAGTAGTAATTTAGCATGTGACAAAGAAAACCCGGCTTACGTGTCAGATAAATCACATGGGACAACTGGACAATTACTTCATACTGAGCACAACATATCTGTGATAAATGAGCCCGTAACCGGTAAAGGATGTCATTTTAGGGACTGTTATCCAGCAAGAAAAGAACTGGCTTATTTCCCCAAAGAGAAAGATGCTTGCCCCAGTGAAAATACCACTCAGTTCACACATGAAGAACACTCTTCTGTTAACACCATACACAAAAGTTATGAAGAGAATTTACAAGAAAGAGGAAATCACTCAGACTTGAATGCACAAAATGACACTATTTCTGACAGTTGTCATCTTTCAAAAAATAATGACTGTCAAGATTTTCGAGTTGTTTCTAATGTACAGAAACACAGTTACCTAATGCAATTGCCTGGTTTAATTAAGACTCCTGAAACCATAACACATGAGAATCTACCCCAAAACGTAGACCAACTGACAGAAATAGAAAAACAAGAAGTGGCATTCACCCCCTCTTCTGAGGATCCATTTTTAAGAGATTTTTGTGTAGATGTGCCCAGATATCAGTCAAGTAAAACAGGAGAACAGAGAGAGACTTGCATAGGTGATGAACAAAGGGCTGAAACTTCCTGTGACTCAGGAGTTAGTCATGTTTCAGGGAGTCAGACTGCAATTTCCCCTCACAATACATCAGAACAACATGTATTTTTTGTTGACAGCACTTTCAAGTCTGATGAAGAGTTAAAAACAGATTCTTCAAAAAAGCACACGTATGCATCTGGAAGTGTAACATCACTTAGTGCCCCACTGCCTAGAGAGGCTCAAAATGGGTACCACAGCAGAGCAAACGAGGGTCATAGAGGCATCACCAATCAGCCAGATATCCAACAACAGGCTGTAAGAGAGACATTGCCGTTCTGCACACCGGTGAGCCAGTCAGAGGGCCTTCTTACCAGTGTATCAGCAGTGGGGAATCCTGGCCCAGTGCAAACTGCATCCACACAAACTGCAGTCAAGGTAGAGGAAAACTGGAGTAAGTTGGAAACTTTCTGCAAAGCATTGCAGGATCAGTTCCATAGGGTACCTGAAGAAAATAAGGAGGAAGCAGTCTTGTGTGAAAGTAAACAAGAGATTCAAAGAGCTGTTGAATATAACTCAGATGAAGCTGAAACAAAGTCTTCTTTGCACACTTTAACTGGCTCCAAGGCTCAGAGACAGATTATGAACATTAGCACTAAGCCGTCCTGTCCTGACTTGATCTCTCTCAGCAAGCTAACTGAGGCTGATAAGTCAGTTAAGTCTGCTGAGGATGGCAAAGATGAAGAAGTCATGACATCAGAGAGCGTAGTAAGTGGTTTAGTTAATATGCCACCAGTTGATTCGGGGAGCAACCAGTATTTTCAAGAGCAACCACCCTACAGCAGAACTCAGCCATCCTCCTTAGCGTTGACCACGTGTGATCCATTCCCGGTCAATGTGGAAAGGCCGAGAAACCAAGAAAGGCCAAAATCCTGCCAGACATCACCAGCGGTTGCTGAGCCTGAGCCCATCAAATGTAAAAAAGACACAGCAAAGAGTGGGCATTTAACTACTGGGGCTAAGAAGAAATTGCCGCCAGCAACACTGTCCAAAAAACCCCGCCTGGAGGAGAGAGGCAATGTCAGCAAGGAGCCTGGCTGTGTTAAAAAGCCTGGGAAGAGTGAGGCAGGCATGATTCATAAAGAAGATAGAAAAGAGCAAAGGAAACTGATTTTGAAAAAGGAGAGCAAAGGTAGGAGAAAACTGATTTTCATTTCTGTCCTTTCGCATCGTTCTGGCTACAGGATGAAATTCAAACTTGTTAAGCATGCTTACCCTCACTGGTGCTAATTCCCAGTTCTGTGAACTTAGTAACTGGTGCTGTCCCCGTGCCACAGAGCTGAACTCTCCCTAACATCCTCCCCCTAGCTGACAAACATATTAAATTTAGGGAGTTTTTAACCTGTTTGAAATAGTTACTTTTTCATTTGTCTCTTCGAGTAACTTTTCATGGATGTGTAGGCTAATGGTCCCACGTAGCCACGCACCACAGAGCTCCTGCAGGCCCGTGTTGTTACGTTCCTGCAGGGCTGTGTTCCCAGTTATGCTCCAACACCGTGGCTCCCAGAAGCCATTACCCTCTCCTGGTTACCAGATGGCTTTATTACTAGCCCAGTGTTATTGTTGCTAGTAGAGTGCCCCGATAAACATAGTGGTTTGGAGTCCTGCCTGATGAGGGATGGCTGGTTCCGCGTTCCTTTTCACTCTGACGAAATGAGCGGTATTCAACTGGCATGGAAAAGGTGATTGAAGTGGGGTTCAGGGTGCTTGTCAGAGTCCCTAGGAGGTTGTGAACAGGTAACCAAGATGCAGACTGGGTAACAGTTAGACAGATGAGGTATTTGTGGTTTCTATGGATGCTTTGCAAGGACCAAGGTCTTATTTTTACCTTTTGACATAACATTTCATGTTCACATCATAAAATAATTTAATAGATCAGAACAAGACTGAACAGTGACTAAAGGTAAGCTACAGAACTGTGAAGCTCTTCAGAGATGTAATTACAGTGAGAGTTCTGCTTTTTCAATCGCATTTTAAAAAACCCCAAGCTTCTCTCTGCTCAAAGATGCGTCCGTTGCCAGAGAACCACACGTGTGGGAGGAGAGACACATTCCTTCAAAGCAGAGCAGGCAAATGGCAGTTCTGAGAAATGCCTGATCTTTTTCCGTGCACCTGAGGCTGTGCTTGAAGAATGTTTTAAGCATTCAGGCTTGCATCACAGAAGACTGAGTTTTCTTAACCTGCTTCTGATCTGCTTTGGTCTAGATGGAAATGAATGTATGTTTGTACTTCGCAGAATTGTGTGGACCTTTGCCCAGCGTTGTGGGAAGGTTGGTGTGGTTAGTCTGGTGTATGCTCAGTGTTCTCTTTTGTATTATTTTCAGCTGCAGGAGGGACAACTTTGTGGTTAGGGCAGGGAATCTGGAGCCGTTAGTTCTATTTACAGTTCTGTCACATACTTTCTGTGTCATTTTAGCCCTGATTCAGCAAGATTCTTAGGCCTAAGGACTTAAGTGACTACAAGTTAAACATAGCAGTGAATCCCAGGTGCCTGACCCTTCGAGATGGATCCAGCATTCCTTCGGCATTAGATGGGGAAAGTTAGACTGCTGGAATGGGATTCCCGAGGGAGATGTGTCATGCCTGCTCATTCAGAGTGCAGCAGCTCAGAATTAACACAGTAGTTAAACATCTTGCATTTTACATCCCTTACCTCCAGCAGGAGTGTCTCATTGAGCCCAGGGATATGTCATGATCCCCAAACCGTTCCCTAAGTATATGTTGGTTCCCCTGTTTTTCCAAGTACCCTCCATCCTCCCGCTCACACCGTGCCCATGTGCAGAAGACACTGGAGTGTTTTATGAGCCAGAAAACAAGTCTTAGGAGAGAACCAAGTTATGAGGAGCTTCCCCAGACTGGGCAGAGTGCTCCCTTTCTGTAACCTGAGTGATTCTTGGATTTTTTCTGCATGATGGTCAATGTTTAGCAAAAGAACCATGTCCTATGGCTGGAAAGGTAGGGACTTTCTTTAAAGGCAGGAAATTAATCCTTTTAAACTGAAGAGGGAAGCAAAGATCACCGACATTACCAAATGTAAATATCTAACCACTAAGTGTGGATTCTTCCCTCCAACTGTATTTTAAAGGAAATGGTGCCATCACTGCATCTTGCAAAGAATCTCATTCTGGCAGTGTGCATTAGATATGTTCCAAGAAGACCCTCGAGATGGAGCATCTCATGGGACTTAAAGTCTTTTCTCCCAAAGGCTGTGATCAGTTAAAAAAATCTACTTGTTACAAGTATTCAAGTGATATGACTTCTCATTGGGTAACTGTATGGCATGCTGTACCTTTGTGGTGTCTTTTTTTACTGATAAAAGCAGCTGGTTCTTTAGTCAGAGAGAAGGTGTTTTGATTAAGTAATTATTTTATGTCGATGCTTTTCAGGCTAGAACTTCCCTTGGGTCCTGTTCCATAACTTCAAAAAGTCTTTGCACTGAAAACATTTCCATTGGCTGTGTGGGGCACCAAATCAGTCTTTTAAAACCTCCGTATCAGAAGAAATCTTATTTGTCAGTGTTGTCAGATTCATATTCTTAACATCTGCGAATCATTCTGAGATTCCTTTAAAATGCCAAAACAATATCATTATCTTCTGATCCTAAACTGTGGCTCTTCTGTTTCAAGCTCCCAAGCTGCTGAAGAAAATCCAAGCTGACTTGTTCCCTGACTGCTCTGGAAATATTAAGCTGTGCTGTCAGTTTGGTGACATTTATGGCGACTCCACCATTACATGGACTAAAGATTCCAAGTTACTAGCTCGACTGCAGAGAAGGTGAGTGAATGTTTCTGAAGAACTGGTAGTTTCTGAACAGCTTTTGGGAAAATATGCCAGTGATTCCCTCTTGTACCTGTTAAGAGGATTCTTATGATAGGTGCAAAAATAAGTTTAAACAGAGTAATTAAGAAGTGTTATTGTCATACAGTGCATTAATATTGGTCATAGTTTCCACTCCATCACCAGTAATTCCTCTCAGCCTGTTCATAACCAGTCTCATCCAACTTTCAAGTACTGTAAAAGATCAAATGAAGTTTGAACCTCCCCACCCAGCCGTACAACGTGAACTCGCGTGGTTAACGTGGGAGGCTGTCTGTCCACGTGTGGTGGAAGGGAATTGCCAGAACAACTCACATGCAATGTAGAGCTTGGCATGATTAATGCACGGTAGGAATACAGACTGGCAGATGAATGGATTGAGAGCAGCCCTGCAGAGAGCAACTCGGGATACTAGTGGACAAAAAACTGGACATGAGCTGGCAATGTGCACTTACAGCCCAGAAATCCAATCATGTCCTGGCCTGCATCAGAAGTGTGGCCAGCAGGTCAAGGGAAGTGATTCTCCTCCTCTACTCTGCACTCATGACACCCCACCTGGAGTACTGTGTCCGGTTCTGGGGTGCCAAGTGCAAGAAAGACATGGACCTATTAGAGGAGGTCCAGAGGAGGCCGTGAGAATGACCCAATGCCTGGAACACCTCTGCCATAGGAAAGGCTGAGCGAGTTGGGGTTGTTCAGCCTGGAGAAGCGATAGCTCAGGGGACACCTTCTTCTGGCCTTTCAACATATAAAGGAGGCTTACAAGAAAGATGGAGAGGGGCTTTTTACCAGGGTCTGTAGTGACAGGACAAGGGACAAGTTTGAAATTGAAGAGGGCAGGTTTAGATTGGACATAAGGAAGAAATTTATGACGAGGGGAGTGAGGCACTGGACCAGGCTGCCCAGAGAAGCTGTGGCTGCCCCATCCCTGGCAGTGTTCAAGGCCAGGTTGGATGAGGCTTTGAGCAACCTGGTGTAGTGGAGGGTGTCCCTGCCCGTGGCAGGGGGGTTGGAACTGGATGATCTTTGAAAGTCCTTTCCAGCCCAAACCACTCTGTGAGTCTATGGATATTTGGTATCAAGTGGAACTTGAAGCTGATTGGATTAAACGAGGGGAGGTGTATTTAAGAAAGAATGATCTCTCCCCTCAACCCAGCCAGTTAACCTGACTCTGCGTGGCTAGAGGCACTGCAATGAGAAGAGTGGAAATAAAAGCTTCTTAAGGCCTTTATCAGGATCTTTTCCAGCTTTTATTGAAACTCCATTTCTATGAAATGAGTTATTTTCTTCCGGAGCAGTAATGACATTCTTATCACATAGCTCTTAATATCTGTTTATAATGTTTCAAAAATAAAAAATTAAAATTAACCAAAGCAAAAAAAGAAACTTTTTCCATCAGAATGCATAATTCTGAAAAAATTGAAAAGTTTTGTAGGAAGGCATCTTCTAAGGTGTTCTTTTCAGGGGAGAGAAAAAGTTGCATGAGTTGGTTAAACTTCCCGTGTCATTCTGATTCTTGTTTAACTATACTGATTTTGGTTATTGTATTAAAATATCCATTGTAATATTAGTACATATCATTACCTGCTAAATAATTTTGCAGTGTTGTAACAAATAAACAGTGCAGAGAGATCAAATTTATCAGTTTTTGCAGTCATAACAAGTAAAATATGTGATAACATTAAAATACTTTCATTTTAACCAAATAGAATAGATATATTTCGAAATGTTGGCCTGAAAGTGAAATATATAATGGAGATTGAGAGTAAGAGAGGTTCCTAATTACAGTTTTCACTTCAGAAACATTCGGTAGAGTTCAGCAGAGGTCTCCTTTCCACCACCATCACAATCTCACTAGTTGTTTTGTGTGTACCCAAGCACTGTTTTTCCTTTTGGAAATATACATCAATCTACAGAAATACATAACCTGGTGTGGTACATCTTAGCTTTCACTTTCAATAGGGGATGTTTACAGGAAATTAGGCAACAAATCTTTGAATTTTTATTGCCTATCGACACGTGGAAACGCATTGAAGAATGCACAGTGCTAGTAATATTAATGCCAAGGAATTTAATTTACAAACTGTGGTTGGATAAATACGTTCTCCAGTGTGCCACAGTACCATGAAACTTCACGCTGCCAGCAAGACTGTGCACACCTTCACTGGTTCCCTTCACAAAAGCTTAACAGCACAATGGGCAGGTCTCCATAATCCCTGCATGGATTATCTGCTTTGCTCATAAATACTTCCACGGACCCCGCTGTGGTACGTGTGAAAACTTTGGTGGTCTCAGAGGAGTTCTTGCTCAGCACAGCACAGTTTCAGCGTGGTTTTGTAGCTGCCAGAGCCAGCTTGGGTCTGCAGGTACTGTCACTGGCTTCATGTGTCATTGCATCCTGCTAGGAACATCTCTTTGGGAACGTGCACACGCAGACGTGAGAGAGCAAGTAGCCGGCGTGAAAAACGGGAAGAGCAAAGGAAGCTGACTGAGGAAGAGCACACAACATTTTGGGCATACAACAAATGGGGACATTTATGTGTTCGTACTGTATCTGTTTGGCCATGATATTGCTAGGAATATTAGAATGCCTTTTGGTGTGATTTGATTATTTTTAGATGGGATTGGGGTACTTTTCTCTCAGAGTGTAGTAGAATCATTTACTGTGAAACACATAACAGGCTGAATGCTTCTAGGAAGGGTGAAATAAAATATTTTGCCTACTTGCATCATATTTGAATCAGTCTTTGCAGAGAGTGACAGAAATTCCAGGGACAGGAGGAGAGATACATGGAATAATCAGGAAAGGTCTTTTGAAAGTATTAATGTGGAAAATTAACATATTCTGTTCCAGTGCCCAGGATGACTCTCCCGTCTCTTTGGCAATAGCTAAAGCCAGCAACAAAGACCAGGGAATGTATTATTGCTGCTTGAGTAATGTGTATGGAAAGGTGACTGCTGAGTTTAATCTGACTTCTGAAGGTAAATCCTAGTTTATAAATCTAATAAATAATAATGACAATGGCTGTTTCCATTCATATTTTTTTACTGTGAAATCTGTTTCTTTGTTTCTGTGTAGTATTGGAACATCTCTCAAGTTTTCAGAATTGTGAAGGTAAGTACACGCATCTGCTTGAATGTGTGCTCAAATCTTTGTTCTTTCTGATTTCCGAATGGACTAAAGGCTGAAAAAATATAACCAGACTGAGACATTTGGACAGTTATCCCATGGGAAACTATGGGAATCCCTTGAAACCATTGATCAGTATTGTCTTTCCCGTTGCACACTCACCTTTGCTGTACCATCAAACATAAAATTAGCTTTAATTTGTGGGAGTTTTGGAGGTGAAATACCCTCAAGTCAGATGGAATGGTTTGTGCAGGGTGATGGAGTAGCTGCTGTGACAAACTATTGATTTGAACTTGACTGTGTAGCTTCTTGTGAGCGTGATGCACCTGCACTTGACATACAGTAAACAGTGAAGCAGCGCTGCGTCGCATCCTGCAGAGACACAGAGGCACACAGGGTGCTGAGAGCTCTTTTGGCAGGAAAACGTGCCAGTGGTGTTTGAACCCATGGTCTTTGCAAGTCACCTGCTATGTAACTTTACTCCAAGAGAAAGACAGGCATGAAGATTTGGAATGCTTTCCCCATATGTTAACTTGTGTTTAATCACACTCGGCATATGTCTTGCTGTGCTGCAGCTAAAGATAGACATTGCATTGCAAATTGGTTTATCATTTCTGAACACACTGTGCTAACCAGGTACTTCATTCGGCCAATTGATTCGTCTTTCTTTTTCTAGAAGAATAAAATTAAACATTTAGTTCCTTGTTGAAGTGAAGACAGGACTTTTCATGTAACAGCACTGTATAACTTTTGATCAACAGAGACTTTTAGGTGGAGTTAAGGAGCCTTCTAATTTTAGCTTTATATGTGCACTGTTTCCTCTGTGCGTCAAACTGTGCAAGAGTGTGCAGAGTCCAAACCAGAGGTAGCTACAAAGGGGAGCTGGAAGGACCTCATTTCTGCATAGTGTACCCTTTTGTTCTCCTATTTATCTTTTCCACTGGTGTTCCTTGAAATGTTGTGATGAGAGAGACTTGAAGTGCAGCTAGAATTTTTTAGTTTCTCTCAGTGCTTAACCTTAACCACTTCTTTTTCCCCCTGTATTTTTTTTTCCATTTGTATTCCAGTGATCATTTAAAAGGGTGAAAACCATAATCCAGCTTGATTTCAGCTGTATCAAACTTAGGCACACATTCTTATGCTACTGGTACCTTCAAAATCCACAGTTGGGGGCATAAGAGAAATATTATTGTACCAGTTTCTCTTGAATATAAAGATCACTGGAACTGATACATTTGCTTTTTGATTGAAGCTGACATGGTCATTTATAGAAACGTGGGTCTTATTCAAAATCACTTATGAGATAAAAATCTTGTTATTTTCTTCTACCTTTGCTAATGAACCTGTTTTTAAGCTGGTGCTTGCCAGAATGAAAAGAAATAAACATTTTAACATGCCAATTTGCAGAACTGGAGCGAAGGTAGTGAATGTGGTTGGCACCACATGAAGAAAGGCACGCTTCCATCATGGTTGTACTAGACAGGATTGAGACCTTTCAGCTGAGTGCCTTTGCAAACATGTTGGCAGAATCTTTCCCTGAAAAGATTCCAAGCTGAAAGCTAAACCAAGCTCTGGTTGTACAAGCAACTTCTGGCTTTTCTGAAAAGACAGGCTAGCTTCGGAAGAGTGTGCTCTGAGCACACTGGGCTCAGAACTGTGTTCCACTTTTAAATTCATGTTTACATACCCTGCTGCACGTTAGCTTTATCACTGCCTCTGTCTTCCCAGCAAAGCAGAGCGGGCAGGATCTCTGTATCCTCTCAGTGCCTCCTAGTCAGCTTGACTTCACATTCATTTGAAGCTCCAATTTACAACTCTCCCAATAGTTTTAAAACCAGCTTCTGTTGTCTTTACCTCTAGTTTTTGTTTGCTACACTCTATTCTTTCCTTATGAACCTGAACTGTCACCTTTCTCCATGCTGCCTTCAGGCGGTACAGGCCACAAGCTGCATGTAGAGGAGCAGGGTCCCAACCCCATATTAACACAAGTGAGGCCACGTATTCTGTGACCTTGAGCATTTTCTTTAATACTCCATGGAGAGATGCATTTTTTTTCCCCTGTCCACCCCTTTCGATGTGACTGCAGAAGGACGTTGTGCAGAACAAAGTGGTGTTGTGTTTTAGGTGTGGAAGAAATTGAGTTCATGCAGCTCATGTTCAGAGAAGATTTCATCAGTGACAGCTATTTTGCTGGGAACCTGCATGGAATAATAGCTACAGAAGAGCTTCACTTTGGTGAAGGCATGCACCGGAAAGCCTTCCGAAGTAAAGTGATGCAAGGCCTCATGCCAGTCTTCAGCCCTGGCCACCCCTGTGTTCTCAAAGTGCATAACGCTATCACGTATGGGACCAAGAGTAAGGACGATCTAGTCCAAAAGAACTACAAACTAGCACTGCAGGTAAGCTCCCCTTGTCCTCTGTAAGCAAGATTTGGGCGGAAAAGCTGTCTTGCAAATGTTTGAAGAGATGACCTGTTAAATGTTTTGAGTAATATTCCATAAGCGTATCTGTCTGTAATATAGGAGTGCTATGTCCAAAATACTGCAAGGGAGTATGCAAAGATATATGCAGCTGAAGCTGAACCCTTGGAGGGCTTTGGGGAAGTACCAGAGTGAGTATATATACGTATTTTATATACATGTACACGTATGCGTATGTATATTGTCCTATGCCACAGCTGCCCACTGGCTGCTAGGAGTAATTACTAAAGAAGAAGAAAGAGAAATCCTGAGAATAGTGTTACAGCTGGAATCATCACCTAAATAATGCTGAGTATCAAGGTGGTGAGAGAGATTCCATTTCCATTAGAGAAGGATAATAAGGAGTAAAGACAGTAAATAGCAGGCAGAAGGCATGATTTTGATATTAATTTAGAGGAAATTATTCATGTTAGTGAAGTAACACAAGTAGGTGATACTACTAGTGTCATCCAGTAACTGTAGTAAGGAGTAAGTCCTATTCCAACTTCCTATTAAAAGTGAAATCTTGAGAGAAATCATGATCATTCTGAAGCTGGTATGAAGTCACTCCTTAGCCAAGTTTTCTGTGTAAAGAGAGGCTTAAGCCAGAAAGCCCATCTCTGATGCTAGATTTTCCCAAAGACTGCTTTATTTCATACCAGAAGTTTTTCATTTCCCACATACGTGTGCATCAGACCAGTAGCTCAGTACAGGTTCACCTCTGCCTCTGAGGCTGGGAAGTGGCACGGTGAGGATTTGGTAATAGATCTTTTTCAAAGGATTTGCTGTTCCAGTGTCAGGCTACTGTGTAGAGTTAAATTTGCAATGGATGGTTGAAATTCCATCTGCCTTGCTTCAAGGATAAGACCTATGTGCTCAACAGCAGGCTAAATCTCCTATCCCTGTTTAGAAGACACAAAATCTGCTCAGCTGCACTGGTTCCCTGGAAAAAAGGACCACTTAAAACACAGCCTCTGAAATGGTGCCTTAAAGCAACCTAATTTCAGGATTAGAAATAGTAATGGAGCTGGCAGTGAAATCGTTCATGGAAAATGCTTGTGCAAATCAGCTTCTTTTCTGGAAATATATTGCTCTCGGCAAAATTGGTGTTTGAGAGGTTTCTCCAGGCACGGGATATAACCTCTAGTTTTGGTACGATGAGAGAGCACGTACCTTACAAAGACCAAGTCTGGTGCCAATAACAGGCACACGGGAGGTTCAGATCTGGTGCTATATTCGAAACAATTGGCTGGAAGGCAGCAGCCAGGAGCAGAAAGAGATGATGCGCATATGCTTTTGGTTTGCTTCTTAATTTCAGAATTTTAAGGCTAGGTTCCTTTCTCCTAGCCAGCCCTTGTCAGATCAAACTTGTATTTAAAAGAAGTTACATTCCTTGTAATGTTTTATAAGAGAAATAAAGCAAGAGAAAAGTCATCCGCGTTCTCCAGAGTTAGTTTTAAAGCAGTACAAGTGTGTCTGGAAGTTACTACACAACCCTTTTGGCAGTGTTGCTCTAAGAGATCAGACTGTTTGTAAGAAAGCAAGTAATTAGAACCCCGTTTTGTGGTGCAGTCAGTTCCCCCATTTGCTCCGAGGTTCTGCTAGGAGCTCTCGTGAGCTCGCTGGTGAAATACGGTTGTGTTCTGTTACCAGCTCCAGCTGAATGGCTTTCCAAAATTACCTTATCTCAGAGCAGTATTAAATTCCACTCTAATCCACACTGATGTTACTTTTTTGCTTACTCTAAATTTTTAAATTTGGAGATTTATGCTGTAGTCAGAGTGCTGCCTATAGGACTGCTGAGTTGTCTGAGTACAAACAGAAGTCTGTCTGTGAGGCAGAACACTGCTTTCCAGACAGCAAGTTCATGTTGCCAGTGAGACAGACACTTCCTTCCTGACTATTCTCATTATCACTTCACATTCAGTCTTTCTCTCTAGGAAGACTATGAAAAAGCAAAATTTTATTTGAATCTGGATGTGAGTTTTTGGCACGGTGCATCTTTAGACATGATGGACCTAGCCTGTATTACTGAAAAACTTTGTAAGTGTCTCTGGCTAAGCTAGCTCAATTTCTAAAGGAATAAAATGAAACAAATGTTGTCAGATTTGCAGTTTCCTGAAAACTTCATAATGAACTAGCTGAAGTTTTCTGAGCTGGATCCAAACTTTGCCAAGGCCTGAGAATCGTCAAATTTTAGATTTTCACTTGGGCCAGCTCATCTTAAGAATCCAATACTCTTTTCAGAGACTTTCTTGTTTTCTCTTACTTTTTTGGTAAAGTAGTTGCTTTGAATTTTCATTATCAAAAGTGTTTGCTAATTTTGGATGTGTCAGGTTTTAGAAGTCTAGTCTGAGAAGTCCACAACGTAGACTGGTTTTGGGCAAAGCACCTTCTGGAGAGGATCAAATCTGCAGGTGCGTAACACCTCAGAAAGACCGAATCGTGTATCGGTCAGACTGAGCAGCTAAAGCAGTGATACTTCAAAATAAGCAAGCACTCTTTATTGTACAAAGTTTAAGTTTTAGGATGTAGTAGGACAACATTAGAAAGTATGATTTGAAAAAGTTTACATCTGAGTAAATAATCCAAAGAAATAAGCACATAGAGTAGAATGCAATTATGTTCTAGAGAGACCTGGGAATCTGAATCTTATCCAGATGTCTCCTAGCTTGGTTTAGACTTGGTGGCTGTTCCTTCACTCTCTGAGATCACTGGCCACTTTGTTTCTTACTCCTTCATTGACAGAACTCTCTGGGTCTCACTAGTTTTTATCCCTTGATTTCAGGATCATTCCTATTTTTCTTGTTCATCGCCCTGCCAATAATATCCCCTATGCTACAGTGGAGGAGGAGCTGGTTGGGGAATTTGTGAAATATTCTGTCAGGGATGGGAAGGAAGTAAATTTCCTGAGAAGAGACTCAGAGGCTGGCCAGAAGTGTTGCACCTTCCAGCACTGGGTGTATGAGAAGACCAGTGGGAGCTTGCTTGTCACTGACCTGCAAGGTGAGTTGTTTGAGTGGGGGCAATAAAGTGACTTTCTCATGATACAGACTCGTGACCACGCACAGTCAATCCCTGTAACTGCAGAACTTCCAGAGACTTATTTCTGAGTGATGTTATTCTTGGTTTTCTGTGTCCTCTTGGCGATGCGGAATGTGCTCCTTCCATAACCTGGAAGTTAGTGGGCAGAGTCTTCTCCAGATGCAGACAGTACCGTGGCTCTGTGCCTGTTTTATACAGCATCTCATGCAGGTCAGAATATAAGATAGGAGAGAGAGTTAGGTTATTTTACTTTCCAGCCTCTTTTAGGTGCACTGTGTTTATTTGTGTGTGTGTTACCATAGGGAACAAAAAACATTTCATTAATTGCCTACTGTGGCAGCAGAGGCAAACATGTATTAACCTGTGCCATATTATGATGTTTATCTAATCAGCAGAGAAAGGGAATTTTTACCTAGCTTATGTTCTTGTAAGAAGACAGCTGGGAAAAGAAAAAAACAAATCTTGCACTTTTAAGTTCTTCTGCATGTTGTTCTTCCACATGTCCCCTTAGTACATCAGGACACTCAATATGAGTCAAGTCTGGCTTATTGGCTCACCTCCCAGAGGTTACTGAAACATAAACTCCAAACTGCTGAAATGCTGGGCTGGTACCCAGCGCAGAACGCATAGAGGTGTTTGAAACCGAGGAAGACAGGCCCTTGTTAAAGAAACCCCAAAAAAGGTGAAATCTTAGAAAATATCCCATATTCTTTAAAAAGAGAAGGCAGGAAAAGTAGCAACAAAACACCTTAACAAGAGCCCTGAAGTAATTTAAAGGGAGAAGAAAGAGCAAAATCCTAGCCTGAGGGAAGCGCTGCAGCAGACATGACTGTGAGCCTCTGCGGTGATTGCTGCCACAAAGGCCAACAGCCGTGCTGCTGCTGAAGGGGAACACCCTTCCTCTCTGGTCATCTTCTCATCTGAGTATCTAGGCTGCGTTCTTCAGGTGCACCCGTTGAGATTTCTGAGAGTATTCGCCAAGGAAAATGGTCTTGAGACCCTTGTTTTCCTGTACAGAAAAAATTGCACGCTACAGGGCTGGATTTTGCCTATAAACAGGTCGATAAGGGACGGGTTAAAAACCCCAAATGTATGGAAATACTTAATCAGAAAGAGATTTTGGATCTCTCACCCAAAAAGTGAAAATAATGTTGATCTATTGCCATTTGATTAGCAAAGCAAATATGCAATTCCTGCTGATAAACACTGTAGTCCAAGTTTACAAAGCATCACAACCACACAACCCATAAATAAATATACACATCTCAGGGCAGGCGCATAAGCAAAGATTTTGTGTGTTTCTTAAAATGCAATAATGAAAGTGTAACCCCTCCTTCCCCCCCACTGGCTGTCTGGCACAGGAAACACGTTATGCTCTATTTATCACCTTGCTATCTGTAAACTACTGGTGTGAGACTGGCTTCTAGGAATTGGTAGTGATACAGAGCACAAACATCCTATTTTTAATTGGGGTATTTTAAAATGCTTGGAGAAAATGGTGACAATTAAAATTAAAACCACAAATCAATAAATAATATTTAATGCCTCGATGGTGCTCTCGAATCTGAAGATATTCCTATAAATTCAGTGTAACATAAGCTCTCTGTTTCCTTGATGCCTTCTAGGTGTAGGAATGAAGTTAACTGACGTTGGCATAGCAACATTGGCCAAAGGGTGAGTGAAAAATTATTTCTCAACAGCATGGTTTTGCTTTACGCATCAGTCTCTTCACAGTGTAAATATGTTGGGGGAGGGTGCACTGGAAATTTATTTTTGCTTTAACTTTGGAAGAAAACAATCCTCACCTGAGGCTTTTAACTTCTTTTTGTTCATATTTATGGGAACTCACCTACAAGAAAAACACGTTTATTCTGTTCTAAAAGGATGGGGCTGCACTGTAGATGGGGCTTTGCTTTACCTTCATGCCCCCCTTAGAACAGGCTTATTCAAAGGGCATGTCAAGAGGGAGGTCAAGGTCTTTGGTGACTTACAAGCAAGTAAGGCACTTTACTTGGGGGTACATCAGCTGGAGGAAGGTAAGGCTGAAAGGCAGGGCCGACACTGGCTCCAGCCTGGGGTACAATGAAAGGCCTGGTGCTTGTGCTGTCCAGAGCTTCTGACCACGGAGGAAATAGCTCAAACCCGGCACGCTCTTGCAGCCGGAGCTCCAGCTGGGCTTGCACTCATTAGCGCCTGCCCCAGCAAGTGCAAATCCAAGCGCTTGTTCCTAGCCAGCCCTGTTGCTACATCCTGCTGCCAGTAGCCAAGGTGACCCTTCTCCCCTCCTGCTCTCCCACTGGAGGAAGAGAGCCTGTCTACCACAGTACTGTGGGAACTAGGGAAGGAGGTTCGCTGAACGGGAACAAAATTTGTATTGCCCTTTTGGCAATGAACTTGCAGGGACTGCGTGAGGGAACACAGCTGAAGGCTCTCTTGCAGCCAGCAAAAATGCCAAAGCTTTAGAACACGTATTTATGGCACAAGCTTTTCTAAAGACTCTTCTCAATGGAGAACTCTATGAGTTAGTGTTTATTCCTGTAGCAGGCAGTGACGGTAAGCTTTTCTTGAGCTCGTGTTCTTGTCAGCTGCATGGGTGGAGGAAAGGTGTCTGTTTAGCTTTATATAGGCCACTTATCTGATAAAAAAGGAAATGTGTTGTGGGATTTGATGTTATCTCTTTCCCTTCTCTCTCAAAAGCAGTAATTCTGAGCTATAACTAAACATCTGTTCATAATATTTGAAGAGGCCTGTTTCCTAGTAGTTTTGCAATGGCATCAGGTCTTTTTGGGAGACAAGCATGTGTGTAATGTTCTAACTTTCTTCCACTTCTCTTAAGTTTCTGTTAATTAAAATTTCTACTTATACCACATGCCAAAAGAGCTGTTGATAGAAATAGGCAGTGGAGGCAGTCATTCAAATGTGGGAATGGGAATGGGCATAAATGCCTGTGACCAATGCTTTAAATTAATATTCTTTTTTGAGAAACTGGTAGAAAAAAGCAGATCCAAACACATGTATTCAGTCTTTATACTGAACTGGAGGTCGTCTATATACCCATGATACAGCAAAAAACCTCACACTATTTTTTAAATTATTAAAAATTTGACTTCAGAATATTCAGAGAAAATTCTTAACATTTGCAGGCTGGCATCCATTCAAAACTTACATTGATTTGCTCTTCTAGCTGTGGGTCCCAAGTGAAATCTGTTGAAATGAAGTTGCATCATCCTGTTATAAAACAAAGAAGTCATAAAACTTTTACTGAGGCAACACTATTCTCTGGAATCAGAAGATTTATAGAAATGCTTTAATAGATGTTGTTGTCCAGCTCACTGTGGGAAATTACTCCTATAAAAACACATGTTGGACTAGGGAAGAGGAAGGTGAAGTGAGAAAATGAATATGCAATGCAAGCTGTAGTAAGGATCACCACAGTCACATATAAGGGAATATAATCTCCCTTCATGAACAACCTCTTAAAAATACTGAGTATCATTTTGTTTGTCATTTAGCTAATGATATTGCTACCAGAGAGCAGATTTTTCCTGGTCCTGTATTTTTCTTTCATGCTCCTTTCCCAGAAAGGACACTTCTGCATTAATATCTGCAGTTTAAGTTTTAATTCCGTGAGCCTGGATGGGGAAAACAAGCAAGTACACCAAATTCATTTGTATTGCTGGCTATTGCTGCTTTTGGGATTGTGCAGCTATACCAATGAGAGACTGTCTGTCTCGGATGCTGGGGACAACATACATAGTCCTACTTAACTAAAAAATATAGGATGATACTGTTACAATTTTAACTGTATTGTTCGCGAAGGTACAAAGCTGATTTTTTGGTGTAATTGCCTATAGAAATTCCCGTAGTTTCCTCAACGCTCTTTGTGGAGGTAATGACCCCACTGATCACAGACAGGTCCTCTGCTTCTGTGCTTTGAAGCCTGGGCCAATCACATCAGGGCAAACCAAAAATATCTGTGATCCTTGATGAATAGAAAAACATTCGTATTGTTTCTGGTTGGAATGTAAATTAAATACAATTCTAATTTCACTCTATAAGAGATAAAATTTGTGATCAGAGGAAAAAAAAAAACCTGGAAAAAAAAATCCATCTCTGCCACCCCACCCCTGCCATGCTCGTCGTACAATCAAACTTTCAAATAATCAAATGTCGTAGTACAACTGTTATTGATGAATTTGTGAAAGCCAATATGGCAACTGTCATGAATTTTTCATGGTTGGTGTTTATCCCCCAGCGTTTCTGGCAAACCAAGTGCAATAAGCAGCATATATTAAAATTTTGTACCTACATTCAGAATTGCTCATTGCTGTTAATGGTGTTTTGGAGGGTCCAGGCTCATACTCCCAGTCTGAACAAACATTTCTGGGTGAGCGTTTATGTGTCCCGTGTCTTTATCCTTCCCCTCCTTATGGAGGCTGTGGAGAGATCGATGTTTTCAGCAACTAACGCCCTTCAAAGTCATTCCGATCTGTTACCCATTGTCTGTTTTTCCCGTGGACTGGACACCAGAGGAACCCCAAAAAGCTCTGCAGTAGCTGCAATACAGCTGCTGTCAGCAGAGGGCGAAGCCGAACCAGAAACCGAGAAGCCTGGCGCGTGGTTTTATGTAGCCACTGGGGCGCACCAGCGTCGGGCCATTAAGCCTTTGAATCAGCTCCTTAGTCGATTCTTTGGCCAACGTAAACAAAAATAATACAGCACAGTGCCTGGCTTCTGAGTGCCAGCAGGGAGCCCGTTGAGAAGCTGCGCACAAGTGCCCAGGTGTTCATCCAAGAGTGGTAAACACAAAGGAGTCAGGAGCACCGTGCCCCACGGTTGTGATGATTAGCAGGGGTGCTGTGTGCCAGACGTGGATCTGAAAGTCTGTCTGGTTTCAGGGCATTGACAAACTTAGTTCTACTCAGCCTGGCAACAAAAGGCATTGGGCAGTTTAAGCCTGCGGCCAAATCCAACATTCCCCCTTCAGGCTTAAAGATTTGGTTTGCCCCAACCCCCGGCTGTCAAGTTTGGGAGATGGAATTCTGTCTGGGTTTTATTTATCAGTCACCTAGTCAGTGAATTAATAGTGCACACTGTGCAAAATTACAGCTTCCTGTTTTTCAAGGTTTGGAATAGTCGGTAGTTTGGTGTGACTGAACACGAAACACACGAGTGCAATGTGGGCCATTTGTAAGCCATTCCCTAACGGAGACCTTCCCCCAGTTGCACGTAGCACAAGCTATAACAGCACAGAATGGTTTGAATTAAGCCCGCAAGTCCTGCCAGATTACAGCCGAGGTGTGGTCAGACGGTCTGTCCGGAGCCACGGATGCAGCCGGAAGCACACGAGGAGGCTCTGTGGAGGCAGTGACTAGCAAACAGCACGCAGCCAGGAGAGCTCCCAGCCAAACCTTTGGGCTCACAGCTCTACGCTGCTTTTCCCGTGGGCTGCTGTAAGACCTGGGGCTGTCTGCACACACAGAGCCAAACTGGGCTCGTTCGTGCCTCGCGACATCCAGAATGGGCAGGAGTGTTACCTCGGCCACATCTGTAGCCACAAGATCAAATGCAAACTTAATGTTTTAGGAGAAGGGAAATGAGGATGGCTTGATCTAGGAGCAAAGTTAGTAAAATAAAAATAATCATGTGTTTTTAATACAAATGTTCTGTCTCCTGTTCATGAGATATTTATGCTCACTTTTACTGCAAGTATTTCTGGCATTTGTTGAATTCTAAAGCTAAAGTTAGTTAGCAGAGCAGTCAGTTCTTTCAAAGTGTCTCTTACTCATAGTATTGTCTGAGCAACAGCTGCTGGTTTTGCTCTTTGTTTAGATGTTTGTTCAAAGACATACAGGAAGTGACAGGTACTAAAGACAGCCAGAAAGCTGCTTAGGCAGTCTTCTAATTACTTCTTGAGAAACGTGGATTTTTTTTCAGCTCAACTTTTTATTTCCAAGATTATTTCCACAAAGAAGTGAGTATTATCAGAATTTTATATCATGAGAAAAACACTTGAAGAAATTTTCTTTAGCTGCAACAACATGGCTACCTAGGAAAAAAAAAAGAAAGTGAGAGCGAGAGAAAGAGTACGCGGTCATTTTGCAGCCTCAGATTAAAATAGGCAGCAGTGAAATGCAGTGAAACTTCTCACCTAGTTGGTAGCCCTGGAGGTTACACCTACACAAAGTGCAGGAGAAGCGAAGCCTCGCAGTCAGTCTTGCAGCAGAAATAGACAATTTCAGAGAGCAGAGTAAGCGGGTGCTGCCCAGCGCTGCCTGCACGGAGCCTCGTTATCTCCTCAGACATTGGCAGCTGCATCTGTGTTCCACGTACTTCTGCAGCATCCAGCAGTGACACACCGTGACAGTGGAAGATGCTGTGACAGCAGCTGGTTTTGCCACTGGCACTCTCTGGAAAGACCCAATGGTTAATTGAATATTCATGATAAATTAATAAAAATGTTTCAGTCTAAGTTTTTGCTCTTTGCTGGCGATGCATTGCTCTTCTTTAGTTTCTGGAGTCAGGATCAATGCTTGATGCAAAGAGGTTTTCTTGCTGAGCACAGGCATGTTTGCCTGTCGAACTTACGTTCTGCTGATGTGTCTGGAGCGTGCACTTGATGGCTCTAGTCAAGGAGCTCAGGTATAAAGTCTCAAGTCTGTCATTTCTCCAAAGGAGTGAGAGAACAGTTCATTCTCTTGCTGAGCTCCAGGGTATAGTCCTGAAGTAACAATGGCACTCCTCTTAAACTTCCTTTGAGTAAACAAGCACATAGTTTACCTGGAGAGGAGAAGAAAAAAAAAGTAATTCTTAACCCTGTGAGGTTCATCTGGCTGTTTATCGCTAGCTAGCCGAGTGGTTTCTCTCCAGCAGGCAGGCTCACTACCTGTTTGATGTTTTCAAGTTGCTTATGAGTCAACAGTCGTACTCTGCCTCCTGTGCTGAAAATGAGTCTTGAAATCCCATTTGGCTTTTTCTTTTCTTTGTTGCTACAGATACAAAGGTTTTAAAGGCAACTGCTCGATTTCCTTCATTGAGCAGTTCAGAGCCCTCCACCAGTGCAATAAGTACTGTGAGATGCTGGGGCTGAAATCTCTCCGAACCACTCATCAAAAACAGAGGAAAGCAACACCCATGAAAAGCAAAAATCTGCCAAACTCATCGACTATCAAGAAAACAGTGCCCAAGAAAGCAAGAGAACCTAGAGACTTCATTTCTTCAGACCACTGAGTTGCACTGTCCCGTCTTGTGAGAACTCCTCTTGCAGATCCGCAGCAGTGACAGGCACCAGTGACCTGGGGGGGGATAACTTTAGTCTTTTGCCTTATGACGTTATCTTGAAGTCATCCTGATGCTGATGCCAGCAACAAAGAAAGGAGCTGATTCTATGGGCTTGGTACCTGAGATTTAACACCGGGGCGAGGTTTTGAAGACAAACCAAGACATCTGCCTGGAGTATTTTACAACCTTTATGTATTGGTATCTGCACATTTTGAGTCTTGGATGCTGAGTGTGCCGCAGGTCACTGGAGAGCATCTTTCCTTCTGTGTGTCTGTGCCTTCTGTGTGACTCTGTGGGTTCAGCTGCTACGTAAACATCAACATATTTAAGATGCCACTTAGTAAAAGTTTTGCACAATATTGTTGCTCAGGCTGCTATAGAAAATTTTTCTTTCCCAGATTTTTGCATATTATAATCCTACTATAATCCTATTCTTGTAGTTTGTTCTCCTGCTTACATTTCTTTTAATACAAGAGAAAGCAATTTGTGATTGGACATATCTGTTTTCTGCCCCCCCTCCCCCCCCCCCCCCCCCCCCAAATTAGCTAGCGTCTTTAAGGTCCTCTCAAAGTGATGTCATCAGCCTAAACATGAGCGATTCTCACGTTGTGTGATTCTCCATAGAATTCCTTGCTTTCCATGTAAGCTTCCTTGAATCTACAGTGAATCCCATGGCACAGTGCTGTTGTGCTTACTCAATCTTATTGTAGGATAGAGGTTTGGAGTCTGCATGTTCCCAAACAGCTGCCATCTGAAAGAAACCATTACACACGGAGGATATTTCAGTACCTTGCAGCATCTTCAACTGGGATAAATACAACGACTTCTCTGTGTAGCACAGAGTTGGTTTTTGAAGGAACATGACAGGTGCCCCGGGCCAGTACCTGTCTGCTAAAGAGTCGTGATTTATCCAGAACGCCTAGGCAGGGCTGGAACTGAAAAAAGGAACTGTATTCCATTAAACTTAAGTGTAATTTACGTGGAGATTTGCAGCCAGAGGAGGGAGCTGTGCATGTCGGAGGAGTACAAGTTACTGGAGGTGGCAGTGGAAAACCCAACCTGCAGTGCCTGACGCAGAATACAGACACTGGGCATCGCCAGACGTCTTGGCCCTGTGCGATTACTGAATAACAGGTGATGCCAGAACCCAGTACCTGTGTGTAAGAGTCCCCTCAGTGCTGAGGAAGGTAAGAGCAGTTTCAGACTAGGTTCTGCTTCATATTGATAAGCAGCGGGTGCCAAATAAGAGAGAAACTCGGGGACTAGCTGACACTAGGGACAGAAACTCATCTGACTGCAGTGTGGATGTAACATCCGGGCTTGTCATCCTGGGCTCCCTTTACGGTTAATGGAGGTCTTCTCCATGGAATTTAGAGCAAAGTGCAGGTCATCAAAAAACAAACCTTTGAAATAGGTTAGATTAACCGTGCCAAAACAGTGCCTATGCCTCGCCGTCGAGGGAGAAGGAAGCAAAGTGTCAGACAGACACCTGCCTTTTAGATTCCTGCTGTTACATGGGATGAAGTTCTCCAGAGTTGTTCTGAAGCATTTGAGTTTTTGATAGTTTTCTGCTAACTTAGGTGGAGGAGACCAAGTACAAAACGGTATTGTAGGAATTAGGATGGTATTGTAGTCCACGTAAAATTAAATGTATGAAAACTATTTGAAAGATGAGTTTTTAAATAGAAATTGGCAAAGGAAAGTGAAAACCCGTGCACAGTTGCTGGGAATCAGCTGCACACTCTGGTTCCAGGTTTAGATCTTAAATAACAATCTTAATAAAGTCAGTGGGTACAGAAAGCAGTCAGCCTGGTCCTGAAATGTGGGGACATATGACTGGAGTGCAGAAGAGTTTTCTCTAAAACTGGAAAATCGAGAAACTTTTAACCAAAATATCTGCAGTGTTTTTTAACCTGTGTGCAACAATAGATTGGTGCCACAGAAGTTAGATTATTCTTCATTTCAAGTTTTGAAATGAAAAAAGCCAGACTGCTAAGTTTTAGGATACGAATCTATGGCTGACTAGTCTTGGATGAATAGATCATTGCAGCACTGCGATACGTATTCCCAGTCCTTACGCATACACCAGCTTTACAAATTGCTTGGCCTCAGGTCTCCCGAGGATGCAACTTCAGAAGGCAGCTGATGCTGCTGAATGCTGTGCCTTGAATATTTATCCCCTTCAAGGAGGTGTAAGATGGAAGACCCCATTAGAAAGCAGGCAGTATGATTTCCAATCCATTCCTTATACCACACAACAAGAGAAAACTATGCAATTCTTATGGGAGAAACTTTTCAGTAAAACTCCTGCAGCTTAACTGCACATCACCTAACAGTGAACTGCAGGGATGCAGCTCCGTTATGCCTTAATTTCTTTTTTTTTTCCTCTTCAAGACAGTGTATCTAATACTTGTGTGGGTGTTGTAAAGGTCATGTTGCTCTACAATAAAAGCCTCAGTAAATAACTTTTCATTTTTGAATTTTAAGAGCACAGTAGTAAGAAAGTAGTAGGGAGAGAGAATTAATCGACACTGCTGTCCTGCCACAGAGCACCAGGGGAAGGTTAGGAACTGTTTGCCACGTGGATGTTTCACTGAATATTTTAAATGGGTTTCGTTTAATAACATTACAAGTAGAAGCTGGGGAGCCTGTACTGCCATTCCGCCACTGGAGTACCCGCAGTGGTGATTCATGTTTTGCATCTCTAAAAGAATGAATGATGTGGAATAAGCTGTGATGACATTGCAAATCATAGAGCTAGTCCAAAATGACAGGCCTAATCTCCAGCTCTTTCTGTTGGTATGGTATGGATATTGTGCTCAGCATACGAGGCGTACTGAGTGGGAGGAGAGAAACAGCATCAGTTCTTCAAATAAGAAAAATGGCAGTGCCAGTGATCAGGAGAAGGGCAAGCAAGAGTGGTACAAGGTCTCTAAAAAGCATGGCAGGCGTGGTGAGGGAGGGAAGGGACTTCATTTCTCTCTCAATCAAAGCTTGAGAAGAAAAGTAGCTGCTGCAAGAACATTACACAGAGGGCCTTGCAGATAAGGTCACTCTTGGTTTCCTCCTGCAAAGCCAGAGAAAAGAGAAAGGAGTTCCAGCTCTCTTGCTCACCCCCACTCCCCAGCTCACCTGCACAAAGATTCCCTCAGCTAGAAGCTCTTTCTCAGCAAAGACCTGTTGAAAAATAAACCATAATTATCTGCAGCTCTGCTGATTTCACTGTGAATCTGCCATCAAATATTGTGGGCGTGAAATTATTGTGATTTACTGAGTCTTGGACAACAGGACAATGTTTGCTTTGGGAGCCTTTCTGTTGCTGCTGGAATCTCGCTGTGTTTATGGATGACTGAGGTTGCTTGTTTTGCAGCGGTGGCAGAAGAATGTCTGGTTTTAGTGTACAATGCTTAGTGGTCTTATAGATGCCTGGTCTGTGCCAGATGTTTTGGATCTGGCCCACTACATCAGTCCTTCCAATTCATTATCTGCTCCTTTCAGGTAAAAGAAAGGGCCCAACCTTATGCCAGGGGGCAGCCCAGCCCTCACCTTTCCCTTTCCACCCTTTTCACAGAGTACCTGCAACCTTTTTATGCAACTCAAAGCTCACTGACCACGTGAACCGTGTTCACGTTCCCCCAAACGTGCAGTAGACGTGCACTTGGTCTTGTGACAGGGGTGCACAGGGGATCGTTTGATGAGAGCTGCGTGTTTGCCCTGGCTACATTCGTGCCGTGTGCGTGGCAGCACGTGTATCACAGCTGATGTGACACAGGTGATGTGACAGGTCCGTGTCAGTGACATAACAGGGATGCACTTGTCATCAGGACCCAGCAGGAAGTGGCGCACACCAAAAGGCTGGTACTGCTGCTACAGGAAGATGTTTGAGTGAGCTTCCTGTGTAACATAGGAAACATCAGAAGGGAGGAATAGCGTCAGGGTATTTCTGTCCATCCATTCATGCTTTATCTGGTAGCCAAGATTAACATTTACTGTTCCTGAAAGCAAAACTGGACCAGGGAAGAGGAGGCCAATGGGTGCTATGCATACTGGAAGGGTGATGTCAGGGAAGTGGGAGAGCAGTGGATAAGCATCTGGCACAAGTCTCTCAAAAGAGAGATAATGTCCCTCGGAACGATGTTAAAGGGATGGGGAGCACAGATGGTGTTCTCCTCTGTCCTCCCAAGCTGGAGAAAGCGGTTCCCGAAAAAGGAGACGAACTGAAGAGGTGAATGACTGGCTGTGTAGCTGGTGCCATGCTCAAGGTGTCCTCTTCCGATACCACTTGCTTTGTCCCTGCACTCACATGTCCGCTGTCACCCTCCCACCTCTCCTCCACCTCCTCTACCATTGCTCCTGCTGCTTCCCCTGTCCCGTCACTGTGCCTGATGTTTATTTGGGACAGCAGGGTTGGAAGTGGAAAAATAGCAACGAAAAGTCTTTCTTCTTCCTGAAGGCAGTGAGCTTTTTCTTCTTCCTTTTGCAAGAGCTGCTCTGCACTAGTTTATCAGGAGGCTTCTGGATTACTCCCCATGCAGTCACCTTTTATTGCTGTATGAGATACCTGCACAGAGGGGCAGTGCAGGTTTTCAGAATAGATGGTCACAAAAGAAAATTGTGAATGCAAAGAGTGATTAGGATACGCTTAAGGTTTAGGAAACCTCTTCTGGGTTCCTCTGTGAAGAGCTGTTGTATTAATTTGAAGTGCCGAGAATTCTCTTAAGAATCTCTAGACTGGAGCTCAATTTTAATATACAACATTGTAGTTCTTCCGTTAATTTTCAGCAGTACGCATTGCTAATGACTGTTCCACGGCAATAACTCATGGAAGAAAACAAGGTTTAGGGAATAAAATTAACTAACTCATTGAAGATTTCTGTTGGGAAACACTGTAACGAAATTGGTTGCAAATGGAAACAGTATAATCTACAAATGATAAATTTCACATATTCATCTATGCTTTCTTCCAGCAGCACTCTACACATCACAGCCATAGGATATTCATTATGCATGCCTGGTTACTTAGCAGTGGGAGTCAGAGTAGTCTGGAACATGCTGATGAATATTAAGGTTATCACTCTCATTGCAAATCACAGAGCAATATTCTGGGAGTCTAAATCGTGGATTACTCAATGGCATTTAGGCTTCTCAGCGCAGTGTTAGTGCCTGGCTTTCATTAAGCCCTTTGGAAGCTTCTACAGATTCCTCCTATTCTTCACAATTGTTTTCAGAAGAGTTTCTGTGAGGAAATTGTGACCCTTCCCGACACAGTAGGTTTAGAATATACGACAATGGCCTTGAGCGTGCTGCTCAAATCATATGTGCAGTTGTGACATGGAAGGGAACAAAGCTGAAAGCATTTGAAAGCTGAATAAGTGATGTTTCAAGTTAGAGGTAGTAGCTTTTTATCAGAATTTTGGAAAGTGTTCTGTTTGAAAAATGTCATGAGCATCTCAGTCAATTAATATTCCAAATGTACGTTTTAATTTGATGCCAGAATAAGAGCCAGAGTTTCACGACATCAGCTAATTGGCTTCAGTGTTCTGTTGTCATGGCCAATCCAACGGGAAGAAGAAGATCCCAAGCTGGCCTTGTTTTGCAGAGGTAATCACAACGCCCTTGATTGCCATGAAATCCACATTCCTAATGATGCCATTGTAATGATGAGTCCTTAAGATGACTCGTGCTTTAGGACGGGAATCTGGAAGTGCATGTAGCAGCGTATGTATTTCCCACATATTATGATCAGTTTACTTAGAAAAGAAAGAGCAGAGTCATGCTGACATACATGTAACCAGGTAATTTATTCCTCAGCACAGTGGGAAAACATAGTGCTTCAGTTCATACACTTTTCCGAATTCAGTTCACGTACTTTTCCGAATTGAAGTCTTGTCTACCAGTAGCTATTTAGTGTGATAATGGCGTTTGATAGACTGGACACAAACACCATTGTCACACTCCACAGCTCTGGTAGCAGTAGATCATTAGTCTGTGGAAAAGGCAATACACACATATTGCAGACTTCAGCATGGGGACCTCAGAGATCTGCAAAACACAGAGAAAAGACCATGTTTATGCATATTTATACGTGGCACATCAGGATTCTCACCAAGGAAGTGAGGGACAGGATTCTGAATTTCTTTGAGGTGAATATTTTGTCTTGCTTAACTGTAGTAATCTAAAGGCTGTGTAGCATCCCCTTTGGATGCTTATAGCTACTTAAAGGCACGCTTAAAGCATCCAAAGGGGATGGACAGGCACCTTGAGACAGTAATCAGTGCTGACCTAAGAGACAAATTTATGAAGGGAGAGATGAGCCGCTCACTGCAAGGACCTGTGTCTTATTGATGGAAACAGCTCAGAGTAAGTGCCTGGCTTTTGCAGAGCTATGTTAGATATGAGGGATCATATTTAATCAATGGAAATTCTTCTATGATATGCCAACACCTGTGCAACAGAACAGTGAATTAAGCGGTGGGACAAACATACATATGACTATAGTGTTTCACTTCTTCCCAGTTTTTTCAGTTTAATAGGACAGAGCGTGGTTTTGTGTTTGTTTAGCCTGCAATAATAACATTTCTGCAGGTTCTCAGTGAGTATAAAGAAATCCCATAAAAGATCCTGTCCGTCAGGAGTGGACTAAGAGCACACAAACTGCAACGGAGGGTCACATGGTGCACAGTGAGTTCTTAAGCCATGGGAATTCAGTAATGTGTCATCATCACATCTGAATACTGCGGTGATGCAGAGAAAACAGAGAAAGCAGCACAGGAAAGGGGGGAGGTTAGAAGCCAGAGCTTGGGTGAATAGTAGTAGCTTTTGTATCTTACTCTTCCATGTATCCACTTTTTCCTCAGTCTATAAAGACTCAACTAGGGGGATCATCTGGGCAAGATCATATTGGATATTAACTGGAAGAAACACTGACGTGTGCAGGTAGAATGTAGCTTTGTGAAAGTGCAAGCCAGCTAGTGAATGATCATTAACAGGAATAACAAAATAATATTAGTAACTAATCAGTAACTGTAATGAAGTCTGCTAATTTCAAGAAGGGGGAAAAAAAAAAGAGGCAGACCACAGAGTAGAATTCCTTTATGCTCCTGAAATCGGTAAAAATCTTTCAAGGAGAGCAGAGTGCATTAAACATTAATGTTCCATTTTGCATGAATTTGAGTATATTTTGTATATGCTGAGCACAGAAATGTTTTTTGTAGCTACGGAAAACTTGAATTTCTGACTCAAAAAAGAGTGCTGTTTGGACTGGTTAGAAGCACCATGGGAGGGGATAGAGTTGTCTTTTTGTGCCAAGAGATGAGGACAGAACATCTTGCTATAATACTTTTAAACTATCCATCTCTTTTTTTCATTTTAAGCTCAGTAAATGCATTCCCATTTTTATATAATTGGGAGCATTTGTTAGCCATTTGTGATAAAACTAGACTCTCCAATAGTCTGGCTCTGGTTGCATTTTAGCAGAAGACTGTTAAGCAGGTTAATGCGTTCAAAAGGCAGACTCGCAGATCCTCAGAGAACTCCTCCTGGGCTCAGCCCTCCTGCCAGTCTCCTTTTGATCTTTGCTAATTCCCTGCCCCGGTGCTGTGTCACTCCCACCCAGGAACAGCCTTCACGCCTCTGCTTTATGCTCAGTCTCCTGTCAGCACTCCCATCGTGCATTCCAGCTGAGACAGAGGCAGAAATCTCTATCCTTAACTGTAAAATCTGAATGTTTGAGGTACGTATGCTCAATGTGCTCAGCTATGGAGGAAAATCACGTTTCTGTACTTGTTGTTGAGACCAAGTGGTCGCCATTTGAAATCCCAGCTTTTGCAGGCGGGAGAGGCAGTGCCTAGCTTGAACCAGGGCATGCTGCAGTTGGTGAGCAGTGCCTCGCTGCACGCCCCGAAAGAAGAGAGGGTGTAAGGGCCACTGCCACTAGGTCAGCTGAAGCACTGGAGCTTGTGGGGAGCAGAACATGGCTCTCTGAGGGAATTGATCCAGAACAGGAGCTGCTCTCCAGATGAGATGCAATGCAGAAACAGCAGCCCTGGTTTGAGACAGTGGAAGGAGCTGTAGCAAGAAATGATTAAGGATAAGGGCACAGGGCTCCCAAATGCAGATCATCAGGTGGGGAAATTGGGCTCACTCTGTTCTACAGCATCAGAAGTTAAAGTGCCAGCAAGAGAGGAGACAATAGCACACACACACTAGCTGGCTGCTTCCGTGTACGGAATACTTCTGAACCACCAGCATACTCTGCACAGTGTGACAAATGATTTCCTCTGCAATCCTTACCTTTCCATTGAACTTTTTGTCTTTTCTGGATCTTTTTCTTAAATGTAATCTAGTTCAACCAGTGCCAATGAGTCAGTGCAGACTCACTGGGGCTCTGGACTAGTTTAACTGCTGATCTGCAAGTACATCTAACCAAACCTCAGTGAAAGCACGAACTGGCAGTACGAGCTGGAGTCCTGAGTGGCCCTTGGCTGGTAAATAGCAGGGAAGTGAACCTTCACTGCTTGGTTGCCGGGTCAGACTGTTTTGTTTTTCAAACGTGATTATTACAACTGCTCTGGCATTCTCGTCCTTGTCAAGGAAGCAAGCCTATAAATGCTTTGGCAGGGCTGAAATTTTTCCGAGTGCTTTTCATCTTTCACTGATTTTGTCTGTTTTTTGAGTCTGCACATGCTGCAGGGGGAAAAAGTTGTGCATTTGAAGGCGTATACAGAACTGTCAGGCAGGTTTGCAGATCCACAGGTCAGGCCACTGTGAACTCGCAGCTACCAAGCAGCCATCTCAACAAGGAGGTCAGGAGCTGCAGCACGCTCTGCGCATCAAAACGGCACCGAGGTTTTTGAATTAATGATGGCAAAAGCACAGTCACACCCAGGACATAATTGTGTCTAGTTAGGATGCAGCTCGCAGTTGTAGACCTGAGGTCCGTGAGGCTATTTTTCATAAATACACCTATGCCTATAGGTGATAATGAGAAATGGACATCAAAGGGATGCCGGTACTGTGCATGGCTGTCTGTTGATAGTGCTTTTCCCCTTCCCTTTCCCCACGCACGCCTTACTCAGCTTTCTCTCTGCAGCAGAGAAGCAAGGTCAGGCAAGATGTTACTCTAATTAAGCTCTCTGAGGAAAAGTCTGAGAATTGCTGGCAGGTACAGTGCAAAGTGCATCAGGGCCCTGGCAGAAGCACCTCTGGATTAACTGTGAAATGTATATGAGGGTAGATAGCCAGGCAAGCGATGCAGCTGCAAGCAGGCAGTTTTATAGTTCCACAAATACACGGAAGCTTCCAGCAATTCAACAGGAATACTTCCAAGACAAAAGGTAATGAAAGAAAGAGAAATGGCCACTAGTTTTCAGTACTGCAATGGAGAAAAAAGCCTGAAACAAGAGCAAAGGTACTGGACAGTACAGGGAGAAAGCAAAGTATAAACAGGGAGAGAAAAAAAAAACCTTTTTGCTTTTCTTCTGCTAGACATTTGTATAATGAATATTATTGGAATGTTCCAATTGAGAAGATTATTGTGAAGAACAAGAGGGTTTTTCAAGAAGTGTCTTGATGGATCACAGAACCTGTCCTTTTTGTGTATTGGGACTTGGAAGCATTGCTGTAACCCCGGTGAAGTCTAAGCACGCTTACTGTCAGCTTCCCCGCCACTCCTGGTTTTCCTGCAAACAATAAGCATCGCGAGCGGCTTGCCCACGGATACGAACAAACGCCGGATCTCTTTTCAAGTGCAGGCAGAGACCTCTGTGTACGAGACATTCAATCCTGTTAAATTACACAGACAGGCCGCAGGCATTTGCGGATATTTTAGTATGCTGAAGTGCTCAGAATTCCAAATTCACCTGCACTATTTTATTTCTGTTAGCACATTTTAGCATTTCCTTTCCCTCACACGAATCAAGCACGGGGAGGCACTTACCATCTGACACAACTGCCAAATGATCCTCTGGGGTGTCGTTAGGGCTTGTCAGAACTGAGATTCTCTTGCGTGACATTTTGCCGAATATCGCCGTATTTGGATCTTTGGAGGTCTTGGTTTTCTTTTACGAGTTCCCAGCAGTGGTCAGCTGTTGAAAGCCTCTGTTTCCAGTGGACACCTTTCCCTCGCCCTTTATGGGATCCTGAGGTTTTAAAGTAAACAATTCATTCTCTTTCTGATAAGTCATATTAAAATATTGATCTGGGGGAGGGAGATGGCCCTCACTGCACAGAGCCAGAGTCACCTTTAGTCAAACAGACTAAGGAATGGGAAAAAAGCTCTGAAATCTCCATTTTCTTTGTCCCTTCAGAGAGAGCATATGTGGGTAGGGGAAAATGCAAAGTATAGGGTTTTTTCAGCTGCCCATTTTGCTTCACCCTGAGATGAAGGATCTACTCTCTTTTCTTATTAATTACTTACTTCTTCCAGTGAGACTGATTTCATCAATTACTCAGATCATAGTGCTAATTTTACTATTCACTGCTGGATCTTACCAATCTTTTTTTTTTTTTTTTTTAATTTTGCTTTACTGTCTTTCTGCACAGGAATTTTCAGAACTCTCAAAATGCCTGTCACATTTTTAATAATTTTTACTTTCCGGTACACCTATGAGAAGGGAAAAAATCTGACTTCAGTAACAGCAATGGTAAAAGCAGGAATTAAACACCCATTTCAGGACCTTGTCCAGATAATCAACAACTGGACCATTGCATAAACCTCCAGAGTTAGGGCATGATAAATTTCACATTTTTTGTGAAGGCCAGTATGGGATTTGAGCCTGAGATTTCTCCAAGCAGAAATTAAAGTCACGACTTCAGTACGATAACCTTCCTGATAGTGAACTAACTAGTATTTCAGTGCTTACTTCCATTACCATGCTTCTATTTCAATAGAACATATGTATTTTGTAACAGTCCTAAGTAAAAGTAGGGGTTTTTTTTTGTTTAGAAAAAAGAAAAGTTGTCAATATAATACCTCACAAAGGTGAGGAACCAGGTCACTGCACTGGTTTTGGCTGCATGTCTCCATCTGGCAGCAGCAAACCACTGCGAAATCAAACCTGGAAAAGAGTCTGTCTTGCTCTCTCCCTGCTTTCCAGCTTTGGTATAACTGGACCTTCGATAGAACACAAATGCAGCTGCTGTCCTTGTTGAGGTGCCTTCCCACACCACTGCCAGGCTGTCCTTTCGTGAGAAGGGTCCTGCATGTGATCGATTCAAACACATAATGCAATACTGTGTAATGGAAAAAAACGTGAACTGCAAAGCCACTAGAACATCCTCATCTTTACCAATTTATGGCATGCCTTTCCTCCTTTAGGTTGTCATGTACTTGGACTGCAAATTTGTCATAGCACGAACTATCTCCTACTGTTTCCTAAAATGCTGTTTCTTAAAATGCTGTTTTCTAATCACAGTCTAGCTCCAGACTCAGGTACACCAGTAATACAAATAATAATATCAGCAGTCAGGAATAAAAGAAAGCACTGAACTGTGCTTTCTATGCAATAATGACGCAATATTTCTAGGTTATTAGCAATCTTATTACTGCATATATAGTACAAGAATAGTTTTTTCTCCATTTGAAAATAACTTCAGAATTTATAATTCTCAGGGATTTAATCACACATTTTTATAACCTTAGTTGTAAAAGCAATGTTAGTTGCCTAATATAGATGATCCAACTGCTTCACTGTAATCTTTTCCAGTTTTGTTAAAGAAAAAGATTTTCATTAGCACAAAGCACAAATTAATAATGCTAACAGGTGACATTTAGTAGGGAAGTAGAGAATTAAATGCCACAGGAAAAGAAAAAGAGCACATGCCTGAGTTTTAGCTTTCATATTCTGTGCTATGTGACAGGGTATTGGAGAAATACAGTGAAATGAAGAGTTTTGTAAGAGCACAATCCTAGTCACTTGATTTGGGTGAAAAGTGCCAGTGATCTGTGCTACCTAACTTCAGGTGTTGGACACGAAGGGAGGCCACAGCCTCAGCTGGCTGTGTGGCTGCTTGGGGGCACTGATACGGTGTCATTTCTTATCCTTACAAAGACATTCACAGGAAGATGACTGGGGAAATTCTGGAGTGAATCACCATCTGGCTGATGGCAAAACCAGGATCTGTTGAAGTCAAACGTTTCCGCTAACTGCTGCAAGATCAGGAGAGCATCTACAGCGCTGTGTGTCAGTGTATTCTTTGTGTGTGCAGTGATCGTTACTGCTAATGGACTTCCCGTAACGTTAGCGAAAATATACCCCCAGTTACAGCTGTTTTCTGCTTAGAGTCCCAGTGGCTGGGGCTTTTCGGTGGTGCTCGCAGCCTCGTGTTGCCTTCTGCCTTTGGTGCGTTTAGAAAACCCTCCTGAGACAGGCACTGCTTTTCATTTGGTCTTGATACTGCTTGTTTTTTGGTGAAAAGTGTCTCATTTGGGACTTGTACGTGCACACAGTATAAAGATGACAGAATTACTAATAGTAGTAGTAGTAGTAGTAGTAGTAGTAGTAGTAGTAGTAGTAGTAGTACTAGTTCATAGTGTGCCCATAATAGTAGAACAGGTTTGGGGAAAGTATTTATTTAAAAATTAAATCCTGTGTGCAAACTCTGTATGCCATTCTGAAAATATGGACGTGCATTTTAAGTCTACAGAAGGTGTCCAACAGTTTGCTCAATCATAAAAAGAGAGCAAAAGATCTCAAATTTAAAAAAACCCCAAAATGCCACATGTCCAAAACCAGCAGAGAATGACTAAAATGTGCTACTTTTACTCTCAGAGAAAACAGTACTTACTTGGTATTTCTGGGCTTGTATTTCTGCGAAAAAAGCTGTTTTCCTCAAAATGGCGATCTGCAATTTTAAGTGCTGCCCACTACACATGGAGCCACTGGTGAGAGGCTGAAACAGCATTGCAACACTCATTACTGTTGCAGACTGATTTGCGTTCAATTCTTTGAAATTAAATGCCAAATTATTTGGAAATTCCTGAAAAAAAAAAAAAAGGAACTGGTTTGCTTAAATGTTCCTAAAGGTGACACAAGGACAAATAATGCAATCCACATTGCACATTCATCTGAGGGCCAAATGCTTCCCTTGAAAACATGTAGATATGACCCCAACCAAAATCATCTAACTTTGAAGTTGGCACCGCTCAGACTAGAGGACTGAGTCCTGTGACCTCCAAAGGTCCCTTCCAGCCGGAATTGTTCTGTGATTCTGTGCTTCCATTTTGTGTGCATAGCTGCTGTTGACTAAGGTGTTGTTACACAAAAGACCAAATTTGATCCATACAGGAGTTCTTTCCTATAATTTTTCTTGTCTAAAATGTGGAGGATACTAAGAGTGAAATAGAAGTCTGAGGAATGAAGTCTTTTCTTGTGGAAAGAGTGAAAGAACAACTCCAAACCGGAAGGAATAATGACTTACCACAGGGGCAAAAACAGGGCTCTGTTAGGACGTTTTTCACACTGGGAAGATTTAACAAACAGTAAGAAGCTATGGTTTGGCTCTGCAATACCTTAATTATGAAACTCTCCAACTAAGAACAACAATTTTGGCAAAAAAAAGGGTTAAATATTCTGTGCATGAAGATCTCGCTGGTGGATTAGGAGAATTGTTTTATCTGTTTTGAAATTACATGGGCCTACAAAGGTTTGTGAGTGGTATCAATCCCTTTGGAAGAATAAACCTCCTTTGCAGCTGGTTAATGTTGGTCATAGATACGTTATGTGTTCACCAAAGCTCATTTAGAAAGCCTGTTTAAAGGGCTTAAAAAACCCAATTACTTCGTTTATTTAGAGTAGATTTCAAAAGCCAGTTTTACCATTCAGTTCAAACTGAAGACTTTCAAATCATGGTTCATTCACATGACCTGAGATGGGCTCAGCTGAATCAGTTCTCATTCTTTTTTTTTTTCTCTACACTTAAAATCAGAATAGTCTGAACTTCATATGAAAAGAAAAATAACACAGAGAAGGATCATGGTGCTCATGTAGAGTAAGCGAGGAGAAGTGAGTGGATTGGGAAGGGCTTTCTCTTCATCATTCTTGTATTATCCAGATAATTTATCACAAACCTCAGGTTAAAGTCGGCTGCAGTTATGAGAGAGACAGGAAGCTAGACCATCAGTTGAGGAGGGAGTGAGAGCAAAAGATTCTGATCTGTAAAATCTGATACTATAAGGTACAGAGCTTTAAAAGGGAATTACTGAGGCACCAGCCCCGGGAGACCCCAATTCTGCAGTCCTCTGGACTCTGATATTTAATGATTTCCCTTCCCTGGATTCCAGCCTCAGAACCTGACTGTTGCACTAATGCTCATTCACGGGAGAATCTGAGTTGCATCTTTATGGCTTTGCTCCAGCTCTGTCGTTAATGAGCATATAATCAATACTCTGAAACCGATTTGGGGTTGGCTGTTTCACCAGTGAAAAAATCCTGTTGCAGTATGCCAGCTGTGGGCATGGCTTGCTTGGTTTAAAACTTTCAGACAGATCTGGTCCAAGATTTAGGCCGGCCAGATCCTTTTCTGGAGAAAAGTGACACATATCCAACAATGAAACTGAATTTATCCCTGTGCTACGACCTATTAATTTCAGTGAATCTATGCTGACTTACATCAGTTTGGGCTAATGACCATATAGTTTTTGAGAGGAAATTGCTACAGGAGTTCTTGGGCCCAAAGTGGGCAAAGCTGGTGTTTACACGGCCGTATTCAAGCGTGTCAGCCTTCACAGACATTCAAGGAAGCACATCTGCCAGGGCTAGCACCACAATGTCACGGGCGAAGGTGAGGCGTGTGTCGTGGTAGGACAACTTGGATCACAGAAGGGAGAATGTTGTGACCCTTGTAAGTCAATGGCTGGTGGTTAAAGGTTACCTGTTCTGGTCGTTCTGACTACCAGATAGCGAAAGATTAACTTAGAGCAGGATAAAGTAGAGCAAAGGTATTTAACCTGGAAACCATGATCTCTTCTGATTTCTACTGGGGCTCAGTAAACGAAATTGATTTGAGTTTCCCAATCATCAAACGCATTACATCAGTTCTGGATCATCCTGGCATCCCCCGTAACGATTCGCCATCTGACACAAACCGTTCAGGCTGAGGATTGTCTTCGGATTGAGGGCGTAAAGTCTGACTGACAACGTACCGTCCGTGAAATTTCCATTTCCCCAGCAAAATAGTTGTGCATGGAATTTAAGCAACTTTGATGTAAGCAGGTGGCTAACAGATAAAACTTAGGTTTAGTTACCTGCCCACCCCCAAGAACACACTCCCTCTGCCAACACTGTTAGTTGGCTCCGGAGCTCTTGCCCAGGCCGGCCGTAGGGCTTACATCAGCCTGGGCAATCAGCGGGCCAGCCGCGGTCCCCAGAGGCGCCCAGCTTCATTGGCCTGTCAGCCATTTCTGCAGCCTCCACGTCTCAGGCAAGGCATTAATCCTATCGACCCACGCGAAATAAGCTACTTAGTAGTGGGCATTTGCAAAGCACATGAGGTATTTGGAACTTCTCTCCCTTCCTACGTTTCACCGGGCGGTCGGGTGGCCTCCCCCTCCGCAGCACTGAGTGACGTGGCCACAACCTGCCCTGCCCCGCGGTGTAGCACAGTATTTTTCTGAATTCAGGGCAGTTCGCTGTGCCGCTAAGTGATTTTTTTTTGTCTGGCAGCCATTAAATGCATGGAATTTAGTCCATGTGCCACAAACGGTTCTCTGATCCGAGAAATGTGTATCCCAGTGGGCACACCGCCGGGACCGGAGCCGAGCAGCCACTGCTGCTCTCACACACGGTGCCATGGCGCAGTGGGCACACCGCTGGTCTCACACACGGTGCCACGGCGCAGTGGGCACACCGCTGGTCTCACACACGGTGCCACGGCGCAGTGGGCACACCGCTGGTCTCACACACGGTGCCACGGCGCAGTGGGCACACCGGTGGTCTCACACACGGTGCCACGGCGCAGTGGGCACACCGGTGGTCTCACACACGGTGCCATGGCGCAGTGGGCACACCGCTGGCACCGGAGCCGAGCAGCCGCTGCCGGTGTTCAGTGCCGCGTGAGCTGCACGTGGAGCAGGGCGGGCTGAGCACAGCACCGAGGGCTTTGAGCACACGGGGGTGAGAGACTTGATTCATTTTGTACATTTGCAAGTAAAAACTGTGTAAATCTTCTTCTCGGGACTGGAAGAGACTTTAGTGGCCTGAAATCCATCCATCCTGAAGTCCCACAAAGGGCAGCACCACCCCTGAGACGCCATCCTGCGTCCGGCGCCTGCGGGACAACGGCCTTGCTGAAGCGGGGCGGCGGGGAAACCTTCCGGAAGGGACGGGGCCCAGACAGGGCAGCAGAACCTTCCGGAAGGGGCCGGGTCCCTCTGTGCCAGCTGTTCCTGCGGGTGCCACGTTGGCACAGGTGGCTCTGGCTTTGGCACCCGCTCACCGCGCTGGCTCAGCCGGCGCAGTGTGCTGGTGGGGCCGGGCCGGCAGCGCGGGTGCTGTGGCTGCAGGGCCAGCCTGGCCCCAGCCCCTGACACCAGCATGTCCCTGTCTGGAAAAACAGTGGGGCGGTGCGTGAGGACGAAGCATCGCAGAGCTGAATTCAGCGGCGGCACTGACGCAGTTAGTGAGGAGACTGTGGTGGCCAGCGTTAGAAGTAGGGTGGGGAGGGCGCTCGGCCCCTTTTGCTTGCCGCAGCCAACTATAATTAATCATTATTTATTTCAAATTCTCAGTCATTGGTGAAGCTCATTCTAGGTGTGAGTAGTCACAGCGTGCTTTTCCCCTGCCTCCCCTCGTGCTTCAGGTGGAACCTTTCAGCTTACACAATTAAAAAGGATTCAGTATAGACTTTCACACACTTTTTATTGGTTTTGCTCTTTCGAGAAAAATTACAGACTTAGAACTTGGTTTGGTGACTTGACAAAATCATGAAGACAATGTTTTTATAACTTCATGTTGAAACTTTAACAGATTTTTCCTCTGCCAATTTAACCTGGCTCTGGCCAAACGGTGACTGGAAAAAGAACTCCTTACAGCAGGCCTGGATAATGAAAGTGCATAAAATAAAAGCCAAGAAGTAGCCAAGATAAGGCTACTTAAATACAGTTTGGTAGGGTGAGTTTCTTTTCGATATTCCTCTGCACCTGGTTCCTCAATTAAACAGAAAAATAATGTGGCTATAATATCAATGTTTTAGAGACAAAGAGTAGTGACAAATTAAAAAAAATAGTCATCAAGTGTTTATGTGACATTGCAGACACTCTCCTTGCTAAATGTAAACTTCACACAGATATCACATTTAGTCTAATCAGATAGTTTACTAAATAATTTACTGTCCTGTGCAGCATGAAATTGAATTTCACATGGTTATTCCAGTCCTGGATGCCATGGCTCTGCTGAACTGAAACATTTTTCACAAAATCGTGATTTCAGAACCTGAGAGAAAATGAATCTGCTGTTTCTTTTTCTAGTCTGTCTCTGCGGGTCATCACCTGTTCCCAACACCAGTGTGCCTGCAGGGCAGGGTGTAGGCATCGCAGGTGCAGCTGGGCTTGATTTGCTCAGATTAATGCCGGTGCTGAAATGTGCTTTTTATGTGTTAAAAAGAGATTTCTACAGTGAAAAGAGAAAGAGGACTAAAGCAGGGAAAAGGCAGCTGGTCTTGTAAGAGTTGCAGAGCTCTCTACCTCTTTCAACAAGAAAGGTTTGTTTGTTAATGCCATGGAAAGGATTTTCTTTCAATATGCAGAAGCACATAGAAACAACAGGAGAGTGAAATATGGATCTTGAGCTTAAGATAAAACGAAGCAGTAGCAATTCCTGGCCTAGAACTGAGAATTACAATATTATTTAACAAAAATGTTGAAAGGGGAATTTTTAATCTGCTTTACAGGCTGTAGGAACAGGGTTTGGGAGTTACACAGGTGTTTAGATGAACAGCAAATTAGTAAGCCTTCATTACGATCAGGTGTGAGGGCAGCTCAGGGACCTTTGCAAGGGCTTTGAGTCAGTAAAGTGATACTCCATGTGGCTGGGTTGGAGAGCAGAGCAGTCTCTTGGAGAAGCTTACCTGTTGCATTGGGTGTTAAACTTACTGGATAGTAACAGCTCTGGACTTCTTGGGACTGCTGGTCTGGACCAACTTGGCTGGAGTGAGTGAGCTTACGACTGACAAGTAAGTAGACTTTTAATCTTTGGTTGTAATGGGGTGACTCTGAGGTTCCTGTACTCAGCAGTTAAAACAGAAGGTGGTGTTCCTTTGGCATGTGTTAGATTTGATGCTCTATAGAATGGACATCTGTGGAAAATGAGCTGGATCAGAAGTAAATCATTAGAATACTGCTGCCCCCCCCCCCCCCCCCCCCCCCCCCCCCCCCCCCCCCCGCACCCTGGCAACTATTGCTGATATTTCTGAGGGCAGAATTAAAAAAAAAAAAAGAGTGGTTAATGAAGTCAGAGGTGGCCTTGTGATTTGGCCTGGGCAAGTGTGGTGGGGCCTGGGTCCCTGCTGCTTTGTGTTCTGAAAGGGAGGGAGGCTTTCTGGGTGAGGCTGTTCAGGACAGAATAACGGGCTTTTCAGAATCGGCTCTTGGAAACTGGTGGCTTTGCAGTCTACTAACTAAGCAGCGTGGCACAGAGCTCCCAAAAATTTTTTGCTGAGGTGTGATCCCAAAAGTGGTGTTGATGGACTAGGCTAAGGCTCTCATATCCCAGAAGTTTAAAAGGTCTAGGCCTTACTAACCACCCATGTGACGTTTGTGCTGGCATCTGCAGCGCGCGTGCTGATGGAAGAACTTCACTGTATGTGCAACAGGAATGCTGGCCCTGGAGTCTCGGTAGCTGAGACAAGAGGTTGTCCTCTCTCTTGTTTGTGAGTCCTCCTTGAGTGCAGACCTTTTGTTGGAAGGCTGGAGGCTGGCTGCAGACTGCCGGGTCTCATGCAGGCGTCAGGGCTATGGTCTGGGATGTTGTGATGCTGAGGAAGAGGCTGGATTTAGCTGCATTCTGCTGAGGAGCTATTACAGCCCATAATATTTTGAAGACTGGGAATCAAGGGTGCATCAGGCAGCTGTGTGTCCCTCTGGCTGAGGCAGAGCAGACTCGTATCAAATGGCAGGGGCTGCTTGGAGTGCTGAGGGGCATCGTGCTGCCCTGCAGATGGTGAGACTCGTCTAGCAGGGCAGTGTTAGTGGTGTAAGGGTTAACCCCAGGGGCTTGTTACCCTGCCCAGAGGGCAAGGGAGGGGTACCCTGTGTGTAAATGCTGTTTTGGGGTAGCATCCTACAACTCTGGAATTTTATTTGTTTTTAAAGTGAGTGTTCTCAGCAAAGCTTCAGGGCATGCTTTTGCTGGCCTTTAAGGAAAGGGAACATCCTATCCACCACCTCGCCATGGAATATCTGCCATGAAAACAAAAACATTAATAATATGGTTGTTCATTGTGCATGTTCTTATAATTCACCATCGATATGTGACTCTGTGCAAACGTGGGCTTGTTTTCAAAAGAAGGCTCTTGAGCTCAGTGTAAAAGGGAAGAATTTCGCATTGGGTGGGGAGGGGAGGTAAGTGATTGAATACATGAGCTCTTTAAGAAAAAACCTCGCTGCTTTAAAGCTATTAGGAATTGGATGCAAATAATAGGAATCAGCTGCCTATGTAATCACATGCCAATTCATATCACCAGAGCTTTCCATCTATTGCCATGACCTCACTAGTGTTCCAGGCTGTACGTTGTGCTCAGAATACAGCTAAAAGAAAAATCAATTTCAGACTTTTTTTTTCTGTGCTCTGCTTCTTAATACCTCATTGCATTGGTATTAGCATTTGAAAGAGCAACTAGTTTGCTGGTCAAACTAATTTTTTTTTTTTTAATGGAGACATTAAAGGGGGTGAGGGGGCTGGGGGAAGAACCCACCCAAAGTGGAGGAGGAGAGAAAAAAGTTCTGTTTGGTTTGCAACAAACACCTACTTTATATGCCTATGTCCTGAAAACACTTTTGTTTGGAGATACTGCTGAGATGTTTCAGTAATTTTTTTTTTGACCAAGGTGTCTGCTGTATCAGTCTAGAATAGTCCCTGTAAAGATGATATTTCCCAGCCACTGTATAGTCCCCATAATGCAGTAGGACACCCTTCTGTTGCTGAATCATTGCTGTCACCTTGCTGTAGTTTCTCAGAACACAAAGCATATACCCAAGCTACAATTTTTCTCTGCCTCATGAACTTTTCAGCTCAAGAAGCCTGAATTTTCTGGGTTTTAAATTAATTTTAAAAGCTAAAACTTTCTACTGACACTAAAATAAAATAAGTTTCCAGCTTCTTGTTATTTTTCTATTGTGTTGGAAACCAGTTCAACACATGCAATTCTTGTTTTAGTAATCTCAGTGAATTATTTTTTACTTTTTAAAAATAGAAGATAGGCTTGAGTTCATATAATGATCAAGTAAAAATTAGTTATTTTGATGTCCAAAACTCTTGAAAGAGTCTTTCCAGACTCTTGAGAGAACTATGCAACTTGCAGTCATTTCAACCTTATTTTACTTTCAAGGCTTATCCAGGGATTCACAGATAACTTTATGCTTGCAGGATAAACCCCGTATGAAATGAAACTTGGAACTCACCTGCTGTTCCTAGAATATTCCTAAAAAGTTGTTTTTCTTCTGAGGAAGTTTATTATGACGAGGAAAAACAAAACACCACATACACAAATCTTAGTCTTTATCCCCAGTGGAAAGTGGGTTATTTCCTCAGATATTAGCTGATGTTTTTCCAGCTTACATCAGAACGTTATCCTACTGTGTCATAGCTGCCTTTAACGTGGTGTGGTAGGAAGGGCACTGTACAAAGGTGGCATTTGTATCTGCAGTGCCAAAGCCACAGATGGCATGTGCTGCTCTGGGCTCAGAACAGACCCTTCTGTGGGGTTTGGCTTTGTTAAAGATTACTCAGTCTGAACCGTATCAAGCACAAGCCTTCTTTTAGATTCGATTGCTACTGCGGGTATTATTTCTCTAGGACTCGTCAGTCTGGACAGTTGGTTACTCTTGTGTTTCTCAGGGTGGCATTTGGCATGGTCTGTTCTCCAGACGAGCTGGTTGGGGTTTCCACACCTGTCAGCAGGCGGGTCACTGGGAGCCTGGTGTGCCACAGCTGTCGGAGGCCGTGAGGTTTTACGAGCACAGTGCTGTTTGGTGCCTCTGGGATAAATGAGGCTGTAACCCCGATGCTGGGACTCCCAGCGGACTGACGGTGTGCTGAACTGGGGCACACGCCGATACTGTGTGGTTGCAGGTGCAGAGGGGAACGTATGTTTTAACGTTGTGAAATGTGCCTTCTGGTGGGGAAATGCACATGTGTTTCCAGTGTGACTGGTGAATTAAGGTACAATAGTCTTGGGGGTAGCTTGGAGCTATTTCGCATACGTGAACTTGAGAATGTTAAATATTAATTGTTCCCATCAGCCCTCTGTGAGCAGTAAGCCAGTGCTGTGTTTTAACTTGGGGTAAATGGACAAACACTCTAGGGCAATTCATGAAACTGGGTGGTTTGTGTAGCAAGATTCAGTTTGTTTCACAATTCTTAAATGCTAATGGAACACAGAGTTCTATTTTAATTTAGAATTGGTGAGAAACTCAACCAGACACAAGTACCGTAGTGCTGTGACAAGCAAGTCTGGGAAATTCTTGAAGTTCGCTGAGATAGTTTCTTGTCACAAGCACTCAGTGAGCCAACCAGGAAAGATGCCCTCCTGGACTTGTTTGTGAATAGAGGAGGACTCGAGGGGGTGTGATAGGTGGCTATCTTGGCCACAGTGATCATGAAGTGGTAGCATTTAAAATTTCTGATGTAATGGGAAAAATGTCAGCAGAGTTGCTACCCTGGATTTCAAGAGAGCAAACTTGAAGCTCCTCAGGGAGCTAGTTTAGCAGTGTCCCCTGAGAAACTGCTTTGGAGGGCTTAGGGGTCTGTGAGTGGTGGTCTGTGTTTAAAAGGCTGGTTCTTAAAGAGCCTTGAGCAGGAGCAGGCAACTCCATTGTGTCAAAATTCAAGTGAGTGGGGCTGAACAGGGAACTCCTCTTATGTGATCTCTGGAAGCTGGGCCAGCCTTTGCAGGAAGGTTACAGAGCTGTGGTTTGCCAGTGGTGTTCCTCAGGGCTCAATTCTCGGGCCAGTGCTGATCGCTGTTTTTGTCAATGATCCGGATGCAGGAGTTGAATGCACCTTTAGCAAGTTTCCTGATGATGCTGAACTGGGAGGTGCTGTTAACTCAGTGGACAAGAGGCCTTGCACAGGGATAGGTTGGAGCATTGAGCAATCATTAGTGGCATGAAATTGAACAAGTCCAAGTGCTGGATTCCACCTGGGACAGAGTAACGCTGGGCACGAATATAAATTGGGAGAGGAGTGGCTGGGGAGCAGCCCTGCAGAAAGGGATCTGGGGGTGCTGGTTGGCAGCAGGCTTGGTACGAGCCAGCAGCGTGCCCTGGTAGCCAGGAGGGCAAACCGCATCCTCTTGAAGCAATGAGAAAATAGCATCGCTCTATCAGCTGGCAGGACTATTGAGCATTAGCTGCACAGTAAGATCATATGATCTTAGGATAATTCTGGTTGGAACGGCTGTCAGGAAGTCTGTGGTCCAGTCTCCTGCTCAAAAGAGCTGGCTGTAAGGTCAGGCTAAGCTGGTCAGGGCTTTACCCAGTTGGATCTTGAAATCTACCCCAGATGGAGACTGCACAACCTCTGTGGGCAACCTGTTCCCTGCTTGAACAGATGTGATCTTGTAGATCAGCTGTGTAACTACCAGATACCAAACTAACATCAGATAAAACAGCTCTTTGACCTGAAATATTCCCTAGGAAATTAGTGACACAGTTGCCTATTTTTGGCCCTGCATGCAGAACTTCAGTTCTTTCTTTCAACTTTGATACGTTAAACCATTTCAGGTGAGCTGCATTGTCCAAGAGCAACCTACTTAAATTAAGGGATGCTTTCTACAGAACGTAGCAGGCGCAGAGACCCTTATTCTGGGGGTCCGTAAGAAGCAGTGGGCAGTGGCTAAAAGGTCTGGGTGACCAGGAATTGCAGGCTTTGTTCCACAAGATGATCAGTTTTGTGGGCAGGTAGCACTGGCTGATGCGTTCTTCTGTTTATCAAACAAAAGCAGACTATCTGAAGCTTTTGCAGTGCAAATGATGGTTTCTTCTGTAAGGTTTTTACAGTCTCAGTAAAAAATGAATGAGAACTTGATGAAGAAGCACAAGGAACTAGGAGAATTTGCGTTCATTTAAATACACTAGCAGCCTGTCTGCCTGGGGCCTTGTGGGTTTGGTTTGTTTGGTGGTTTTGCTTCTGGGTGGGTTGTTTATTTTTGTAGCTTCACAAAGAAAGAGACAATTCAGAGGATTTTGAAGGCTGCTGGTAGATCAGCACTCTCAAAACCTGAGTATCTGTTCTATCAGCTGTGAAAGAATGGAAGCACTGCATTAAAACTGGAAGTAGGTGGTGATGGGTCCCCTTGCAAAGAGTGGGCAGAGCTGCCATCTGGGTGGCGAATGGGAGCAGATAGCCAGCGTGAGGCCAGGCCACAGAGGCTGTGGGAAGAGGGAGTGTTTAGACTGGGGCTTGAGAAGGTTTACAAAGAGCAAGATGATGTCACCAAAGAGAAGCAGTTGAAACAACATTCAGCATCAGTTTTTCCTTGACATTATTTCTGAAACCTGCTGTTTAGGGGGTTCCTTGGCACCACCTCAGTGCAGGTAGTGGTACTGCTTTCTAGGGGCGTAGAAGAGGAGATGTCAAATAGTGCAATTGTTGGCAAAAACTGATTAAAAGGAAGATCAGAAATAGTAATTAGGATATCACACACTCAATTTTCTGAAGTTACTTTGAGGCTTATTTCAAAATCTGAAGAATACTGACTGAGGGGCAAGTTATTTGTATTTTTGCAGTTAACTTCTTAAAGGACATTGAGAGGAGAAAAATTCTGGTCTTACAGCTTGTCTCAGATCTGTCTCAGACTACGCTACACACCCACAATGGCAAAGTAGTCTGGAGGACAGCGAGTCTTCTTTGCAGGACAGACTGCATGGGCTTTCCAACTGGTACCATTTGTTGTCTGTAAAATTCCTGGGGGGTGTCTGAGGGGTGTGTGAGCAATATCTTGGGCTGTCCAGGCCTTTTGCTCAAGCCCACCTGCACTGCTGTAGCTTACAGCAATTGTTGGGAGTCACAGATTTAAGAGTAACAGTGCAGAAGGGCTCAGGAAATGGAAGTGCCGGAGATTCTGAGCTCCTGGTGAGGACCTGGTTGTGCTGCAGGAGAGCATGTGAAGAGAATTGTAACCCACTGTTGTGACCTTGTTTGTGATAGAAACTGGTGAAGACCCCAGGGCAGCACCACTAGCTGAAGAATTCCTGATGACTTTCTAAGGCCTGGATTTCACCTGGTGTGTACTATTGCAACAGTTATTGTGTGAATGAAATGATTTTGTGGAAAAGCGTAAGGGTGAATGGCTTGACCTGTGTGAAGGAGCATGGGATGCAGTTATGTTTAAGTCAGAAAGTGTCAACCACAGGTTCGTGAGAACGGACTGAATCACCTCTGCCTATTTGAAGGCTTTCTTCAGATAAAATTCTCCTGAAATGCGTCTTCTGACAAAATATTTCAACTCAAGAGGACATTTCAAACCTAAAAATACTTCTGTTAAATTTGCATCTGCATTTTTTTAATTCTTGAAAGCTGGCATTAATATCGCTGTTTGAATTCAAATAAAAAATGTTGCTTTTTAAGTGTTATTTAAAGTTATTATATTTTTTATTTTATTTGCATGAAGTTTGAGGGGTTTTGTTTTTTTTAATCCAGCTTTCAGATACTATGTTTGGGAGCATGAGGGGATCAAGAAGAAATCGGGTGCAGACCAGCGAAGTTGGTATTGCTTATTTGAGTTCTCTGATCCAGCACCTATTGAAGTGATGCAAATTGGAAGTGATGGGTATTGGATTAAGTCCTTAATTTTTACTAAAAATCAACATTCTCTCTGTTTTTTCAATTTGGCTATTTTAAGGACAAAGTTTTCAATCCAGAGGCCTTTGTGTTCCATGCATGACCATTTTAACAAGTTAATTTGATTACCTACTAAAGCTGGTGGTGTGATGGTTTAAACACTTTTTTCGTCTTGTTAGTTCTACCTCAGGAATGAATGTATTTTGTGTTGTGTCTGACAGACCATAATAAAGTGTAGCAGTGAGTGCCAAAAAAAAAAAAAAGTATGATAGTGGGAAAGAGTTGGGATGCTTTTGCATGGAAAAACCCCTGTGCATCCTGAATCGGAAGGATGCCATGGCCTTCAGAGAGGGAATTCTGCCTGACATGAGGCTTTTTGCATTTGCCAGAAATCTAACAAATTCTTACAGAACTGAAGTGACAGGAGGTGACAACCAAATGTGACACTGTAGGAGAGAGAACAAAATGGAGGCAGTAGTTGTCAGTTCTGTCTCTGGGAGTTTCTCGAGAATCTATAGTGGGCTGTTGATGTAGTTTAGGATGTAATTCGAGTTTCACAATGTGAAATGTTTTGCCGAATCCCTGGCTGGAGTTTTTTGGGTGGTGTTACCCTCCGGCCCCTGGTTTTGGTACGCCAATAGAAACTGATAGCCAAGAACAAACAACCTGCTTGGTAGGTGACCAGATGAACTGACTGTTTGGTCATTGGACTCCTGTCCTTCAGGATATGGACAGATGTGCTCAAACTAAGCTATTTAAACAGTTGCCAGTGGCACAGATAAAAGGTGATATGGGTATGTATGTGTGTATATATGTCAGCCTTAGAGGCAAGAAAAAAAAAGCATTTTTTATTGGTAACTGTCCAACAGGAGAACCTTTCTGCAGATTAACTTGAAGTTGTTGTGACAGTCAGCTGAGTCTCAGTTCTCTGTTAAATGCAACTCGTGCTGGTATTCTGTTCCTAGATGCTGTTAAGCTTTAATATGTTCTGGGTTTTTTCAGGTAGGGTTTACTTGTGCATGCAGTAGGTGTGGAAAGACCTCTGACTCCCCCAAAGACTCTGTTTGTTTCTCTGGCAGCTATTTACACTAGCGGTCTGACTAGTTCTTCCTTCATTCCCCACATCCCAGTGCTGTCATATGGTGCCTGGTTTCTTTTTCTGGGCACAAGATGCATGGATCCATACCAGAAACATTTCCACCGAAGTTGCTGTAGATTGGACTGTCCCTCAGTACAAAATGTAACACGTGGTCACTTCCTAAACTGCGGTGAATACATTACAACTGCCCCTTGAAGTGCTTTGAATTGCTGCTGTCCATGTTTTTTTTCTGTGATTTTAGATACTAGTGATGGGCTTGGTTTGTGTAGTTGTTTGTCCTGTGAACAGAGGAGCGGGAGGAGGGGATGTGGGCTGAGCAGGCTCTGTGAACAAGAGCTGCCAGACGTTTGTGTGGCTGCAGCAGGGTTTCTCCATCCCCTTCTTTTCTTGCAGAGGCAAGTGCAAGCTGTGTAAGGTGATGTTAGAAGAATGGCTCTTGGGGATGAAGTTGGAAGGAATGTTCCCATCAGTATTGCTCAGAGCCAAGCCTGGCTCTGTGCTTACTGCTCTGGGTGAATACTGGGGTGAAACATTACACTTTTGTCACTGGAAAGGGGGGGGTAAGAACACTGAGCTGCTTGTACTGATGCTGTTGCCATGCAACAAATAACAACTTTGTAATAAGCATAAGCAGAAATTGAGATGATGAAGGTATACTATGCAAATCTGTAGTTGTTTATGGTAAAATATGTATCTGATATGTATCAGCAAACCATATTTCAGGGATTTGATGTGCTCTCTAAATGCTCAAGGGCCTGAGGTTTGGGAACTGGATCTGGTCCGAGTTTTCCGGCTCCAGCATTTAAGACCTGAGAGGGGCTAGACAGAAAGCAACTGTTACCAACTCTAAGGAGAAGGGGTCTCTTGGATAGCAGGGGTATTTTTTTCATTTGTGTGTGTGGTTTTTTTTCCATCCAAGTTAGAGATGAAGCAAAACATTGCTTCCAGGAATCCACATTGGGGAGATGCAAATTCTGGTCCAAAGTTCTGGTTTAGAAGAACTGATACTGGCTGTCTTGAGTGTTTGTCTCTGAAGTCCTGATTAATTTCTCTGTGTTCTAAAAGCCACTGATGGAAGGACAATCCTGGTGACAGTTCGCCATAAAAGGTTTTCCTGGCAAACAGTACCTCAACTTCTCCATTATCCTGACAATTCAGAGTCCAAAAAATCTAAAGATAGTTGAATTTTATGTCACTAGATTTATTACCAGTTCTTCTCTATGCCAGTATGCTGCCAAACTGTAGTTTTTAACAGCAGATAATCATAGAGTCTTTGAATCTGTGCTTGGACTGTTCTGGCCTGTGTTCTGCTACAGTGCCAGTGGCCACTTGTAGGCCAAGAGAGCCTTGGTCAAATCTAGGAAGGTGAGGAACACTTTGATTTGTCTTGGGCTGCTTCCTTGTAATCTAACGCTACCTGCCTTTCTGTCTTGGGAATTAATTCTCCCTGAATTCTAGATGACCTGCAAGCTACTGTATTAGGATTGGTACAGTTTTTACAAATAAAAGGCAGAAAGGAGCAACAGGGAGATGTTTCCTGCCCCACTGTCAAGTAACAGTGTCCTTTATAAAAGGAGGAAAAAAGAATTAATAATTTGGACTGCATGTGGGTGTTCTGTTTTGGGGGTGTGTGGCTTTTTTTAAACCTAGGGGCACAATTGGGAAATACTGAGTCCAAGATGTGCATGTTGTAACAAGCCATTGAGATAACAACATGTAATCAAAACTTCTATTTACATTATTAAATAATCAGAGTGAACCATCTGCATGCTTGATTAGGAAGCAGAACTCCTTAAAACTTGACAATTTTCTAAGAAGCTTTTGCTCACAGAAGTGAAGCAGTGGAGCAAAGGAAACTACTGGGATGGTAGGGAAAAAGTCAGTTGTGGTAACAGATAGCCCTCAATTGCCTGAACTCCAGGTGGACTGCAGAGGAAGGAAATCCCTAGATTTGCACAAAACATCAGCTTCTAGCTGCTTCAAAGTGGTTTTTCTTCTGTGTAAAGAAACCCTTAAAACTAAAGATATGTTCAGCATCAGCATACTGAAATATTGAGAGGTACAGCAGAGCTACATCTGTCCACTGCGTGCGACTAATATTTGCCAAGTATTGATCTAGCGTCTATCTCTGTTATTCTTTAACTTCAGTCCAAGGTTCAAAGTTTGCCTTTTGTTTAAAGACTGATTTCACAGGGAGGTCATGTCCTTCAGCTAACTCAGTAGTGGCAGAGGTCTGTAGAAGGAAAATGGAGTTGACCACAACTTGGAGGAAAGCTCTGAAGCCTGTACAGAAAACATCTATGGCATAGAGATGTGTACATATGGACAAACGCATCAGTACAGAGCAAGCCTGAAAAAGTGACAAAATGTAGCAATTAGTCCAAATTGGCAGAACAAGCAGAATCTCTAGTTTCTGTCCAACCTGTTTCTCCACATAGGCAGTGAAACGAAATTGTGGTTAGAAATTGTGCAGCTGCATCTGTGCTAGCCTAACCTGGCAAGATGGGGTAGTGAAATACGGAATGCTACGCTCGTGTCTCTGCACGTGTTTCTGGCACTGTTACTGGTGTTGCTGGTGCTGGTGTGAGGCCGTGGTTAGTGCTCGCTCGGCTGTGTAAACGTGCATTGCTGCTAAAGCTTTGGTGAGCTGGGAGCGAGTGCGTTCAGCACTCCACAACATCAAGCTTGCTGTGTCCAAGTCATGGAATCACAGAAGAGTTTGGGGAAGGGACAGTAAAAACCATCCAGTTCCAGCCGTGTCGGCACACGGGCCGCCCCACCACATCCCGCAAACTGCCACCCGACGGCAGCTTTCTCTGTAACAGAACAAAGCTTCACTTAGACAAAAAGTGTCTTTGAAGTATAAAATGCTGTAGGCTTCCGTAATTCTTTATTAATTATTTAATTAAGTTGCAGAATTTCATTACAACTACTTCATTTTGTCACATTGAGCTTTTGCTGTCAGGAAAACAAACTACAATTCCTTTTCACTGCTCCTCAGAAAATAAATGGAAAAAAAATGTCTTTTGCCCATAAACAAATCCTTTCCTCACAGTGTATCAAACCCAACCACAGTTTAAAGCTGTAATTGTTAAAATGAGCATTGGTTTTAAAAATCAATTTCAAGATAGTTTAGCATCACTTTGAATAGCCTCTAATACGAGGTGGTTTTACAAAAAAACCCTATAAATTCACAGTTTAAATCTGGAATGTTTGACACTTTGGCATGGTTGGAAACATTAATAATTGCAGTTTAACGTTTGATTTAAAATTTCTGTTCACAAACACAGAACAAGGCAACAATGTTTTCTGGGTTTTTTTGCAGGTTGTGACAAAGCTGCGGTGCAGCCAGCTCGTGAGCCGCTCGAAATCCACGGGAAAGGAGCAAAGAATAAAAACGTGCCACAGGCACTCCCGTTTGTGGACGCACGCTGTGGATGTAGTTACAGCTATGTATTAACTTAAGGAAAAAAGAAAAGCAAGGTCTGTGAAAAGTACAGGAAAGGAAAAAACCCAACATTTGACTGGAGGATAAATGCGGACAAACAGCTCGTTGGAAGTGTGCCGACGGACACGACGGGATGTACTGGCAAAGGTGTCTAGCAGGGCTCTGGGTGCACTACAACAGACCCCACAGGTAGGTGGTAACACTTACATGGCTCGATCCCAGTTTGAGAAGTTTCCCGTGTTTGAAATATGCATTACTTAGTGCAGCTTTGTAAGAGGTGGGTAAAGACTGTAGGGGTTTTTTAATTTGCTATTTTAATTTTACATACAAAAGGTTTTATTAAAAAGAGAAGAAAATTAATGTACATTTTAAGATGTCCAGTCTGGTAACCTACACCTTTTATTCTACTCCGCATACTGCTACTTAGCCCTTGCACTCACACGTGGGTATGATCACTTCTTTTTAACTCTCCCAAGTACAGTCTGTCTGTCCCGCTCCCCCTCCCGGTTTGCACAATTCCATCCCTTCCGTGTCACGTTCAATGCTTCACGAAGCATCGGGAACAGGTTACTGCTGAACCCCGCAGCCGCGAGGAGGGTTTGACGGGGCCGAGCCCACAACGATGGCAGCGCGTCCCTCGGGGCGCAGGACGGGCACTACCTACCTGTGCGCCCGGTGCTCCCAGCGGCATCCTCTGCTCCCGTATCAGCGTCACGCTGGCAGGGCACGCGTGCTCCTGTCTGGTGAAGGAGCCCTGCAGAAGAAAAGCCGTTTCCTCTGTAGCTGCTGCTTTGCACAGCAGATGCCATTTCCTCAGCCTCGTACAGTTCACTGCAAACCTGAAGGTGACTCTCCGGGCTAACACAGACCATGTTAACTTCCAGACTGGGAGGCGTGTATCTGCCTGAGGGTTTAGCCATCAACGTAGCCACCAACAACAAAATTTAAGTTGCACAGGTACAGTAGACTTCAGCAGGGGCTGATGGTGCTGTACCTGCTGCGATGCCAAGCCTGGTGGTGCCAGCTCACCGCAAGGCTTCTGCTACTGTAACAAAAGCTTTATGCAGCAAAGGGACTGGGCTGAGCAAGTAGTGGTGCTCGTTTGTGAAGGCCGACTCTGGATTACTTACGGACCCAACAAGGAAAGGACCGTTTCACTTCCATGGTGAAGGGAGCTGTAGCGTGTCTGGAAAGGCAGAACACGGTGCTGTGTCCCAGCAGGGCACCTGGCTCAGGTAATAAAGTGGCCTACTGGCACTTCCAACTGGGACTGTCAGGGAAAACCTGCAGGGAGTGTTGAACAACACCCACAAACTCAGATGGCTGTGCAGGGTCCTGCATCAGCTCCGCAGCGATGGCAGGTTTGCGGTGCAGGCCAGAGCTGTGGCTGCAGCACCCAGGGCACAAGAAGCACAGACAGCACTTATTTAGTGCTTGCTTCCAAAATAGCACAAGTTGCAGCACGAGCTGTTAGGTCTGTCAGGGCGCTGCAGGTTGGGCCTCTTTGTCAATGCTGCTCTTCACGTGCTGCCTCGGAAGCTGCTGCTCTCATGGCACACCTTGAGGGAGTCCAGGGCTTGCTTTTAATATTGAACTGCTGCCTAAAAATGAAAACCCCTTCTCTAAAGTAAACCACAACAGTCCAAATGCACATTAATTACAATTCAGTGGAATTCACCTCACTATTTTAATACCTAGTGAATGCTTTTGGAGCGTCTGTCAGTTTGTCATGTAGATAAGTATTAGTAAACCTGTTTGAGAAGTTGAGGGTGAGGAGAGGGACGAGACCGAAGCAAGACCACAACAAGAGAAAGGGCAGACACTCAGAACCAGGCATCAGGAGCCTTCACCTGCACGTGCTGTTACACTTCAGTTTCACAACCAAAAATGTCCCAGGGCTACTTAAGGTTCTCATGGCATTGGACATGAACGGAGCTTCCCACCGTATCAAAACCCCTCCAGATTAAGCCAGAGAGAAAACAAATTCTGGAGCGTGATGCTTCCCTCAAGCAGTCCATGTTATAACCAGCTGTGCTGCACCTACCAAAGGTCAGTGCAAATCCCTGGACTTACCTCATTCTCTCCACCTTCCCCACGCTCCTTCCCACGTTCAGCTGAACGACCAGTACAGCGTTTGTCTGCTCAGGTGCAGTCCCACCTTCTCATGTTCACGCTCGCTCATCAGACGTAAAAGGTCAAAAAGGAACGTCAGGAAACTTATCAGAAAATGACTCTCAACCTGTGTTCGCACACTACGACACGCACCTGGTGGCGCGTTGCCCGCTCTGCGCCTGGCACAACCGTTTGCTGGCTGTTGTTAGCCTCAAAGCTGCTGTGCAGGAGCCTTTCAGCTCGAGGGTTACGCGTTAGAGTTTCTGCAGCGCGGCCGCTCGTCCTGGGACGCAGACTGCAGTTGCCAGTGAGTGCTGGGGAGGGGGTAAGGGCAGAGGGCTAAAAAAAGCTGTCGGCAACAAGGTGCAATTCTGCCATCTCGCTTCATAAGCATTAAATGGGTTCCTGGGGGAAAAGCCTAATACAGGTAAGTCTGTGGGCAACACTTACAAAACGGAGCGTTGAATTGCTGACACCGCAGCCTCAAACCTGCTCTGGTAGCGCTGTAACCATTTGACGTCAGTGGATCAAATACAAATCTGTTACTTTTAATCCATCACAAAAGAGATGCAACTCAGACATTATAGTTTAAGCATGCAACATGTCATAGGTAACAAAATTGATTAGATAGCGGTGTATATTAAATAAATCTTTGTGATTAAGTAAAAAATAAATCACAAAAACAATTGCTGAGGAACATGTCTGCAGGCTCAGCTCTACATCTGTTTGTGGTTTTTTGTCTTTTATACATCAGCAGCAGCCAAATTCACAACTGATAGATATTGCACCAGAAAGACATGTGCAGTGAGAAGGAATATAATCACATTAATGTTTATGATAAAAACCAGATATGACTTCCATGTGTTACATAAAGTGCCTTTAGAGTTGGTGCAGTTAGAAACAAACAAACCCCATTGTTATTTAGATATCATTAGCAAACGCGTACAAATAGGAGACCAAATGGACCTGTTTGCCATAGTGCCAAATCACATAGTGCCAGGTTTCATTCCAAATGCCTCCATTGCAAACAGCAAAGAAGAAAGGATAATAAAAGAATCACTATACAAAGATTATGACAGGGTTAAGCATGTTTTCCTAAAATGATTAATGCCAACCCTACCCCAAAATGCTCGATAGTACATGTAAATATTACTGATAATGAGGCAATTCCTTTATTGAACATGAGATCTGGCATGCTGTGTTATGATTCTCCCTTGACTTGCAACTATTCTAATATTTATACAAAAATGCAACATCCAGTCCATACTTCTGGGTACAGAAAAATACTTATGTGCTCAATGAAGAGAGTTGCTCTCGATACATCATAGCCCCCGCAGAGAAAACTTCCAACATAGCTTTCTCCGGCTTTCTTAACGGTTTGGGAACACAAGGCTCGAAATGTGCTTTGAACAAATGACACTGGCATCAAGTCCGGTATGAAATTAAGAAAAATGCTCATTTTTCTAGGTATATGATATTTAATTGTAATGAAAGAAAATCTGAAAATGTCTAAATCAATTAAAAAGTAAACATGAGCTGTAATACTATACCTGTAAAATGATTAATTCCATTCATTGTCATTAGAAATTATGTAAAATATTTATTAAGGGCTTTGCCTACAGAGGCACAATATAAATAGAGTAAGTCCTGCTGAAACGGATCAGAGTTCGTGCTCAGCAGTCGGCCATCTGCTGCGGAAAGGGCAGAAGAGCCACCCGCGGATCACGGTGCCAACTTCGGACGGAGGGAACTGCCCTGCCGACGGCTTCGCCCCGTGAACCAGCGCTGTGCGCCCGTTCCGCCAGTCACTCCCAGTCTGTTGGGCCAACGCAAAAGCGCGGGCAGAACCGGCTTGGAGGGGGAGAAACAGTCGGTGTTTTAATCCACTCCTTCAAATCCCTGGGCGTTTTCCACTGCCATAAGTAGCTTCTCTCGCAAATCTTCAAAGGATTCATAAAGAGGTAAGTCCAGGCGATTAAAGCTGAAATTTAGAAGGAAAAGAATCATTTCATAATCCATTGAAAAACACACATAATTTTAAAGAAACAGAAAACGTGAAATCATCTGAGGGCCTCAAGAGAGGATAAATCTTATTGTCCAAATGGGGGCAATCTCCAGTGTCCTTTGCAAAGCCAGCCAACACCCGTGCTCCCTGCAGGCAGCCTCAGCAATCACTGTGCACCGCCCTTCTCAGAGCTGGAAGTGGGAATGTGTTAAAAACCACTTAAGAAAGGAAAAAACCCAACAGAAACCCCCCACCATATTCAGTTACTAGAAGAGAAGTCGTGAGTTGGAAGGTTACTTGGAACACAATTGAACAGCATTAAGAAGTCTTTACCAGAAAGGCTATGATGGAAGGAGTTTCTTTGGGATTCCTTCTCCTGCATTTACAGCAGAACGCCTCCGCCTACATACGCTACCTCCGTGGCCTTTCCCACGTCCACGCGAAGGCGAAGTGTAGGAGGCAGCGGCACAGTGCGGAAGCGGAGCCCTGCTGCCTCCTGGGGCTCTGCGCGTTACGCTCGGTGCGTCAGCAGGTGACCACCAGCTGTCCTCTGCCCTTCCCATACATACCCACACCACCCGGACGCTCGCGAGTAGGTTTCAGAGCCTCCCGTTTTGTAAAAAGCTGTATGATCCAGAGCTAAAATATGCTAGAGTTAAGCACAGTGGTCATGTCCCTGTTCTTGGCAGTACAGCAATACAGAAAAGCTGCATCATTTCGTGCTTGTGTGACTTACCACGTGTGAGCTCGGGGCAGTTTATCCGGACTTCCCCATTGCTCTATTGTAAACAGCTGAGGACCATTTGAACCTGGTTAAAAATCAAAATCATATGAAATACAAATTGCTGGACACTACAGAGACTACCTAAATCTTAGTTTAAAAAGTAAATGTTTGCATCAATTGTAGGCTGGGTTTTTCAACTGGTGCAAAATACCTGGTACAAACTGTCTTAATTAAAACCACATTGAAGGGAATAGGACTGTGGTTATTTATTTCCAAGCCCAGGTAGCTTGTTAAGTTTATCTGCCTTTGTGTGGAGCATGCATAATGCAAAAGAAAGTAAGGACAGACATTAACACAGAAAAATTAGAGTGCCTGGTTAAACACACGTTCTCCTCTTCTTCATATGACACAAATGTTATTCCTCTTGACAGCCAAAATGTTCCCTCTGGGAGCCAGCTGAGAGTCTATGTAACACCCATGGTGTACAAAACTTCACTCCTCCTCCCGTGCCCCCCCAACTCTCCAGAGCGCTTGGCATCCAGGAGAACCCTTATGTGGGGGTCAAAGGTTGGCTGTGGCTAAATCTCAGTCGTGCCCAGGTTCTCTCGGTGGTGCTCAGCAGCGGTCTGTGTGCCATCTGCGGGCAGCTGCAAGGAAGCTCACCATAAAGTTCAGCAAATCCATTCATAGGCACGCGTGACGTCCCAGTAACGAACTGCAGCAATCGAATCCGCTTCTCCGCGTCCATCAGTAAAACGGCCTGTTGACACACACACACAGTCACTGCCTTTTCACTTCCACAGCTGGAGGCACCAGTGTCGAAACCCCACAACAAAACCAGAGTAAACGATCTGTATTAGGCTGCAAGAGACCTCAGATGGAACCGAAGGTCTGGACTTCCTCTCCAGACTCGCCTCTTGCTGCACAGCCTGTAAGGAGCACCGCCCTGGCACTGCCAACGTGCACAGGCACACGCGACACAGCAAAACTTCAGCAGTTCTCGTGAAGATAAAACATTTCGTAACAGACTCCACAATACAGGAACTTTCCCTTTCAGGAACAGCCAGAGAAGCCGAACGCGGTAAGCAACGTTACCTTCCAGAACCACTGGATAACGGGATGATTTGGGCAGTAACCATTTTTGTAGATCGTATGTTGTCTCCAGTCATTAACGTCCACGTCGCCAAGGCCACACATCAGTAACTGCGGACGGAAGCAAAGGGTACGGTGTTCACCGAGGCCAGTACTGTGCTACCCTGCGCACTTCCTCGGAAAAACAAGGTTGCCCCTTCCCTCTGTCTGACCTTGTAACCAGCTGAGCAGTGCAAATACAAATGCAAACGTAAAGGAGAGCTGAGCTTCTCTTCAGAAGAATTCTCAAAGAACATTCCATTTTGCTGGAGAAACACTGCACACTATGACGCGTGTCTGCGGTGCGACAGCGTCTCGTAGTATTTTGCTGAAGAGAGGACTGGTATGGGCATAATGGCCTTACTGCGGTAAGCTCCTGACGTGCTTTCATAGGCACGTACTCAACCACCTCTCTGAATAATTATAAATTTTTGTGCTTTGATGTGATCAATACATTTATTAATTGGAGAGGAAAATCTCATTCCCCACTATAAGCAAAGCATCTCTGTCTACCAAATTCCCTTACGGTAAGCGATGAATGATGAGCCTAGAACTTAACGCATCTTTTTGGGATGATCATTACTGATCTGTTGTCTCTGGACGTCAATTAAACAAACTCACCTCTAGCTCATTTTCATCAAAAATTTTAATCAGATCGATAGGAAGAAGTTCTGTGAATCCCTAAAAGAAAGCAAAGCAAAGTTAAAATTCTCATACCATGTAAAATTACGTTTTTATCTAACAGGATCTGTGACTTCAGGGAACCTAAGTAAATGACAGAGGACGAAGGAGGGTTTTGAAAATGAAATTACACAGTATGAGTCCTAATTAAAAAAACTAATCACTAAATTATTTCAAGCTCAAATAATTTAAGCTTGAAAGAGAATGACCTTATTCTCTTCAAGGAGAGATTGTAGACTGTGAATCATAAACATAAGCATTCCAGAACGTGCGGGGTTGTGCAAAGCTCCCCACCCCCTTAATGCAGACACCGACGTAGAAGAAATGTGCATTAAAAAAATGACTTGAGGGGAAAATACCAACACAGCTGAAGAACCTTACCTCCAAAAAAGCATTCATTTGTTTCTGAACTCTGTTCACGAACCTCCACTGGATGACCAGGCTGTAGTGGACAAACCAAACCACAGAAGACACTCATGAGAAGACTGCAAACTAAGCGTTCAGGGTTTCCGTTTCGCGGTTACGGCTTCAGCCATCCCCCAGCCATGCTCTGATGTTAAGAAAACTGAACAGCTTTTTAGTAATTGTTCAGATTCATCTCGTGTGACTGATTGAAACGCGGAAAAAAGATCAGTGACCGTGAACAGTTCCAGTATGGCCATTTTCACTGCAGCATGCAACACAAACTCTACCTGTACGCTCCCTCGTTGTACAGACTTTCTATACAGACTTTTCTACATCACCAAGAGCTTTCAATGTAATGCTACCAGACCCTACCCGTGCTGTTCCTACGGAGACGAACTCAAGGATGAACACGGGCAAGAGGCCATGGATTGGCAGAGCCTGCAATTCTGTGCTGGGCCTTAGTTCTTTCTGAACGGGGCTGTGATCTGGGCTGCTGCTGCTGTACGCGCTGTCAGCATTAGGTGCTGGCTGACTACACGTTTTGTTCTTCCGGAGCTCTCAGAAATTAACAATTCCCAACGGGATCTACGAAATCTGAGGATAGATGTAATTACATAGAACAGCCTGCCTATAAATACATACGTGACTAGAAGCTGCGCTATCAAAGGAAAGGGCTGGTATTTCAGTGCTAACCACCTACAGCACACACCCCGCTCGCGTTCTACAGTAACACTTTAGAAATCCAATTCCTTTCCTACGGAAGCACGTTGCATTCCTCATTTGCATGAACACAGCAATTATGATGTTTTCTCCCCTTTGAAGAGGCGCTAATTAAGAATGCCAACAAGTATCGCTGAATTTATTATTTTACATTGTGGTAGGCACAGAAACAGAGGAAGCTTAAAATTAAATCTAAAGAGCCTGTTTGGAGTTGGCTGATTTTCCATAGCAACACTGGTGCTGGCACCACGGATCCGCTGCCCAGCACAGATTTAACGTACAGGCTGGGAGCCACGCTGCAGAGAGGCACATTTCCCAGGCAGGGAGTTCAGGAAAACCCATCAGTTAATGCAATTACTCTGGTTTTGTTCTCACACTGGCCGATGTTAGCGAAACTGAACTCTCAAAGAAGGAATTACAGCACTGGACACAGTTCGTTTGACGGTCACTAGAAAATTCCTAATGTGATTTTCTCATAATGCTTAAAGAAATAACATTAATTTTCAATTAACAGCTATTTAGTCAGTTTATCCATTTTCCTTTGTTTCTGCAATAAACATTACATAACAAAATGCAAACAGAACACCTGATTTTCTATTAGTTGATGATTCCTCATCTCTGCATGATATCCTGTATGCATGGGAACGCATCACTTGCTGTTTCGTTAAGACACAGAGGCAAAAATAAAATTACATTTGTGACTACATCTGCAGTTTGGTTTTTTTTTTTTTTTTGGTTTTTGTTGCTGTTGTTTTTTTAAAGTATAACAACTGGAATAGTTCTATCATAATGAAATTCTGGGGAAAATATTTGAAAAATTGTGAAGTTGCATTAATCATTTCCAAATGAGAGCATACAGGTATTGACTCTAAGGTTATAAAAAAGATTATGACTAGCCATGAAAGAATTATCTAGATGTAACCTAACTCAGATCTGAATTTTGGCCCATTTGGCATATTTTCAAGGAGCTTTTCATTTCTGCACTGTATTGAAATGGTGGAGATAAAAGTTTATCATGTCTAAAATTTTACATCTGAAAACTGAAAAAAAAAAAGTACCTGAAAAATTAAAGAGCTGACAATACAAACAGATTACACACAAAGTAACAAAAAAAAAAAAATCCTAAAAGCAGAAATTTCTTATTTTTCCACCATTACAGCCAAATCATTGCAAATGAGATAACCAAGTATAACGTTCTCTCCTTCGAGGAACGCTTAAATATTGACAGAGTTCGAGCCTTTCCTTGAATGCAATGGCAAGCAAATACGAACTTGATACATTCCACAAACATTCTATTCTCCTCCTTTTCTCTAGATCCAGTTTAGTGCTCAGAGCTGCGCAGTTTCCAATTCTGTGACCTGGCAGTTCATCAGGGAAAACTGTAAATCCTGGGGTGGAAATTCATCACTACTTTGGAAGTCTACACTGCAGCATGAAGTCACCCATGGCCCTTGGGCAACGGACAGAAAAGCAGGTGTGTAACTTCCTGTGTCTCCTGCAACACGGCGAGTATTGCATCCAAGAGGTACCACCTTCTTCTCATCGAGTAATTTAGATGCAGATGTCTGTCAGTCAGAGCAATCCCATCCCGTCTGGAATGTTCCTCATTCCTACCCCTCAAGCAAATAGCTTCCTGTTACATCGCAGACTCCCCTGATTAGTGTAATTCATAGGACAGTAAAGGTTAAAATCCAAACTTTCTAAGGATTAGGGTATAAACCAACTATTTTAACAATAAGATTTTCTTTTAAAAGGATCTCTCACCATCTATCGTAGTTCAAACTACAGTAATTGCAGTAGGTAAGTTCTAAGACAAGTGCAACTGTGCTGACTTACACTCTGGATAAATTCCATAAATGTATACGTACTCAATATACTCCCTTTTGTTTTCATTTGTTACCATGATTTCTGACCCATTTGGCTTCAGGTCGACTTGATATGTCTGTAGTTTGAAAGAAAAAAAACCAAAACACGACATTATTTCGGGACGTTTTTCTCACAAAATCCACCCTCCTTGTAAAATGCTGCTCAAGTAGTATCAAAAAATTATTATGCCATAATAGCTAAGAAGACATCAAGACATTCCACATTTAAAGATGGCATCATTAGGAACAAATTATTATATGATCACTTATAAGAATTAATTCTTGTCATTAGCAAGTGAGCAAACCATTCATTCAAAAGCCAACTTTTAGTCCTGACCAGCAGGTTCGTTTGGGTAATGAAAACACCTATTCCATTTCAATAGGGGTAGAAAAATGCCTTCGGATTTTTCAAAATGCTTGGGAAAAAAGAGATTTAAAATCCACGGAGAAACTGTTTCATAAAAAGGCCAAAAAAGTAAAGTGGAAAAACGGATTACAGAAATAGTTAAGTACAAATTTGCCAAGGATGGTGTCACTGTGGAGTGCAAGACTGAAAAAACCAAATTTATTACAGTTCACAAGAAACTCCAGCAATTCCAAACAATGTCTCATTTGCACTGGCAAGATGTTTCAATCTCCAAATGGATAAATTCCTCCTCACTAATGCGCATCCTGTCTTTGTACTACTGAGTTTATCCGGGCTTTTCTTCGATAAAATTTGTCCTGCCAATTTTGCATCTCACCAGCAGTACGATGGGAATGGCATTATTGTATCTACTGCTATTGGCTTTTGTCTGTAACTCGGTAAGCTTCTGTGTCAGTTCCAGCAGAAGTTAGCCAGGAGAACCTCAAACTGATTCATCACTGCTGCTGTAGAGTGAGACAAAACCGCGTCTTCCCTCTGAGACACAGGAAGACTGTGATACCACCTCAACACCTGGAACTTGCGTTATAATTATTTCTGTTGGTCAGATGGGCTCTGGTGGGTTTGGGTGCCCACCAAACGAGCACGTGAAGTCGGTCACTCATCACAGGTCCCTCCACTTTGAGCTCAGGCATAACCAGAGCACAGAGCCGTGACGGCTGCATGGCTGCAGCAGCACCCTGGGGCTTCTACATCAACAAAGATGTGACTCTGCAAAACCTACCAACACCTGCCATGTTCTGAAGAAAAACTCGGAGGGTAAGAAGGTGACTAGAAATGTCCAGAACAGTAAGACAGATGGTTTTGATGCCTTTATTCCACCCCGTCTCGGTGTATTTCCCTAAAGAGGACAAAGCCTGCCTCGTGTGCTCTTACAAGTGTATCAAGGGAAGAGAAGAATACATGCTGCAAGAAGATGGTACATTAATTACTTTGCACCCATGATACACAGAAACGACACAGGGAGCGATTTAACAAAAAGGGAAGCTAAGAAACGAAGCAGCGAGCCCCGAGCTGCAGCTATTTTTAACACTAGTTTGCAAAGTTTCCCCGAGAGCATGAACACTCCTGCCAGCCTGCAGCCCTTCGCAGTCACGCGGCACACGTTAGCAGGGACCTGCTGCTTGCCTGCACAGTGCTGACCTGATGGAGAACGGCATCTAAAAGATTAATCTCTTCTGGAATCAGATGCCTCTGCTGTAAATTAAACAAAAGTCAACCTTGCTGCCAATGCCAGAGTTAGCTATTGGAGGTACTGAAGAGTTAGAAGAGCAGAAAGTATCTCCAAGTAAGTTGATTTATGCTTTGAGTCAGAGAACAAACTTCTGCCAGCAGAAGTGAAGGCTGGCAGTGGAAGGCTATCAGTAATCTGAAGCTAAATTGTTACAGAAGATAATGAAAGTTACCAACGAACAACTCAGTGTATTACAGAAACTTTTCATCTTGTGGCTTTAATGTGCTCCCGCATTTTCGATGTAACTGATAAACTTATGTTGCTTCAGGAAAAAAGTAATAAGCCCTGAGAAGTGGATCAGAACGCCCGTGGCAGTACATTGGGTGCATGTGTCTCGAAATGTTGAAGTCAGCTTTTAAAAAAGGCCCTGTGGTCCACGACACCAGTGGCCCCTGGAGCCAAGATATCTAGGTCTAAGAGTTACATGAAGACACTAAAAAAGGGCCTAACAGCCTATAAGCAAATTCATTTGAGACACAGGTAGGTATTAGGTCCCAAAATTGTACAAAATCAGTATGCTGTGGTCATTACTTGTGTGCATGCACTACAGAAGCTTCAGCTCCACAGCTTGTAAACAAATAAAAACCCCCAGTCGTGGCAGGCAAGTAAATTCCAAGTTCATGTAAGTAAACTCATGATTTATTTGCCTTTAGTCTTCGAGTGAAATTTAACACATATACTTATGTACAAGACATTTATCTGCACCCAAGTCATCTCCATCCAGAAACTCACACAGATCTCTGAAGTTTGTTTCAGTAGGACTCTGTAAAGACCAACTATAAATCAAAGACAAAACGTACCATAAGCTGTTCCTACAGCCTCGACTGATAAAAATGAGCTACGAACTGATAAAAACGGCTGGTGAATAATATTTCCGCTCACTCACTTCTCAATTGTTAAGAAGTATTTAACATTTTTCATCTGTAATGGAGGAAGTTACCCACAGATTGCGGACCTTTTAAAACAGGCATGCTTGCTTTTGTCCTATCATCTGCCTGCATTACAGAAGAGACACTACAAGCAAAGCACTTCCCTGATGACAATTCTACCACTTACTTGGTCTTCTGAGAACATCTTCAACCTATAAAACCCCCAACAGTCCCAAGGTGAGAGTGGTTTCTAAGGTGGACTGTGTAACAGCATTGTTACTCCTCATTGCAAGCATTTCACTCAGCTCTTTTACTGCTTTTCACAAAGATGTCCCACTGCACACTGACGAGAACATCGTTTCCTTCTTTGGCATCCCCAGTCTTAGACAGTTCAGGAAGAGAGAGAGGTCACTATTCACAGTCTGTCTGTACTGATCAGTAACGTTCAATAGTCTGGATCAAGTTCACAACCATAAGATACTGCTCAGTATTAAACTCCTTTCTGGCAATAACAATAAAAAGATGGGAGAACGTTTACATACCTGTCCAAAGTTTTCCTCATCTATGCAAAACATGAGATCCAACTCTGTAGGGTCGTTTTCCAGGATCCACTTCAAAGAGTTGTAGTATTCGCTATCCTACAGTGGATTATAATTAAACAAAGTTTGAAAATGCGAACATTAAATGTATAGCTTAACTTTAAATTGAACAAATAACAACATCTAAAACTAGAACTCCAAACGGACTGGAAAGATGAGAACTCGTTTATTTGCACAGCTGTTGTAAAGCAGGGTAAGATGCATCACTTTATTCATAGGTATCTATCTTAGATGCTGTATTTTTAAAGATTCATGTAACTTTTCTTAATTGACTTGTAATTGCATTATTATACAACACAATAAATTGACTCTACCTGTCTAGTTGGTAAATATATATATATAGCAGTGTGAAATAATTGGTTAGAAAACGTCTTCCTGATAAAACTGTGCATTTTCAACACAATTTACATACCACTTCATTTCACCGATAACATCTTATACAATAACTGACTTGATTGTTATTATGAATAGCTTGAAGATTGCTGAATAAAAGACCTCTCTAATTTCCTAAAAGGGTTGTATCTTCGTCATCTATTAGGTTCATAATTAAAGACTGACCCAAGGGGAAAAAAAAAAAGTACACGTAGCTATCACTAAGTATTTCCAAGCAAGAGCCAAAAAAACCAACTTCAAAATAAATTTGAAACATTATTTACTTGTGTATGCTTCAAGAGAAGAATGACCTGCCAAAATGTGGTGACTATGAGACAGTGGGAGCTGGGGGAGAGATTAAGCAGTTGAACCAGTGTTTATGTCAGCAACTGAAAGTCTGTAAAACTCTAAAATATCAAAAAGAATAAACTGTATTTTATTCTTCTCATACTGAGTATACTTTTGACAAGACCAAGGACAGCTGTTGCAGAGCTAAGAGGAAAAGGTTTCTCGACTACTTGAAGGAATGTAAGAGCCTGAACTCCCTTTCGAGATCCCTCTGGACAAGCATCTCCCGAGCCTGGTTCTCAGCTTGCACTCGAGCTCGGGCCACCTTGCCTCCGCGCTGGGCTTGAGTCAACGGACTCTGCTGTGGACGAGAGTCTTGACCAAAGCGCAGGATGAGCTGCCAGGCTCACAACCACCTCCTGCCCCTGCAGAGGCAGCCTGGAGCACTCTTACCCAGCTAAGCTGTTCTGTGTGGTGGGTAACGGGAAGGTGTTAGAAAGGGGAAAAGGAACAGCTCTGAGGTTCTCCACAGTCCATAGCAGTGGAAAAACTGGACAGACCTCAAAAGGTTAAAAAGACAAAACCAAGCATCATCCTGCTAGCTTAATGGAAACCATTTGTGTTTGGCTGTTGTAGGTATCTGCAATGTCCTGTTTCAATACTGGTACACTGCACATCTGAACGGGGCACCTGCGTGATCCTATTTACTGTTGTCCTTCATTTTACAGTACAAGTTAGAGATTCCTAACTTGTAAAACAATTCGTTTTTCTCCCAGAGTGTGCCAAACACAGAAGTACTTGATTGCAGTTAACATTGAAGGTGCGAAAGTAGAGGAGTGCAGGGAGCAAAACCAAAACGGATGTAAGGGCGTAAGTTGCACTGCGTTCCTTCAGAGTATTTTGGAGAGAGCTGTTCATCATTTGACAGCCCTGTGTCCTCCCAGCACTGTGGGCAACTTCCTGTGTGTCCAGGTCAGAACTGAGCCCTTGCACAGCCCCTCTCCCTGCTCCACAGCGGGACAAGAAGTCTGTAGGGCTCGGTGGTGGTGCTCCTTGGAACAGGGAGAACGCTGGCCCAGTGGGAATACGAAAGCACAAGTAGACATCTTATGTTGCACTTCTTACTGGCCTGTGCGTGTCTTTTCCCTTGTCCCTCTCACCACTGTTAGTGCACTGGTACCGAAACAGCTGTCCTAGCAGGCAAAATGTGTTTTATTAAAAAAGTACAACAACTTTAGAAAGATATATACATAACTATGACCTTGCGTCTTCCACCATGTGATTTACCTGAATTGTTAGCTCTTATAAATTTCCCTAGAAGAAAAAACCACATAATTGCTAATGCTGATAGGGCTTAGAGTGTTATCTTACCACAGACTCCATGTCTTTCAGAGTTATTGGTTTCCCCAGCATCATCTTGTAAAAAGGTCTGATGAAGAAGCCTAAAAGAGAGGGAAGAGCGTTACCCTCCGCTGTGGTGCACTTGCACCTTCCATAAAGACGGGGCCGCTCGAGGAGAGCACACCATGGTATTTCCTGAAAGGAACAGCACTGCAACTGCTCAGGTTAATGCAGCTCATTTTTTATTTAGGCACAGAAAGTCCGTTTTTTCAAGGACAAGAATTACGCCACTAATTACCACAGGCCACTGCACACCACAACGTTAATGGCAGAGACACACAGAAGATGGGGGACTCGAGCTCAAGGTCCTCTAATCCATTTAAAATTGCCCCTCTTCTCTCGAAGGAGGCGCTAGAAAACAGGACAGTGAGCTTCCTCTTCTAATGTGCTGCACTGCTGCTAAATGAAACATAGCCAGTTTGTAGTGTTTGCTTGCTTTCTGTGGGATTTCAAAGTTCAGCAGAAATAATATTTTCATCATTAAATCATTCAGTAATAATTTTGCAGATCAAAATATGCTGCAGTTGACACCCACACTGCTGCTTTGGCTGCAGGTTTGCATGGAAACGGCTGACAAATTTAGTGAGTTCCCTTTAGGGAGAGCGATTATTTAGCAATGCTGATTCTATATTTTTAACACAAGTGGAGAAAGGAGCAAAACTTTATAGGAAATGTATTTATTGAGTAAGACACTGCGATTTTTGAATCACCCTCCACAGCAGGAATGCAATTTCCAGCAGTTCCAGTTCCATTACTTTCTCTCAGGCTGTCTCCACCTCCTAAAGTGTAGGAATGACCCAAGTGATTTATTTCACTTGATAAACCCCGGTAACAGGAGCAGAGCCGTACAGCGTAATAACTCACCATCCAACAGCTTCCCGTGATACACTGCCAGACCGGCAACTCGCCCAATAAAGGTGAAATACGACAGATGATCTTCGTTACAAAGACCTGAGTTAGGATTTATCTGAAGCGTGTAGTTGTCCCTTTTTGGGGGAAAGAAAAAACGTATCTAAATAACCAAGTCTTCAAATAATCAGATATTCAGAAAGGTCATCTGCCTTCTGCCGGGCTTCGTTGGTCACTCCCTCCAGCCCAATTTCAGGGCTTAAAACCTTAGGATTCTCTTTTGCAGCAGGTGCTTTTAGGGCTTGAAATACCTGAAGGTACTGAACAGGAATTAAGCGTAGGCCCATGGTCCAGCTCTCCTAGGATGAAGAATGTTTTCCTTCTGGCATCTTAAACTGCACATACTAGAGAACATCTCTGAAATATGCTTAGCCCCAAGGATATTAAGAAAAAGCTGACAAAGGCCTGAGATCTTTTAACTGGGTAACAGAGCATTAAGACTCGTGTGAAAGTGTGTGTCACAACAAGCCATTAGTGTAAAAGCAGTATTTTTAATTTGCAGTTTTTCTTAATCTGGGAAGAAAGACAGGGAGTTTTAAGTAGATTTTTTTCCTTATTTCTTAGACTAACTCATTAGACTTCTGAACCTAAAATGAAATAACATTATATTTAAAATACCTACAGTGACCTGTATCTCCTAAGTGGAAATATTTCAAACCAAGTGTTTATCCAGCGAGCTGTTAACACACGGGCATTCCGCGCTAACCACTGGCGTTTGTGTTTCCCTTCACCAGCAGAACGGGTCTGTTCTGAGACACAAATGCCAGAAAACCCTCATTATGCCATCTTTGTTCATCTACTTTACAATCGATTCAACGTTTATTAGAGAAAGGAGTGAGCTCGATAGGGACATCACACCATGAGAACTACTGCTGGCAATTAAGAGATCCATCCTCTCTGTAGCCAAGCACACCATGTGCAATTACGTACAGCACATTAAGCCAAACGTACGTTGAGCAGGAGACTTGTCCTCTTCACTTACACTAATGGATTGCTCAAAGATTTTAAAATTGGACAAAACCAAATTTAAACTTACATAAGGCCACTGCTGTGCAACTATGGAAATGTAAATGAGAAGCTGTTTTAGGAGCTAATCCTAAAGCAGCACTGTAATCCCGGATGGCAGGTGTTTCACAATGTAAAGGGAGAGCATGAAGAGTCTTGTCTGACGTTGCTCCTTCCACTATTCCTGGCCTCAAAAATTACAGTCTTGCTGCAAGCAAGGCAACACGGGACACTGTCTTAAGGAAAATATTTTAGGAGATTTCACCAACAATTGGAAAGGTTCTCTGAAAAGCCAGAAACAATAGTACAGAACAGAGAGATGGGGCTGGTAAGAGTGCTTACTGAGCCACCATGCAGGATGAGCTCACTACTTTCCAGTGTAACTTTGTCTCTTATGCAAAATCAAATGTATATCTCCTATGAATGGAAATATTTTAATGGACACTTACGTTGCTGAATATTCAAAGAGACCATAATAAGGGTTAAACATCTCCTTGGACAAGAGAAAAAACCATTCTCTGGCCACACCTCCATAGTCAAGTCCTTTTTCTGACTCAAATTCGATCCAGAGCCTGGCTTTTAGTACATCAGGTCTCTTCACAGACATGATTCTTCTGTAGGACTCCTCAAAAATATTGTTTCTGTGTAGCTTCATCTCAAATCTGTTCGGTATATCAGCCTATGTGAAAGGAGACGATATTATACCTGTTAGTCTCAATAAATAAATCTTCAGGAAATTACTGACCAGTAGTAGTAACTAAATGACAGAGTAGACATCTGATGTATAAAGTTTCCCCTTATTTTTGTTTTCCAGTGCTCTCTAGGTTCCACGTTGATAACATGACTGTTACAGCCATGTGTAGCTTTTTCTGATAAAATTCATTTGAAACAACTGTTTCAGAAGGTCGGTGCTTTTCTGACAAGTGAAGTGCTTATTGTGTGCAATCACTGGTCAAACTGGAGGTGAAAATTCACAGAGCTATCAATAAAGAGGTGAAGACATTGGCAAGTGCCTCTTCCAATCACAGCTGGTGTTGCCAAGGCTGTTTACTGTTAATTATGAGCCAATACCACGTGCAAGCTAATACTGAGTGCTCTCTTACGGTAAAGATGTTCCTGAAAACACTTGTTTTCACAGAACAAGAACGCCAGAAGCTTGTGCCAGATCCAGCGCAACTGTGGGCTCTGCTCTGCCAACTTGTTCCAGCTCTGCCCTTTGAAGTCCACTGCTGAAGATGAAGGAGGAATACCAACCCTCAAGCCTATTTTCAGCCTAAAGGCTCGCAAGCTAACATCCCAATTAGTCCCAGTTGCAACGGGAAATAGTGGATCATTGCTACTTCCTTGCTGCCTTTGATTTTGCATTCACACAGAAAAACGTGAGCCTTAAAGATTTGCGAATGTTTTTGTGGAGAAATCGATCAAATTCAAACTTGGCTTCATTTTTTTTGGTTCCTCCTTAAACCCCTTTAGGAGCAGCACAATCAGGAAAAATTGGCAAGTGTGGTACAGCAAGATGTAACACCGCTCCGGGTCCACGCTTGGGAGAGCCTGCTGTTTCTCCCAGACACAGATTCCAACACAAAGCAGCACGTTTCTACTCACGGGTTTCTTCAACTTCTTCCGGAAGTAGTCGTATTTCTGCTTGAACTCCCTGGAATACGGAACTGCCTACCAGAGAGAGAATCATGTGTACAGATTACTCCAGATATTTAACAGTTTGATATTCCGACATGATTTAAACAAAAAAGAAATCTAAAGACATGCTCTCTACCTACGTACGCCGTCGGTCATCTAATAAAACCCACGGTGCATGAAGTACAGCAGCCAAAATCCTCCCGTTTCTCAGTGTGTCATTTGAGTCAAAAGGTACGAAGCCTTTCAAACCAGTTCTTCTGTTTATCGACTACTTACCTTCAGATTTTTTCTTCTTTTAGGAACGGAAATGAGCAAAACCAATTTCTAACACAGACAAAAAATTTGAAATTGCTGCCATTCCTGTGTCTCATTAGGAAATACCGAGCATGCCGTATGACACGGAATTGTAAAAATGACTGGTGTTACACAGAACATGGATCTGCACAGCTGGAAGTGCTAAGCATTGTTAGGCGCTACTCGAAAGACAATAAATTCAAAGAAATTTGAAAATGAACCTAAGAACAAGTTAAGGGGCTCCAGTAAAGCTGCGACACTAAAACCAAACACCGTTTGCCCTCGAAAACGCGTGGGACACAACGTACACCTACACGGCAGCCTCAACGAGGCAGGGGAATGTCCATGGCTGGAAATTACCTTTTCAGCCCCATGTGAGTGAATCTAATTCTTAAAAGTCATCAAACTATATAAAAACTATTTTATGAATTACTTATAATGAAAATATACACCTTCATAATGTCTTTAATCCAGAACCTGAAAGCATGTCATAAACGTTCTGTTGAACCAAGAACAAGTCACTGTAACTTTTCCCTGAATACTCACTCGGTGCAGCTGCTGGTGAGTTAGATCACGTTTTTGGGTAACAGCAGCATAACAGAGAAATCTTAGAAATTAAAAAAAAAGAAACAGCGAAGATTGGTAGAATTACATTAATCAGCAGAGCTGGAAATTGGTTTCTGGCATATGTAAAAAAAAAGAAAAAAAAAGCTTCTTTGCCTTGATCATAGTATTTTCCAGCTACGTCGTGGCTTCCCTTTGCTCTGCTGTTCCTTCAGGAGGAAAGAGCAGACCTAGTTAAAGAGTCAGCTGAACAAATGAAGCATCATTTCCTGGGAGCAGAAGAAAGATTTTGAATTCCACAGGACCACAGAAGTTACCTGCTCTGCTCCCTGAAGGCTGAATCACTAATTGCAAAGCTCTGGTTCAAGTTCCATTTCCAGGTGAGGACTGGGATTTTGGGGGAGGGAAGGTATGGGCTGCTCTTGAATAATACGACACTATTGCAGCCATTAAATAATCTTGACATGTTTCCACTATTTAAATGCAATGTGAAATGCAATTTAAGTAGTTCTTTGGTTTTGTCGTGGCACCAAAAATACTATTAAAAGCATTAAGATGAATCCTTAATGCTTATATGGCTATAAAGTGGATTTCTGTTAAAAAATCCCAAACACACAAGTAACTGTTATTTACTTAATGGGATCATGATTGACCCTTATTATCTTGAAATAAGATTTCCCATTTGTGCTTAGCATTTCTGGGAAAATACACATTAACAATTTATACAGCATACTGCTTATTAGTATTTCGAGCATTAAGTGCATGATAAATGGGTAAATCACTCCAAAAGCAACCCTGTTCAAACAAGTGATAATTATTAATCTTATCAGTAAACAAGAGCAATTGGAATTACAACATGCAGTAGTTAATATGCTGTGTCCTGAGACCCTTAAAAATCCTGAGGATTTACCCAAAATAAAAAGGTATTCCTGGCACCTGGAAATATCTTAGGGTTGCAAGTCTGATCGCTCGGAATACCATAAAATGCCATAAACAAGCACAAAAGGGTCAAGGAATCACTCCATATATTTGAAATTTTGAAAATTTAGTATCAAAGTAAAAGCATGTAATCATTTTTTCTAAGGCTGACATTCTGAAATCTCTTTGTTTATCTGCAGTTTTATGTCTCTTAAACCCAACAGACCCAATTTTTGTGGTTTATACCCTCTGAATCCACATAGTCACAACTCTAGCATATCGAGTGGGAACAGCTTTTTATTATCCAGAAATCCAAAAATTAATAGCACAGTGCCTCAGCTCAGTAAAATACTATTGTCAGTTAGGACCCAGAAAATGGTTAAATATGAACATTTCTGCTGAACACTTCCCTAAAACCTTACAATCTAGGGTTCAGCACAAAGAACTTGGTCTGAAATTCCCAACAGCTTCTGGCTTACAGTTCCGAGCGGACATCTGCCCTTCACATCGCTTAATATAGAAACACACTATTTTAGCACAATCGAGGAATACAAGAGGCAAAGACTTAATACTGTTTGTTCCATACCAAGTAATTTATAATATCAGGAAGTGTGGAGAAAGAAAAGAATCTGCAGAATATTTTACATTTACATGATTTTAGATGTAATCTATTTAGAAAACACATTTCCTCCCCTCAATTCATCTGTTGGGATGGCAAAAGTAAGCTAAAGATGCCACTCTGCTACTTTTGTCCTGGAGTTTATCATCACAATAAGCAGCAAATATAACAGCAAAACTCATGCCAGGGACACGGCACCAGCTCGGGGGGCCGGGGCAGGCTGTCCCGTGGCGGCAGCTCCCTGCCCCGCGGACGCACAGCCGCTGCCACCCACGCCTGGCGGGACACGGCAGCGGTGCCGCTTCCTCGTCGGCTCGTTAGGCAGAGCCTGACCTGATCGGAGACCAGGCGTGACCTGCTGCTCGAGAACCTCCCGCCTCTTCCACATGTGCACGAGTAACAGCACTTAATGGCAAAAAACCACAGCAGTACTTACTGGACCAGTAATTGCTGGGTTCTGCAGTCTGGGGTCTTCCCACTGGGTAATTTTATTATCTGCAAATAACAAAAGAAATGATATCATTACTTCTCTGTTACCATACTGTGAATTTATGTTGGTTTTTTTTCCCTATAACTGGTTTCCCTACCATTTCCACCACTCAGTATTTCAGGGTTAAAAGGCTGCAATCACCCAGCTACCCCAGAACCCCACCACACTGTTTAGATGAAAACGCTCTTTCAAAAACGCAGAGCTACAACAGAACCCAGTGTATTTACACTGCTGTTATGTGAACGTCTGTAGCAGTAAACGTGCTCGCTTTGAACATGGTCTTGGATTCAACTCGTATTAGAAATACACAGACTTCACGCCTGAAAGGTAAAAGAACCCAAAAACTTTGTCAAATGACAGAAAAAAAAAGAAAATGTCCTAGACACTGATTTAACAAAAGGGCCATTAAGGGAGGCAACATTATACAGTTATGGGGTAAGAGATCACTCATTGACCAACGGAGATTCTGGCGGAAACACGACAGAATCCAGTTCTTTCCATCTACAGCTTTTAGGAGCACCGCCAGGGCGATGGGGTGAGGTTACAGAGGACCACGGTGACACTCCCCCTGCCTCCAGACAGCCGCTCCTCACAAGATTCTGAACACAACAGAATCACAACGAAATGATGACGTTGCAACAATAAGACAATGCTCCAAAAACCAAACTGGATGCCACCTGCAATGGCAAGTCAGCAATTTCCTGCACTGAAAGGGTAACGGCAATACTCCTACATCTGTTTGTTACGTGCACTGCTGTAATTTAGGAACTGTATATTAAGTAGTCCAAATTTTAAGTTTTCTAATTGCTAGCTTTGGAAATAAATACACTAAGTTTCAAGAAAATGGTTTTTATGGCTACTACAGGTAAAAGCAAAGAACCAAACCCAGGTATATTAAACCACAACTATTTTACGTGTTTCTACAGTTGGAAAAGGCCCATAAGTTTTGAGCATCCCAAGCTAGTTTTAAAATGGACTGGAATTTGAAAGGTGACGTTCGTTAAATGTTAACTGAAGAAAATTTAAAAGATCACAAGTACATTTCAAGAAATTTGATCCATCACTTAATTTAATCTTAAAATATTATTTTATTTGCCTTTACGCATTAAGTCTATTTAGTGCTCATCAAAGTTATGGAGGGAGGCTGTTGGACTGACAGCTCCAGAAACCATACGAGATCCACAGACCAGAGTCTGCCATAAAGGCGTGATGCAAAATCCGGCCCTTTTTCAATTTAAGTCAAATTTCCTTCTACCAAGATTACTGGTTTTATCCCAGTTCATTTCTTATACCTTCTTGAAATCGACAGCCACAACTCAGGGTGGTCATTTTCGATGAAATCAAGGATAATAGATCTGGAAATGACTGCAAGTTTGTCAATTCTTTCTTGTTGCCCTACATAGCCAAGAGTGTACAATGTTACTGACAAACCTTCATCCAAATGTTTTCCAGAGTATTACGGTGACAGGGACTTCCTATTACAAACGCTACTCCAGGGCCTAAACAGCCCAGCAATTAGAAGGGTCTAACCTGAACCACCCTACCTGGAATCGTAGCTCAAGATTCTCTGTGTTATCCAAAGTGGTCATGGATAACAAATTCATTCTTTTTGCAGCACATTTTCAAAAATCTACCATCTCTCTCGAGTCGTCACACGAATACAGTGCTTGTCTTTCCTCGTGAATCGGGCTCTAGGGCCTTTGAGGATTCCCTCTTCTCCTGTTTCCTCTGGTCCCTTTCCAAGTGGTCCACTATTTTCTTGAAATTTGGGACCCAGTGCTAGATACAGTATTATCAGAGCCAAGACATTACTACCTGTGTTCAGCTGATGATGTTTTTCATGCCCCTTTCAACCAAAATTCTGCTAATTATTCCCATTCTGAGTGATACTTTGCAATTCTTATTAACCAGCATCTTACTTCACACGACAGCGGCCACTGCCAGACTCGTTCCTATTTCTCACCCTGTTCCAGTGAGCACCTCTCGCCTCTCCTACACCGCTGCTTCCTGCTGAACGGAGGAGTACGTTCCCCTAATCCATCGGTCACGGCACTAATGAGTATATTGAAAAACGGTGGATCCAAGAGAGACTTTGAGGGGACCCCTTGTCCCTGCCTCTGTCGGAGAGCCGCTGACAGCTGTTCTGCACATGGCGTGTTTGCCTCCACGCTGCCTTCCCCCAGGGGGATCACGCTTTCCTACAAGGCTCCGGGGAAATGGATGCTACAAGGAGCAGAGAACACTTGTTCACGGGTGGCAAACACACTGACTCAGCTAAGGACCAGGCGTGGGCAACCCGAGGCTGTATGTTTTGTGAAAAGACTGACCGCTGCCGAAATCAGAACTGTTTACAGTTGCAATCTCAAAATACTGTATTTTCAGGCTACTATGTTACAAGTAATACCTAAATTATTTTCACAGTACTTTGCTTTGCTAGTTTCTCTAGCAGCTTGAGAGCAGTTCGTATCGCTCCACAAGAGGAGGATTCTGTGCTGGCTGTGCTACTTCTTTACAGTTTCTCTCGGGGATGAGAAAAACATTTCAAAAATGGGACTACAGTATTGGATAATTACGCAGAAGAACTACAAAACGTATCTGGTGAACAGACTCTAAATCTGTTAACACTTTTTACATTTATATTGTGTTCTAATAATGAAATTTTGCACCTTTTTGGCATCGTGACTAATCACTTGTGCAGAGGGGGATGGAAACGATGCCCCGTTGATCATGGGCACACCGAGACTCACGCGTTTCGGGTGAGCGCAGCCGGTGGCACCCGTGGCCGATTCGGCACCCGCGCTCACGTCAGCCGTGAAACAGGAGCCCCAGCCCCGGCACAAACCCACCGCTGCGTCAGGCGGCGGCGCAGCTCCCGTGAGAGCAAACGCTGCGACTGCGACTGCTCGTGCCGACCGCCGAGCGCGCCGGGCAGTCGCGCCCCAAATCCCGGGCACAACGTCCTCACCACAGCAATGCCGCCGGCACCACCTCTGCTCCCCAGTTCATTCCTGAGTGCAGTGGCGTGGCACCAGACTGAGACCAAAAGGATGTTTGCTGGAAACAAGCAGCATTATAAAAAAAACCTCTAAACTTTTGTAAAAACTGCGAATAAAAAGCTAAACCAACTCAGATCAAAAGAAACTAGAGAGAGATTCCAGGTGCAAATAAATTTAGTTTTATAACAATTATAAAATATTTGGGGAATTCTAATTAATGTACAACTTCAACATTCCATTTGCTTTTAGAGACTAACACATGCTTCAGTAGATTTAGGAGACTGGAAAATTAAAACTTTTTAAAGGAGGCTGGGAGGCTCAACAGCTATACAGATATTTTAAATAAGACAGTTTTATTCTGTGACTCTTCAGTGACAACAGTTTAGAATAATTTGCCATATTTAAGTTTCCAGATATCTGTTGGGAAAAACAATTACAGAAGGTATAAAGAATAATAATTCTGTACTGATGTTTGAAAGAGGTTAATCTTGTGCTTGACGAGTGTATTATTTTTTATTTAAAACTATTTATACAATTTCAAAATTTCTATTACTTTGGAGACAGTCTTTTAGTAATGATTTAATAATGTCATATGTAAAACTACAGATAAGCCTCGGAGCCAGGGTTACTGATACCGAGGGAAAAACATGATACTGCCAAATACGTATAATAGTTTAAGATTTTAATTCTTTAAGTTCTGCATAGCATCTGTACCCTCTTCTAACGGGTTTGTGAGTTATCTCTTTCTGTGAAGATGATGCCATCAGTAGAAACACCTCACTAAAAAGCCCAGTTGAAGTCTTAAAAAAAAAAAAAAAGAGGGGTGGGAAAGAGGAGTAAACAACCTGGCCTTTCTGGGCTGCTTTATTTTCAAACAACAACAACAACTCACACAGTAGTTCTGAGGGGCTGCAGTAAGACAAGTCTACAATGAAACATCACTTACACTAGAACTTCACTAACAGAACTGAATAATATTAATGGGCTGGGCGCAGTGTGACATGCTACAAATAGGAAATAAGATCAGAACCAGCACTGCCACAAGACCTTCTTAAAGGAGAGCAAAGAGTGCTTATCAGCGCTAATTTCTCCACTGCCTACACGTGGAGTTGTGGCTACATGATCTTTTCTCATCTTATTTTCTATTCCTAGTGTGTATTTTAATTTATTAAGTGCAAATAAGCCATGGGATCATTAACAACAACGACGACGAATCCAAAATATCAACGAGAACAAAAGAAACCACAAAGAAGAAATGTTAATGCTTCACAAGTCAGAGAGGGACAAAGCTTGATGAGCCAATTAAAAGCAAGCTTCCAGTGAATGTACAGTACCGTAGGAGGGCACTAAGTCTCTGGTATCAATGTCTCCACATATCAACACCTGGCTTCCTAAATGAAGAGTAAAATTATAAAGCTTTCACTTCAATATTTATTACCTCCCTTTGTCTATTTGCTGTAGCACCCGAGCGCTTACTTACTATGGTCTATGTAAAACGTCCTTCCATCCAAATGTATTCTTTCCTCCCAACCAGGCTGGAATTCGGAAATAAAAAGAAGAGAGAAAATGAGTGAAACACTACCACTCTGACACAGCACGAGCAATTCGTCATCTGCACCTACTTAAGTTGTCTGGCAGATGCCTATGAGGTAGAAAACACAACATGGTCACAGATGCATTATGTCAAGGCCAAAAATCTGGGAAGAGTCAAAGAACTGCCTATTTGTACAGGTAACTGTATCCAATACATTAAATACTTTTTTAAAGCTCAGAAGTGGAAACTTCTTGCATCAGGGTTTATACCCATTCCAAAAGTGGTTATTTACTGTAAATACGTAAGCCCAGATCCCATTGCAGTGACACGAGAACATCTAACCTAGTCCTCAATTCTTCCCTTTTCTCATCTTCCAAATCATTACAGTACAGACAGGAGAATAAACGGCACACTTGGTATTTGCAGTGCTCGCCAGTCTAGCACTCATTCCACCTGTATGCTCTACGTGAGCTTCAGACTTCTACAAAATACAGATGAGAAATGATTTCCTTTCAATCTTTGTTGAGAAACTCTCGTTCAATTCTGTAGTCATTCCTACCTCACTCAAAAAATGGATTGTTTAACTGACTTTAAATCTGTTACTCATTATATATTCCCAGCGATACGTGTCAGGCTATCCTGGTTTCACTGGTTTTACCTTTGGCAACAGACTGCAAACTGGCTCCTCAGTGACCGCCGTGCAGTGCCTCCTACCTACGCAACGCGTCCTCGCGGATTAATGCACGCTCAACGTATCCAAGAATTGCAAAAGAGCAGCTACTGCCACAGCTGGTTTCTTACAGACAAACTGCATCCCTGCTGTGCTGTAACCACATCATAACGAGTATGTCCAACTGCGCGCAGTTTTCCATCTAACTGGTGGTTCAGGCACGGGGCCTGACCGGTGGGCTGGCTGCATGTAAGGACAAGGCAAAACTTTTTGCTAAGCAAGACGAGAACGGTGAGATTTTAGGATGTTTTAGAGGAGGGTGTCTGAGCACAGGTGGTAACAGGTTACCATCCCTCACTAAAGGTAGTGTTTGTCACCACTCTTGCCCAAAAGCAACACTCGTTTTGGTCTGCTGGCAGAGTGGTTCACCGAAGTAAAGTGTAATCCTGCTCATTAAGGGTGCCATTAAGGATGCAGTTTTTAAAAAACAAAGCAAAGCTCTGTACTTGACATGGCTGCAAACCAGTATTATACTTGGGTTACAAGTATGACAAAACTTCTCACATTAAAATGATAATTTTCTCTGCAGAATGTGAAAGTTTCATTGAAAAAAATCAAAATTTGTTTAGATTTCCGAATGCTAGCAGATGACCAGAGCTCACTTTGAACAATCTGCTCAGGCAATTATCTAAAAGCACGGTCAGACATAAAACCACGGTAAGGTTCTTCAAAGCTCCAAGCTTCAGATGAGCAAAGCAACACGCAGCCGTTTCAGAAATACTATGGGCTGGCTTCAAAGAGCCTGAGTGATTCACAGATCACAATAAAGCTTTTTGGTGCTATGCACAAACATAGCTGTAATATCTGCAGAAAAGTGTCCACATACGACATCCGACTGCAATAACAGGTCAAGTCACTCAAGACAGCAGTGTGTTGTAAGAGACACACACATTGTTACTTACAGGAAGAGGGCCCAGATCATTAGGGTTCAAAGATGCTTTTGATCTCAAATGCACTGGAAATTTCAGTCGTGGATCTTCCTGTAACAGAAATACGGAGCTATAAATCCAACAGATCACGCTAGATCTGCATACTACATCAAACACAGAATTCTCTGCAAAACACATCTTCCTACATTACAGTCGGGTTTTTTTGAGAATGAAACATATAAAACAGAACATACAAATGGAACAAATAAAACATTTATGATGTGTCCCATACTTTATTAAAATTCATATATTGAAATGATTTTCCCATGCGAAGAGTCAGTCGGGGTGATGTAAGACTTCGATGCCGTTAAGTGTGCTTGGTCCAGAGACACGCTTCAAAAACGCAGCCCTAGTCTGAAGAAGTGGCGTTTAGGCACGTACGCACATTTTTGGCTCTTCAAAACAAAAGAGAAAGCAGCTGTCCTCTCACAAAAAGGCTCGGAAAGGATGAAAATGAGCTTCTTACATTTTTATTAATGCACAATTATTATTACATCAATGCCCAAATCAGGCAAAAAAGGGCAAGTAAAATCGGTCATGGAAGACAAACCTAGACCAAAAATGCTTGAGATATCCACATAAATAATTTACCCACATGCACCTGGGAACACCAGTAAAAGCACGTCATGTTAATACTGGTCACTGGGAATCTGAATGATGCCTAATCAATAAAATTGCAACTCATATTTCAGTGGTGATGTGAAATGTTGGGTTGTCTTTGACGTTTTTTCCTAGTAAAATTTTATTTCTTCAATTTCTTGCCCAGAGTTGCAGAATTATTGAAAAATGGATCCTCATGACATGAAAGAAAATAATAAAATGGATTCTGTTAACTGAAGAAGCTGGACATATATCATGTTAATAAAAAAGCAAAAAAAAAAAACCCTCCACTGCACTTTATGCCTCTAACCCCCAAATTTGGTGAATTTAAAAGACAGTACTTGTACGCAGTGACAAAAGCATGCCAAGGTCAAGGACAGAACGTGGGAGCGCTGTTGCACGTGACGTACAGACACACCAAAGCCGAGCAGGACACGGACAGTTTCCCTTCCGTGGGTGCAGCACTGCCCCCACGGCGCAGAATCGGCGCCTCGAGCCTACGGCTGCTGGCCGTGCCTGCACGGAGCGTTCACGGACAGCCCGCATCGGCTACGGCAAGTTCGCCGGAAAAACCCCCCCTCGAAGACAAGACAAACGCCCCAACAAAACGGGGGGTACACAGGCAGGAAAACAGAAACGTTTAAAAGATGGCAAGTGATTTCCAATTCGGGATCTGGAGCTGCTCTTACCCACGTAGTGGTTTTAGTGTTGTGGTCGATGAAGAAGGGCCTGCCGTTGGGCGCTATCCGCATCTCCCAGCCAGGGGGCAGGAAGCTTTGTGCAACTTTGTGCTGGGGTTTCGGAGAGTTGTAGGGTGAGGGCTGCGGGGACTGCGGGTTGGACAGCGTGTCCTTCACCGCTCGGCGCACGGGGGAGTCCTTCATGCCCTGCGGAACACGAGTGACGAGTTGTCAAGTGTCACCCAATACCGTAAAGCAACTAAAATTTCCATAGCAAACAGGATTTCATTCCAGATAATTCCGACGAGCCTTAAGCGCTGGGATGGATTTCTGGAACGTCCTTAGCTGAATTCTGCTCCTTACAGCACACTGAGCTCTTTGCTGGGGCGGCCACAGGGCTTTACTGCTTCCCTCTGCCATGACAATGCCCGCGGTATTTACGTCTGATTACACCTTTTACTATTTGATTATATTTTACTGTTTTACAGCTGCCCTGAACGCATCAATTTTCATTTCACAGAGGGAAAAATAAGAGCATTGCTTCACGGTGCCTTTACCTCACTTCCCAACAGGAGAGAATCCTAAACGTGAGGTGATGTTACCCACTTTTCCATGGATTTCTCAGCTATAACTTCAGCCAAAACAGCTAAATATGAACTTAAAACAAGTTCCTAAAATAAACAGAGGTTTGCATTTACAGTTTTGGACTTTTTTTTTTTTTTTTTTTTTAAATGAACAATCAGAGCTGCAAAACTGCTTCACTGATCAAGGCCTATTGGTTAAAACCAGAAGTTACATGATGTCTTTTTAAAAAAAAAAATTCACTGGGAAACTGCACATTTAGATGCCTGAACAGCTTGAAAAATTGGATCGAGATTTACTCGCCTTTGAAAATACAGCCCACCCCAAGCAGAAAATAAGACTTAAGTACAATGTTTAAAGTACTTTGTTTGCATTTGTACTTTGCAGTTACTTTCCAAAACCATGCACACCTTAGCTGTTATGTGCTAATAGTTGGTTTTCTTCTTGTTTTGCTAATTACTAAGATTCAGTAAATCTACACATGCTTATTTTGGCAATCCTCTAACCCAGCCGACATTTAATTACTCTTTTTTTTAGTATTATATTAGAAAATGAAGCATCCACATAGATATTAACAAAATTATTCTAGCCTTGTTTGTGGCTTGTTTTGAGCTGCATTTGGATGGAAACGCAGTTAGATTAAGTGTCCAAAGGCAGCGTTTAAAATATCTTGCAGTAAATAAAAGCTTTTCCTATGTCTTGTACACAAAGAAGTTGGTGTTTTACAATAAAATAACTATTTAAACAAAAGAAGTAACTTCTAAAAGTTGAACTCAATTTTTTTTCTTGTGGTTGTATCCTTTTAAGATGTTAATCTTAAAAGTCTACACCTTACTTTTTTTTTTAAAAAAAGTTAATTCAGAGGCTGGTATGTTAGACACTTAGAAGAAATTACATAGAATCATGGAATGGTTTGGGTTGGAAGGGACCTCAAAGCTCATCCAGTTCCAACCCCCCTGCCATGGGCAGGGACACCCTCCACTACACCAGGTTGCCCAAAGCCTCATCCAACCTGGCCTTGAACACTTCCAGGGATGGGGCAGCTGCAGCTTCTCTGGGCAACCTGGTCCAGTGCCTCACTTCCAGTGCTACATCCCCTTTTGAAAGATAAGGAATATAAAACACAATCAGTATCTTAACTCAAAGACTTTCCAAACTCAATTGCATATATTATTTTCAATGTTTTCAGCATCAAAATAAATGTTTCAACTTCAAAAAATATTTCTGATTTTATACACTCAGAGCACGGGAAGGGAGTCACAACAAGGTATGTTTCAGACATGCACGCAGACTATCTTTTAGCTGACCAAATCAAATAATCATATATAAAATACATCATTCCATGACCATAAAAGTTAAATAATACAATTGTACAATATAAAGATCCAGACAGAAAGCTGCTACAGAAAACAGCGATATATTAGGGTAAAACCAGTAACAGGAAAGCAGCTGTGTTGCATAACTGCAAAGGAAACTAGAAGTTATCAGGACAACAAAGGATGGGAACGCAGACACAGCGATCTTTCTCGGTGACAGCGCTTCTCACCTCTAGTGGAGCAGATAAAGTGACTGTGGGTGAGCTGAGGCTGCGAGGCCGCCGGATCTGGGGCTCACTTAAATGGTTGCTGCTGTTTGCTGCTGACCCAACCATGCCATCTTCTGCGAGCTGTTTCAGAAGCAAAACTGAGTTAGCAGAGTGTCAGAAACACAGTTCATCCAGAGTTGGACACTTAATAACTGATGTAATCATTTATTATTATTAAGTATATTTCCCTAAAGATCAAGTATTTCATTGGATTCCACTGGCAGGGCAAGTAACGCACGGTACTAGTAACAGACCAACACAACTTTCAAATTCCATCCTAAGAAAGCCTTTGCCTCCCTTTATTAGCTCACATGTACCTCTCTGTGAATTCCTTCCACTGTAGCAATCACCTTAATCCCTACCTCAATATAGTTAAAAGAACTAACAAAAATCATCCCAATCATTGCAGTTTTTTAGGATTATCCTGAATTGTCATGACAGTGCTTAGGATGTTTTTTTTTTTTAAATTTCAAGAGTTCTGAAGAGCTGCTTCAACTGAAATGATACTCAATCCACGCTGAGTGTTTGCCATCTAAATGAAGCATCCAACAGATCTGCATACCTGCATGATGGGCCGTGTCCACGTTGTGGTTCGGTTGTTGTGATTGACGTAGTAAGTTCGGCCCTTCGCATCCTTTCTTTCCTCCCAGCCTGAAGGTAAGCCTGGCGTGGTATGTACATAGGCCACTGAAGGCTGTTCAAGCAAGAAATTACTGTGTTGTTATTTTATAATAGCTAAAAAAAATTATTTCAGAAGTCAGTTGTTTAAAAAAAAAAAAGAACTTGTTAACTTACGACATTATTGAACACAACAGACAGAAAAATATGATTTCCGATTTCATTAATATAAGCTTTTCTTCATGTATCTTTGAGTCAAATCATTTTTTCTCACAATAAGTCTTTTAATTCGCTTTGGCACGGATTCAGGTATCTTATTCGGCAAAAAGTAGAAACTTGCCAGACTTATCAAGAGCCTTTTACTCCAAAACTGAACACCTTTAACAACTGTCTTCAATAAAGAGTGGGGGAAAAAGAAGTTTTATGGTCAAGGACAAAACGGCATGAGAACAGAGATGCTGGGACACACGACGCACTAATTTATGTTTTTCTCAGCCTAGTTTTACAATGCAGCCTCCACTGAGGCATGGCAAAGGTCCTTGGGGACTTAAAAAATAAAAGTAAATCCTGAAAAGCAAAGTGGTTAATAACCACAGATACATTTACCCAAACACGCACTCGTTACCTACAATCACCAACGCCACTTCATTAAACACACCCAGGTAACGAATTTACTGATTTTGTGCCACTGGCCAACATAGTCAGCCACGCTGTAGCCAGAGCAGATCTAACACTTCTGCGGTTCCACGTATTTAGTGGATTTCTTCTCAATTATCTGTTTCCCACTCGGGAATTATCTGTTTCTGCTCGAGCAGACGGGCCGGGGCAGCGGGACCAGCTCTCGCACAAACCAGCAGGAATTAGTGCCATGGCTCAGGATGTGCCATCTCGGGTTAAGCTTAGTGCACAGCTTTGTTAGAACCCAGTGGCATATCCACATCATTAAAACACGCTGGTATTTGGGTGAAATTGCAGCGGTGTGAGAAATTTTGAGAAAATTTGAAACGACAACAAACAATGTAACTACTGATTCAGTGGCTGCATTTCATTCTATACTGCTGGGTTGTGACAAAAAATTCCTTGTTGTACAACACCTTCCACATTTTATTTAGAGATAGTGCTTGATAAAGAGTATTATTACCGTTGGTTCCTCACCACCTGTGACAGTTGAAGAACGAGCTCTCCTAGATGGACCACTCTGCTGTTAAATGATAATTAATGTTACAGATAAGTATATTTCGTGATAAAGGTCACAGGTTACTCTCACATCTTTAGGAATAAGGAATCACAGACACTCAGATTTACTAAAAGAGAGCAATTAGATGGAAATAACGTTTAAGATAATAGCAAAAAAACTGAGTCATCAATCACTGATAACCAAGTCAATCTCATACGAAAAACCACCGGGGGAACTAATTGTTCGTGTATCCAATTCTATACATTCAGTATTGCTAATGATAAGAATATTTATTCTAAATGTAACATTATCTTTCCCCCCCCTCAACAAATTTTGTATGTTCTGCCCATAAACATGGTATTTAAACCCAAAATTGATTCATTTTGGCCATCAGTGAGTGTACAAAGTCAGATGCAAAAAGTGGAATTGATACTGTGAATTTTCAGCACAGGATTAAAACAGTCGAGACCAGCACTGTATTTAGAAAGAAAGTATTTAGTTGCTAGAAGATAAATTATCATTAGCTCAGTAAGGATTCAACATGGTAAAGATCAGGTAACATCCTTGTTTAGAGCAACGCTTTCAATTCTGTCCTTTTGAACATCTGCTGATGAAACGAGTGGTCTACAGCAATGAAGTGAACATCACCCATCCCAGCCTGACTACACCAGTTAAAGGCACCAGACTCCACAGCGTGGTGTTAAGTAAAGAAGCAGACCCCTTCTGAAACAGACTGCTTTAGGAGTCCACGTCGTCTAGCAGAGAGGGAAGACAGTTAAGGCATAATTGCGCTGGAATCCACACCGCTGTTACCCGGAAGAGCAAGTAAAGAGACAGATAATGCTTCAGAAGCAGTTCCAGGAACAGCAGCTACTACATGCATCTGTAAGCAGCACATGTAGACGCCCTAAAGAGCTTCCAGGCCATGTGAGAAAATTCAACAAAGGGAAAAAAATGTGGTTATTGTACGTGTCTGCCCAATGGCAACAGAAAGAACAAGCAAAGGAGAGGCACCTTGAATAACAAACTTACTGATATACTCTAGTTACTCATAAAAAAAAAAAAAGAGATATACATTTGCTGTTTGTAGATTCAAATGTAATATATTTCTAATAAGAAACTGGGGGAAAAATCCTGGCAGAAAAGTATAATTTTTTAAAATACTAAATTATTTTGAAAATCTAAACAGTTCTATTCAGCAGTGCGTCTTACACAATCCTATTTTAAGCAGCCTCTCTACAGCCTGCCACTTTTGCAACCCTCATACTTGGGCTGTAGGACAAAACAAGTAGAACTTCCCACCCATTAGATCAAAGGTGTGCATGGCTATGATGTGAAAGAGAAGCTTTTTTTAAAAACACCTTTGTATCTTTTCCTGTTTGAGGAATCAACTTAAATAAAATTGCAGAAGCTGCTGCTGACCTAAATTACTCAGAGTAAAACACTACAACAGATGCAATTCTGTTTGGTTCTGTTGCACGAGGACTGTCACAAAAAGCCTCCTTTTAACTACAACTAGGTAAGACACCGATCCTTTTTAATGCTCTATACATTTATATATTCCAAGTAAAATCAATTTATGGGAACAAAGGTATGTCTGATAAGAGAGTCCTGTGGCTGCCACAGTTCCCAGTACAGATGGTGCTACTGGCCCCTCCCATCGCAGCTGAAAAAAGCCCTTGGAAGATTTTTGGTTTTCACTGACTATACATCTAGAGTTTAATGAACTAAATTTCTATGTTAGAAAACTAAACTTTGTGTGACTATGCTCTCAGTCTCAAAACGTTTTTCTCTCTCATGAACGTCCTCATTTTAGTTGCTGACCGTGATGATATTAATTTGGTATCCACCACTATTCTGGGATTGTCAGATGCCCATACTGGTTACTGACCTACATCCGACTAGAACTGACCTAAGCAAAGGCACTACTCGGAACCAGGGAACGTTCAAACAAAACGAAATACAGGTTTGCTTTGGTTTACCAAGGATAATTGCGACTGTTCAGCAACCGTGTCTGTTACACTGCAAGATCTTAATCTTGAAGAAGGATCTCTCTGCTGGAAAAAAAAAGAAGAAAGATGTCTTTAAGTTAAGGTGTCTTAAAACATGGGGTTTTATTCAGTAATCTTACTTTTCTCCCATTTAATCCAAACCCCTAAAAAACAGTATTTATGTTACAGTTTCTTTAGTTTTGGTATTTCTACAGAAACGTGGCAAGCAATGAAAACCCGAAATTCTCAGCATTCCATCCTGGTCTGTTTCAGATTAACTGAGAAAAGGAAAGTACTCAGACACATGTCTTGTACTCATTTTTAGCATCCACGTTACAATGTTTTATTGATCTAGCTAACAGAAGACGACAGGACATTACACCTGGAAAAACATGCAGGAAAATTAACAGTTGTGGAATTAGCAGTAAAGGAGAAGTAATTCCTTGCAAACCTGTGAGATTTATCAAAAATAAGGTGCTAGAGCACAGTACTGTCAAGTGACAGGATTCCATTCCATGTGAGACAGGCTCAGACTATAAAGGGACAGCACCTGAGACGTGACAAGGGTCAATAATGACATTTTCCACTTGCTATAACATTGTTTTTGAGACTCACAGCCACAGAGGCTTCTTCACATCCCAAAATTACAAGGAAGATCTACTAAGATAATTTCAGGTTTTACTTCTTGATAACAAGACCTCTGCTCTCCAACAAAAAACATTTCAGAAGGAACTGATGTTCCACACTAATATTCTTTATATTTGAAGAAGGAGCTCGTGTTCTGTGGTACCTCAGTCAGCAACCACTGCCCTGTAGAACTTACACGTGGTCTACAAGGTGTAGTCCAACATAAGGAATACGTCAGTATTAAAGCAGATTTTGAAATATGTCCGTGGCTGGTACCAAGACATCTGGAAGGCATTAGGCATGGCATCAGCAATCATTATTTGTTACTCTCATGAGAAATCCCATATAATGAAAAAAACCCCACAAATACTGTAGTCATGAGAGCTGGCAACAAAGCCACGAATAGAATATTTCAGTGTAGAAAGGACCTACAAGGATCATCTAGTCCAAGTGCCTGACCTCTCCAGGGCTGACCAGTACTCAATAAAATACCATATTCAATAAAAATCAATCAGCATCTCAATACCTTCAAACACCTAAATTTCCCTTCCTGCAGCTTTTCTGCGTGGTTTGATTGCCGTTGTAAGCTCCACGTACAGAAACAAGCCTTGGCTAATTCTTAAACGTCTTCTTTTGCATCACTGATACCTCAGCTTCAATCAAAGAGGAACTTTTTGGACATTTTCAGGACATTAACGGTACAAGCAGGAATGCACTAACAAACAAGCAAATGACCCAGCCTATTTATAACCACTCACACGGGCACCCTTCCGCACCGCTGAAAGATAACGGAGCGACACCGCGAAGCAAACTATTTGAGAGGCCTGTCAGAAACTCCAGCTCTCACTTGAAAACATCAGTCCTAAGATCACATTCTGTTAAAAGATGAGTGTTTTCAAAAAAACATAGAAAAAAAAGACGGAATTACAGCTTGCTTCCGTGTTATGCCAAAGATTGATGCGAAAGGATTTGCCTGACAAACGTACGGAGCGGCAAGTCCCAAGTGTTTTCTGGCACTACGAGAGGGACAAAATACTTCCCCACACGCACCGTCGCCCCTCAAGTTGGCAATTTGGCCGCGTGGCACATTAGCCATGTATGGGCACAGAGATGCTGGTCTCCGTACAAAATTATCACAGGTCAGGCTGGACACACCAGCACAGGCACGCTGTCGGGGAAATGCCGCTGTAAGGGCTTCTAGTTCCAGCCCACGACCTGCAGATTATTTTAATTAAGAGAACTTTGCAGCTATACCATTTATTTATTTAGTGTATAGAAATGCAGGCCCTGATCTCGCCATCGAAACGATTGGATTAAGATCCTGCCCTCCAAGTGAAAGTCTCCTGCGAAAGCGCACGGGACTCTACGCGGATGGTTCGCCACCGGGGCCGGAACGTGCTAACCTCTAGATAACATTCAAATCACTAGAAGACACCTCCTGCACGGGCTCTTTGCACAAAAACTTGCACCTAATCAAGATTCTATTTCATGGAAACGAGTAAATATGATTTCTCATTCTCTTGAATCACAAAGGTACCTTGATGGCACAAACCAAGAATAAAAAATGAATAAATCGCAGCAGGACGTTCTGTTTAATTGTACTCTTAAGCAAAGAGAAATAAGACATTTCTCTACTTGCAAGTGCATTACCCTTATTTTTTTTGTGGTATCATCAGTCTGACAAAATAATGAATAACATAAATATAAAGAATATTTTTTTGTTTTACCTCAAGTAAGCTGTTAACGGCGAGTGACAAATTTTTTCCAGACTAGCCGTTTACAAACTTGTGGAGGATTTCACCAGAACTACCTACTTTCAATTCTAATCCTTTGTTAGTCTTGGAATAGTTGATCCAGTAAACTATGAGAGGTTTATACAATCCTAATGTAAAATCCTAACGTAATCCTAATCCATGCTTTAATATAAACACGTGCAGTTAAAATACTGAACTTGAGAAAAATTATCATGCAGCAAACCAGATGATGACTGAAAGAGCATCAGCAGTTTTTCCTCTTCCCTTTGGAAATTCTTAGCTTGATACATTAGAAACCCAAGGAATTCCAGGCAGTTTGCTCTACGGTGGAATTACGACGCGGTTTTGGGAAGATCATCTCAACCGTATGCTCAGGTCTTCCCGAGACCAGCAATCACCCGCCGCCTGCATGACGGATTCAGACTGGGTCAAGCCCAGAGGAGATGACAGTGACAGGGCTTTACGCAGAGAGAGCGGCGCGTCACGTACAATCAAAGAAGTGAGTTGTTCCCCGTTGGAGTCAGGAGTGACCTGAAGTCTTCTGCTCAGCTCCTCAGATAGCTCCTGAGGACTGGTACGGGATACTGGAGACGCAGGAGGAGGTGGCAACGCCAAGCTTAAGGAATCTCCACTTGCACTTGCCTCCTCCGAAATGGTTTCCCAAGGCTAACAAAAGAGAAAAAACTACGTTAAGGATTTATAAAGACAAATCAAGTCACTTTTCCCTTTGCTTTATACGTGACCACCTCATTGTGACCACCACGTGTGTGACAATCAGCCTTAATATTGAACAAAATAAACCGACCCCTAGAACCCACATTCTACTCGGTGTGAAGCAGTTACAAGGGAAAATGCTTTTCATTTTGACTTCAAAACGGTCTTCGTGTTGATGATGACACAACGCTTCGCGATTCAACCCAGAAAACGGTGTAGATGAAAAGATGCATAAAAAAGATCTCATCAAATGTAACTAATGTGACTAATTCCACACTTACTAGAAGCTCCTAAGAAACAAGTGTTAATTTTAATTCAGAATAAAACACATAACAGAAAGCACTCATTAGTTTCTGCAAATCAAATATTAAGAGGTGATAAATGCAACAACAGTTTCAGCAACCTATTTGTTCACTAAATTTTATTCAGAGCAGCGTTGAGCGTTCACAAAGTTCTCTGTGATTCACATAATAAAATATTTCTTAAGGTTGAACGGGATTAGAGCTTTGCACAAACTCTCACTTAGGCCTACAAATACCTAGCAAATTTAATTTATTTAGTCTAGCTATAAGTTAAACACTCACCCTGATTAACAAGATCTCAGAAATCTAACTAAAACCAAATATTTTGGGGAAAAAAATCAAAAGCTGCTCTTTCCTTTAAATCAAGACAATAGAGAAAAATGATGTACATGGCAGTTCAAGCTGGGATATTTCCCTTCTTTTTACAACTTACCCCACTGTTATTCAAGGCAGAGTATTGAAAGTGTTTCTGTCAATGTTTATATAACAAGCAAAGCTTGGAATTATACATTTTTCTCGCAGCATTTGCACAGTATTTAACATTGTGCACACATTATCAGGCACCCACAAATACATGGCACCTTGAACGTACAGCTCTGGTTGGGGTTTTTATTGTGTGACTGCTATTTCACTTCAGCAATTTCCATAAACTCCACATAAAAGCATTACTATGCACGTTGTACAGTAATTAGCTTATAAACGAGGAACACAGCAGCTTGGAGTTTAGTCAGCTTCTTAAACCCAAGACCTTTCCATACCTCAGGAATGTCTCCACTCTCCATAGGTTCTGGTTCCAAGTCCTCACTAATGTGTCTCCGAGAGCGGAACCGCCTATGGGCTGCTTCTTGGTTTATCTGTCTGATGTTGTTATCGGAATCGGATCCCACATCACTGGGCAGCGGGGCAACGAACGCACGGCGAGGAGAAAAGAACAAGAAAATAAGGAATGTTCAACTCAAACACTTGCTTTGTCCATTGCTTTCAAAATCTAATGCCCATGGCAGGGGGGTTGGAACTGGATGGTCTTTGAGGTCCCTTCCAACTCAAACCATTCTATGAGTCTATGATTCTAATGCTTTTGATTATAAAAATCATTATTCTTGCACGTGTCAGGCTTCATAAGTAGAAGACCGTTTGATCCCTCGATCCAAAGTAACTGGAAGCACTTCACAAATGTCACGTCACACTGGACATTAACATTCTTTACACACCAGAGTTGGCTGAGCAGAAATAGAAGCCCAGGCTCAAACATACTAACCCATCATTACTCATCCCCTCCTGTCAGGATCAGAATCATTCCCGACACGGGGATTTTACCTTTGCCTCTCTCTTCATGCCAACTCTTGCTTTGCTTTTTGCCACAGCCAAAGCAAACGCAAGCTGTTGTGGTATGGATAACTTTTTGAACTGGCTGTAAACACTAGCTGGGCTCACACCAGCAGTGGTGGAAATGGAAAACACTCCAGTTCCCTGAACAGCCCCAACTCTCTCAGCCTGTCTTCATAGCAGAGGTGCTCCAGCCCTCGGATCATCTTCGTGGCCCCCTAATCTAAACTCCTAAACTTCGTGGCCCTCATCATAATCAGATGATAAGGAAGTTCTAAATCAAATAATTTACAAAACTTGCTTTTTTATAGACACTTACTGACCATGAGCAATCATAATGATAGTAGTTGATGAGATTTACTGGACAAAATACACATTACTTAGTAAATAGCTCAAATAGTTCAACAGTGAATAGTTCAAAACATACAGAACAAAGTTGAATTAAATTCTAACCAGGATAAACCTGTCTCCCAATATTTTAAGGTATGTTATTAATGCACTGACTTCCCTCCCACCCCTTCACACTTCCCAGAATTTCCCAGAATACCTATGTGTGAATGTGATTTGCTGGGGGCAGGGAAGTGTCTCTCATTCTTAAAAAAAACAAATGATGTTTCCTTTTTAACTGAAGATATCCAGACTTTGGTTCTCAATTTACTAGCACATCTGTGAAAATTTTTCCATGAATAAAGTCTAGTTTCAGATATGTAGCGCAGCGCCAAAATCGTGATTAACCTGTGACTGAAAAGAATAGTGTGCCTTTATAAACTGCTTCGTAACAGCCTTACGACTTTCTCCAGGCTCGAACTGGTGAATTCAAACTGGTTATGTCTGCTGGAAGAAACCACTACCCTTATTGATGATTCTGTGCACATCCACAAAACACGGCACTGCGCTGCCGCTTACATTAAACTTGGTCGATGCCACTGAGTAGTCCTGTTGTTATGGTTGACATAGTAAGTCCGCCCCAGGTTGTCCACCTTTTCTTCCCACCCAGGAGGCAGCGGAGGAGGTGGTAACTCCTCCTGACGTTGCGATGCAGAGTCACTGGAATCCACCACATCCCATCCATGCTTAGGAACAAAGGGAAAAAAAATAATTTTCAAAGTTCAAGTTAAAAAGAAGTTATTTCATTGCTGCTTACATTAGCATAAAGGTGCAGATACTGAACATTTTCCGGAGAAGTTTGAAATTTAAACCATACAGAAACAGAATAAACTCCGTGGTTACAGCGTGCACCTCATTTCAGTGCCAAAACACCTTAAAATCCCATCAGTCTCTTACAACAGAGATTCCAAAATGTATTTGGGTGGTTGCTTGTTCTAGTGGTGGCCAGGTGCAGATTCCCAGTCCAGAAGCCAAAGAGAATCAACAGCTAACTTTGGAACTCGGAGATGGATGGCTTGGGATGAGAGCCCTCACTCCCAAGTTAACAGATGACTGCTGCACACTACCAGTAAGTAAGGCCAACTTGGGCTGAGGTTCACTCTGTCAGCCCTAAGTGCAGCTGATTTCTAAAACAGATGACAACTGATAAGGGTGCTGAGAAGTCTTTAAACCTGCTGTGCTTGCATGAGCTTTATTCTCTGCAAAGTCAATGCTGCCAAGGAGAAACGGAAAAATGTTGTATCGTCTGTTTTGAAACGGCCTCTAAAGAAGGTGCACCTAATACAGACCATTATGTTTATAAATTACTTGCACAGACTTTCTGAATTCTTCTACTTGGCATGACTTCCCCTTCAACTTGCTCACAAACTTAGTCAGACTTTAGAATTCATTGTGGCAGCTGAAATACTTTGAAATACTTGAAATGGTTCAGAAAACCCCAGGTTACATTAAAAAAAAACACCTGGGAGTGGCAGAGAGCAAGCTGCTACTACCACTGCTACCAGGGTTTTATCTCTCCAAGGTACAACTTCTACAATTATACTTGAATCTCTACTAACTTGAATCCTTCCACAAGCGTTAAGCCTTACCTCAGATTCATCCCTTTGATCACTGTTTTCTTCCTCTTGGCCACCGTTTTTGGGCATATAAGCCATCTTCAGTCTCAAGAAACCCTTTACACGAGACTTGTGGCTGTAAGACAAGGAGATGCATTTCATTCAACAACCCTTAAACAGTGGCAAATAACAAATCTTCAAGTAAGAAATGTTTTAAAGTAGAAAGGTCCTCCCCCTCACCTCCTTGGTCTGAGAAGGAAGTCCTTAAACGTGTACGGCCTTTCCATGGTTGGGTCTTCAGTCTATAAGCATTGAAGAAAAGAGCAAATTCAGAGAGACACAGAACAGTCCCGTCATGGATGCAGCAGAAACGCTGGAGAAGACATTTAAATAAGGATGGTACAGCAGGCAGACCCCTGCCAGCCTTCCCAGCAGCTGCCAACACAGCTGCAGCAGCAGCCCACTGGGCATCGTCGCGAGTCCCAGCGGTGGGCTGGACGGACCGAGGTTCGTTTGTAAGTATACACGACTTTCACAACTCAGGAAAAGGTGGAAAAGACCAACTAAACAAACCCCGTCCAACTTCTTCCAGCCATCCAACAGCAGTGTCAAAAAAGGGTGCATCCATCGCTAGGCTGGATGGGAGGTGGTTGAGTCCCCATCCCTGGATGTGTTTAAGAATAGGGTGGATGAGCTACTTGAGGATATGGTTTAATGGGGATTAGGGATGGTTGGACTCGATGATCTCTAAGGTCTTTTCCAACCTAGAAATCTATGAAATCTATGAAATCACAAAGCGGTGGGGTTTTTTTGCACATTAGAAAGCGATGAAATAAAACTCCTCCTCAGTTGGCTTTCATTTTTTATTTCAAAGCAGCTGAGACTTTCGAAAATAATTAAGACTGTGAAATCTTTTATGAAGTACATCAGTAATATTATCAGGCTGGCAGATTACATCTTCCGATTTCCATTTAATTCTAAGTTTCACGATAATTTCAGCTTTCTTATCAAACCAGTTACACCCTTCACGACTGTGAGAACAAGGTAAATAAAAAAAACCCACAAATCCATCTACAAACTTCATCTGTTGATTGTTTGGGGTACTGTATTCTAATCGATTGTACAACTTGGGCTGAAAAAAATGGAAGCAGGAACTGTGTTGCACTGAACGAGTAAACACGTTATCACCAGAGGTCTCGGGTTAACACCAAACTTCCTCAAAACGAGCACAAAGTTAGTGGGCACTCAGAATGCTGTGCCTGTCTGCCATTCACTCAAAAACCCAAACCCTAGTGTACCTGTAACTCCCTTCCCAGCACCAGCCCTGCAAGCAGGAACGCTTCTCGAGTCCGATTCTTTACCTGCACTTTTCTAAACCCAGAATAATCTCGCTCCAGACTACCAGTCCGAAAAGCTCCCGTGTCTGTTGGGTTTCAATGTCAACAGGAAGAACTTAAAAACCAACCCCACCTCATTATCTCAGGAATCACACCAAATATCACACAGACTTTCTTTTCACCGAGTGAACTCTTATCCTGCAAAGCATTTCCTGCGCGGGGAGTCCCACTTCACCTGTCAAAACCAGACTTCCCAGTTCTTCAGAGAGAGCGTGGGTTTTAGCCAAACCAACAGGACACGGAAGCAGGCACGAGCAAGTTCTGCTTTTTAGCACCCAACTGCACGTAGCGTACAGGAAACAAGAAGCTGTATCTTCTAACCAAATTTTCTAGATCGTAATTAGATGGGACAGAAGGATTTTGACAAGCAAAGCGGCAGCACAGCTAGAACGGGAAACAAACACTGGTGAGTCAATACACCACCACGGTGCTTACTGAGGTACTGGAAAGTGAATGAGGAAAACATCAATCGGAGCGTAAGGACGTACAGTACATTTCCCTGAGCATCACATTAGTCCACACACCTTAATAAGCACGTAATTAACTAATGATGACAGAGGACGAGAGCACACTCAGGGGCAGGTAGGTAAGCACCCCGTGCAGGTTATTTACACAATGCCTGTGCTATGGATATATCCATAAGTCTCTCTCTATATATGCAGAGTTTACTAGAGAACTTTGTCACAAGTGTATTTTTTACTGTCTACAAAGAAGATGAAAAGCAACTGCAATGTTTCATACTTTTCGTGCCCTGTGACCTTCTAAATTCAGTTCTTTCATCAGCTTCACGGGGTAAAGTAGAATACAAATACAAAATGACGAAAGAAACTTTTTTGGCACAAACGTTTTCTGCAAAATTCATTTTGGATTTTTGTCTGCTAAGTGGAAAAAAAAAAGAAAGGCTATACAGCAATATTGAAAAATTGAAATGGAAGCAAATCTACCCATGAAATAAAGAATTCATTTTCACTTATCTTTGAAAATTGTTTTGACTGGGGCTTTTTCTGCAAGGAATGGTAGTACTACACTGAGCATTGCGTGAAGTTTTCAAATGAATGTATAGATTTCATCTAATTTGAATGTCATATGGACTCTCTTTTGATCCATCACTTCACCTTGTTTGACAGCATGCTCTGTGTAAAATAATTCCTCACGAAATACCCAACATCACCCATGCAATTTTTCAATAAATTTTTAGTTATTGTCTTTTTCACTACAGCATCCCTATGGAATCTCCAACCCAGCACAACGTCTTCAGCCTTTTCAGCAGTGTCCAACAGACACGGATTTGAAGAGGGCCCGTTAGCTGAAGGCAGAGGCGCAGACCTCTCCCTTGGACTTTTTCGGTGAAAAGTCTGGCCATGAAAGGTTGGCACTGGAGCGAGTACCAGTTCTGCCACTGTCTTTACTGGACTAAGATTACGTTTAGTCTCAGTGTTGAGCATCCTTCCGTGGGCAGATGACATGCACAATCCAGGAAAACCTGAAGATGGAGTTTCACATCATAATTTACAGCCAGTCAGTGCTATGTCAATCCTGTGCTAGTAGAATTAAAGGGAGGAGAACCCCATCCTTGACGGCACAGTAAACAGAAATTCCACTTAATTTAGGCTGAAATTGTGCTCGCTGTGTGATGAGCATGCAGAATCCCGGCTGCCAGGAGGAAACCAGACAATTGGAGCTTTACAGAATTACAGAACCAGCTTTACACTTGGAATCCCTTCATTGCTTAAGAAACAAAAACTAATAAAGAAAACATTACCATCCTCAAATATTTGATTGTTGACAGTAAAATGATTCAAACTCTGTGTCAATTACTTGTAATTGCTTGCTATTAGAACTCTTACTGCTGGCAAAGAATTCGATTGTTAGCTAAAATAATGAATATATCACATAGTTACTGCAGCCTTTCGGTTTTCATATAAAATGAGACTTAATCAGGCTTATCTATACCACCAGGGGTTTTTTGCACAAAAGGTTTCTCTGACCATAGATGTGCGTCCCCTCCCCTGCAAATCTGATGCAAACCAGCAGAACTGGACCAAGGCAACAGTCCGAATTAAAAACTAAACCATGGAAAACTAACTCGTTATGACCAATGCAGATCTAGTTCACCAGGTGAGCATTAGACCCAGCATCACTAAAGGGGCAACGAGAGGGTGTGCACAAACAGCAAGGGTCTGCCCAAGCAGCGCCCGCTGCTTGCAGGAACGTGCACTCAACTACGCGCCCCAGAGACAGCCATGTCAGTACCTGCCAAAGCTGGCTTTGCATCCAGAGTACGTACATCTACTGCAGATGCCACCTCTCCCTCTCCTACTCAGAGCTTACAACTGGGAGGAAACACACGCAGCCGGGCACGCGCTGGTCCCACGCAGCGGCGCAGCAGCTCTCAGCTGACGAGCTCCAGCCAGCTCACCACTCATCCAAAATACACACTTTCCTATCTCACAGCAGGCACCTGGATGCCTCTTACAGAAAAAAGACATCTCTTCACACACATATAGGTGTTAAAAGTCACATGCCCGCATGTCAAAAGCTATCGGGTGTGCTCTGACAATAGCAGCTTGTAGAATTATTACCAATAACGTCGAACATCAATGAACGCTCTTGTACGCGCTATGGAGTCAAACATCCCACTGTCTCCCTTATTACTTACCACTCCCTTCAGGTAAGTTTGCTTTCAATTAGTAATAAATATACTAAGTTTCATCAAATTTGCTAGGAAGGTCAGTAATTTTGTAGTATTTTCAGACTTTTGTAACTTTTAAGATCCTGTCATGCTGGTTCAGCAGTTTCTCTGGTTTCAGTCCGGGGCTAGTGGCTTTACAAGGTTTGAAGTCAAATCAAAACGTACTATCTATCCACCTTCCCAGACAGAACTACCATCCCATAACCTTAACAGCATATTATTTAGAGAGAAAATCAGATGGATAAATAGGACCCCAAAAACGTGCTTTTTTCAACGTTTTAACAAGTTATGGAGTTTGCTAAGGGAGAATACCACTGTTCCAAGTGAGAGAGAGAATGATGAAAAGGAAGAAGCCAGAAGATTAATAGGACAAAAATCACCAACGATAAGGTGAGAAACCACCCATCTATTTGCCACGTCACTCATCAATTCACTCGGACCAGCGAAGAATTTTAAGAAAGAATCAGGATGAGAAGTGAATTCTGGATGTTGAGAAATGTAACAGACACCAGGAAACGACTGTCGTCTTTGCCCTTGCAAAGGGAACCATTTCTCCCAGTTCCTGTGCACGGTGGGGCTTTGTCATCCATAACATTTTTCCTTAAGCCTCTAATGCTATGTTGCAAATGCTGGCTTCAAAAAAATTCCACTGGACTACGTAGGGAAATGAATTTTATGTAACATCAGGATTTTTCCCATCTGGCGATGACAAAAAAGGGCACACTGAGACAAAAGCTCTGCTTACCGGAAGGTGACTGAGCGGCACATCCACTTGACCCAGGAAGTCGTCTCTAGTCTGTCAAATAGGAAAAAAAAAGGCAAAAAAAATGAGCAATTCTACCTCTAAGGTCATCTTTACATCAGAAAAGCCAAAAATTACAAACATCAATCCAGTCAAAAGGAAGCAAAAATAAAGACGGTTGAGTATCATTCTTTCAGCAGTTACTGGTTTCTCCCCCGTTGCTGCTGCACGTTATCTGTTGTCACAACTCATCTGTTTCAGATGTGAAATTTCCTGTGATGGCCTAAACCAGCTCCTCAGTCCGCAGTGTGTATGGTAAGGACTGGTGAAATTCTGGCTCCTCTGACAATGATAATTCACATTATTCAACAATCATAATTCAACACACAAAGCAATAATCGACTCTTTCCATGAATTAGTCTCCACATGCATTAAAAAGCAGAGGGAAATTCCTGTTCACCACGGCGTCCCAATGTTCATGTTGAAACTTGGTGACTTCTTTTTTGGCAAGGGAACCCTCGTAGGCACATCTGACAGAACAGAGGGGAACCCAGCACCCACGCGGTGAAGACAGAACTGCAAGGATCGCAAAACATTTTTCCTCAAAATAAACAGTTGGTTTATCACTTTACCAAACAGAAACCAAAGCGTTAGAACTTTTAGGGCTTTTTAAAAAACACTGTTCCATTAATTCCAAACATTTATTTTGTGAGGAACAGCTACACACCCTTACAACCAGCTCCTTCAGTAATCCTGCATTTCCCACTTGAAGATTTGACTACTGATACACTGTATGGACTTAAACCACACACTGACAACGCCATGCTAATCAATTAATTTATTATCTTACCCAAACATGATGAGTTCTGATCTAGATTGGAAATGTTCCATTCAAAGGAATGAAATTTTGGCAGCAGATGAGGTATATCATAATTAAATAGCACGTTTCCTTTGTGAGCTGGTCACTGTGCTCCATGTGTACACGGTGTTCACTAACGAGACAGGAATTTTCAAAATAAAGCATACTGCTTTCTTCAGAAATCAACTGTCTGTCAGCGAAAACAATTTCTCCCAGATACTGTTTATGATACCAGATATCAGCCCGAGTGATTCCCAAATAACCTGCTGCTTATTTATAACCGTGCTATGCGCAGAATTCCAGGAAGTGCATACTGCTGCTCCAAAGCCAAGTTTACATATTTCTCATAGCAGAGCATTAAGTTTAGTATTAAAATTCATATTTTATATGATAACATCGTGAGAATTCTGTTTCGACTACAAAGATAGCATAAAGCCCTGTGATCCCCAAAGCACGGACACCCACTGCTGTGCTATATGCTCATGGAACGACACGAAAAGAGTATCTGCACCAAGGAGCCTGCTTTTTTTTCCCCAAATTTACATAAAAATAGCTAATAGATTTTTCATTACAGAATTTTGACTATTAATCTTCTTCCTAGCAACTACTGGAAAAACCTGGTAGCATGCACCGCTTTTACAGAATTAACATGTTTCTCCCTTAATACTGGCAAATACCAAGTACCTTCCACCTCCTGCTTCGATACGGTTATTCCAACACCACCTACTCAGAAGAAAATACCTATTTCTAGAGCTGCTCACGCAGCCTTCAGCTCAAGAAAAACACAACTCGTGGACATGGAAAAATTTCAGACATTAGAAAACAGAACTGTGACCGGACACGGATGGTTCCACTATGTATGTGGGGAAGAGCGTCCTTCCTCCGCGTGCCTGAGACGGGGAGGACACCCCACCGCGGGTCGGTGCAGACGGTGGGGTCATGGAGACAAGTCTACAAAGTTCCCTCAGGGTGTTTCTCAGCAGACACACGCACAGGTGACGTACATGCAGGTACCGAGCCCCAGATGTCTGACGGCCCCTGTAAGCAGACCACGTTTATCTCACCCCACCATTCCCAGGGATGGTGAGAACTGCTGCATCTCCGAGTGACTGCGTTCCTCGGGCGTTCCCAGGGGCTCTGCAGCCCCACTGCGCCCACAGCCGCAACGGGAAGCTCGGCTGTAAGAACCGGGCAAATCCCAGACTGACATTAAAAGTCTTTACTCCTACCTGGAGCAAGTTTAAAGTAAAGCCAGCCTTAAAAGCAGCTGAACCAACAAAACCAGTGTCTCTGTGGTTCAGAGTGGAACTGGAAAACGCTTGGTTCCAGCCTGGCTCTGCCACAGAGCCGCAGTGACAGGTAACGAAAATCACTTCCTCAGCTACTCCTGGCATGAATATGGTCCTTCTTTCCCAGTAGTAAGGTTCTTGTAAAACTGAACCTTTACGGGACACTTTACACACACACATTTGCAAGAAAAAATATTTAGAGGGGGTTAGTATATTCATATTTAGCGTTTTAGGACATCTTTGTTCTGTGAAAATAACTTTGTCTTGCAGGCCTTCACATTTCTAATATTTAGGCACCCTCATCTTGGGGCTTCCTGCTTCCAGAAAAGCACCTCCGAAGCCACACAAACCAGTTTCCTGCTCTACCACGTATTGCACTTCCAGTACCCAATTTTCCACTCTGCTCACTGTAACAACGTCTGTTGCAGGAGCTCCATGCACACAGCGATCCGACGGACACGCTTGCCTGTTCACTTGCGTATCACGCTGCTAATTCCTGCCCAAGCCTGATCAGAATTACTGAACTGTTTTTCAGAGCTGTTGGCTAGGAAATTATGCTTATAGGCATCACTATAACCTTTATACATGTTATTATATAAGATTATGTGAAGGCAAGCAGTATTTAATTTTTTGTAAGCAGTAAACAGAAGGAAAAGTTAGTTCACTGGAGAGAGACTGCAGCTGCCAGCAGTCTTTACTGCCAGTTTTATTGTTTCAGGTTTATGAGAAAATCTTAATGACGAGCTGGAGTTGTCAGAAATAGTCACTCCTGACACACGACTTCCCCGGAGAACGCCCCAGCAGCGCCCACAGCTGCTGGGGGAAGCAGCAGGGTCCCTGCAGGACCGAGACCACATGCTGGACAGACTGCCCCGTCTGTCTGCGTGAAACCCAAGCAAGCCCTGCACCAGTTACGCAGCGGGGCTGGAGCACAAGGGGACACCACCACTGCCAGCACCCACTGCCCTCTGGAGGGGCCAAGCCCTACTTAACCGTCATTCTCACCGTATTTGTGCCGTGCGAATGCAACATGGCTTCTGCGTGGGCCAGGTGAGGTAGGAAAAGCACAGGGCAGGGATGGGTAGAGGCATGTCCTAGATGCTTTACGTACAGTCTTGCTGCAAATCCTAAGACAAAGTCCAACAAAAGCTATCCCCAAACTTCCTCTCTCGCCTTTAACGCTCCAGAGCGATGTAAAAAGTTCCGCCATCCTCTGTTCCGAGCGACACCTGCCAGAAGGGTTTGGTTGGTTGCTTTAGCGCGCTTACTTCTGCGGAGAAGAAAGTCAGCGGAAAGATGAACCAATCTGCTTGGTAAAGAAGAGACTCCCAGAAAGTTTTGGTTTTATTTTGCACACCACATCACAAATGGACAAATATTCCTCACTATTCATTTTAATTTGGAATTACAGGAGCTCAAAAGCCCTCTTTTGAATAATGATATTTGAAAGCAGCAAAAACGCTCATGGCTATTTGAATTGGTAAAAGAGTATGATTCTTAAAATCTGGTACTCACTCAGTTTTACAAAGGATGTAAAAATCTCATTACTTCAAATACTGTCCTATTTTCCTGCTAGCTCTCTCAAAACGAAAGGTAATCACTTCTATTTTTTGGCAGAGACATAAATACATGCTGTCTGTTTAGGAAACCCAAATCTGTCCAACCACCTAGTTCATTTATGCACTGATCTTGTGGAAAAGCAGCACAAACGCAAGAATCCTTTCATTTCTCCTCCGTGGGCTCCAACCCATCAGGCACCTTAGGTATTCTGTACACCGAATTTTCTTGAGTGTGTGACAGTTACCCAAGACATCAACGCAGATACTGCAAGGAAACCTGGTCACTGTCACCGAATCTCAAGTGTAGACAAAATCTCAGATATCCAGCAAATCACAATGGGAAAAAGGATGCTTAACCTGGTGAGACTGATGGAACCCATTCAGCACGATACGTTTGTTTTAAGTGATGTCCAACATAAGGGAAATAAAGGGACACACTCCTGCTTCAATACTCAAACAAGTCCATTCAACCTTAAAACATAATCTGTCAGAATTAGCAGACAGCTACCACTAAAGCAACAGCAGGAGAAAACACTTCATTACTATTTAGTGTTATTAGTAGCCAGTGACTTAAGAAGCTTTGAAACCCAACAGAGCTACTTTCAAATTCTAACTTGCACCAAACAACTTCCCACGTGAAACAAGTGTTTGGCATGGGAGATTCAGATGACAAGGGGACACTCGCAAGCCAAACGCATGTAAAAATCAGTCTGCTGAGGTGTTAAGTCAGTAAGAAAAGCTCAGGATAAAGCCACACACTCTAAAAACCCTTAGTCTAGTAAAAAGTATAGACAGGAAAGCATCCATCAACGTCCAGGGACAAAACATGAAAAGTCAGTTGAAATTAAGATGATAGACACACCCCTCAATTTTACTTGGTACTGATACAAAACAGGAGTCCCATTTAAAAAGAAAAAGTATGAATAAAGCATTGTACTGATCTTAATTTCAGACATTTAAGTTTGTTGTCTACCAGAAGGGAAAGTAGACAGTTAACAGTCAAGCTGTTACGGACTCTTAATAATTGACAGCTAATTTTTTAACAAAATTATAGAATAATCTCAAATTCCGGAAGACAACGGTTCAAGAAGGGTTCTAATAAGCTTCCAAGAATGAGACACATACTGATTGGTCTGAAAAAGGGTCACATAGACAAAGCAGCTCTTCGGAGAAGGAAATCCCAAGTAAAACTGGAACGCTACTCAGTATGTCAGAAATTCTGGCTAAGTATGGATCAATGAAAGTCTTCCTCCCCTTATGTTTTCTTGTAAGAGGTGTTCTTGCAGGAGTCCCTGCTTATTTCAATTCTGGAATAAAAGATAAATATTCCCTCAGATGTACACCTAATATTCAATCTTAGTTCTTTAAGTATGCATAAATATAGTATGCACTCGGAGATAAAACAGGACATGAGAGGATCCATTGCAAAGCAAGACAAGGTCCGAGTAACAGCTGAGCACATCTGAGTAACTACTACAGGCAGCTTAAGTCGGCTTAGCTTTACTCCAGCCTAAACAGAAAGGAGAAGTTCAGAGAACACGGAGGCACGGAGCAGGTCCGGCAGGGCTTCCATCAAAAGGCTGCCCGAATGACGTGAGGGCCATGCAGGAGGTGTGGGCAGCCCTCCCAGGCCAACAGCAGGTTGCCACAGCTGGTACTGCCAACGGGGAGCCAGCTTCCGAGCTGTGTATAAACATCTGACGGGGGAACGGAGACGACTGAGCCAGGCTCGGCAGTGCCCAGCCACACGACAAGCAGCAACAGGCAGAAACGGAAATACAGGAAATTCCGTTCAAAGAGAAGCCAAAAGCTCGGTACTGCGAAGCTGGTCAAACACTGGAACGGGCTGCCTAAAGACACTGGGGATTTTCCATCACTGGAGACACTCCAAACCCAACGGGACAAGGCCCTGAGCAACCCGCTCTGTCTGACCCAGATCTGAGCAGGGGATGCACCAAACAATCTCCAGAGGTCCCCTTCCACCCTCACCCACTCCATGATTCTGTGACCGAGTAGAAAAAAAATCCCTTTTTAAATTATTTTAGCTTGGATACAATGGTATGGCCATGTCTGACCAGCCGCAGACGTGTTCCATGGAAAGAAGGCCCAGCATGCAGCTGTAGTTCTCTCCTAGGACCTGTGCTCATGCAGAGTCTTCCAGCTCCAGGCGCTCAACATCTTCTCCAAACTCAACTGCTGAGCTCGAGTACGTCAGGCAACCTCTAGTACACAATTTCTCTGTTAGCGTTTTTTTAAATACGCTTTCCTGCTGAATTTTCACACGTACCTTTCTGGTTTATGTTTTTATTTTCATCTTGCATCTTCATAATGATTACTCGTACATATTTCCATGTGAAGTCTGGGAGCAGCCAGATGGTAAGTTAACACCTTATCGTTCAATGGATACGTCTTAGAGGAACTTGAAAAGCAAAAAAATCCTAATCAACAGAAAAATACCATTAAAAAAACCCCACAGGCGTACACAAAAGCACTCCTAACACACGCAGTTCTCCTCCCAACGAAGACTTTGATGCTGCAATCCAGTAACAAGTCAAATTAGTGAAACCCTGTGCTCCATCTTCTGACCACCATGATGCACTTCCACCATCGACAACTGCCACAATAGCCCTGGGTCTCGTACTTTGGAAAACCTTCCTGTTTCTGGAAACGGAACAATATCTCACGTTGTTAAAACTGGTCGCAAGTAACGCAGCACAAACTTTGAAAGCGCCTGAAAACTTTACAATGTTCAAACAGTGGTTAAAAAAAAGCATTTTGGCTACTCAGCAAAACTTGATGAATATGTATTTAGTTATGTCAAATGCACAACTCACTCTTGCCTATCTTAAGGGTTTATTTCCACGTCCATGAATCCACCTCAGTGACACGAATCTAAAAAGTCAACAGGCAGGGTACTCCGAGTGATTTACAAGCTGAGGCCTGAGCTGTAGGACCTCAGACAACTACGTGTTGTTATGGTACCAGTGCAGACACAGGATGGTGAAACAGTGTGACCCAGGTGTTCACCAGATCCTGCGAGTAGCGTATCGACGGCTGCATCCACTCATTCACTAAGCAAACATAAGAAAATAACGTAGATAAAATGACGCAAGAGTTCCAATCCATGCAGCGAAATTCCTGTTTACAACCATTGCGATCAGCATTTAGTGACAAAGGCAGATCAAGTCATTCCTGATCCCGTGCTTTCTGCTTTTTTCCTCCCTGGTGCTGGAGTGTCTCGCACCTCCCATTCACGTGCTTGCATGAACTAGATCAAGAAATTAAGCTGGCTTTAAAACCAGACTGTTAATTGCCTGCTCTAGTTTGCTCAGTGACTCCATTAACGATTTCCCTGGCATAACTGGGGAGGATGGCTGGTACGGCCAGAGCAGGAGGGGCAGGACAGACACGTGTTGGGAACCATCACAAATGGGTTCCCACTGAACGCTCTTGTTGTGTCGAAACATGCTGTTGGTCACCTCGGCCCAGGGACCAGCAACACCTGCAAAGCCCTGGAGTGATGTCTCACCAACATCTGTAGGTGGGACTGAAGTACTGGGCAGGGAAACAGGGAAGACGCAACCCCAAAAAACGCAAAAGCCACACCAGAATGGGCATTGCTGTATGCTGACCGCCCCCCGTGATGCGGAGGCGAGTCCTCACCACCTGTAGTTATCAACAGTCCCACAGAGGTTTTTAGAGGTGGTTTGTTTCCCTGGCCAAATCCCAGGTTGGGTAATACCAGCTCCACCCACCTCTGATCCCCTTGGCATTTCCAGCTGATCATGGTGTTCCCAGCTTCCCGACCTGGAAACGGTTGTGTCCTGTTTCTGTGCGCGGTTCAAACGGACGCCGCATTCCAACCCAGATACTGCCTCACTTCAGAGCCGAGTGACACGATCCCTACAGTAAATTTTACTGGTTTTTATTGATCCCTGCAGCTTCGGATTAAAGTAATGTCGGGGTTTAGGCCGCTCCGGCAACTAAACTGCACACAGCCACTCACTCCCCCTCTCCCACCCCCCGGGAATGGGGAAGGGAATTAAAAGGGAAAAGGAAAAGAGACCCGTGGGTCAAGATAAGAACAATTTACTACTACTGCTACTATATATGAATATATACATAGATGTACAATGATAAATATATATACGAACGAGTGATGTATGGTGTACATAAGGAGAGTCGTGGACCCCCCGTCCCGGCCATGCTCCCCCCTATCCTGCTGTGCTCCTGCACACTGGAAGAACAGGGCAGTTGAAAACTCCTTGAGACCCCAGTGCCAACCACAAACACCAGTGCGCTGCCAGCGTTCTCAGAGCGAGTCCCAGACTCAAACCAAACCACGGAGCTCTTCTGGCTGCTGAAAAGAAGAGCTGACTCTGCCCCAGCTCAAACCAGGACAGGTAAAATTCTCAAAAGTCCACACTTTTCTCAGACCGCAACCCCCCTGCACCATGTCTCCGTGCACAACTATGTATTCGAGTTATTAGTGCCCAGACTACCTAGGGCTGATGGCACAAACTGTCTTTTTACATTTAATTTTATTCTACATGAATTAAAGCTATGTTATTTTCAAACTTTTCAAATCATTGAAATATTAGTGGGCAACACCTAATGTGACCAGAACAGCTGTGTGAAGGACACTCGCGCGAGCACGATTCGGTGGCACCGGATCACAACACGGGTACCGCACCGGCAGTGCCCAGGGCCAGACGATGAGAAGGTGTGCCATGTAGACCATCCTCTCCCAGCAGGGCTCCATCACAAATGTACGACGGAGAGGGAAATGCAAGGAAAACACTGCAGAACTGCGTGTGTTGTGCTCACCAACTCTAACTGGGTTGCACCGGAGGTGTGCGAATGCCAGACTTTCAAGCTGTAAACAGAATTGGGTAATAAAAACTACAAGATGGTTTGTATTATGAACTGAGCTCTCATGTCCTGTGGGTGCCTGAGGGTCAGATGTGTATTTTCTGTTGTTCAGCTCCTCATCCCTCTTTCACGCCGGACCTCAGGAGCTCCTGGCACTGGGGAGAGAGAAAGTCCCGCAGCGCAGCACCGCGGCGGTGCGCCCGCGGCTGAGGGGCAGGCACCCGCACGGGACAAGGGCAACACCCGCAGCCTCGGCTGCACGGGACGACCAGGGTGCCAGCCCGAATCATTCCCTCGAGCTGCAGAACTACACGAGGCCTTGGGACACAAAGCCAAGCTTTAAGCTGGTGTTTTCCAAAAGCCCAAAGCTGATGGCACGGCGTAAGCTGGGAGAAAGCGGCACAAGAAGCACCTTGGCAAAGGAAAACGCGGGGCGGTACGGAGGGGAGCACCACCCTGGGCAAACCCAGCAGCCTCATTCCAACAACACAAAGCACAACGTTAAACAAGAATTAAACAAATCTTACTTAGGCATTACTTCAGCCCTGCACTAGAGGTGTGATGTGCCACCACTGCCAAGTGCCAGGGGCACCCTTCCAAGAGTTCTAACGAGTGTCTCACTTGAAGAGCACTGAATTTGCACAGCTTAAGTGCAATAGAGTTGCACCTACCAAAAAGAAAAATACCAACCGAACGGCAGAAACCCTGCTGCCTTTACCTAAACCGACATGAAACCACACGTTTCACCCTGACAGAGTTCTTCTCCCCCTTAGTTAGAAACCAGGAACACATTATGGTGATGGAACAACGGAGCAAAGTCCTGCTCTCGTTCCTTGATGAACGAAACCAGCATTCATTTTACACCAGTCATTATTCTAACATAGGAAGCCATTGGTGCCTTAAAAATACTATTACAGACTAATACAATAAAAATCAATCATTTTCTCCTCCCCAACAGCGGAACATGTTTAAAGAAAAAAAAAAACAGAAGAAATTACAAACTCCCCTCCCCTTCTCCCCGCAGATACAGTCAGATCTCCAGTTTCCCCAATTTGTCTCAACTCCTGGAGCCCTTTGATTTACGATAAGGGAGCCGGATGGGGAAAACGCGGAACTTTACTTCTACTGAAGGCTTTAGAAATGAAAGGGACCCCAAAAAACAAAAGAGGATTTGTGTTCACAGAAGTATTTTTTCATTATTTTTTTTTTGAAAACCAGCAGCAAAGCACGATTTTATTAATTGAAACAAAGCACATCCATCTTTAATGGCTTTCGACTATAATCTTAAAATATTACTTAGCCATCACGGATGTCTTTCTGCACCTAAGGCACATCAACTCCCCGATCTCATTCGCACGGATAAAGCTACAACGGTAATTTTATTTTGTTCGTTTATCATCTGATGAAAGGAATACCAAAATTAAATACGCAGGTGGCGAGTTTAGAAATTCTTCTCTCTTCTTAACTGTACTGCGACAAAACTCTTCATTTACACCAACTTCAAGGAATTCTGTCAGTTGCCAGTGTAACCTCTTTCTTAAAATATTTTCAGCAGTACTTCCTAGCTTCCTAGCATAACTAAAATTGCATTTTTCCATTTGATAATAATGGCAACTTATTATACTTTTGCAGTTAATCTGTGTAACCTGGCCACAAAGATTTTTACTAATCTATTCTTAATCAAAACTGTTCTAACCAATCAAGGTTTCAACGGTTATATCATAAAATCTGAGCTGAAATTAAACATAGTTATCACTTTAGAGTAATATGTAAGAAAACAAAAAGTCACTCTCCCCAGGATTTGCAAAAGTTTTACTAAAAAGTCTCATTTCACAAAACACACAGACATTACTTGTGTGGCAATCCCTGAAATCATTATTATTCCAGCATATTTCAAACAGTCGCCTAGGTTTGTACGACAGAGCCTTAAACTCTGCTTTCAGTTGAGGAGGAAACCTCAAATACCAGTCCAATTAGCTAATTTGTCTAATTGTACTTGCAGGCTCTCCTTCCTTCCGCAATCACGATGAAAATAGCTGAAAAGAAAAACTGTCACTGATTCTGCATTTCAGACCAAATGAAACACTTTCTTCCTTGTCCAATTATTCCTGTACAACAATTCCTGTACAATTATTCCTGTAAAACCAAGCTTTTATTAAAATAGCATTATTAAAAAAAGCAAGGCTAAGCTTTCTGCGTACAGAACTCATGCTTTATTTCTGCATTGAAGATATGACAAAGCAGGAACTAAAAGCAGGAGGAGGAAGAGTTAAGGCCAGAATTACCAGAATAGAAATTGTTAAGATTAGAACTAATCACCGTTTAATAGCACTGGAATTAACTATCAGAACTCTTATTTAAAAGGTGGCATTTTGAACTGTATTCCAAATACCAACAAACCAGACGAACATTCATAAACCTGAAGGCAGCCTTCTCAAAAGCCCCAGCAAGGTGGGCAGCAGTCCCACCAGCCTCACTGGCCGCTCTCCCATTTGGAAAAGCGGCGCGCTGTGGAATGTTTTTCTCGTCACCAACGCTGCCCTCGCAGGGAGCCATTTCAACAGCAAACCAGAGACCCCGGATGGCTTCCGGCCTCTCCAAGTACCGAGATTCCTTATTAATGTCCTCTGGATTTCAGAAGTCTGACCACCTTACCTGCTTAGACACCAGTTCCCCAACGCGGTACTCCTGGTGCCCTGTCCTTACACAAGTCCATGCTGTGCTCTTCCCTTCCCTGCAGGGGCCAAACCCGCAACCGTTTGCCTCCATGCCAGCGAAGGTGCCAGTGCAAAACAGGCAGCGCCGACTCACCGTTCAGCCGACGGAAGGCTTTGCTCGGCAGCGCCCTCGGCACGTGCCAGCGAAGGTGCCAGTGCAAAACAGGCAGCGACACGCACCGTTCAGCCGACGGAAGGCTTTGCTCGGCAGCGCCCTCGGCACACACGCTTCCACTGCGCCCTTCTCGAACGCGGCGAGCTCTTCCTTCCCCTGCCGCGCTCCGAAGGGAGCGCAAAGCACAGCTCTGCACCGTGGCACAACCCAAACCAGGAGCCAACCCCTGGTCACGCCGGCCAGCCCGTCGCCTTCACTGGCAGCCCCGGTGTGAACCTCCACGTGCTGCCTCTGCTGCCTACCAACACCTCCTCGGGGCCCAGCAGAAACGGAGGCAGCCTCCCCGCCGCGCGGAGCAGGAGCGGCAGCGAGGGACCAGAAACGCCAGTACAGAAGTTACCGCGTGGCTTTCACTCCTCGTTCTGTCACGTACGGTGACCGCAGCTACGGGACACTAATTATTCATACGCAGGTTGCAAATTGTCCATGTCCAACAAAAAAAAAGAGTTACTAAGTTCCCTGGCACGGCAAGGATGCCACTAGAAATCTAACTCCTAGACAAACCCCGCAAACTCGGTGTTCCTGTACAGCGGGCCCAAGGGCTCGGGATCACCCTCACACGAAGGCAGGTGCCCAAAACAGAGATGTCTGTTTCTCCTGACCACAACCAGACCAATACAAAAAAATAAAGATGTTCCAGTAATTCTGTTCCAGACCAATATAAAAAAATAAAGATGTTCCAGCAATGCTTTCTAGAAAGCACAATATTTTAGAAAAAAATATTTTACATTGCAAACTTAAGTTTTGTTGTCGAATGTACGATTTTTTTTTGACTTGATATTTTCTATGTTTAATTCATTTTACAAATAGCTCTGCTGATAGAGGCCATACATGAAATTTTGATTTGGGGCAGAGTTTACTACCTGACATCAATCTGAAGTTATTCAGCGTTTGTGTTCAACTGTAATGCACACAATTTAATGACAGAATAAACCAGAATAAATTCTGGTGGTAGCAGGTTTTCCTGTTCCAAATCTCGAAGTGAATGTAAAGCAAAACACAGACTAGTTTATTTCCCAAACAATTCTCTTCCCTTATTCATCTGTACAAAAATAAACAAACACTTACAGTTCCTCCAAGAGCCTTCACAGGAATTTAATTCAAAACCAGTGCCAGTTACAAGTTACTTTCCTTAACACTTTCCTTCTCAAGGCAAAGCCAAGCCTGGTGTGGGGACCCCTTACTGGGAACACCGCCTCCCAGCCACGCGCTGGCTTTGCAAACTGGGCAATGCACAACGCTTTGGGACGACCTGGAAACAGCGCAGAGAAACCAGGGTACATCGGGTACGTTCACAGATTCCCACTCCCCTGGAATACTGCTGCACACCAGAATGAATTTATTCTCATCCAACCACGTCTAGCACAGGTTAAGAGTTTCACCTGAAGCCTTCATTCCTGAAAACCCTCTGGTGCCATTTCCATCCGTTCACGATAGCGAACGACCAGACACGCGCAACTGGTCCCAGGATGCTACGTACCCCTCCACATGCTTGCTCGAGACTAAAATCCACGTCAGAGGCCTTCGTGAGTCCAACCAGAAACAAAAGACATCGTGTTTGAGTTGCAAGTTCAGAGATGAGGCAGTAGTGCTCCAAAATTGCCACGGCTGAGTGAAAAAAGTCTCTTTCCCAGCAAGTACGGACAATCCCGACAACTAGATGCTTATTTAAACGGATTAAGCAAGTTGCAATACATAAGCATAAATTATGTAAATTCTAAACCATTCCTCTTGCGTTGCCACTGCTTATGTAAACATACTAAAAAACACTGGGCATCTGTGCCAAGATCCGAAGCATTCCTGAAACATGAGTAACATCCAAAAACCCCTGCATGATAGCAGGGAAAAGACAGCAAGTTCAGGATTGATCCCATTTAGGATACTAAAATGGCTTCCTATTTAGATCCCCATTATGATTAAGTGTATGACACAGGAGTGCTGGGAACGGACTCGATTTCCTCGCTCGAACACGGGTCACAGCTATAAAAGGCTTTACCTGTGACGTCGGACACCAGTGAATTCCTGCTATTATTAGCATCGCTGCGTTACGAACGGCCCTGGAGAAGATGAGAGTCCATTTTTCTTTTGATACTGAACAAATGAAACGGGCAGTAAGTAAAGGAGTAGCCTTGGCAGGAGGAGGGAGCTGATGCCTGACAGATCCTTAAAACAGGCCTGAGTGGGAGAGGGTCAACCACAGCTGTATCACGGAATACGCTCAACCTGTTGGTGACATTTAGCTGTAATTTTTCTTTTAATCTAAGTTTCCATGGTTGAAAAAAGACAGAACAAATGTCTCTCCATCTTTCAGCACTAAAAGAAGCCACTAATGCAGAAGGAACAGTAAGAGCCATAAGCTGGAAGGGGAATTCTGCACAATAATCTGCTCTACAACACAACAGGAAAACCTGCCCTCTCCGATCCACAGCAGTAATTCAAATGACACGGACCTTTTATTGCCATTTGTTCTTCTCTCCTTTCACTAACTTACTTATCCCACCTTTTTCTTTTACTCAAAGAGATGCCCTAACTCCTTCTGTTTCTTTTCCTCATCAACAGCAGTTCAGCCCTTTATTCAGATTTTTGGATTTAACTATACATCTGTCATGACCAATTTTTCTCTATATATGCTTTCTTGGCAAAAAGCAATTAAGAAATATAACCCTCTGAAAAGCCAAGCACTGTAAAAGTATAAATGCTCTAGTGTGCTAGGGCGATTTATATTCCCTCTAAAGCTATTCCAATGCTTATAATACATCCTGGAGAACTGCAGCAGCTGAGATCCCAAAGACATGAGGGCTCAAGACACAGAACGTATGCAACACTTGCAACCATGCTGAAAGGTCAGCAACAGAACAGCGAAAAAAGTTCAAAATGGACATCACCTTCTCTTTTGCCTCCTGTTGCTTCTTGAAGAAGGCAGCTGAGAAGTAGAACAGCCATCTCTTCCCATGTTGGCTTGAGCACACACCAAGATTGGACAGAGGGAAATCACAGATAGGTTTACAGCCTGTTGGAAAGCAGCTGCCATAGAAGTCACAGTCTTCACATTTTTCAATGAAAATTGAACACGTACAAAACTGAAAAAATCCAGAAGTCATAATTTCTTCCTCTTAAAATCGGTCAAAAATTGAATTGCTATTTTAAGAAAGAGCTCAGAAAATAGAGAGATTAGTGGGGATTCACTTCCATAAGGCGTAATGTGTACATACTCTGCATACACATGTGTGAGCAAGCAAAACGGTGTACTTGGAAAATTTACAAACTACTGATTTTCTCTGCAGCTCTTCTTCCACAATTTCTGGTCAAACTTACTGGCTTTCTCCATATAAATTAGAATAACTTTCAAGCAAAGAACCATTTCAACCGTGCAAAAAAAAGTTCTTGAAGAACAACCATTCTTTTAGCCACCCATCACTACACTGATGTAACATTCCTTTATTACTGAGAAATATTCCTGAATTTTTCCTCCTCAACATGTACAATACCGCACTAATTCCAAAGCAGCAGTAAAACATAACAAAAGATGACTCAAGGCAAAACAAAAGTCCCTAATTTCCCATTCAGCAGACTAACTTCTGCTCTTTCCCACTCTCCTTACACATGCTGTACACTTGGGCACAAGCCACCAGAAACAGTCCAAGGCAGTCTGAAAGCCCAGTGATCCCCCAGCGCTTTGAAACTCTCTGTAACTTGACCACACAACCCAAGGTACTCAAATGACCAGAGAGTTTTTGAAAGCCACTAAATGTTTATCTGACCCCTCGTGAACTGTTAATAAAACACTTGGCTGTGCAGGCACACAAACAACTACTGACATTTGTACAAGCCACGATTCCCACTGGGAGCGTATTCCCTATGTCCAGCCACAGGAATTACAGTTCCTTCACCTCGAAGCTGAATTCTCTCAACCTAGAGAAGCTGAAGGTGCATCTTTACCAGCAACGTGCTGGAAAAGGGCAATTTAAGTCAGCCTCAGCAAAAATGCACGATCAGGCTTTTGTTTAAAAACTACATACTGCTCCAGCAGCTCTTGGGAAATGTTGTTCCTCCTAAAGAACACGTGTGTCCTGTGAATTGCCAGGGATGAAACGGAGCAGAAGTCACGTTAAGCACCTTCTCCAAGTATTCAGTTATATTACGTTAGGACCCACCACCATGGTATCTCGGACTGTGACGCAGTACTTTAGGCATGTGGCTGATGGAAGAATGGTAGGGGTTAAAAAAAAAAAGAAAACAGTGACAAAGAAACAAAAAAAAAGTCGTGAAAACATCAGGAGGCAGAGAAATGAGGTATTAGTTAAGGAAAGGAAAGCACGCTGACATGCATGACAATTTTCCAAAGGTACTAGGAACATTCTTCAGACCGCGACCTGAGCACTTGTGTTGAAGGAGGCATTACAGCCGGCAATATCTGTTGCAATATTTTTGCTTTAATGATTTTCCTAACGTTAAGGAAAAAACCCAAAACACGTTGTAAGAACTCTAAATGCCAGGTCGATCCAACACAAGAACGCATTACACCTGCTATTTGTTAGGACACCGCGGGGAAACACGGCTCTGCTCTGACCAGAGGGAAGAGAAAACCAGTTTGTGCCGAGGCCACCGAAACGCGGATTCGCAGGCAGCTAACGAAGGCAGGCTCCATCATGCCCTTAAACGAACCGCCGTTTGCACCAGTACACCTTCGACCACTTTTTGCTCTTGCTGAGACAAAGAACTTGAGACTTGCCACGTTTCGAAGGTCAGAAATAACACCTCTGTTGGTAGCAGAAAGGAAAGCCAAGGTTGTGTCGACTTCCTGGGCTGTGTCTCCCGTTCGGAAACAGCCATGCCCCAGCTTCCCTGCAGGAGCTTCTCCAGGAGCCCCTTGCCAACTGGGCTTGTATTGTGCACAGAGGAAGAACGCCGTGCCTTGGTTTATCCGTGGGACTGTTTGATGAATTCTGCTCCTGCTTGACTGCTCCTCAGAAGTGACCTTTTGGAGGGCTCACAAGCTGGGATAGCCCTCCCCAACAATCTCTACTTTTATCTTAACTCATACCTTACGATAGGAAACCCAAATCATACTGATTTTAACTATTTCATTTGGTCAATGATTTTTTCCTCTAATAGAACTTGTTTCTGATGGAATTTAGGAAGTTATGAAAATTCTACTTAGAATAACGTGACTTTTTGCTCAATTAATTCTTCAAGAAAAGGATAGTTATTAGCTCACGTACATCAGTCAATAATATTTACTGCAAGAGCTCTATAGCGGGTAATTATTCAGTTAAATTTTAGTCAGCAAAAAACCAAACCGACCAACCAGTAGGTTAATTGGTAATATAATCTCTCAGGGTGAAAAATAAAGAGCCCAGGAAAAAACCTTGAAAAGTTTGTTTCATGTTTTGTGTTTTTTTTTTTAAATCAGCCACCAATCTATTTTGTGAGCATCCTGAAATTCCGCGCAGTAAGTTGATGTTTATATATTTACAATTTGCTTATAACAACAGGCAGGAAGGCCAGAACAAAAGAAATATTCGCTGCAAAAGTTTGGTCAGAAACTCTAATTCCCATAAAATTCAGGGACATAACAAAAGGCAAGAAAGAGCTCTCTCCAACTCCGAGCTCAGAGAAACCCACCGGGAGGAGACTGGCCTTCGCCGCGGCAGGAAACACAACACCAGGCAAACACACGCAGAGCTCCGTGGAGAATGGAGCTGGCGCTGCAAACCAACGCCTCCAAATTCTTTTCTCCCTCCTCTTCCCGCATCTGTTTTGGCTGGCACTGGCACGAGGAACCCGACCGATGGCACCTGCCCAGCCCAGCACTGCTCCCGACAAACGCTAAGGCGGGCGGGCAGCCCGGTGCCCCGGGCCGGGAGGAGGTTCACATGGAAGCGCTGCCTGGAGCGGCGCAGCTCCGGCCGCTCGGCCGCCTCGCAGCGCCCGGCTCCTGCTGGGCAGCGACAGCACTGGGGCAGGGTGGTGGGTCACAGGGCGAGCCCATCGGTACGAACGCTGACCGTGACACACGTGGGGAGCACCCAGTGCTTTGAAGGAACAGGTCCCGTGCAAGCTCTGCGAGACGAAGGGCGTGCTGCCAACGGGACTCACGGACGCGGGATCTCCTGCGGGAAAGGCAGGCGCTGGGCTCCTGCAGAGCACTTGCACGGACACGTCTTGTTACACACCCCCCAGCCAGAAAGTTTGCCCTGTGCTCTTACCTTTATGGCAGAGGAACTATTTAACCTCAGACCGTACTCCGTAACTCCAAATCAGTAATAAATTACATGAGCATTGTAGTAACACCCAGGTTTTAGTATCGGGAAAAATTAGGCAGGATTAGTAAATTTCAAAGATATCAGGCCCTACTGAGGGACAAAGATGCACCTATTTGATGGAAAATGGAAATACTTCCTATTTTTAACGTACAGATACACTGTGTAAAGTTGGGTAGTTAGTTAATTGTACTGAATTCATAGTACTCACAAGTCTATATAGGAAGAGAAATCAAATTCTCTACAGAAACCCTTCTCTACCCCTTTTTCTAATTTCTCCTCAGATAACAGAAAATTAAGTATCAAAAAACCAGCACGATGCAATGCTAATTCCCCAAGATACAACCACCACAAGGTTTAGTGGGGGGATGGCAACTGTAAGACCCAGTTTTATTTTCAGTTCTCTCATTAAATGCGGAGCAGGTAAGGTTTGCTTCGCTTAAGATGTTTGCACTAGGGCAGGTGTTGCAAGGCCAAAAAGATATTTAAAATGGTGACATCAGACAAACCCAAATCTATTAAGAGCAGTTTCCCACATCTAAAGGGTTACTGTAAGGTTTTCCTACACTCAGCTACCGTATCGCTACCTACAGGGCCCACATCCGCAAAGAACAAAAAACTGTATTTCACTTGCTCAGTGAAGAGCCGATGCTTTAACACAGCAAATCAAAACCATGTAATAGATCTCAAATAACGTCACCACAAATTGATTCATTTCTGAAAACTCCTTTGGTTTTGGCTTTAAGCACCAAATCGCAGACGCTTTTTTTTTTTTTCTGCATTTCGTACTTCATGTATTACTAACAAACTTTCAGAAGTTCCCAGTATACAGCCTCACTTCAAACGAACGGTAATCGTTCGAAAATGGGAATATGATTTACTGCATGAGGAAATTTTTATGCACAGAATTGACTCACACAAGCATACTTGGGCCCTGGACTACACCCAAACTGGTAATTAATAATGTTTTACACTCCACTTCCATTATAATTCCTAACATTCCTCATTTTACTTGTTCCTTTTTAGTGCTATACGTGTGACTGCACACGACTGGAGAGCAAAACGGGCAGCAACGTCAGGAGCAAGGAGAGAGGCGAGTCGATGGACGGACATTAAGATAGGACAGTAATCACAGAGTTGGCATCAGATTTGTTTCCTAAAATTCAGAATCAGAATATTAGTCTCAAAATAACATGTCTGTGTCATAACGTCATGATACCATCCATCCTAGGACCAGGAGAAAAACCTTCAACGTATTTCTAAATGCAAGCCAATAAACCACGCAAATGTTAAGTACGCTAATGTCCCACTGTCACGGAACCATCAAAGTCTGCCTTTTCCAAGGTGCACCAGCCTGAGGAACGCCAGGGAAACGCGCACAGATTTGCACGTCTCCTTCCAAACAGTTTTTCTTCCCTGATGGTTGCTATGCAAATAGAAGCAACCTGTTCTGGAGAGCACAGATTGTCCTTTCAGATGAACCACCGTGTTCAGCACATTTCCTTCACTCGGCAGCGTTCATTTACTGCATCTTTCCCACGGAGAAGTACGCTCAGAGAAAGCTCAATTTACAGCTCAGGGGGGTTTTGGGTTTTGGTTTTGTTTTTTTTTCTTCCCCCCAGAGCTGAATGATAACACTTTATCAAGAGTAGGAGACAAAGCAGACAATCTGCAGTACGTCACCAACACACGAACAAACCAAACTAATTTTTTACTTTAACATACATGAGAATTTTAAATGCTTCCAATGACTCAAAGACTGATAACTGCAGAAGTTGACAGGCGTAATCCTGAAGACTGGAGGACTTGCTACCACTTCTGAAGATGTCAGAAATTTCTGCATGCTCATCTGTCAATAGGGAACCGACCGAAGTATCTAGTGAATCGAGACCTACAAACTTGTCACTGAGCGAAGAAGTTCTGCAGCGCAGGTGTGCCGAGGGGCAAGCTTTCCAAGCAGGAACCAGCCAACACCGTGCTTCGAAGGTGTATCGTCTCTGCAAGGCTGTATCTGTCCCAAATTGTCCGTCTCCCCTCTCTGCCTCCCCTCATCCTGTTTCAAAGGATCATTTGTTTGGTGCTGTGCTTTGATCAAGACTTTGGCTGGAACTGCTGCCCTGCGATTACAGTGTGGGATTTTGTTCCAGACTCGAGCAGATACGTGTTTACACATAGAGTAGCATTTAAGTGTGGGCAGCACCTGTAGTAAAACTGAACTCCGAGCAGCCAGTGTGAGCAGCTTCCGCTTGCCTTAGAAGAGCTGTTAAGCTGAAGCCTTTGGAATTACTACGGCTAAACGTAAGAACGGAATAGCAAAACGCAGCTCACGAGTGCGGCTCCAATCACGCTGAAGTCGACGGCAGAATTCCCGACAACTTCAGATCGGTCAAGATTTAGCCACACACCATCAAATCGTACAAACCAGCCAAAATCTGACATTGCTGTCTGAAGCTTCAACGTATCTGCACGACACACACAAGTGAGCCGGACCTCCTGGAAGACCAGGCACAGAGCCCTTTGCCATCCTCACTACACGTTTCGGCCCCCAGTGGCTGTGAGTAGCTCTCCCCAGGAAGCGACTCCCCGCGCTGCCACCCGCACACTCGGTAGGTTCTGCCTTGGCAGAGCAGAACCCTGTTCCTCTGGCTGCACCGCAGCCAGCAGCGCCCATGGCAGCGCCAAGTTCTTCCCACGTCACCAAGGTCGCTTCGCCAGACGAAGCGAAGCGGGAAAGTCAATGATGTCACAAGTACCGTAAACTAGATAAAGAAAGAAAACCGGCCAGAGTTACTCTGTAGCTTGCTGAGCATGCCCTGTAGAGTACCCCTTGCAATCCTGCCCCTTAAGACGTCACGTATTCCAAAAACCCTTCACGAGCCTCCCTTGGCCTGGAAGCCCGTGTCATGGATTAGTGAACTCCGGAACGTGGAAGGTGAGCGCACACCCGCACGCGCCGCCATCGCTTCCCAACAAGCGCGGCTCCCGTGTGTCCGTAACGATCCTGCGGGCTGGCGAGCGCTCGGATGGAGTTTCTAAAAATAATCAAGTGTTAGCGACAAGCAACTACCACAGCCTCTGCTCCCAAACCTTCGGAGAGAGCCCACGGGACTCTGCGGGCGCAAGTCGAAGGAGGTTCTGCTCAACTTTTCAACGCTCGAGTTTAGTTCCACTTCCGTGGAATTTGAAGGAAAAAAACGCCTTGTGGTAACACGATTCTGTGAATAGAAAGCCACGCTTGAAGCAGATCTCAAATAACTAAACAGTTAGCATATTTGTAACTTAAAGTCTGTACCACACCGAGTACTGAAAGACAAATGTAGTACTGCTGAAACGCACAAAACTTAATTTAAGAGTTTTTCACTACCCAGGCTATGTGCAAAATGTCATGGATCTAATTCTTAGCTTTAATAATAACACTTTACATTTTATTTAGCAACATGAAAATATTTTAAATAGTTGTGATTTAACATAATCCCTCAAATAACATCGCTATTTCCACATCATGATATGCTGTGGTTTTAATTTAGGGGATGTGGGGCAGAAATAATTTTAAAAGCAGAAAAACTTTTTTTCTTTTTTGAAAAAATTTACGTAAACTGTTTTAAACACTCACTTGAGGTAAAACTTTGGCTATAACTGTCTCCAGAAGGATTATTATCAGCCTCTAACATCTTGTTTGAAAGGATTTTCACTGTTTGATGGAATACTTTCCTTTTTAATTTTAAATTAGCTTATTTTTGATAATAGAAGCATTTAAAATACCATACTCCAGAGTTTTGCGCTTCTGTGTGTTCAGGAATCTGTTGAATACTAAAGTTAACGCTGAATTAGTAGGCTCCTGTTGCCTTATTTATAATAAAACAGTGACTATACATTATTCTTTGCCATTAAAACTTCTACGCAGTAGGATTAAGAATATAAGACTTCAACAAGTAACTGAAAAGGCCGGTGAGGTCATAGAAATTTATAGCTGAACCTCTTTCACTGAACATAAAAGCCCCTGCCTCATAACAAAGTCCACGTTCTCTTATTCTTTTCTAGAAGTGATAAAACAGTCGGAAAACGCAAGTTGCCCAGGAGGTTATTCTTGTCACCCGAGGATGAACGGGAAGATGATGTTTTCTACCCAAGCGACTGACAAACTCGGAATTTACAGCGCGGAGTCGGCACAGGACGGTGCTGTAAACCGGAACGGTATTTTGGAAACAATAATGCCTGGCACTTTGGCTCTACAATTAGCTTTTCCCACAAATATAAGACACAGCCCAGCATTTTGCTAAGTTTATCACATCAGAGGATTTAAACAGAGTGAAAGCGAGTTTGTTCCTTTTTACTTATTCATTCTTTTTGAAGACAGAAACCTGCATGGTCATACTGCTGATTTTACTGATGTCTTTTTCTGTAAATAACTGCTGACTTTTGGAAGCTATGAATGCCATCCTGTTAGATGAAAAAAAACAGATAAAAGAATCAGATTTTAGATGAACGTATGCAGTAACACATTTTACAATGAGGTTTAATCTAGAAACTAAGCAAACAGGATAGATTGGGATTTAGAATAGCTTTTTGAACTAGAACAGTCATAAAACATGCATATTTCTAAATTACTTGACAGCTTCTCTCAAATAGGAAGAGAGCTAAAAAGTACAAAAAGCAACCAAGACCCTGTATCTGGTTTATCATCTGTAATTTTCTGCAGCCAGAGCGATCCCGAGGCTGCCCTGGCTGGCACCTTCGGCGTTAAGACTGTGTCAGCATTTCCATTTTAAATCGAGGGCCTTATAAACTCAGCTCCAAAGAGATCACTACGTACTGCAGCTCAGCATACCATTTTTCCATGCAGGGGCAAAGAGTTTAGTACTACTATTCAAAAAAGTGACGTTATTTCCAGTTCTTCTCCTCAAAGTTTTATTCTGGTTTCTTTACAGAGAGATACCAAAAGCTTTCAGGAAGAAAAATGCCTAACAATGAAGTCTAATAAAATCCAGAATAGTTTCCCAGGGAACTTTGAGAACGTGTAGGGATAGGGTAAAGACAGCGCTGCCGATTCTTGATTCTCTGAAAACTTAACTAAAAATGACGTAGGGACTTCTTGATTCTGCAAGCTAATTTACGCTTCTCGCAACGTGCTATTTGTCCTCCACTCCCAGGGGAGAAGGAAGGAAAAAAAAGAAACGAAAAAACCCAAAGATCAGTCTGCTCCTTGGTACTTTCCTCGCAGAACAGAACAGAAAAGGATGAGCAGAATAGTCACCTCTAGGCAGTGTCTACTGCGGTCAGGGAGACACCCTGCTTCCAGTGCAACCTGGAGGTAGGTTTGTTGAGGAGAGAGGAGACAAGAAGTGATTTTGTCCTCGACAGAAAACCTAAAACCTCCCTTTGAGGGATGGAATTCATCACCTTTACCTGCAGGTGACAAGAAAGTCCTTATCTGCACAGAACAGAGGCGTTCCAGAGTCACCTGCACTCCTGCGCAGGGAGCTGTACCGAGTCAGCTGTCCTTACAGAGGCCTGGCAAGAAACACTTGCTTCTGGCATAGCTTCTGCCTGCTCTAGAAGGCCTCTACGTTGTTGAGAACGTGCTCCAGGTGCGAGGAAGGCTGGCAAATAGCTGTTAACAATGTGGCTTTTCTTGGCTTGCACCATTCAGGCGGCCGTAGCGCGCTCAGCACCTGCTTCTGCAAGGGAAGACGCACGGCTCGGCCACCGGCACCGCGACACCACACGGGACACCAGAGGTGAGAACGTGGCCCAGTTTTACCGTTCTGCACGGGTAACCCCCGCTACGCCTGCACGGACCGGTGGCAGCCTCCAATGCCCAGCACGCTGGCGCTCCGCACGGCACAGCTCGGTGGAGCGACTGCTGGTGCTAACACACTTCTTCATCCACATGAAAACAGGATAGGCAGATAAACAGTCATACGTACGTTCCTCAGGAACAGGATTTGTTCCATTTTTGTCTATTTATTCTCTGGAGTTCTCAGACACTTAGGCTTGGTTCAGAAATCCTAGGAGAAGCAGTTAAGCCTCTTTTCCAATTCAAAAGCACCACCATGTCCCATACCAACTCAAGTCAAAACAGGATCAGCGGGGGGGCTAGTTAAAGATGATGAATGATGTTAAATTAAGTGCTGAAGACTGTGTCAAGGACAGGGTGGTGAATGACCACAGGAGCGCGCAAGAAAAGCAACAGTGAAAGAGAAAATTGAGACAGATCTCTGCAGAATCATTAACTAACCTGAAACAAATAAACTCTTGCCATGGTTATTGGAATGGTGGTGGGGCTGGGGGGGGAATCCCTTTTCATTTTATTTCATCTTTAAAGATTTCCATCAGTTTTTCTTGTGCTGATTTGCAATTCTTAAACCATTTGGTGTCCTAACAGCATGTCAAGAAAGACTTTCAGACTTTGCCATAGTTTACAATGAAACACTGAAGAATTCTTTATATTTTTTTTTTAAATAAAATTGATCCCTTTATGCACAAAAGTAAAAAAGCAGGAAATTCAATCTTGACTTGAACTTCTTACTAACCAAACATGTCTTTTGTTTTGCAAATCACAACGGTAAAATTACAGAGCAATGTTACTCCTCCACTGCCCTTTTTAATTGTCCTACAGTGGTAGATGCCTTATAAATGAAGGCTTAGCACGGGGCAAGAGCAGACAATTGCTACTTGTTCATTAGAGCTAGGTCAGGCCACGGGATGGAATTGCTAGTTAAAGAAATTCTTCTTTTCCAACCCACTGGATCCAAGGCAGTCTAGAAATTTGAAACAAACGGGTAAGGATGTCCTGGTTTCGATAGCACACCGGCAAAAACATGGGAAGCTGAAAGGCCCTTGCTGTCTCAGTACCAACCATAAACACCAGTGTGCTATCAAGATTCTTCTCGCAAGCCCCAGACTAAATCCAAAACACAGAGCTCTTCTTAGCTGCTAAAAAGAAAAACTAACTCTGTCCCACTCAAAACCAGGACAGTAAAGTAAATACTATGGTAGAAACAGGGCATAAAGATAGATAAATCAGATCCTATTTTAATAACACTGTAGAACAGTAGAAAACATTCACCAGCGACTCTAAAGCAATCAGCAACCTCATTGACTTGCACTCTCCTTGGCCGAACCCACAAACACATCGTCCCCGGTATGATTAAACAGACTCGACTCGTAGCTCTCCCAGTGAGATACAGAAGAGGACGGTTCCAGGTTTTAAGCTTGCCTAGTAGGAGTGAATTTCGGAGTGGATTGCTATCTATTCTTTGCTAAGTTTTGCCCTTCTAGAATCTATTCCAAACCGCAGCAAGTCCCGGAGGGAAGAAGGGGTTACTAGCAACCTTTTTATGCTGAGGAGGTATCACGGAAAACGACGAAAAACGGCGAGTGGAACGAAAGAACTAGGAGAAGTGTCACCCCCTCCAGAAAAAATAAACTGTCAAAACCCATCATGCTATATGTCACAAGTAACAACGCACTAAAACACATTATTAAATGAGTTCGAATAAGAGTGACTGTTTCTCCTCATCTGCCTCGCAGTCACGTAATTGCCCGTTGCTAATCACTAGTTTTGTAGAAGGATCCCAGCAAACAGCTCTGCCTTTCCCCACGCAGCTTTGCTAACAGCGGCTGGCTCTGCCCTGGGTGCTAAGAACCCTCCGGATCACACACAGCTCACGGCTGACGCATCGGAAGCCCACTGCCTCGGCGACAGGCAGAGGTCTCCCATGAAAGCGTTTCCATCAAAACGACGGAACCAAGATCCCTTTCCCTACCAAAATTCCGGGTACCAAAGGGCATGGAGTTCTGAAGGACCCCCGACAAAGGGCAGAGCTAAGGCAGGGAAGCGGATGCTACAGCAGAGGAGCAGCAGATCCAAGATCCAGCTGCTTAATTCCACTGAACTCCACATCCTTCAGGTGAATTTTTCCACACTTCCCGCCGAGCCCACCTGGAAGCCATCACGTGCACCGCACGCGCTCACCCAGCCCCGCGGCCACTTTCACCTACGGGAAGCGTCGGCGCAGACAGTGTCCCGGCTCGAGTGCCGCACGGCCCCGCTCCGAACGAGGCACGCGCCTGCGGCGCCCACGGTCACTCTTCCAGGCACCGTGCAACGCCGAATTTTGGCTCTCCGCGACCACTGAGCTGCTCTTTTTGGTTTACAGGCCATCTTAGGAGCATTCGTGGATTCTCTACACTTTCACAACAATATTTATTCTAAATTTATTTCTAAGGAAGGAAATAAAAGCCGAGTTGGGAGAAACACGGACTTGCAGAGCGGAGAGTTGCCGTTTCTGTTAGTCAACTAAACATAATTCCAAACTACTACAACGTTTTGTTAGGGCACTTTGTATCTGAATCCCAACAAAGACGCCTTTGTCAGGTCTCTCAAGCAGTTGTCCAATACAGGAGACTTCTGAAGCGGTTCCCACAAACACAGCCACGCACTCGCAGGCTCCCAACTCCCAACAATGCGAGTATTTGTTCCGTGTCACAGTACGCGTACGCGCTCCGCGGGAGCCTCTTGCCTTGCGTGCCCAACAGAACAGTAGTCACAAGAATTTGTAACGAGGCTTCCAAACGAAATTTGTCCCAACTGGACATAAGCTCATACTTTCCTTAATATTTTAAAACGACTTGTAATGAAATACATCCTGCCTGCCCCAAAACACTCCTGTCTAAAACAGAAGATATTTGAAAGGTCATAAACACTTGGTAGCAGCAGGACTGCAGACGCCCGCTCGAATGTTTTCACCCAAGATAAATAAGGCTGTAGCAGCTGCTGCTCGCAGCCCCAGGCCCATGCCCTGTATCAATCAAATACACAAACTTCTTGAACTGGAAGAGTCTAGAATACTTTTTTTTTCATGCTAACAACTATAAAGCACGGCAACTTTTCCCCTCAGCTTAATAGAACAAATATTTCGGGCACATCCTTACTTAGCATCATGGGTGCTCCAAACAAACTGCTGTGGGATAGATTAAAAATGATACTTCACTAAAGAATGTTCTATATGTAGACAAAACAAAGCAAAACTTTCACCAAAATGCTTTCATTCTCCACACTTCCTATGGCACCTTGCCTAGCCAATCACCTCTACCCACAACATTTCTGGGCTTACTACAAATATGAGAAAACACCGCAAAAAAGTTTTAAGTTTCAATTCATTCTTCATTTTTCAACCTTTTTGTACTAAAGAATGCAAGTGCCGTTTGGACTGAGTGCCCCTGTGGCTGCCATGCTTCACGGCTGCCTAAATTGATTTCCCATAGTAACTAAAACTAAGAGCATGCAGGAACAAATTTCATAATTCTCTGGAAACCCTGAAGTTTATGGTTTGGTAAGTGAATCATTACTGCAGTGAAGATCAAAGAAGTGACTTCAGGGAGCAGATCCCTTAGGAAAATGAGAAACACTGGGGCACATCTCTGCAGATTGCAGAGATCTGTAAACGGCTGATGCTTTTGTACTGCGTGTGACATTCCATAGTTACTTATATAAGTGGTAATGGTGGTTCCTTCCCAATAATAGCTGTTGACGGAGAACGAGGGATCTTAAACAGGAATGGGAAAATCAGACTTACTTTTTTTTTTCATTTCATTTTTAGTATGAGATTGAGATTCATTTTAGTGTGAGAACACTTTAACATACTGTACTGCACACACGAAAGTCGAAGAAAATCGGTGAAGTTTCTGCATTCCAAATTTTCCTGCCGAAATGCTCTCAGGCCAGCAGGGAAGATACTACCCGGTACTTCCCAAAACTGCTGGCTTCTGGAGACTGAAATGAAACCTGCACTGGCAAGGGATTGTCTTTTTTGGTTTTACTTTTTTAAAATAGAAGCTTAGGGACACTTTGTCATTTTCTACTCACGACATCTACTGAAGAGCTAAAAAGCAGGCCCCACTGGAATAACACGGAGGCTATCGGCTTTTCCATGGGGAAGCTGCAGAGTCATCCCAGGGCCTTGCTGCCCCGAGCAGCTGTCTCTGCGCGACGTTGCGCCGAACGACAGCGCAGGAGAACGAGGATGCACACGCGATGAAGGCTCAGATCTCTCCTGGTGAATCCGTTCTCACAGCTGGAGGCAGCGCGCTCGCGATCCATATACAGCATCCCGGGCTGGGAGCTGGCTGGGCAGTGTTGAATTGCACAGGGAAGCAATTTAAGCAAATGACTAATCTAAACCCTTAAGTTCATTCCTACTTTGGTCTTTTAAAAAGTGGCTTAAACACAAAACATCAATCCTCTCCCACTATAGCAAACTGAAAACAGACGATGGATTTTGTCATCTTAAAGCAAAAGCAAGGCAAATACAAACAACAAGACAGTTTACTAAGTTGTGCCAAGCCACCTGTACAGTTGTTTGATCAGGACTTGTGGCACACAAAAAACAGGACATGTTTTTAATTTCCAGACAGCCAAAAGAAAAAAAAAAAATTACTATAAGAAAGATTCCCCCCCCCAACTTCTTGGTAGGTCAACATCTTGGTGAGAATTATCGTAAGATTTCTACAGTCTTAGCTACTACGGCATTACAACACACGTTTTAAAATCGTGTAGAGGTACAGACACGTGGACATTACAAGGTGCCCAAGTATTTGTTTTGAAAAACAGAGCGCCTGAAGAATTCTTCATGCAGCAAGGTCTCAGCCAACTCAACTAACACAAACACTTCACTTGCCATTTCAATGTTCTGATTTTTAAAAATCTTTCCAGCTGATGTAACACTGAATTAAAAACCATGTGACATTAGGATCTCAAAATATTATACTGGATGTAATCAGAACTGAGAGCAAAGTTACGTTAGATTAGAAATAGAGATGATGGGTGGCTCACTCCAGAGAAACGCTGAACGTTCTAGCACTAACGATGGAAGCGCTTCAGTCGCCTCAAGTCTAGAAGCCTTTGCATGGCAATTTCGTATTTTACCAGCATAACAGACTCAGCATCATACTTACCGCGGCGCTGGCTGGCGCGGGACCAGGGGTGCCACGGCCCTCTTTATCAACAACCTGACTTTGTTCTTCAGGACCACGGGTGACAAGAATTCTGAAGTGCTGCTGCCTCGTGTTTTGATCCGGTCTGATTTTAAACAAGCATCCCTGCCCTTGAGGAATCCGCTCTACCGAACTGCTTCTAGACACTTCTGACCCGTTCCTGCCGTTGCCACGCAGTTCTGAATTCAATCCACCACCTGTGGGGGTGGTTTCTTCTGTTGGCGGCTGGATGGGGTAGGAAGTACTCCTTTCTAGCCGTATCCGAGGATACCTGACCAACCTGTCCCCTTTTGTTCCAGTAAAACCAAAGTTGTATTCACCTCCTGCACCTGTACTGCTTGACTGTGGTTGCTGTAACTGGAGAACAAAGAACTTTTTCCCCGAATTTGCTGATGTATCTGGCACGTGTTGCAAAGACCAACGCCGAGGTTCAGGAGCAGGAGCATTATTTTGAGCCTCAGTACCAAAGGGCAGCACAGTAACCTGGGGCACGTCTGCACTTGAAGCCCGATGCTGAATCCTCACACCACTTATGTTTAAACCTGAAGCTGCATCATTTGCCTCATCTTCCTGGGTAGTGGATGAAGCATCCTCACTCTGCTTATTAGAAGGAATAGTACAGAATATTCTACGATTACAGCAAACAGTCCCATTAATCTGTTGCCCTAACTCTTCCGTCAGCCTGGGCGGAGAATTTTCAGGAGTCCCCTCTGGACTGCTCGGAGAAGAAGAATGGTTTTCAACAGGGGACGTGTAACGTTCCCTGAGGTCTGAGAATTTACAGGGAAGCGTCTCCTCGGGAGATTCCAGGGTTGCGCACTCGTCCGCGCAGCCGTTGGTAGCTTTGCGCTGAAGAGAGATCTGCATCGACGAGCTTCTCGTCGGACGCACGTCGATACCGCTCAGCAGCTGGGGAATAAACATGGATGTACTCCTCTTCAAGGAGCCCACTTCCTGCAAATCGCCGTCGCCACCGCCATAATCCGCTCCGTGTCGGGAGAAAGCGTGAGGACTGTTTCTTCTTGGCAAAGTGTGGAATGCCATGAAAAAGTCATCTTCTCTCTCGCGGTCGAGGATCTCCGATTCGGGGGCTGTGTTGCTTCGCCCAGAGCCAAAATGAAACCGCAGCCGATGGGCCATGGTTTTAGAGAGAGAAGAAAAGGAGAGGGAGAACAGCAACAATTCAGGCACTGCCAGAAGTTAAAAACCAAAGACATAAACTCCAAGGAAAAGTGTCCCATCTGCCAAACCGTTAGCACTGCAGCCCTGATAGCGACAGATAGCAGAAATAGCCCAAGTGGCAAGCGGCATTCCGGGCATGATTGGGTAAGAGCAATCAGCGCTCCTACACACTGTCACACAGGGGAGGATGGTGGCAGTCACGTGGCCTGCTTCTCCCTCTCCAGTGTAAGCTAGCCAGGGTTTTGTTTTCTCCCTCTCTCTCTTTTTTTTTTTTTTTTTAATGCCAGCAAGAGCCTGAAACAGCACCTTCACAGCTGCTCCTTTTCCATCAGGGAGGAGCGGCCCCAGCGGGAGAGCTCTCGCAGCTGACTACGGCAGCGAGCGCGCTGGGCACGGCTATAAATCTAACCCACACCACGTTCACGAGGCACGTTTGTGTCAAGCACGCACGCAGAAACTCAGCTACGGCAAAACCACCTCCGTCTACCGTTAAAAGTTTACGTCGACTCCGCACGCAAACGAGAAAAACGATTCCAAGCTCGACATTTTGGTCTGTGTTACAGCATCAGGCTGCCGTGGCAGAGCGCGAGCAAATATAGCACGGTTATGCTTTCAATTTGAACCGCGCTCGCAACGCGGAGAAGCAACAAGCTGCTCGTCCCTACAAAGCCACAACTTCTACGTTGTCCCCACCAAGGCGATACGACCTCCGCTACCCTGCACGGTGCCTGTTCATAACTAAAAATCACAACACACAAAGCGATCGGACACATGGCAAAGATCTCTCACACATTAAAACCAGCAGAAACGTGCAAGATGGCAGCAGACCAAGTTCCTTTTTCAGTTTTACCAGGCAGTAAAGACGAGGGAAAACCGGAGACGGGTGTTGCATGTCGTTTTGCACCGATTTGTCTTAAACACCGTACAGAAAAACTCTGCCCGTTGCTGGCCAGCCTCCAGTGAGAAAGTTGGCAACGTTGCCACGAGCAGGACTGCCAGCACGGAATGCAGTCACGCTCTCCGAGAGCCAAAAGACCTCAGAAGAACAGGCAGACGGACAGGATACACCAAAACGTAAACCAAACACCCTAAATCAGCCTTTCCAATGCAGAAACTCCGTGGCCTGAGGATACTCACAGCTGAAGCGTGCTCACAGCAGCACAAACTAGAAAAGAAAATGTTTCGCCAGAAGTGCAGCTGAATTCCAATACATGCGTATTTGTTTGCCAGGGGAACTCGAAAGGGTAAGTTTTGTCAACAGCTCTGAAAACTCGTAGGTGGAGGGTCAACACCCTAACTAGACATTCAAACCTCTGTTTGCAAACAGCTTGTTTTCAAAAGACAGAAAATGACCAATCACAAGAGAAATGGGAGCTAAAACCGATAAAACTGCCAACAGACAGCACAATCCCCTATTGTTTTAAGTGACTATGAGCCAACAAGAAGAAAAACATTAATAGCTTCTACGTAGCAACAGTGCTACAGATTGCCTTGTGGAAGCACAGGTGCTGCTATTATTTTCTCTTATTTTTCAGATATAAGCTATTATCTGAGGATGCAGTCTCTCTTTGCACCAAAGATGTGGCTTGCATCATATATTCTCTATCTTGATTGGGGATTAGAAAGGAAAGGACGTTGAAAGACAAAGTGCTTTGATACTTTGGCAACACTCAGAAGAAACAAAGTTCTTCTGATAAAAACCCGTGCAAGTGTTGACACTAATTACTTCCGAGCAAAGCCAAAATAATCAGTTCAATGTCTCCTTATTCTGTAAACATAACCTGATGGCAATCTGCTGCTCTAAAAACCCCGAGGTACGTGCTTTGTCAACAGCTCAGAACACCTTCTGAAAGGGAAGCACCGGCTCCCAACCCACAGGTTGCTGCCTTGGCAAGGGGGTTACAAGCCCAAGGGCACACTGTCTGCAGAAGTGAGACCACAGGAGGAACAAGCAGAAAACGGTCCCACAACCACGGGTATCGAAGCTGTGAGCGCAAGGCCGGCACTGCATCCAGAACCCTGCCAGACCTAAAGGATACCCGAAACGAGCACGCCAGAACCGCCACTCCTCAGCGCTCTCCGCGTGCAGAAGTGTCACTGCAGGCCAGGGCGAAGCCCCTTCTGTGCATTCTGCTTTGTCCCCCACACCAACACACACACACTCCAACCACCCCCGGACACACAGGCCACCCAGTAGTGCCAGCCCGGTCCTGCGCCCGGGCTTACGCTCCGCCTCAGTTACGGGTACAGGAGTTCTGCTTCGGCACGTGCATCAGCCGCCAACAGAAGAGGACCTTAAAGCTAGGAAGAGCTCACCCATCATCTCCTTCAAGTTCGAAAGGCATAGGACAGTTGTAATGGCGCAACTGGTCATGGTGATCGTTAGATGTCGATAACTATGCTCACAGTCAGCTCACTCTAAATACACACTGTCACAGACGCACCGGTTTACTTCCTTCTAAAAGAAGATATAGTAATTTGGCTCCAAGTCCTCTTTTTCCCCAGAAGATTACAGCTTGTATGTTTTTCTTTGCTCTCTATTTAATAGGAAGACAGAGGAAAAGAATATATTTTTTTTGGAGACAGGTATTTCCATACTATTTTTTTTGAATAAAAGGATCTTCACAACACTGATCCTAATCTTCACAAAGCACACAAGTGTAGTAGAGGTTGTACTGCACCCAACCAAGAAACCTTTAATAGTTGATCTCATAAACAAAGAGCTGGTGTTAAAGTCTTCAAACCACAAAAACCCAAAAGAGCCATTCAGCCAGTATGCCACTGCACTGGCACATTTAACCTGAAACGTCCAGAATGACAGTGTCACTTCTTCCATGCATGTCTGTGTGAAAACCTTGTCTATTTAATCATAAGAAGAGCAGTAAGACATTGGAAGACTTCTCTAGAAGAGCTACTGCATCAGACAAATTGAGTTCAGGACTAAAAACGCTAACAATGTGCTGGGCATTATGAAGCAGAGAACTGAAAACATAACAGAGGGCATTATTTTGCCATTACCTTAAACCTTCATACATCCTCATCTTGAGTACAAGGTGCAGCTCTGGTAACCACATCCCAAAAAGGATGCAGAAGTATTAAAAGGTACAGGAAAAGGACACTAAAATGATCAGGGGATGAAGCAGCTGCTTTGTAAGTGACTAAAAAGGTTGAGACTTAATTGGGAGAAGCCTGAGGATGAATACGATGAGGTTTTCACTGGCAGAATACTGGGTTAAGGAGGACCATTCCCAGCAGGGAACTACTTTTGTGTTTAATGCTCTATTAGTCTCAAAACCAGCTGCTTTTTATGCTTCTATCTGCATTTCTTAACACACTTACTTGAGCAAGAGTCAAAAATACACCCGTAAGATGCGCGGTATTTTCATCAGCTGTGTTACACAGAGCCTTGGGATGAACAAAGCACTCACCAGTCTGTTTTCATCGAACACCTCGAACAGGAGACGATGGTTGGTTGGGTTTACCTACGAGAAAATTCAAACCGTGGCACTTTAGGTTCATTAGCTTGGTGATAACAACACGTGGGCACTAGTTCATACAGAGACTAAACCAAGGCATCTCCGGGCACACCAGGCTGCTTCTCTGGGCAAACCAGTGCGTGGCTGTGGGGCTCCAGCTGCTCTGAGCACACCAGCAACGCCAACACCGTGTCAGGAAAGGTGGCCTGGCTGATGTTCCCAGAACACAGAGCTGGCCACAAGTCTCGGGCTGGACAGACCATTAGGGCTCCCAGATTTTTTTTGTTCTACGGCTGCAAAGCTCAACTCAGCTGGAGGCAGCAGGAGTTTTACTGTATTTCTTTCAGAATTTCACAATCGTCTGTATTTCAGACTGCCCATCGGCCACCATTTCTAGTCTGTTTTCTGTGGAAAACCCCACAGAAGTCTCTCCAACGCTTGAAAAGAGCAAACATACCTCCAGAAAATTATTTACGTTGAAGTAAATTTAAGGAGAAAAACTGCCAACATTTACAAGGAAAAATCAAACAAACGAAGAACTGGCAGGCAGACAGAACAGCCACTACTAAACCAGAAAAAAGTTCTATAGTATTTGATCCACTTGATATATTTTTCAGATACACTTTGTAAGCCAGGTTACCATGTCCAAATTTTCTTAATTAAACAATGGACGGATAATTCTGTGGGGGTGGCATAATAATACCAGTTAAAATTATAAGCACAAATATCCATAACAAGCTTGCTTAATCCTGAGTAAACCCATCTCACTTCCAAACACCTGAATGTGTTCCTACAGCCTGTCCTACACCTCGGCGTGTTTACGAGACCAGTATCCATAAAGATGGTCAGGTCACCCAGTTCCGAATCACGAGCGCAGTCGGGATCAAATCTGGGAGAGCCTGGAATGTCTTCACATAGATAAACTGCCTAAAACTTTCACTTCCCGTTCACGTGCAGTGGCCATGATGGGAATCCGTGTCATTTGTGCTTTATGTTGAAAGCAAAGGCTTTTGAACATTTCACCATAAAATGCTCTTACTGGGGCACTGACTTTGTTAAAATTCCTCTGCGTTTTTACAGGCAGGCAGCTGAAGTTGTCCCCTGGTAGAGCCCCCTGTACCACGAGGGGTGTGCAAACATCCATGACCATTGGGATGAAAACAGGAATCCTTAGGCCTGCTCGGAATTTAGTGGCAAGACAGCTCCTAGGGACTCTGCCTAACTTGGAAAAGTGCAAGTTCCTATTTTCTCCTCTGAGAACGTTACAAAAATCAAAATATTTCATTAGATGAAGATGATTTTAGATACGTGTTACCCAGCTGCAAAACCTAGAAATCTACTTGGTACATGTTTAGAAATTAAACTTTCACTTAAACCTCCAAAACCTGCGTAGTAACAACTATACTGGTGGGAACTGGCTACCAGTCAGTTGTTAAGACTCTATAAACAACGTTCAATGCAATACCCAGTTTGAACAACCTCCAATAACAGCTTTTCTCAAGCAGCTGTTTAAGATTAAATTTTAAAAACCACTGAAATTCTACCTAACCTGCTTTTGTGAAAGCTACAGCTGCACTAAAATTAAGTCATTCTTCTTTGGAAAAATATTTTCAGCAACTAAATAACAAAGTTGTTATTGTCCTTCTCATTTACAGTATGTGGGGTTTGATAATCACTATTTTAACCCCTCCTTTACCACTTTCAAATATTTAAAGTATTTTTTTTCTGATAAAAATCACTGTTTTGGCTATAACTTGGTTTTCATTTCAAGCAGGAAAGATTAGAATGAGATTACAACAACAAAAAAGCAGTATATTTTGACAGTTTTGGCAAGTAATATAAAGGCCAAGAAAAATTACTGTTTCTATCTTCTTTCTCCTTATTTGTATTTCATTATTTTTTGCCACAGCTTAAATTTCACATAGTTCTTAGAAATAACTGATTATTTGCCACTACATTAACCTTTTAAACCCACAGCGAACACGCCCTGCTAAAAATACATTTTCAAGTAAAAAGAATTTTTTATTTGTCAGATGAACTAAACTCCAAACTTACTCTAAATAAAATCTCAAATTGTGAAACAGTCCATTTCTAATTAACCTTATGTCAATTTCTGCTAATTATTCCATCACTACAGAAACAGAAGAGCAACTACATCTTTTTTTATGTAAACATATAAACAAATAAAAACCAAGCTTCTTCCCAACGTTACAAAATGCCATGTCATTAATTGTACATGTTACAATAACGATTGCAAGGAAAGGGAAACTTACTCTAAAATAAAATTCTTCATTCCATTTTGGATTCAGTGTCTGTAAAAGAAATAAACATATTTACTCAATAAAACTTGTTCAAGTTTGCCATTTCCCAATCATCAAAACGTGCATGCAAGTGACAATTTCCCAGGGGAAAAAAAAACACGTAATAAAAGAAACAAACAAAAAAAAAGCCATCAAATTATTTAGAAATTCTTTACTGAGTGAACCAAATGTGGGAGGATATTTGAGTCAGATGATCCTAAAATAGATGTTAAGTATAAATAGGATTCTATGAGTAAAAGGCAAATCACTGGTAACCTACAGAAATGAAACCTGAAAATGTTTTCTTCTCAAGATTCATTTAAACCTAGTTTAAAAAAATAGTATTTTTTAAACACAAAGACAACTTTACGGCTACAAAAATGACAGATTTATACTGTAAATTTAACAGAAAAAGTAAAAGAAAAGTTTATTTCCTTCGAATAGGGATGACTCTCTTCCTAACCTCCCCAAGCCTACGGAGGATTTTAATTTTGCTTTAATAACCTGAATAAAACGTACAGAATAAAAGAGGCGTTTAGATTGCAACCGGCAGGGAGCTCAAGCATGAGATAACAAACTGATTAAAAGAGGTCGGAACGACAACCATTAATAATCTGGGCAGCTCTAATTGGGCTAATTTTAAACCCAATGGTTTTGTTTTCGTGCCGAATCCTTCTCTCGTTCTCACGGAGCAGAGATTTACCGGAAGAGCCGACAGTCCAAACGGGCTCGACACCCACCAGTTTTGCCGGAGCAGGCAAGGAGCACCTGGGCACCTTCTCTTCACTCCCTGCTACCAGTAGGAAGAGTTCTCACGTGCAGGACACGGCGGCCACTATCCTGCATTTCTCTCCCAGGTGGAAGCGGGGAGCCACGCTGGAGCTCAGCACGCACTCGGACGACCACACGTCCTCCCTCCTGCCTCAGTCTCGACCCAACGGATACGGAGCTAATTGCCAACGAACCCAAATACTGACTTTGGAAAACCCTGTTCTAGAAAATTCAGGGGGAAAAAGGGAAATAGTAGTATAAAACCAGTCCAAACTCTAAACCCAGATAACAGTTGCACTCTCAGAAAAGTTTTACCTGCTTATCCTACACAATCTCATGACAGAGCAGGAAAATATTTCCTGAAAGAAAAGACGACTGTAAAGGGTAGATGAAAAGAATAAAAAGAAGGGTAGGGGGCAGAGAGAAACTTGCAGCTTTTTTTGCCTTAAGGAGCACAAATGTATTCAGTAAAAAAAAAATAATGAATAATAAGAAAAAAATGTTACTTTTAAAATACTCGCATTCATCAAACGCGGCTGTTATTGGCAAGAGAGGTTCCGTGTAATTTAGCAAACGAAGCATGGTCTTGTACTAAATTTGAGGGCACCACTGCCCATCAATAATGCATTAACTTCGAATGCTGCTTAACCACAAACACAAATTTCAGGAAATACTTGAAGTATTAGGCAGCACAATTGTTGGTAAGTGCCCTGGTAACCAGCAGAAATTTCTTCCACCTTCACAAGTCAAACAATTAGTAGGTCAAGTCAGAAAGGACAAACACTCGAATCCTTGCGAAGGAGAAAACCACTTGTAAAGAAAGGCTCCAGAAATAAATGCAAGAATAACTTCATAAAGGAGATTAGCAGGGAAGCGACAACAAAAAACTCATCGGCAAAAAAGCTACATCCTAAAAAGGGCAAGTAGTGTGCAGATAAAGAACTGCCAAGAGTCAAGCTGAGTTAGATCTTCCCCAGGATATCAGAACAAACACAAAGAGGGTTTTTCAGCCATAGAAATAAAAGGAGAACATGGAAAGAAAGGATGCTACTAAGCAGTGAAGCTCAACGGGGAACCTATTTAGATATGGGAAATCATGTTTAACGTTACATATGGGAAAGGCAGAGTAACTAAGAGGGATCAGTACGAAGACAGAAGTTGTCACAACTGCTGTAGAAGTGAAGCCTTCAGAGCTCAGCACAGTCAAATTGAGGAAACTGTACCATCTTCTCCCAGACTTTTAAAGGAATTGACAGGAGAAACCCCAAGCAAAGCTCACGAACGCTACCTGCTGCTCCAAGACAACAAAGCAGCAGCACAAGAACCGAACTTCTAGCCAGCTGTTTTTCAGTGAGCCACCATTTTGCCGGAACCCTGGAGCATACATTTTGCAAACGAGCCCATGAAAGCAACTGCAGAGGCTGTTCACAGGGTGCAACTGTTCCAACGTCTCAACTTCCACGGAGTCCTCGGCCCATGACGTGAGCTGCCCGCTTACGAGCTGGTAAAGCCTGAGCCCGCACCGCTAGTGACCCAAAATCAGTACAGTGGGCCCAATTAGTCTTCGGTAAGAAAACGAACCTTCACCTGCACTCGTTTTCTGCTTCCATCGACCCTTCACCAAGCAAGCAAGACTGATCTCACACAGACAGCGCACTGATTTGACAGCTTCTCATGAACATGGCCATCCCACAGCCGCCCTCGCGCTCCAGCAAGGACGCGTTAGTGCAGCTTACGCCAGGATTACCATAGCCAGGGATTCCACAACAGCCTGAGAACCACCTCCCAAGCCTCAGCGTTTCCCATTCGCATCACGTCGAGAGCAGGACTGGATCCAACGCCACTGTGTCCCAGGAAATGACGTGACAAGGATGCTCCCGACAAACACGGGATACACGTATCGTACGGAAACCTCCCGCACGCTTGCGCGGATTGGCGACAAATCTGGAACCCGTGTAAGGAAACAAAAAATGCCACAGTCCATGCTGCTACTATAGCAACAAACTAGGTACTCCTTTTTGGAAAATTTAACGTTTCTCTCACTAATTTAAATGTCTGGAAACTTAAAAAACCCCTAAGCTAGATGGGCTATAAAGAATGTATTTAGGATACAATGGATGCAAAAATGCTGTTACAAAACAGGTGTCAATGGTTAAGCAGGAAATCCTTTACAAATTACTTTTGCTTTCCAACATCAAACACATTCTGGGTCCTGTGAAAAGTTCTGCTTGAATCTTCCATGATTTCACATTGGTTTTCCCATGAGAGCCAATGTTCTGATTTTAGAACAGCACCATTCTATTTTGTATTTTCAATAACAAAATCTTCCTCACTATTCTGTTTTGCAATAATTAATTCAATTGAATCATTGTTGATTCTAAACAACTCCATAAAAATGACAATTCATTATTTGTCCCTTACTTTTCATACAGGTTATGACTGTAAAAAAAAAAAAAAGTTCCTTCTAAAATCTTAATCTGGTAAAGACAAATATCCCCATGTGGAATATTTCTTTGTGTGGAATGAAATTCAGAAACCAAATAAAATTTAATTTTGGTTCTAATTAAAAATTTAATTAAAAAACATTTTCAGGGCATTTCCAGGCTTTTGTTACAGCATATCTTCCCAGTCATTTGGCTATTTTAAATTCCTGTATTAGGAAAATATTTTTTAAATTGAAATTTTGAAGAGGGAACATCAAAGAATGATATTTTTTGCTAAAAGTCAAATAAATGATAATTAAAGAATTTCTTACTTCTTTATTTCAGCTTTCTCATTAAAATATGACTTTGATAAAGGAAGCAGTGAATGATATAATGAGATTTGATAAGCCAAGCTCTAGAGAAGAATATGCAACATGTTAGATCCTGCCAACAGATCACGCACACACGCACTTGTTTTCTCATTTTGGTTTGAAAAAACCCCAAACATTCTATAGCTGCTACACACACATGCAACAATTTACCAAGTCTTATGTTATGTTACAGAATTGTGTTACAGTATTCTGAGTATTTCCAAAACCACGGAATAAAAAAGAGTATATACATACCTTTTTAATGGTTTTTGTCTGCACAAGGGCAAGTTCTCTGTTCTCATCTGCTACATACAAGGAAAGTTTCACATATGGGTCACTGCAAAAGAAGATGTCACATTTAATGGAATATAATTTTACAGCTAAATACAATTTCGGTATAAATCCGTTGCTTAATTGGATAACAACAGCAGCTCTAACCACTTCCAGTGAAACCTACTAACTGCAGTAAGCTACCAAAAAGTTTAAAATACATGTTTGAATATGACCAATTAAATACTGCCCGTAGCATCAAAGATACTGAACTTGCAGCCCTGTCCCTGCTCCTTGCTTGCCTACACCTTCCGCCCAGGAGCATGCACACGGCAGACCGTTGAAACAAGTCCCGAAAATATTTGAACTGTGGGTTTTAGAAGAGACCCACTGTAACCAACCACTTCAGCTTGGCAGGAAGGGGAACAGGAGTCATCTTGAAAAAGTGGTTCCAATTTTACTGACCCATAAACCGAGCTGCATGGTACCAGCAGTGACACCAGCATGGCCCTCTGTCCATGCGATACCCCTGCCCGTGCCATGGCTCTGCTCCTCACCAGCTGCTCCACTGCTGTGCTTCAGCTGGTCAGGCCCTTCTCGTTCCCAGGAGGCTGAAGATGGAACACTCTCGAAAGGTTTGCACAAACGCCTCAGCCCCCATTCAAATCCAACTCCCAAGGCCGAGGAAGCAGAGCGAATATGCAGTTTGCAGCTGTGGGAGCAGGAAGCAGAACCACCACTGGAGCTCTTTTCCATTAATCCGCACTTAGGGAAACTTACGCCTGGAATCGAGGCCTAGAAGGGATCGTTTTGATCACAATTCTACTGCAGAGGACATTGACAGTCATGTCAAACAAACAGAAAGATCATATGGCTATAGGTGGACCTGCAGCTAACCAGAACGCCACCAGCTGTGCACACTTGAAATTCAACGTGAAGGTTCTCAAAGAAAAGACTCTCCAATGCTCCATAGGTGGGAATAACACCCTCCCAGCTCTCAGTCATCTATCCATACTTAGGCAATGCTGTTTTCATGAATCCCTGGAAATACTAGCATTTTTTAATCCTAAAATATCCTGGATGAATCTTCCATCTATATAAAAGGAAGAACCGTGAAGGTGGAAACAAATTATACTTTTTAATGTATTTTTTTTAAACAAGAGAATAATTAAGTGACAAATTTCAGTAAGAGAATTTTGCCTTTACTGAACGGGCTACTGGCACCTCTGCCCGCTCTAAAAGCGGAACGGACTGAGTCAGACTAAGCTGTACCAGCGAAGTTCTCGCTCCTGGATACGAGGCAGGAATTTATCCAAATTATTAGGGATTTGAGACTGTTTACTCATGTGCATTCACTTACTTCAAATGAACACACAGCTGGACAGATACTACAAACCCACGTCAGTCGACACTGCTCCGAGTAAAGCTGTCTCACACCTCCCTCTGCCCCGGCCACTTGTCAGAACACCTCTGCACGGAGCTATTGGAGCAACCTGGTGTAGAGGGTGTCCCTGCCCGTGGCAGGGGTTGGAACCAGATGGTCTTTAAGGTCCCTTCCAACCCAAACCACCCTACAGCACAGATCAGGGGAAGGATGGAAGCCAAACACGACAGGCAGTGGGGAAAGAGGAGGTCCCTTTCCAGCCCAGGCAGTACCTGGCTCGTTTCAGTGTGCAAACGTGCTAACGTTTGCTGTTCTGGGAAAGAGAGGATACGTGGCAGAGGTGGGAAGGAGCATCAAGGGAAAGGGCAGAAATTTTTATTTATTTAAATCATGATGTCATCTAAATGTTTTCTGAAGCCTCCATCTGACTTCCTCTGTCGACAAATTAAACATTGCAGATAAATAGAAACCAGCACTTGTTCAGGACATCTTTAAGCCACATGAAATGCCAGCTTGGATTTTGGGTTTTGTTTTCAGTTTCTGAGCAGCAATGAGCATTTAAAAACAAAAAAGAAGGCTGTTAAAAAGAACATAAGGAAACAAGTAAAGAGGAAAAGGAACAAGAGCTGAGATTTACCACTACAGTTTCTTATCCAGAAGCTGTGACTGATGTGATCTGATGACAGCTTTTTCTAAAAGCCACGTTACCTGCTTTACATACTGCTAAATCCAGCATTCCGTTCACAACGCCGGGAGCTGCAGCTGCCTAAACAAATCTAACAGTTGGTAATTTGCTTCTGTTCTTTGAACTCATGATCTGTCTCAAAGAGCCGTGAAACTTCCTGTGCAAGCTTTAGGCACCGAGGATCCGGGAGCCAAACTCCTTTAGCAACAGTGGCTGAGACAGCATCTCATTCACAGACTGGAGCTTCCAGGCCAGAGTCTCCTAAAAGAATTTAGTAACCTGAAGAACAGTCCCCACACTTCTGCTCACGCCGTCAGAAAATAAGAGGACACGAGTATCAGACAGCACAGAACAGAGCACTGAATTTGTAACAGTTTTCTTCTCCACTTGGAATTAGCTGTAAATAAGGAATATCGCTGAAGTCTATTAGGTTGCTTCTCTCACCGCATAGTTCTAATTAACTCAGCAAAAGTTTACAGGAAATCACCTAATTTTTCTTCATTAGGATGTGGTATATCATGGTAATCAACAGGGAGTCATGGCAAGGGCTAAAACCAAACATACTTCCAAAATCATGAATCTGGCTATCTCCTGCATCCAGATACAACAGAGATTGAAACTTGCTTTCAAGCACCACACACCCCAGGTTTTAGGTAAGAGGTAATATGGAGGCCAAACGCTCAAGGAGGCATTCCAAGTCGATCCTCTTGAGCTGCATCTTTGTTTGGAGGAAGCTGTGATTTTACATCAGTTCATTCAAAGGAAGGTCTTAGTGAAAACCAGTTTGTTACAGCTTACAGGTTCCAGCCAGTTCCACTGGGGACATGGTTCTAGCACACCCAATTTTAGTGAAGTCAACACCTAAATTAAATTGAAACATAGTAAAGAAATTGCTTCTAAACCAGCAAATCTTAAAAAAAAAAAAGTGGGTGTCTTCCTACTGCAGTATGTAGCCCCCAGAGCTCGGGAAGCCTCCTTAGTTTCGGCATAATGCCAGACAGAGCTACTTCCAACATCTGCACCGGGCTGTGCCTCAGCTATCACACCCACCGAAAAAGAAAACGCTGAGAAGGAAGCAGATGCAAAAACCGGCTCTGCCCAGCAAGGCTGGTGCCACACCCACAGGATCCAGAGCTGGCACTTCAGCCTGGCACCTCCGCCCTCCCATCCCCACAGCGCCAGAGTGCCCGTGCTGCTCCAGGCAACAGGAACGCTCCGACATTACCAGAGTGTTACCATTACATCTCCCCAGCTCCAGGGAGGAGAAGCCTCTCCATTATTTCTAATTATTATCCTGGAGGAACTTGGCAAACAGCATCAAAGGAAAGTAAATATTTACTGCGACTTATCTCTAACCATGTCTCTCTCCAAAACACTGCTAAAATTACATGTTACATTTCCACGCGGATTTCACTTCCCTCCCGTAAAACACCTGACTGATTCTTATGAGAAGACTGCTAAACAAAACTTCCAAAACCTGCAAAATTGTGCTTGAACAACAGAACATCTCGTAGCCAGAACACGTCTGTGTTGAAGAGCATATTCCTTCGGCAAAGGAGGGGCCATTAAAGAACTGCCACCGCAGGGGCATCGGCGTACAATAAATAACCACTTTTTTATGCCAGGAACATACTCTGACTCTTTAAACCTCATAAGCTCAAAGACCTTTTCATGAGAAGTACTGTTCAAGAACAGGCCAAGCTTACAGTAAGTAAGGTTGGGGTTTGGTTTGGGCAGCTCCTTTGTGACATTCCTCCTACAGCCTGCTGTTGTGCCGTCTTTAAACTTCTATTCCTCATCACAAACGAACGCTTATCCTCTGCAACTCCAGCACTATCCGCAAAAATTCTGCAGGAATTCAAAACTGGTCTCTGGGCAGAGACACAGGAGACGAAGGATAGTGACACATCTCCACAAGGAAAACATCCATGAGGCAAGGAGCCTTCTAACAAAGGGAATTCACTGCATGTTGGAAGGCCTGAAACTCCAAATGCCATGTCCCTAGTTCAGAAAAGTAACTGCTATTAAAATCTAAGTGAAACCTTCAACTACTCTAGTCATGGAAACACAGGAACCCATCGCTGGAACACCTGCTCTCGGATGCTGACTTAGCTAAAAACCACAAAACCCAACCAAACCCAAACTGAAACCAACCAAACACAAACTGAAACCAACCCCAAACTGGACCCAAACATAAAATCATGGCCTTCTAGGAAGTTGCTGACGTAGTTAACAGCCAAGTGAAAATTGACACCTATGTTCCAGTAGAGTTACTGTACCAACAGGAAGTGGATATTGAAAATGAAATGTCAGTCTGGAGGCAGATGGCAGCTCTTTACAGTCAACCCCGCACCCGATTTTCCCCTGGCCAGCTTTCCAACGGAAGGATTACGACACCAGGACACCAGCAAGCAGAGATGACTGACTGCTGGAGAAAGCCACGCCATGCCAGCAAGGTGACTGTGGCCAAGAGGCTGCCCAGACAACCCAACCGGAGCAGTAGGACAACAAACCTGCATTTAGTGGAACGAAGAGCAATGTTATAACACCTGCTTTATCTGTGAAGGTATTTCCTGATGAAAGAGAAGTTACTTTTATAACAAAGATTCAGCAGGGACGGGGGTGAGGTGTGCAGGAGTTTCTTGCACCTGCTATAAGGCTCCTTCTTTCCAGACAGGGCTGCAGAAATTACACCAAAAAGCCAAGCGAGGGTGCATTCCTAATGAAATGCAACATGGTAGAAGGAAGGGAAAAATCCCTCCAGGTGCAGGGAAGGACACAGGCACAGCTCTACTCACAGCCTAGATGACAATGTCATCACCCACCAACATCAGAAGTCAGAGGAGACATTCAGTGTCTATTATCGGGCACTCAAAGGACTAAGCAGAGTTTTAAAGTCGTTTTTTTGTAAAGAGAAGGAAGCCCAGTCATCATCATACTTGTGACTGGAGATGAATGGGAGCTGATTTCTTGAACACCTATCTATAATATTCCTTTTCAAAAAATCCCAAAACGATTAAAACCAATAACCTCATCTATCCCAACATGATCTGCCTAAACCAAAAGAGAAAGTCAATGCCTGCTCAGATTAGCAGAACTTTGAAGGTGGTAACAGTTCTTTGGAGAATAAACTCGAATCCTAAGAAAATGATGTTAATAAGAAAAGAACCGCCTCCCCAGGTAGAAAATTTAGCATCACTTGTGACGCAAGCGCGTGCACGCCAAGCTTGCCACACGAAGGCAAACGTCGTGTTCTATGGTTCCATGATTTCAAAACAGCCTTATTGTTTCGAAGGAATTACGGGATGGTAATTTTGCTTCTGTAAGAAATGCAGGTGCGTTCCCTTTGTGCTGTCCCTTTCCCACCTCTGTTCCACGTACAGGAAAGGAACTCGTCAACAGCTCACGTAGTTCTGTCCAGAGCAATACTAACACCCTCAAACACAAAGGCTTCTTCTTGAAGCGACATCCAAATTCAATTCTTTCCATGGTCCTGAGGGACCTCTATCTGGTTATTGGTCAATCTTTTCCCAAAGCCTTTTCCCGCCCACTCACCCCATCAAGCCTACTGGCATTCTCTCAGTGCCCAGTGGCAGGGGGATATCACAAAATCCTTCTGGAGCCCCTTAAGGCACGACTCCCTCGATTCCTGAGTAATGTTTTAACAGTCCCAAGAACAACTAAGTTCAGATTTATGTCAAGATGACCTCCAGTCATCGTCTTCTCATGGAACTAGGAAGGCAGAGGACATTACGTTTGTCAAACTGAGACTTGCCAAAAGAGCCGTTCACATCACTTGGCAGAAAGAAGGAAGCGGGCGCCCTCCGACCTGCCTGCAGCCCAAAGCCTCAGCTGCTGCAGAGAGCAACCACTGCCACCCCTGGCTGCCACCAGTCATGCTTAACCTTCACCGAGGCCGACTAGGGCAGACTGAATTCCAGTATTTTAACTCCATCTCTGCGAAACTTGAAGGAAGGAGAACAAGCAGAATGCGTTTGAAATTGCTACTGACTTACAGCATTGCACGGAAATTTGAGGAAGCTCTGCCCAGTTTGCCAGTGCTTATCCCCTCCTGCCACGGGACACTCAGGGAAACACGCAGACCGTGGTCTAGATGCACTATTACAGATGCTCTTTTACAGCTGATACGCCTTCAGAAACATAATTCACAAATTCACATCAGCAAAATATACCCTCTTCAAAAATATTCATCTCCAGGAGTTTCCATAAATTCTGGGAGTCCCATGAACAGCAATTCACATCAGGGCAGAAACAGACTACACTTGGCAAGAGCAAGTTCCTTGAACTTGAAAATGTTTTACAGAATCATTTAAACACACTTAGAGACAACTCTGTGTGGGCGTGCACGTCGTAGAGCTTAAAAAGGGATCGGTAATTTTTAAAAAATGCCGCAGTTTTGCTTGATGCTTTTGAGATTCAAAGAGATGATGGAAACAAAGCCCAAAACACCCATCATTAAATAAGGTTCGAGTAACAATGAGATATTTCTAACAAAGTTTTATGAAGAACAGTAAAACCGCTGTTATAAGACAGAATATTTCAGAGTCAATAACCATTCTTCCTGCTGAATCTCCCCGCTCCTGCCGCTGTAAGCGGAGAGAAGCACAAGGAAAACACACAGCCATGGACTACAAGGGATGCTCCCGAGCACACCGTCTGCGTTTGCTCACTCTTTATTTTAGCACGAGCCTTCTGGGGTTCATCTTCCCATCTGTACCATACAAACTCCAGTGTGAGTTTCTCTAAAAGAGAAATAAGATTTTGCCCCCCCCTCCACACGAGCCTCACGTACTGTGACTAAAGCAAAGCACGAAGAGACTAACCGCGCTAGAACAAAGCGACATCTGCTTTCAGGAAAAGAAAACCTTACCTTATCCTTCACTGAAAAGCCAAACTTGCACTTCACTGTGTCTAAGCATCCTAAAATCTCACCTCTCCACGCTAAATCCCAGTGCCATGTCACTGGCCTCGCATTTTCACTCTAGTTTTTTTAATTTTCCAGAGAAAGGCCTGCACCTCATCTGGTGCTCCAAGAAATTTAGCAAGGCTTTATTCAGAGAGCTGCTACAGATAATGACTCACATCACAGACAGCTGCAAAGAAGTGCCTGTGGGTGAAAAAGGGAGTTAAAAATTATATGTCAAACTCCACCTACAGTGTCTCCACCTTCCTAGGTTGCTCCTTTAAAACGCTGTGTTCTAATGAAGAGTAACAAGACCAGATTCCTTTTGCATTTTTCCCGTACTGAAAAAACCCCAGAGCGTAAAAAAAGCTGTTTTCTAAACATATCTCAAAAAAAACCCCAACACAAACCCAAAACAACAAAACAAAACAAAAAACCTATCTTTTAATCTTACAAAAAAGATGGAAGTGTAAACAGATGGTTTTTTTTCATTTCCCTTGAGGCCATTTTTGGTGATTGTAAGGCAAAAGGTAAACGAATGCTCTAGCAGAGAATCTCCAGACATCGGTCCCTAGATCTGAATTCTTCCTATGCTGCTTCACATTCCCAAAATATCTTCAACAAGATCTAAAATCCAGTAGGGAGAGCAAAAGAAAAAAAGAAAATTCAATGACACCTGACTTTTGGAGCAGAGAAGTTGAACACCGGAGTTCCAGGCAGCATCCCTACCAACGAATACCACCCACCAGCTGGATTCACACCAGGCTTGCCCAGGCTCACTCCTGTGAGCTGAGAGTCCCACCGCTGCCACCCCTTTACATCAGCTGGGACAAGGTGACCAAACCCAACGTGACTGTTGGCTGGTTTTGCCAGGTTTTCTGCTCGGGAAAGGAGAGAGTGGCACGAGCAAGACTCCGGCAGTACTGACGTGGCAGGTGTGAATTGGCATCTCATCCTCAGAAAGCCTGGCTCGCCACCGAGGCTGGTCGCCCAGCCACAGCTCCCAGCAGCCCCCAGTGTCCTCAGCTGCTGCAGGCAGACGCACGAATTCTGACACGGGAGCAGAATGATATTTGACAAAAGTAAAAGGCAGAAAGCAAAGGAAACATGTAATTAGTCTGTGGAATTCACTGTGGTTGGGGAATTAGCCAGGTTCAAAAGGGTCATGTGCATAATAAGAATAGTCAGCTAATTACATCAAAAACTTGTGAATCCTCTTGCCTGAAGTTTGACGTTTATCTTTAGTTACTAAGGTAAAACCAAAACTTAGAGAAGCACATTATTTTCTCGCTCATATAGGTTGAATTAGTTGGTAGAGATCACCGTGAAGGCCAGAATTCCAACAACCTCAGATGAAAAAAATCCTGAATTCAGACTTACAAGGAAATTTAACTCAGGACAGTCTGCTAAGTACAAGATTTTCAGTGCAAAATAAGGAGCTGGTTAACTTTTATCTAAATATATTCAGTGCTTCTTATTCTGCAGATGCACTAGGAAAGAAAATAATACCCTCGCAAGCAGGGAGGAAGGTTATTTTTCCAGCTCTTTCATCCCCTTCCCATATGAAATCTTTACCAAGAGCAAACAGGTTTCATGGCGACTCCTCTTTTTTTCATGGCAACCCACATTGCTAAAACAGACCCAAGGGACAAGCAACATGCTGTGCTTGAGCTCACATCTTGCCCACTGCTTTCCAGGACAGCGGAGATTGCTACCAACATCCATCTTAGAAGTGATGAAAACCAGGAAGTTCTACTGACTTCCACAAAGAGACAGGCCTCAGTCTCTCTTACACAAGTATCTACCTTTGCAAAACTGTAAATCTTACGGATGATAAAGTCACGTGAAACAGGTAAATGAAGACCTCCTCACCTAACATTGTTTCTCCAACACTGGACACTTAAGATTCAGCTGGACAGTAGCATCTTGTCTAGACCATGCTTTTGCCAAGAAAGGTTGGACCAGATGATCCTTGAGGTCCCTTCCAACCTGGTGTTCTGTGATTCTAATATAATTTATCACTACAAATTTACACGGCAGATCCCAAAAAGCTCTAACTTCAGCGTTCTAAGCTGTCCCAGTGGAAGTATTTAAATGTGTCTCTTTGAAATCACATACATCACGTCAAGTGCAACAGCAAATACCCTGCAAAGGAAACGACTGTATTTCACGTTGCGCTATCCTCAGCGCTAAAAAAACGAACTGAAGAAGTGCCAGTTGATGAAAGCAAACATCACTAAAGCCAGTGACGCCACTCCTGTTTCCAATAACTACAGACTGGATCTTCAGCTACTTCAGAAAAAAAACCCACATACTGGTTGTCTCAGAATTCAATGTAAACTTCTGAGCAGAAATGTATATTTTAGCAGTGCCACCTTGAGAGTGGCGTCTTGCCATAACCGGGCACAGAGCGTTTGTACAGAATTGAGTAGAGCACAAACGCAGGCGAAACGAAGGAACCAAACCACCACCCAGTAACGTCCACCCTCCCCTCAGCACCCTCAGCTCTTCGGGGCTGTGCCGGGTGTATCACAACAGTCACTCACGCCTGGCCTCCAGCGTCCGCATCATGCCCTCGCTGTGGGGAGTCCTCCTGCTGTCATCCACAGGCAGCTCCAGCGCGGAGCAGCCAGCCTTGACACAGTGACCTTGCACAACAGTAGTGAATGCGCGGAGGAAGAGCGGCGCAGAGGAAGAGCGGCCCCACACAGTGATTTTCTGGCTGTCTCTCTGACCTCGATGCTCGCGGGGCTGTTTCTCCCATTTTTCCAGCCGTTTTGCCCTTTCTCAGTCCCGCTTTCCCAGGGGCGCCCCTGGCGCGGCTGACGGGCCCTGCGCTGCCCTGCGCTGAGGCGGCTGCAGAACCCGCCCCTCCCTCAGAGCCGCCCTCGGCGCCAGGGCCACACTCAGACATGGCGCCCAACGTGCCCACACACTTACACCCGGTTTTTGAGGGGTACTTCGTGTCGCACAGACTTTATGGCGACGTCGGTGTCCCTCCTGCAGCCGGCTGTACAGAGCCACACGGATACCAACCGCAGTGGGCACCGGCTCTGATGGCTGCCAGACAGCACCGTGACTGACTCGGCCGACTGAACTCAGCAAAAATGGCCTTCTCCCCCATTTGCCACCCAGAAAGGCGGCAGAGTGCTTCCTGCTGGGCTCGGGCACTGAACCGCACGTGGCCCGACGAGGACGCAGGGCTGCTCCCGACACGGAGTGCTGCAGCAGAGGCACGTTTCCGCGGCTCACCGCTGTCGTGCCCGGACCCGGCAGGTTGCCGGAGCCTGGCACAGGCCCAGCACGCTCACCTCCTGAGGGCTGTGCTTACGGACACAAGGCTGTACCCATAAAACCCCACTTCCACTCCATCTCACAACAGAAATTTAGGCACTAAGTATTCGCTCTTATCGCACCCAAAACCACATATAAAACACACAGGGTTAAGTGACCAGAGGTGACACCACCAGAGGTGCCAACAGGACCGTGCCTTGAGACATCCAGCTTTCATCAGACACATTCATCCAGCTGAAAGCAAAGGGATGCGACTCAGCGTGTCCCAGTCGGTCACCATCCTGTCCTGGCCAGGAGCAGAGCGCCCCGCACCTCCCACCGCTGCCGAAGGAGCCACCGGTGCCAGCCCAGCAGGCGCGGGCAGGCTGCAGCAAAGCAGCCCTGGCTGCAGCGGGCGGGTGGCACCCACGCATGGGCACAGTGGCCTGCAGGTTCGCAGGAGCAACAGCTTTCTCCAGGGGGAGCAGAGGTGATGCCAGGAAAGGTAAACCTCTTCGGCTGGTGTCACAGTGGCAGCACTCAACATCCCCGCTCTCCGCAGCTGCATCAGGAAGGCAGTTCCAGGATGAACTAAGTGAAATCTTGAACACGAGGCACCTTTAGTAACAGAAACTCCCTTAACAGCAACGTTTCGTATGCCAGAACAGGGGGAAAAACCAAGCCAAGAAAATTCTTCCTTATTTTTAGAGATGATAGGAAATTTGCTATGAGTCATCGCCTAAGATCAAGTTCTTAGTTACAAAGATGGTTATTTGTCATAAGAACGTGTTTATTAAGACAGATTGAAGAAAAGCCTGTGTGTGCAGGGTTAGTGCTGCCTGTCAAAGCTCTGCAGCTACATCTGCTCAAGAGAAGGCAGCTGCTTTCAAATAAGGCAACGGGAGGCTGCCGACGTGAATTACCAAAGGGAGCAGCTTCAAGAACGCTAATCAAAAACTGCTGAGAGGGGGAGTTCAGTCTTGCTCTGGTGTGCCATTACTCATTGTTGCAACGAGGTTTTGATGAGATTCACCATCACGCTTTCCATCTTATCAAACTGCTCCTTCTGGCAAAGAAGGTACCGGGGAAGACAGTGAAGGGCGAAGATGAGTGATTTCCCCACAGGACAGTTTCACATCAGTCTACAGTGTCCCACTCGGTAAATATTGATACATCTCCTCAGACATACAACTAACTGCTAAAATTAAGAAGCGGTCTTTTAAAATGGTTAGTTTTCCAACTCGGTCACATAGGTCAACATTATCTCTCAAATACAGGACTCTAGAATAAACCCCGTTCTTCATTTTATTTCTTCTCTTGGTAGATATTTATAAAATTTTTATAAATTTACAAAACATTCACATGCAACACAGCATGTTCAAAGTCACACAGTTTACTGTGTTAATAATGGGCACTGGGTACAGAACTGAGCGACTGAGCAGCATTTTAATTGCACCAAGGTCCAAGTGAACACCCAAACATGAGGCAGAAAAAGGAGGATGCAGCCCTGTCTCTCCAGGCCAGCTGTAACACAATCAAACCCACAGTCACTACAGAAGTACCTCTGACCCCTCTCTCTGCTCGATGAACTCAAAGAAAAGGATTATTTTATTTACTTCTCAGAACACCACCAGCATCTTGGTTTTCTATTGCCCAGCACAGAATAATCCAATAGAACTGCTGCTTCATAGAAACGTTATCAACACCAAACCCAAGATGGCTTTATTTTAGCTACAGCACAGAAAAGAAAAAAAGGAAACCGCATTTTTCTCAGAATTTTGCAGAGTACAATAGATGATTGCCCTAGGGGAGGGGGAAAAACCAAACCAGGCTTTAAAGCCAGATGGAGCAGCAACCGTGCGGCCAACAGCCAACCGCGCTGGCTCACCGACGCGCTGAAACGCAGCGTGGCTACTGGGGCCAAGGGAAGCCTGGGCCCATGCACTCGCTCCCAACAGCACTGGGTGGACCCAGCAGCAAGGCTGGTCCTGTCGGGCCCCTGGAGCACCGAATCCGCTCGCCAGCAGGGCTCTTGGCGTTGCAGAGGGGGCAGCCACGTCCCCCTCCGGTATGCCCGCCGGCCTGCGGAACGCACATCCTGCCCTCAGCACCCCCAGTCCCCCTCTGTGCAAGGAGGGCAGGACCCCAACACCGCAGGTGCCAGCCCAGGAGTCTTCTGAGACAGAAATGAGTAGTTACAGCATCCCGGTTAAATTTGCATCAAAAAGTACAACTTAGAGGGCTAATCCACAATTTATTACCTCCTGAAACATGGATAGAGGTAGCTGGGTGGATGCTTTTCCTTCAGGTAGGAAGCAGGCAGGCATGAAATACTACATTGCATGCCACTATATTCAAGCTCCTGAGATATTATTTTAAAAATTATTTCAAAAATGGAGCTCAGAATTTAGCGCAGGCTGAGATGCATTTATATCCTACTTTTTATGCCTGGGAAGAGTTAACTGGGATATCTGAAACTTTCTGTATAAAATCCTCTTGACTGAAATCTGTCCTCTGCAAATACTAAACCTGCACCGGGATTTCCACTGGGGGAAGCAAGTCAGTTCTTTAGTTCACTGGCAATGACGAGTGCATGAGAATCTGTTGTCTTTTAACGCACATCAGAAGCACTTACAGCAACAGAAACCACACTGGCCAGCAGCAAAACTGACAAAAAAAAATAAAATCCAACACTGAACAAAAACCAATCACCACGTTATACCTGCTCCAGTTAACTCAGAGAAGTCAGGAAAAAACTGCTAGTGCTAAAGCAGTTATTTTTGGAAGCATCTGCATTCCTCTGCCTTCTCCCCGCGTTTGCCCACACTGTGATGGCTCATGCCACCCATAGCTTTCCGCACATCTCCCCCTCGGCAGCTCCTGTGCCTTTGCTGCAGCCACAGCCTTCAGCCAAAGCAGGACCCTGGGGCTGGCTGCGCCCCCTCCAGGGCTGGCTACTGCCCACCCAGGGCTGGCTACTGCCCACCCAGGGCTGGCTGCCCCCAGCCCCGCTCCCCAGAGCCAGGGAGCAGGCAAGGTGCTGCGAGCCCCCCGCGGAGCAGGCACAGGACCGGATGGGCTGCCTCACCGAGGGGCACCCACGGGGGCACGCTGCCAAGCCAGCACGGCATCGCAGACTGTCCCGAGTGGAACCCACCCCGCGGGAAGCTTCCCTCCATACAATTCAAGCCAGAGCACCAATTTAATGAATATCCTGGTACACCTTATGCCCACACGTGGCAGCCTCCGTTTCACTCACCTGTCCGAGGGAAAACCAACACTAAGGTTTCATAAATACAAATACCTATAAGCCAACGTATTTCTTCTGAGCAGGTGTTCATCTCTCCTGCCAACGTCACCCTCGACTATCCACTAGTCCTACATTTTGGACAACTGTTCCGCTGTCCCTTCAAACGCTTTCTTGAGGCCGAGCCCAAAATATTTGCTGTGACCACCGTCTGCGATGGCGTGCCTGGGGCTCCCGGCTCGCTCCGCCGTCGCCCACCGCTCCTCGGAGCAGGCCATGGGTCACTGTCCCTTCTGTGCAAACCCAGTCACCCTGCCAGTACAGTCAGTACACCATAACTAACAGCCATGTATTGAACAAAAAATGGTGGTAAAAAACAAGTGGTTTCATCCCAATGCCTACTAGAGCACCCATTCCAAGTTCGCAAGAATAAAAATCTGAGTTGATTCTTATTTTTGTTGAGATTTTCTAGTAAAATTCAACTTGGATGGCCCGGTGCTCCCAGGAAACACAGCAAGTGCACGACAAATGAGAAAATTCAAGAGTGATGTGTGCACAGAGCAGAGGTAGAGAGCAAGCACTCACTCTCTGGGTAAGACTAAACACTTATTTACCAATAGCATCACACAAAACTCAAAAAGTGGAATGTTTGTATTGCTCTGAGTATCCCATTTCTCAAAGCCTTAAACCAGCAGAAAAGTGGTTTTCTATACTTTATTTTTCCCCAACTAGAAAAAGGAAAAAGAAACACAGTGTGAACTCTGTCCTACTTGAGCAACTGCCATCTTGTCGAGTGGCTTTGTTGGATTTGGTCATTTGTGAGGTTTGCAACACAGAACTCTCCCACTTTGCTCCACCTCCAGGGACTCCCTGAGACAGGATCCACACGGGATTCCCACTCTGCCATAGATGCCATTTTGCACTACTGAAACATTTCTCCAAAAACTACTTCTATAAATCCAGCTAACGTAGCATTTTATCGAGCAAGATTTTTGACTAATGGCTGAAGCCAAAATCCATTTCATCAGGCCCAACACAAAGAAATAATTTGAGTTTTTGTCCATTTTTCCATACAGTAAATGATTTCAAAGGTAACAGAAGTTATGGATAAGCCCCTTCCTTCCCGAGCTGCGTACTCGGAGGCAGCAGAGCGAGCGTCCCCGCTCACCCGGAGCGCGCTGGCGAAGCAGGGCACTGCAGAGGCGCTTCAGTGCCAGCCAGATTATTTTAACAAATAGTTTGGTTCATTTTGGGGAGCAACTCACTTCAATTGATTTGTCTGTGCTTAACAAAGGAGATATCAGTACGAGAAGGAGAACTGGCTGCTTTTTTGAAACCCGGTGACGAGGTAGCATGCTCGCTAGCAGGGCCCGTTCTGGAGGTATAGGTGTCACCAGAAATTTTCCATTTGTTAAAACAGGATCCACCATAACTCACATTGCACTAGAGATGGTGACAGTGGACTAAAAGGTAAAACATCTGCTGTCTTTGTCACCTGCAAGGCATATTCACAGCCACATGCTCTCCTTCCATTGCCAGTTCACAGTCGCAGAGCACACATGAATGCAAACTCAGCGGCGTTTCGAGGAGCCCTGCTCTCAGCAGGGGCACACAGCACGATCTGGAACACCTCCAGAAGCCTGGAGCCTGCGTGACGTAGCACTAACCCCACTACATCACTGACCTTAGGTACTGGAAACCAGCACGGAAAACAGGCTCGCGTCTCGGCTGCACCTTTCAGGCTGCTGGCTTCTCAGGAAAGAGCAGGCAAAAGGAATAAACCCAGAGGCAACCCATAATAAGCCATTAAATATCATTAGAAGTGTAGCTTCCCATTAATGGAAAACATCCGTAATTGTAACCAAAAAGCACTTTACCTTTTTCAACTTTCAGACAGCCACGATTTCCACTTCAGGCAAAAGCAGCAACTAAGAAATCCCATCAGATAAACCCATATACAGCACACAGACAATCCTTTCTTTCCAAAACTGTTCCTTTAAATAAGAACATCCACGCCATAGGGTCTGATTTCACACAACCATTAACCACCAGAAGACATTTCTTCCCGTTAACACGCGTGCATTCACCTTGAGCACTTGTGAGGGCATCCGTGGGCATATGCAGAAACCCTGCCTGTAAGCGTGCCACCCCTGTGCCACGTAACCCAACGGCAGCCCAGTGCTCCCTTCACAACTGCTCTATTTTACTTACTGATATTTTTCAGAAGTGGAAAAAAACCCCAACTCAATCAAAAACTCAAGTCCACACTAGACACACCTTCAAAGAAAGATCTAAACTTGTCCACTGAGGCAGACTGTGCCCAGCAAATAGCCCAAGTCACTAGAGAGGTACTTCTACTTAGATTTCTGTAGTAGGTAAAGATATTCCAGAGAGGAAATTTCATTTTATATTGCAAGTTCTCTAGGCAGTAACTGCATTTGTGCGCAGTGACTTGCACAGAGCAGCCTCAGCCATGATGATACTCACAGTATCATTCCTAATATGTGAGTAAAAACAAAATCTTAATAAATAATTGTTCAGTATGTTGCATAACTAAGATTAATTACACTATAATTTCCATTACTTAATTACACAGAAAAATACAAATACTAGCTGAATTCATTAAGACATTAAATTTAAGAAGTTGAAAGGGAATTAAGAAGAAATAAATGTAAAATAATCTATATATTATAACACAGTATATGTCAGGTGGTAAACATGGTAACATACGAGGTCGTACCGTGTCTTTCAGAGTGACATGCAGAGCTAACACCAAATGCACAAAACACCAGTTTGCAATGGCTATCAGCCACCAGTATGTATCAAAGACTTGTGATTTTGCAGGGCAAAGCCTAACCCAGGTTACAAAAAACCACTTATACCTAAACTGAGTAGTCACGTCCACCTCAACTAGAACCATGCAGATGAAGCTCATCACATCTAACCACCCCCTCAGGTTGCTCACAGCTACTATTTCGTTCTGCAGGCTAGTACACGATGTGTCACTGTAATCATAATTCAGTCGATTTCTCAACTCTTATACATAATTAGTTACTTCTAAATGATCTCATAAGCCTAAAAGAACTTTGAAAAAGCAAAAGTCAACCCTGTCCAAATCCACACCGGGATCAATCACAGGGCATTTCCTCTGCTCTCAAGGGTTTATTTTTCAAAGCAAAATTTATTTATTTATCTGCACACTTCTAAAGACTGAGCCCACACCGCTTCGCTCCTGTACTTGAATCGTACTTAAGGTTCAAGCAGCATGAAACGTTAATATCTCAGCAAGGTATGCAAGGCCTCGAGAACAGAAAAATTAAATTGGAACTTAGGCCAAGAAAGAAAGCTTTCTGAGAGCTTGCCAACACAGCCAGTGTTTCACCAAGTTTATATCGTATGATGCTGTTAGGAACTGTTCAAAACAAAGGTAAAAACATACGTTGGCAAGATGGTTTTAACTCTCTGGTTTATGGAAATCCTACTGACCTGAGACCAATTTACTTAAATATTTAAGAGCCACATCAAAAGAACTCAGTTCATAATTCACACAGTTTTAACTTCATGCATTTCGAAAGACAAAAGGTATTTTTACAATTTATCGATTCCTAAGCAAGTTTTAGGAGTTCTTTTGAACATGACATCTTAAATATTTACAAAAGTTCTATAGGAAGTATGGTGGAAGGAGATACTACAATGCCAGGGGTTCAGCTGTAAAGCTTCCAGTGCATCCTGTAACGAATCAAACAATCACTAAAGAGACGCTTGCTTCTCTCAGATTAATTCTGTGAATTTGCCACAGCACTTCAATATTTCTACAAAAGTTCCTCTTAATGAGTAGATTCAATATTGCAACCACTGATTTTACTTTTTTCAAAAAGAAGTGGTAAAATTTAAAGCTCTGGAAATAACTCAGAAACAAAACTCTGCCAATTAAATACAACAAGTAAACAAAAACCTGTATTCACATGAAAAGGTCAAATTAAACGAGATCCAGAAAAAGCAGAGTTAACACCTAAGCACGGCGATTCCAGAGCAGTACTTGCAATAGAAATCTTGTTTTCTCGGTGCCCAGTCCCATCTCTTCCCTAGAATTTGCTCCTCCTCTCTCTCATTTTGGAACGGCAGCATCGCGCCGCCGACCGCAGGCGATGCTGAGGGCTGAGCGCGCAGCAGCACGGCTGCACTGCGACCCAGCGACACTGAGCAGTACTACTCTGCACCTCCTCAGCCACAACTACGTGTCCCACTACGTCTACACAGGAGCTGCTGCTTGTGTTGCTTATGGTCAGCATCAGAGGCTCCTTCAAAATGGCAAATTTGGGGAAAGAAAACAACAAAGCTTTGTCTTACCATACTCTGCACGCAGCTACCAAAGGAACGTTTACTGCAAATTTCATAAAAAAGAGTAGAGTTGATTGAACTTTTAATTGCTGCTTTCACATAGTTGCAGGCTAGATATGCAAGCTAATGAACAATTTGTAAACATCATTAAAGAAATACAGGAAAATCCACAGGGAGGCTCATTTATACATAAGAAATCAGTCATTTCAGTAACAGCTAAATTGGATACCACTAATTTCAAACTGATAAAAAACCTCCAAGTAGATTGCAGCATTTGCAGTGAAGAATTTCCTCACACTTAGGTTTGAGATAGCAAGAACATCAAACCTGAATTAATCTTCAGGAAAAAAAAAATTAACGCTTTCCGGTTCATTTTGGCTTCAGAACCAGCTTCTCCCCCACTTCCTACCTGATTTGATTCTTTAAGCCATTGCAGAGCAAGCCTAGACTTGGAGAAAAGCTATTCCTACACCTGTGACTAATTCTCTCAAGACAAAAGACTTGAGAACATACAAAGTGACTGCATCTGTATCTTCCCATTTGACCATTTAAAACCAGTTTTCTTGTTTGACAGTTGTTATTTTGACCAAAGACCAGTGCAAACTATGGTCTGTTTGCCCCATCTTTTGACACACAAACGAACAGGGAAACAATCACGTCAAGACTGCCTTATGCACTCCAAATCTTCTCTTTTTCCTCTCAAGTCCCCAGTTTACAACTCAGGGTGGTTCAAGGCTCAACTGGAATGAAAACCTGTCCTTGGCATAGCCTAACAGAAAAGAAGCACTAAGCACAGGTCACTCTGAACTCCTCCCTACCGTAGCCCTTACTGCAAGCCTTCTGAACAGAAGAAAATGCTTTTACTACCTTTCTCTCCAAAAGGTGGACTTGATGATCCTCATGCAGTTCAACAAGGTCAAGTGCAAGGTCCTGGACATGGGTTGTGGCAATCCCAAGCACAAGTACAGGCTGCGTGGAGAATGGATGGAGAGCAGCCCTGGGGAGAAGGACTTGGGAGTGGTGGTGGATGAGAAGCTCACCATGAGCTGGCACCGTGTGCTGGCAGCCCAGAAAGCCACCCATGTCCTGGGCTGCACCCAAAGCAGCATGGGCAGCAGGTTGAGGGAGGGGATTCTGCCCCTCTGCTCTGCTTCCATGAGACCCCACCTGGAATACTGTGTTCAGCTCCGGAGTCCCCAACACAAGAAGGACATGGAGCTACTGGAGTGGGTCCAGAGGAGGCCACGAAGATGATCCAAGGGCTGGAGCACCTTTGCTATGGAGACAGGCTGAGAGAGTTGGGGCTGTTCAGCCTGGAGAAGAGAAGGCTCCGGGGTGATCTTATAGCAGCTTTCCAGTACTTAAAGGGGGCCTACAGGAAAGCTGGAGAGGGGCTTTTTACAAGGGCGTGTAGTGATAGGACAAGGAGCAATGGATTTAAACTGGAAGAGGGGAGATTTAGATTAGATATAAGGAAGAAATTTTTCACTCTGAGGGTGGTGAGGCACTGGACCAGGTAGTCCAGAGAAGCTGTGGCTGCCCCATCCCTGGCAGTGTTCAAGGCCAGGTTGGATGAGGCTTTGGGCAACCTGGTATAGTGAAGGGTTTCCCTGCCCATGGCAGGGGGGTTGGAACTAGATGATCTTTGAGGTCCCTTCCAACTCTAACCATTCCGTGATTCTATGATCTCTCATCATGTTTGTGAACAGCCAATTATAAAGTGTCCTTGCTCTGCGAAGTTTATTCTGTCTAAACGCATAAAACAGTCAACGCAGAGCACCCACCTGGCTCCGAAGATGTCCTTTTTCGCTAGGTCAATGCCAGAAACCACCTTTACCCTGAGGATACGAGACTCCTCCTGTAAATGAAAAAGAAAACAGGCTTAATGTTTATTCTGCAATTAATTTGTAAGATCAATAGCTCGCAAGAGGTTAAGCTGTGAACAAACTCTCAGCCTTCAGATAGCAGGAGGCTTTCCTAGGCAGGATTCTGAAAAGAAAACACTCTTGCAAGCAGGAATACACTCTATCTGCTAAAGAATAACCCAAATCCAAACATGAGGAGCACGCAACTCCAGTCAGAACTGTTAAGGAGTTAAGTAAAGGCAGAATAAGAATAGGTAATAGTAATAATGTCACAGTAGTAGTAAAAGAAGATGACAATTTGCAGAGCAGGGCCCTTTCCAATCCTCAATGATCCCTACTCCACAGAAACTCATTCTGCTTAGTCTCTAAAGCCATCCCTTCCAACGCAAGGGAAAATATTCATAACATTTTCGTCCAATAATGCTAACACCTCGTGGTCAGAGAGAGGTCTGCAGTTTAAAAAAAGGGTGCAAGATTAAGAATAAAACCTTAACATTATGTTGTTTAATGCTATTTTTTAATGTATTTCTTTTCACCCCTGTTTGACCAGTTTATTTCTGCTACCTAGAAAGGACACCAAAATTAACTTTGGAAAGGATCCTACAGAAACAGGTTCTGCAGTCACCTGTATCAGTTACACCTTTTTCTCCTCTGATAAGCCGCCCAGAACTGCAAGATCAAGATTCAATTACCGTAATTTGAGACTCCGTTCCTTGAAGCCTGTTCAGAAAACAATACCCTTTTCCCACAGGTGTATCCTGGCATGCCCACACTACACCGACTCCGTTTGCTTTAGATAGCTAAAAGCAAGACACAGATTCCTTCGCTCTATCTGAGATTTCCGAGATTATTAGGAAGGTCAGAGACAACCCAGAAGCAAAGCCGTACCTGTCCCGTGTAATGCCATTCCTCTGGAAGGAGTCAAAAACGGATCACTCCAGAGAAAGAGAAACAAAAGTCTCATTGAACCTGCCTGCAGGGCGAGTTTCATCCTGCCGCGCATCCTGCCGTAGGGATTGTGCTGCATTAAAACAAAACCCTGAGGATTTAAATCCTTTCTGAAAATGCGCTCGTTGGTATTCTTTCCAGCAGCATTTTATACTGTCCAAAGCAGTTTTTAATTAAGAAATCAGGATTCTTTCCAAAAAAAGCCTAAAGTTTACCAAATAGGCAAACGAAACAGTATGTGAAAAAGAACAATTCAATAGTGTTATGTTAGTGGAAATGAATTTTTTTTTCATATGTTAACTTTTTTCAATCTGTTAATGTCAACACAACATGCTGCGTTTTCTAGAGTGGTTTTAACAGATAAAAGGGAATGAACTTGTAAATTATGATCAAGAAAATTCCTTCATTATGAGAAGACAGCATAGGAAAAAAAAGGCAGAAACACAGACTATTCTGACCTTACTGAAGGAAAACTGGTGGATAAGAAGTTATAATACTAAGTAAAGATGGACAAAAAAAAGGATTTCTGACGGCTACTATATTATCAATGCTACTCAGATTTCCTCCCACAAAGTCCAACACCAGCTTTGCTAGAGTGGCATCTTATTTCTGCTCTAAAATCATCTCTGCATATTAACTGAATGAAAACAAATAAATAAAAAAATAAAATTTAAAAATCACAGAGCAGGATGAAGTCCACCTACGGGAGGACCCCTAATTCAGGTTCTGCAAGACACAAAAGATGGTGCTCCAGACTGTCTAAATAGATTCTCAAGAACATACTTGTTCATCCTTTAAGTACATCAGAAGACTGGTGTACTTAAATGCCCCATCCCTGGCAGTGTTCAAGGCCAGGTTGGACGAGGCTTTGGGCAACCTGGTGTAGTGGAGGGTGTCCCTGCCCATGGCAGGGGGGTTGGAACTAGACGATCTTTAAGGTCCCTTCCAACCCAAACCATTCTATGATTCTATGATTCCAGTACCTAAAGGGCCTACAGGAAAGCTGGAGAGGGGCTTTGGGCAAGGGTGTGTAGTGACAGGACAAGGGGCAATGACTTTAAACTGAAAGGGGGGAAATTTAGATCAGATCTAAGGAAGAATTTTTTCATTCTGAGGGTGATGAGGCACCGGGACAGGTTGCCCAGAGAAGCTGTGGCTGCCCCATCCCTGGAAGTGTTCACGTCCAGGTTGGATGAGGCTTTGGGCAACCTGGTGTAGTGGAGGGTGTCCCTGCCCATGGCAGGGGGGTTGGAACTAGATGATCTTTAAGGTCCCTTCCAACCCAAACCATTCTATGATTCTGTGATTCTAAGACACGACCCTGTTCCCACCCAGCATGCACGTGGCTCTGCCTCTGCTAAATATTCCATTTTACCAAGCAGAAACAGTGCTTTTGCAAATGTTTGTCAAATCCTCGTACGGATGAAGTATATATAATATTTTAAACAATAATTAAAACACCTCAACTAGTAACAAGGCGTCACCTACCTACCCTCAAAGTTTCCCTTCCATCAGTAGGATACTTGCTTTGATAACATCATTGCACACAAGGAGCACGGCAAATTTGGGTGAAGGAAAATCCTTCTGCGGCACACGACGCTTAATATACAGTACCCTGAAGCCCCTAAGTAGCTGTTCAGACAGGTTGTCTGTAAAATAATTCTCTTGGAACGCACCGAACGTTTCCTATCGGTGCCATTTTGTGCACAAGGACTCTCTAAAGCAGCTAACACCACAGGGGCACTCACGTGCACACATGTGCATAAAAAGCTTAATAAAAGAACATTCCAGCTCACGCAACTACACGAAACCTCAAATGATAGAGATGAAGGGCTCCCAAATTAATCTTGCTGAAGCATCGCCACCGGTAGCAGCAGGAACCAGCAGCAGCTCCAGGTTCCTGGGCTGACACCTCAAATTTGTATTCCCCTGACCTCCGCTTCCTTAGCTGGGAACGCTGCCTGGGGGGAACGGCAAGACTGAAGGGCAGAAAAAAAAATCAGGTTTTTATATTCTTATGTTTGCTTCTTGTGTCCCAGATTCTTTATCTCCAAGTATGCTGTGTCTGGGTAAAGGAAGGAGTTAAACTTTCACAGGGAGAGAGAAGTAATCTCACCTCATTGTCCACCAAAAAAATCAGATAAAGGATTGCTTGGCCAGAGACTTGAAACACAGAGCATCAATGACCTGACACAGGTTTCCACCCACCCTTCTCTGAAAGGACAGTACAAAAGGAGAAAACCTGGATTTTGTTTTTTCTTGTCAATCCAGGGCACAACAACAAGGAGCAGCCACGAGGAGATCACTAAACATGGAAAAGTCCTGAGAAGACCCGTGATCCAAAGCCCAAACACAGCGATCCCTTTGCAGCTTGGAGCCTGAGCTAATCTTCAGTTAAGCAGCACTTGTTGAGATCAAAGACACGTTTACACAGACATTTCTTTCAGTGGACAGTGCCAACTTAAACAGCTCTCCTCTCCAGTTTATTCCATTCCCTTCGAGGTTCTTCTGACTGTAGGTCAGCACCTCGAGCCTGGGGAGCCCACAAACGGCACACCAACAGCACGGTATTGGTTTGGTAGCCTTGCTAAGTGGACATACAAAAGAGACTCTTCTGGTTCTGCTCAGAGTTGAAAACACTGTCAGACAGAACACTCCTCTGGTGGTAAGATTAACCCCGTACCTACCTTCTGTGCAACTCCTGCACTGCCTGAAACAACCGGTATTAGCCCCTGACCGACGGCAAACTGGATGAGATGGACAATAACTGCAATTTTTGTATTCCACCGAATTCCACTTGTTGTGAAAAAAACGTATCCTAAGCTTCTGTCTGAAATTCACTGTTTGAAGTGATAGCAAAGTTCTACCACTTTACCACCTCACCTGTAGCGTACCCAGCCTGCAAGAGTCTCCTTAAAGTGTGGAGTGCTGCCACTGCCCCGTCCGTTCCAAAGCTGCAGTTGAGCAACCAGCAGCTCCTGCTTCCAGAGGACGGGCGTGCTCCACCGCAGCACCGACCCCGGCTCGCTGACACTCAAACCGCATCCCTCCCTCGCCCCCTTTTCCCAACTACAACACAGGACAAAATCCAAATGTAAAACTACGTTGTTCAGAACGCTTTGATTAAAAAGTTCTGCGCCGCCGCCGCTCGAAACCCAAAGCTGCGCGCGCACGTCGCGACGGTGGCTGCCAGCTGGCTGTGGGCAGGTAAGCAGCAAAATGCCAACGCTGGCGAAGCCTCACTCGTCACAGCCATGTACGGCTCTACTCCTGCCCTCGCCCCGCTACCCTCGCTGCAGCAGGGGCCATAAAGCCTTGGGTTAGGCATTAACGTTGAGTTCCACCGCCAACCGCGCTCGTACTGGCTTCTGCTTTGTCCAATGATTAACACGACGTTGACGTATTCTTGCCTCCCTGAAAAGTGGCAGAGGTTACGCAGTTTTCTCCTTTGCTGAAGGATAACCTTTACACGGATTGCTTTCTCATCCGTAACGCACATCGCCGTTTTCGGAGACTTGGCTGATTTCGGTGTGACCAAGCCAGGAAGCCAAGAGCAAATCACGCAGCAAAAACCAGACCAAAAACAACAAACAGGCCTCAATCCACCTCAGAAACAGATAAGGGAATGGAGATGTGCTTAGAGATTTAGGAGACTTTTGTATACACGTTTATGTGCATGATTCACATTCCTTAATTAATTTTTAAATGAATGACACATTTACTTTCTCCCGGTGCTCTGAAAAGCAGTCATTTCTAACACCTCATTAAAGCATTCACATAAAGAAAATTTATTAAAAAGTCCTCTTGCCCTTGAATTAATAAAGTGTCCCGGAGCTGGGGAGTTCAGAGAAGAGTTTCAGAAGCAACAGGGCAGACGGCAGCGCTCCGAGCTGCGCGCTTCCTCCCCGCCGGCGAGGGCGGAACGCTGCCCCTCCGAAGGGTGCTCCGGGGGGCGCAGCCTGTCCCCGCCAGCCGAAGCGAAACGGTGTGCGACAACACCCAGCCCCAACGGGTTTCAGCACGCACATCCACACGTTCTAAACACTCACAACAAGGAACCCCCCGCAATCCGCAGGCGGGTGCAAGAGCGGAAGCTGCAGACGTCACCTTCCTACGGGACAGAAATCCCATGGTACGCTCGGAGCACGCGCTGGGAGAAGGGCAGCGGGCCGACGATCGATACGGTGCAAAATGAGAAGCTCGGCTGTTTGAAACCAACAGACAAGTGTGAAAGGCACAACGTTGGGGTCGGATGCCACGCAGCCCAGAGCGCATCAAACATTTCCCGTGCTCCTCCGCAACTGCCTTATACAAGGGACGTAAAACCGTCCGTAAGTCCAATCCCTCCGGACGGACAAACATCATGTCATGTTCTCCGAGCCGCACAAAAGCCCAGCCGGCGCCGGCACACCAGGGCCGCCAGACCCAGGCGGTGGCCCGGGCAGCCGGAGCGCCCCCCGACGCCACGCGTGCCCTTCCCACGGGCCCCGAAAGCCCAACTTACCGAGGGCTGCCCAGCTGCTTCGGCCCGAGACCCCCGCGCCGGCAGCGTGCCGTGGGCACCGCGCCGCGGGCACCGCACCCGCGGAAGTCGGGCTGGCGGAGGCGATCAACGCCCCTCACCAAGGCAACGAGGCGAAAGGACAGGTCTAGGGTTTCACCTGAAGAAAGCTCAGCCTGAACCGCGGCGGGGGAGTGTTGGTTTGGGTTTGGTTTGTCATTTGTTGTGTTTTTTTTTTTTTTTCTTTTCTGTGCAGACATTTTTGATTTCAAACCAAGATAGGCGTCAGCGGGGTAAATTTCCACTGACTGGAAGGCGAGAAACCAGATCATGCTGGAAAGTCACCTGCATGCAGAGACTCTGTGAATCCAGTTTCACCCACTGAACACCTCATCTCTATTTTTATTATACCTGAAAGTTTGCAAAACATAACAAACTAGAAAAGACAACAGATCTTTAACTCGATGTTTTGGTTGCAAAACACATCAGAATGGAAAAGGCAACAAATCTTTAACCCCCCTGCTGTGCTGGACATAACAGGAACATAGCAAAGCGCTCTTTAGTTCTCCCCATTATTGTGAAAAATCAACGAGGATTTGCAGTTTCAAACAGAACAGAGTATTTGTCATCTACTTAAAGACCAGAAGTGTCTTCTATAGCAAGGCTAAGGATGTCAGGCTACTCCTAAATCATCCAGCAACTGAAAACATGGACAAGTTAGACTGCAGAAGAGTCACGCTGATTCTGACTTTGATTTTTCCGTGGATTAAACCAACCCACGTCACAGCTGCATGAAAAAAACCGCGTGCTCTGGGAAGCTACTTCCCATCACATTCTGACACAGAACATTGCCAAGTCAGATCCCCCTCTGTTCTGACACGCAGCCACCCACCTGCCATCAAACAACGCGAGGGCGACCCAAGAGGGAGAAGCGAAGCGGGATGCCCCGTCCGGCAGCCTCACCACCATCCCGGGGCGAAGCCGGCCGCCCGCACGCCCAGTAGCCAAGCCGGTGCTGCCAGCGTCACTGGGGAGGCGAGAGCACCCGGCGGGCGAGAGCTGCTCCTGCTCCAGCAGCACTGGAGCCAGACCCAGCGCTCGCCCCTCGCCAGCCCTCCCATCTCCCCCCCCCCCAAGAAGTTCCCGGCCCTGCCCGAAGGCAGCCACAGGCTCCTGCCCAGCAAACTCCTGCGACCCAACACCCCGACCCGCTTCCAAATTAAAATTTCTGCATACGTTTAAAGGAAAACAAAAACCAAAAACCACAAAAAACCAGCACAAAAGCAACTACAGTTTGGATGAAAGGCCATGAGCCAAGCAAGGAGGTCAGTCAGGGCATTCAGTGGCACTGCCCTCGCTATCTCCCCACACCAAAGGCAGTCGGAGCAGGAGGAGGTCGGTTTTCTTTCTGGAGACAGGCGGAGAAGAGTGGCGTTCAAAGGGAACAGCTCAACCTCCGGGGCCATCACAGGGATTTTCTGAAGGCCATAGCAACAGTACGCGGAGTCTAATTCTTGCAAGATCTTAATCATCTTGAAATTTGTCAGTGACAGTTTTGCAAACAGTCTTTGATAACATCTCCATTCTGCAAGGAAAACAGAAACAGGCACCAAGGGTACGACCACATCTCCACGCTCCTCTGCGAAGCTCAGCACAGGAACACGGAGTAAAGGTCACTAGGTGACAACCACCTACTTATCTGGCTGAAGCACAGAAATTAAAATCTCCTTTTGGGCAGCTTAACCACGAGCAACCTGGGAACCCAGCTCAGATCTTCCTCCCTTCAGGTGCTGATCACATTCCCCTTACGAAGTCCAACACTAAACCAAATTGTGCCTTTTCCTCCCTGCTGAATTCTCGACCCTCAATGCATGATGCAACACGTTCAAAAACCCCATAATTTGCCTAAGACAGACCTCAAAGTTGGAGCAACTGAGCCTAGCAGCTTTTGGAGGAAAGAACGCTATGTGATTTGGATCAGAAATTACCAGATTCCCTCCTGGCTCGGCGGAGCCGGTCGGTGACGGAGCACCAGCACCCGCGCTGCTCCAGAGCACGTCTCCAGGCAGAGGCGACGACCTCCCGCACAGCACAGCGGCCAAACCTGAGACATCCCAGATTCTGAGCAAACCAGAACTCTGCTGCTGACCAAGGCTGACTTCTCGCGCTGAGGAGGACCTGCTCTTTTGAACACTAGAACAAGGTGTGCTGGAGCTGGAGGCAGCAGCTTCCACGGGTGAGCCCAAAGGGCTGCCAGAAAGGACCAGGGGTTTGAGTTCACAGGATGCTCTTATGGAGCCAAGCTCCTCAAGTGCAGCCACAAGCCGTGTCAGGCCACGCTTGAGACTCAGATGCTACAAAATCACTGTGTTATGTTGTACTGAATCTCTCACTAATGCACACCAGAACCATCACATCAACAAATCAAGCAAACACCAGTAAGCACTGAAAGAACAGCAGAGTTTGGAGAACTGTGGGAATCTTATTCTCATACAACAAAAGAATATTAAATGTTTTACGATAAAGATTCAAGTCCTACTTCTAGGATGCAGGAGCTCTAGGAAGAGGCACCATATTCATGTTCTGCTTGGTAGACTGACACAGCTGAAGGAAAAAACACCAGGCAAAATTTCAGAAAGGCACAAGCTTGTCTTAGAGGGACAGCACCATGATGCTGCTCTTGCACGTGGACAAAACAGCACACAAAACTCAAGTGAGCAAGTTAAACTCACATACATCAGAAGTGGTGTATGGAGATCAAAGGTACATGTGTACCAACGACAGGGTTAGGAACCAGGACTCAAAACTCCCAGTCCGACACTGAAGGGCACTGTTAAGAAACATGCTCAAATCACAGTACTGACCTCATGAAAATCTGCTTGCAAGGGATTTCTTCTGCATGTTTTAAAAAAGTGTTCCAGCTGAATTACGATCTATTTTTAGAAAAATCAGTTGAACTCCATAGAGCTACATATACTTGAGCAATTTTAGCAAGCACGTTGAACCAGGTCACCTGTGGACTTCAGAAATACCTAAGAGAATGCAAAAGAACTTTAAATTAAGGGACTGGCTGTGCTGCACAAGACTTTCTTCTCCTTATTTAACGTTTAGACCTATTTATATCGCTCTCTAAAGGAATTCATCTAACCGGCACGTTGTTTTCTGCACCACCCAACTCACCAACCCCTCCAGCAGCCTCATGCTGGCTGCACACACGCCTTCTAGATCCAGCAGTGCCAGTAAAGACAAAAATTCTTATCCAACAGCTTTCTTCCTGGCTTGTAACACTGCCGGAGGGCACCATCTCCCCCCTCTGGCTGACAGCAGAGACCACGACACTCAAAGTAAGACAGGTTGCTTCCATTACACTCACTCCTTTAGGCACCTTCGAGCTCCTGAGCGCTCAGAGCCGGGGCTGGGGAGGAGACACGACCTCTACCAAAGGGGCTGAGACTACTCACTGGTTCCCCTTCGCTTGCTCCTGTTCAGGGCTCAGTGGTTACTTGGATTTCCATTTTCTTGGCTCTTCCCTCTAAATAGGCAGACACTGGTCTAAATACCTGCACGTGCCATTCGTCCTACCCGAAGGACTACCCCTGAGCTTGCAACAGCAACAAGTTTGCTATGAAAAGCACAACGATCACTCACATCTGCTTAATTTAGCATCACTTTACGGCAAGAATCTCAAAGGAAAGAAAAAACCAGCACAGTAAGAGAAAAGAGGGTACGTTTGCTGAATCGACTCCATACATCATAAATGTATGGTATAGGAAATTATTTTTCTGCAGGAAACCTCAAATTGCTTTTCTCTGGACAAGCCAAGAGAAGCATTCATCTTTGGTAGCAGCGAGGAAACAGGAAAAGCAGTTGTTCCGTGTTGCTACTAAAAACATGAACAAAGCTTTGTCTAGGAGTTACTGGTACATTTGCAGAAGTCTGTGACCTGAAAGTGACTCTCCCATATTGACTTAGATTTAAAAGGAAAAAACCAAAACAAACTACTAAACCAAAAACCAAAACACAGCCAACCCTGATCTTGCACCAGAGATCAGCACCAAGATCATCTGGATCCAAACTGAAAATTTACTGCATGTTTAAACAGAAAATTCATCAAGGAAAATCTGATTATAACTTCTCTTCCTTCCCTTAGGAGATACAGAACCTCGGTCGATTCATTAAAACCTTAAGCTTTTATTTAAACAAATAAAACTTTCTGGCATGCAAAAAGAGCCCTTCAAGTATGACCTACCATAAAATAAAGGAATGATGTTTTTACATGTAGGATGATTACATTACACTGGTCCTGACACTCATAAAAGCTTTGTCAACCAGAGTGAAACAAGGACAGCTGGTTTAATTTCGGATAGTCATTATCCTCAGGTCAATGTCCGGGCAGATCTATTACTTTCCAGCACACAGAAGAGAGCAGTACTTCAAAACTGACTGGGCAAAAGAGAAACACAAAACACTCAATTCCCCAGTGAACATCTAACCATTTTGCCCAATAATGAACAACAGTGCAAATTCCCAATTAAGAGCCTGCAGTAAGACGACACAGAAGGACGCAGTAGACTTGTTATCAAAACATCTCTTCGAGCACAACAATTAGGTTTTTACCTTTCGCTAAGCCAATCTCGGACACAGTTACATTTGGGGTTTTTTAAAACGCTGAACACCTTCAAGTGGTGGGTTTGATATGATGAAATCCACTAGGTCATTAAAATTCAAACTTTTTTGAAGCGAAGAGAGCTGCTGTTTCTGCGGCGCTCAGCCAACGGATACCTCGTTGGGACACGGTCCTGGTTTTCTCCTTGGCACTGCCCAGCAGAGCAGCGTGGGAGTTTGCCAGCGGCGACTGAGCACGCACACGCGGGGCGGGATGCACGGGAGAGGGGAGCGGGCACCTCCATCCGCTCGGTGCCGAGCACACCGGCATTGGCTTCCTCATCCTGAGCCCCAATTAATACCACCGACCTGATGGAGAAGCCCTGCCCTGAGCTGTGTGTGGGACATCTGAGCTGGATTCATGCGTTTTGGAGAGCTTCCCCAATTTTTTGGGGGGGCGGTCCATGACTGGCTTGGTGCGTGGGCGCTCACACCAACCAGGCTTTGGCTGCAGCAGAGTTGAAAATGGCAAACAGATGTGTTGTGGCTATCAGCTGGTGAGAAGCGTGCGTTTCCTGGAAGCAAGGGATTAAACGCTTTCCTTCAGACCATGGTAGGAGAGCATTTCCTCAGAAACTCATTCACAAGTAATAACCAGTGCTGGAGATTCCAACTTCTCATGAAAAGTGGGACTAAAGCTCAGATTAACGCATTTCAAATGTCTTCCTTAAGAGCCTTTGCAATGGCCAGCAGTTAATTTCCAAAGTTCTTGAGGATGGACTGTTGGGAGCTAAGCAGAAAAAGCCAACAAACATCCTAAGAAAACTGCCCTTTCATCTCCCACCGTGCTCGCCACCAGCCTGCACTTTATCCCTGTCATTTCACGCGCCTCGAAACGCTGCACAAGAGACGGGCTGTGAATTGCACACCGGGAACGAGGATCCAGCCCGCCTGCAAACCAGCCAAGAGGGAAGGCAGCAGGATTCCCAGCCCTCTCCCACTCTCCGGGGAGACACTTCCATTTTCAAAGAGATGCGATTTTCATATGTGTATTCTGACAGCCCAAACTTCAAGATACTTATGTTTCAGAGAAGCAACCGCTTCCTGTGCACACAGGATATTCCAGACATCATGTGTTCAAAGCAAATTTTACAAAAATTCTGTTATATTCTTTCTTTAAGCTCTGAGGACGTTGACAGCTGTGGTTAAAAAACCCAGTGTCGATGGTTATCACGTCATAGAATGGTTTGGGTTGGAAGGGACCTCAAAGATCATCCAGTTCCAACCCCCCTGCCATGGGCAGGGACACCCTGCACGGATTTCCAATCCACGTCGTGGTTTGGTATTCACGCTTCCTTAGTGAAAAACCCAGGGGGTGGCTGGGGAGAACTAAAAAAACTTGGTATCTTACAATTTTATGCACAGAAAATGTACATTCACAAGTATAGTGCTGGTCATCAGCTTAAATTTTTTTAAAAAACACACATAAATCTCAAACACCTACTAAACTTTTCACTGTTTTTGACAGGCTGATTACGCACACAAAAGAAGATGGCATATCAAAGGGGGAAGGTGCAGTCGTACTTCATTCCAGTAGCCCGGTTAGTTGCTTGCTGATCACACGAGCGTGTTTATGTAACCACAATCTATATTCTTGTTGGATATTTAATGATTTTAGACCATAAACAGTCAGCTTTATTGCAGCTGCACTCTTTAATGACAGAAGACACATTCAATAAAAACGTAGTCCACCAATTAAACCGTGATTGGAGGCTTATTTTTAACCCAAATAACTTCAGGGTTCTAACGGCATACGCCCACAGACCCGGGTGGCACCACTGCCTGTTCCACCCGGAGAGCGATCCGCAGGGCAGGTGACCAACAGAACACGGAAAATTTTGTAGAGGCACACAGCGAAATTCTGCAGAGATAATACATGAGCTTGGCTGATTCCGTGTACGGTTTGCACGAAGAGGAGGGAAAAAGCTCTTGAAAACTGAACAAAATTTGGAAAAGAACAAAATGTAAAGAAAGTTCCAAGTTGTTTTTAAAAAAATAGTTTGATTTTTCTCTTCTGTTCAAACCAGAAATCAAGTGTGATTGTAACATCAATAATGACACCTCCCAATCACAATGTATTAATCCTGGATTATTATATTTTCTGTAATTCACCACGATGCATTCGGTGGTGGTAACTTTGAGCATGCTAAGAGACCAGTACTACAGAAGATTACTGCTTAAATAACATTTTGGTAAATCGTTGGGTATAATGTGAGGTATTCCTATTCATCCTGGTTTGAGGTGTGAAGGAAAAACAAGCAAAGATGTTAAAAAGCAATATGCAGTGCTAACAAATCCAATTTGCTACAATTTCAGTGCTCAGTGTACTAATTCACTACAAAAAGACCTTGTTTGAAACCTGGTTCAGTGCAAGCCTGATAAACCGTAAAAGTGAAAAGGATGAAATACAGGCTCTATTCCCAGAATTTGACTGGGAGCTGGATTCATGCATTTTGGAGAGCTTCAACAATTTTTTTGGTGGGTGGTCTACAAGGGTAGTATATGAGATATTCTCTAGATTTACCTGGCTAAATGAAAAGACTCTACTAAATGAGACAAATGCAAAACATCTGTATTTTCATATATATACACACACATGTGTGTTGTGTTGTGTTGTCCGAAAGAAAACTATTTTAATGACTGTATATTTCACCAAAACGGAAAGGAAACAATTCATTTTCTAGGGTGGAGAGAGAAGAAAGTCTGCAGGAACCCCATGGCAGTCAATAAAACATTCACAAAACGAAACACTACGGGACGGGTACCAAGAAGCCATTTGCACAACGGAGGTTGTTCTGCAGTGCCGGGCACTGGGAAGGCACACGCCAGCCCCATGGCAAACAGGAGCCATGAATCACATGGCACGCAGAGCGCCAGCTGTGGCAGCAGGGCACCAGAACATCTGCCTAGAAAGCAGTCTGCTCTGCGCAGAGCCTGCGGCAAAGGGCCCCGCAGCAGCCATCCCAGTTGGAGCAAGGGAAATCCCAGCTAGACAGACACGTTTTCCCCATCACTGGGTGGTTAAGGACTGGGACAGGGCCCAGAAGCTTTGGAGCCCGCGACACTGGACTGGAGACAACCCCAGGCGACCTGCTCTGACGCTACCCGGCTCAGAGCTGGGGCTGGACCATGGGGTCTCCAGGCATCTCCTGCAACGGTCGGTCCTCTCCACCGACTGAATCGGGCAGTGACTCCTGCAGAGGGTCTGTGGCACAGCCCAGCACCAGCAGATGTTACAAGAGATTGCTTCCAGATTGCATCCAGCAGCGCTCGCTCCTAATTCCTACTAAACACACGCACACAGGGAGGAAGGTGGACCGGCACAGACGTGCCTGCTCCCCGCCTGGCCTGCTGGAGAGCCAGGAGCTGCTGCACAGTGACCCTGCAAGCTGCAGAGCCTGATCACGGACCAGCGTCTGTCTGTCCCCACGAGACAAGTGCCCGCCAGCTCCAGGACGGCAGCGTTACGGCCCCAGCTCCATCCCTGCCCAGCCAGGGCACCTGCCCACTCCGTGCCTCGGTTTCGCCGGTGACGTGGCGAGACGCAGGAGAGGTGCACGGCTCACCCACCTGCCGCGGCGCAAACCGGCCGAGGGTGGAAAACAGGGATGTACAGAGCCGGGGGCCAAAGACAGACCCCAGATGTTCAGAGACACTGAAAGCCTGAAGGGAATTCAGCCTCTACTTTTCACCTATTCGTTACTTCTTACATTTTTTAACTACTGTAACTGCTCAACTGCAGTAGATCTCAGCTCAGAACAGAAATCAGGAATGTCAGTTTTCAGAGAAAGGCTCCATTTTCTGACACAATTTGTTTTCTTCCCTGAATCATCTTATTATCCAACCAGAAATGAAATTGGATCTTCCAGCTCTCCACTGGAGTTAATAATTGTTACTGTACAAGTTTCCAGTCTTCCCTGCTGAAGAAACTCAAACACATTAACATTTCAATGAGTGCTGCTGCCAGTCAACCCAGCAGTTCGCTCCTTTGGCCCCTCTTCTCCATCTTGATCAAGTTTCTTTTTCAAAAAAAAAAAACCACTAAGTCATATCCTCCAGCAGTACCTCTTGGCCCCTAAGGCAAACCTGACCTAAGATCTGCTCCCTGAGGGTTTTGGGTTTGGGGGATGAATCCCTCCCAATACAGCCTCTGCCCAGATCAGGGGAGGAAAAACCAGCTGCTCGAACCAGTGCCTAAGCCAAGCTGATGGAGAAGGGATCCCCTCTCACCATGAATGTCTAGTGCCCAGGCTCTTGTAGCCTGGTTGTATTCTTGCCCGTCCCAACATACTCACACTCTATGTTCCACCTTTTCCCCCTTTCTTTCCCACGCGCTTTAAAAACAAAGATTTGACTTTTCTGTTTGCAAAGAGTGTTTCTCATTTCGAGGTGTACTCCAAGCTCCTACAGTTGAAAACCACGGTGCCTCATAAAAGAGTGAGATAACGGTGCAGCTTCCAATTTGGGCTCGGACTGATTCCATTTGGGAAGTTCTGCAGCGAGCACAGACCCTTCTGGCTGGAAGGACTGCAAACCCCACCATGGTCAGCAGTTTCCTCCTTCAGTGTGTCCACCGACACACGAGAACATGTTGTGAACAGCCGAAGACGTGGGAAAAAGTTAAGATATTGTGAAAAATAAAGTGGAAAATAAATAAATTCTTAACATGAACTTGACTAATCCAGGAGACTAAATTTAAGTAATTTAGCTACAGGAGTTAGTTCTTCTGCACACATGCATTTAAGATGCCTCTCAGGATGAAGAAAGTAGTCACTATCTTAGTTTAATTAAAGCACGTACGATCACTGCTCGAAAACGCCAAAGGCGCGCGTCAAAGTTGACTCTCAGTCGAAATAATCGACTACAGCAAGTTCATCACTAGCAAGTCAATGGGTTCTGGTAAAAAATACTTTATTCTGCTTGGAGGAAAACTTTTCCTTTAATGAAATATGTTCATCTTTTTCACACAGTAAAAGAAGAGACTCGTATAAAAATATACAAAAAAAATACAGTGATACTGAGAACTTTGTTTTATACAAATAACTTCTGCACACATATTGAGGGTAGAAAGCTTGGGGTTTTTTGGGGCGTGGGTTTGGTGTGTTGTTTGCTTTGGTTTTGTTGTAGGGTTTTTTTTTTAAATTGTATTAATTGCTCATAGGGAACTCCTTAAGAATTTGTGAAATCCTATAAATAAACGGATTGCTGCTGGACGAAGCTCAGAGGCTGGCTCAGTCACTTCTTCCCAGAATGGTACTTGACACTAACTAGACTAAGAAACACTCATTAAAATATTCAACACTCATTATCCAAAACAAAGGCTGGACTTTGTGTTCTGCCAGGCATTCTGGATGCAAACCGTGGCTCAATGCACCCAACAAAAGCCACATTCAGAAGCGATGTATGGCAGAAGATCTGCAATAAGGTCAGTCATTCACCATCTCAGAGCAGGACCTTGTCCCAGTGAAGCACAGATGTGTGTTCTTGGAAGAAACAGAAAAAGGAGGGAGCAGAGGGCACAGCAATTCAGAATTCCTTAGCCAAGAGCCGGGGCAATCGAAGGTTACCTCACCTTCTGTGCTGTCCACGATGCCATACAGGGTCAGTAACAAGTGTGCAGAAGCAGTAATTTCTTCACTACAGCTGGTTGCAGTCCCAAAATTATACAACCAGTATAAAATTTAAGATTTGGAGTTTCATACTAGTTTCCTCAGCTGTATCTAACTCAGCAGCCTGTGATTAGAAATATAAGCCATTTGCATCACTGTTAACATCTTACTTAGCTCACCGTTTTAGACATAAGAGTTTTAGATTAATCATAGAATGGTTTGGGCTGGAAGGGACATTAAAGACCATCCAGTTCCAACCCCCCTGTCATGGGCAAGGACACCCTCAACTACACCAGGTTGCCCAAAGCCCCATCCAGCCTGGCCTGGAACACCTCCAGGGATGGGGCAGCCACAGCTTCTCTGGGCAACCTGTGCCAGTGCCTCACCACCCTCAGAGGGAAGAATTTCTCCCTTAGATCCCATCTAAATCTCCCCTCTACCAGTTTAAAGCCATCACCCCTTGTCCTGTCACTACACACCCTTGTCCAAAGCCCCTCTCCACCTTTCCTGTAGCCCCTTTAGATACTGGAAGGTGCTGGAAGGTCTCCCCGGAGCCTTCTCTTCTCCAGGCTGAACAGCCCCAACTCTCTCAGCCTGTCTCCATAGCAGAGGTGCTCCAGCCCTTGGATCATCTTTTTGGCCTCCTCTGGACCCGCTCCAACAGCTCCATGTCCTTCTTCTGTTGGGAACCCCAGAGCTGAAGGCAGCACTGCAGGGGGGTCTCAGGAGAGCAGAGGGGCAGAATCCCCTCCCTCGCCCTGCTGCCCACGCTGCTCTGGATGCAGCCCAGGACACGGGTGGCTTTCTGGGCTGCCAGTGCACATCGCTGGCTCATGGTGAGCTTCTCCTCAGCCAACACCCCCAAGTCCTTCTCCTCAGGGCTGCTCTCCATCCACTCTCCACCCAGACGATGGCTCAGAGAACCTTAAGCCTAGTCCGGAAGCATAAGACATCTCTCCCTAGAACAGCAGAAACTCACCCGTGAAGCAGCACGGGGAGCTGAAACACAGAGCTGTTTGCAAAGGGTGTGCTTCTGACACCATTACGTCTTTTACTTTTATAGAGCTCACTCGAGAACATCAAGAATCAAGGACAGGATTTTTTTTTTTTTCTTTCCAAGACAACAAACGAATATCACGGTGAACAAAGTACAGCGGTGAAAAGCTCTTGGGATAATATAAATTAACTGAAGAACAAAGTCAGTTTCCTCCAGGCAGGTTTAAATGAAGTTATGTCTCCTTTCAGAAATAACAAAGACGATCCACAGAAAGTCCAATTTTGCCTCTGAATTATTACTGTGGCTGGACAAAGAGAAGGGAGAAGAACTGGAGGAGCAGCTGCAGAGACAGCAAAATGCAGCTGCACGCAGCATCGCCTCCTTTAACAGGCCACCACTTCTGTCTGTGTTGGGAGTTCCAGAACGATTTATGGTCTATACACAGCTTCATGTTGCAGTTGCTTACATTGAATATAGCAAAATCTGCCCAGAAGATCAGGTAACAGCTCCAGGAAATGCAACTGCTGGTAAAGAACTTATGACACTAAGGAAAGTGCTAAATTGGTCAGGGAAAACAGCCAAGGGAGGTTGACAGGTTGCCCAGAGAAGTTGTGGCTGCCCCATCCCTGGAAGTGTTCAAGGCCAGGTTGGATGAGGCTTTGGGCAACCTGGTGTAGTGGAGGGTGTCCCTGCCCATGGCAGGGGGATTGGAACTGGGTGATCTTTGAGGTCCCTTCCAACCCAAACCATTCTGTGATTCTGTGTGACAGGCAGCAGCAGTGCTGCGAGGCACACGAAATAAAACCATCCCTCCTTTCTCTCTTCTCTCCCCCCAGGCCACACCTGTTCAAAGTGAAAAAAAAGCAGCTTTATGTTGTTGCCCAAAGGAACCCCAAAACTTCGGAGATGCTCAAGTTACCCACAAAACCACACTGCCACGGCCTCACATTAGAGCATCAGCCATCACCACAGAAGGGAACGCAGCTGCAGTATGTTCAGAGATGCCACCACAAAGGACCACAAAGAAAAAATCTCCTAAAACAACGCTCAGGACAGCGCTAGTGCGCAATACCAGGGTAGGTCATTTTGTTTGTTAAGACTTCAGATGGACTGTGTTAAATAAAATAAAACATGAAGGCGGCTGCACTGAGATTTACTTGGCAAGCAGAAAGTTTGGTGCAAAAAGGAAAAAAAAAAAAAACAAACAAACTTCCCAGAATTGCTGTACAATCCCGGTAACTTCCCATTCCCACCTGAATACCACCCAGAGAAAAATTCTCTCCAAAGCAATGGCATCCTCCCAGGTTGCAACAGAGGATCTGGGGGTTGGAACTAGATGGTCTTTGAGGTCCCTTCCAACCCAAACCATTCTGTGATTCTATAATCTGGCAGGGAGAACCCCTCCAGCACACACAAACTGCATGACTAAGGCAAAGCCTGTTTACAAAGTCTCCTGGGCTCTCCTCTCCTCCCAAGTTCCGCAGGGAACATTAGTAAGCGCCGAGTACTCACTTAACACGTTCTCTCTGCACGCAAGATCTCCAATAAACAACACGCACAACTCACGAGCAACAGCCAAGAACGTCCGGTTAAGGAAAGCATCGAACATTTTGTCAAACTTTTGGCTTTTTCATACAACCCTCACAAAGCATCATGAAGAAATTTAGTTGACGTCGTGTTTTGCAGGCAACGTTTCAAAAGAGAAATTGAGTTGAGAACGAGAAAAGACGCAGCATTTTACCCCGTGTGTTCAATCACGAAAGAGACACACAGATGAATTTGCTGAATATAGAGGGGTCAGGAGAAGATCCATCTCCTGCCAGCTCAAGTCACTGACCTCACTAGGTTTGCTGCCCCTGGGCGCTGCACCTGACGGAAGGGAAGGGGCCAAGTCAGGTGCATCAATTCAGAGTGACCCTACGCTGCCGTAACTTTATCCTCTGCTTCTTGGCAGGAAGCTGTAGTACAGACATCCTTATGTCCACAGAAATGGTTTGAAAGGGTTGCTGAACACCAAATAAATGTTTTGAGAATAGGTGAGCTTCAATTGTTCAAAAATCTGCAACCCTCAATCCAACGTTGCATTAGAGCACTCGGAGGAAGAAAGAGGTTGCAGCTCCAGCACAGCCACCTTCTCTGGTGGTGGCTTGCAGGTCCATGGCAGTAATTCCCAAGCTGAGGAACCAGCGCCGTGTCCAGGACTGTGTCATATCTGCTGAGTCTGGGCTTGCGTTTCCAACACAGGCTGGGGAACAGTCCCAGCCCTGGGCAGGGAGAAGGCAGTAGCTTGCGTGGCACAAATCAGAGCCCGTTTCAACAAGGGGGGCTTGGCTGCCAAGGGAAATCTGAAACCCACAGACCCAGCAAATAACAGCTCCATGAGGCAGGGATCATTTAGAGATATTTATCTCTATTCCTAAGCACTTTTGGGGGGGGAGACACAAAACATTGATACCTACTCAAACTGTTGAGCTCAGAGGGATGCTGCAGGGAATGACAGAATGAGCAGGCTGGAGAAAACAGCAAAAGTACCAGTTCCTCCCATGCACCGAGTAACCACCAAGGGATGGGAAGATGACTAAACCAGAAAAAAGTCATAGCACAATAGGTAGGTTGCCAAAGATGCAATGCAGTAATGAGAGCGAGAAATTAACATTAATCACTAAATCTTCAACCTTTTGCAACAACTTTGGCTTGTTTCATTTTGATCACCCCAGAGGAAAAAGCACGGCAGCTTTTTAGCTCAGTAATTTTCCAACCAAACCATACTCCATCCCCGCAGCAGCACGGCCACAACTACCAGTAAACCGTAAGTCAGCTGAAATAAATGGAAGAATCTCACAAGCAGTCTTTCCCCAGTCATTGCTTGAATGCAAAAGGGTATTTTTTTTATTTAATATTCTCTAGGAGCACTGACCAACCCAGCAGACTGTTTCACTGGCATGCAAAACCTACTACTTCATTTGCTACTACTTTCTGATGGGAATATCTAAATAGCTCTGCATCCAGCCACAGCAAAGTGTTATCTCCCCACAACATTTTTAGCTCTCAAATAGTGATATGGCCATACTATTCTTTCTTCATGCAGCCTTCCCTAAAACCTACAAGTGAGGTCAGAAAGTTGTGAAAGACAATAATAAAACAATACACTACCTGTCCTGTGCTTTAATACGCCTAGAGTCATGGAATGGTTTGGGTTGGGAGGGACCTCAAAGATCATCCAGTTCCAACCCCCCTGCCATGGGCAGGGACACCCTCCACTACACCAGGTTGCCCAAAGCCTCATCCAACCTGGCCTTGAACACTGCCAGGGATGGGGCATCTACAGCTTCTCTGGGCAACCTGTGCCAGTGCCTCACCACCCTCAGAGTGAAAAATTTCTTCCTTAGATCCAATCTAAATGTGCCCTCTTTCAGTTTAAATCCATTGCCCCTTGTCCTGTCACTGCACACCCTTGTAAAAGGTACCTCCTGCCCTTAAAGCACCTTTCAGGTATTTAAAACATTTATGGAATATCGGGGTGGGGAGGGAAACCTCTCTGTGAAAAAGCTTTTCTAAGGCGATCCCATAGTGCGGCTCGTTTTCTGCTCCCACTGACCAATAACCACGTCTTGCCATTTGACTGGAAGACTTTTGTTCAAAAGAAATTTCTGTAGCGTTAGTAAACTGCGAGTATGTTTCAGTCTGAGCTACTAAGATTAGGGACTTGCACAACACTAAGGGCCAGCTGGACAGCAGAGAGGGGCTAAAACCCCTCCTGAGCAGCGCACCGAATACCACCTTTATCTAAGGTAAAGATAACGAGCACGGACCGTAAGCAGAGAACGAAACGTGAAATCAAAGGTCAGGAACTGCACCCATCCTCATGTGCTGGCCTTCAACAGCCAAGGCCAGATACGCTCACTCACTCCTCCAACACCCCGTTACGAGGGGCCGACACCGGCGCCGCGGAGCAGAACGCAACGTGCGCTCAGCGGTAACAGAAAGGAGATCGTGGCATCTGGCAGGGAGCAAAATAAAGGAAAATGGATGCACTCTCAAGCAGTGCAGAACTGAACTGGACTGAAAATAAAAGCCAGACTCCCTAACAGCAGCACAACGGATTAAAGGTAAATTTCCATAGTGTCGGCAGGATGAGAGAACAATAAAAAGTTTTTTCTAAATCAATTCAAGCATTGGAGGCGTTTCTTTAGCAACGATGTCCATCAATCAAAACAGTGACTGAGGTCATCACCCAAATGCTTTAAAATATGCACCAGTTTCAACCCAAATTTTGAACAATATTCCCAGGAAAAAAAGCGACACAGGTCCATGACCTCTGAAGATCTCCACGATACCTGAAAGCACATTACCTACAAATTTTACTGTCTTCACTCCGAGGATGGGAGGCTGCTCGTTAATGGTTATGAAGGACCCCTGGCTTTGACAGCTTCCAAAAGGGGCTCTCCCAGGATCCTGCACTAAGAGCACGCGGCAGATGGTGTAGGTAACCCACACCCTACTGCTTCCCAGTAGTCTGTTTTACAGCATTTCGCTTTTAAGCTACAAGAGAAACTGGTAGGACAAAACCTGACTGTACGTACGGCCTCGCTTCACACAACCTCTGGGCACAACTGCAGGACATCCCCGGAAAACACAGCTCCAACCTCATCCCCCAGCCCCAGACGGGTCTGGCAAGCCCAGCACCTGCAGGACAAGGTGATCTGCTGGATCATCCTTGCTGCACCCACCTCTCCCCTTCCTGGGGTGACAGAAGAGCACAGCCATTGCCTGGGCCATGGCACTAGTGAGCACCCACGCAGCACTGCCTCGAGTCCTGGCACCCAGCACGGCTCCAGCGGCCCGCTGGTCGGGCACACGGCCAGAAGAGGAAGCCCACCAAACCCACCAGGAGCTGCTCCTCGAGCTCTCTGCCCCGGTGCCACACGGCACTGCACACCGCGGGGCTGACGCCTGGCAGGTAAAACGCTCTGGGCTTACGGGCGGCAGCACAGCGCCAAGTTAACGGCGGGTTGTTTCTTTGGCGAGTTGAAGAAAAGTTGCAGCAGAAGAGTATGTTGTACCTCTGACTCACCAAGGCTCCAGCGAAGCGGCGGTGACGCAGCAGAGACCACTGTTAGCGAGGAAGGAGAAACACCCGTGCTACTCTCAGGCTGCTAACACCCGCGGAATATCTGGTTTTTAAGGAGAACACTCTCGGATTTGTCTCCTACAAGGCTCTTCCCAGCCATTGCTGTTAGAAGAGGATTAGTACCAGAACTGGGGGTGAGAACTAGCACGAGATCCACCCCTGGAGATGACAGCACAGCAGGAGAAAGCCCTCCTGCTGCTAAGACACGAGGCTCAGAGGCAGGGAGGTACTGCCGATGGGATGGGAAACAAGACTCATCCCCCTTACTGAGCCTCTGCTCAGGAGAGCAGCGGCTAAGGATGCTGTCAGGACACAGGTGGGTCGCAGTATCGTTGAGACCAGCCCACCCTGCAAGGGGAAATGAAACCACAAAGCTCCTTCACACGAGAAAGGGAAATGAGAAGTGCCTCCTGAGGCCACGGCTGCGGGAGCAGGCGTTACTCACCCCAAACCCTGGCTCAACTTGCAGGTGAATTCTGAGCATTGTGTTTGATCGTTTCCTACCTGACCTCCAGGAGTTAACTTTTTTCTATGGACACTGGAAAAGAAGAATAAAATATGAAGTGACAAGACTCTGGATGAGAGCAAGGACGAAAATCAAGGTCTTTCCCCCACCCATCCAACCACACGCCTTCACCGCAGGACGGTGCGACTGCAGAGCAGGCACACTGAACTCACTCAACAACAGAAAGCTCACCTGTCCTCACTTGTCATTTATTTTTCATCCTTTTTGGCTAAACTCTATCAATTTACACCAGAAGAGTGCCAGCACAAAAGGCAGGGAGAGATCACAGCTGGAGCTAAGGAGAATGCAAAGCCACCCATCCTCCCCACTGAAAACTGCACCAAGATGTTAAATTATCTCCTTTGGTGTACCAAAAATAAACCACATCTTAAGAGCAACCGTTTTGGTCATAGTCAGTGAACGTCTCCTAACCACGAGCAAAACACTACTATTTTCATAGATTCATGATTCATAGATTTCTAGGTCGGAAAAGACCTTAGAGATCATCAAGTCCAACCATCCCTAATCCCCATTAAACCATATCCCCAAGTAGATCATCCACCCTATTCTTATTTAGTCAGTAACTTGATGAAACTCAGGAAGTTTCCACAAGTTTAGATAAGTAACTGTGCTTCCACAACACCTGGACTGTCGGTGGCTGGTTTAAATATATTTGTAGCCCTTCAAAACGGTAAAATTCTCTACTCTGCACACACGCCGTTTACATACTCCATACAATCTGCAGCTATCATTCAGTGCACTAAAGCAAGACTTGTCCAAAACAAAGTATTTTCACCTTCTCTTGGCTCGATATTTGCAACCAATGTCTAAGCCCATGTTTTATAACACATAGAGCATCATCTTAACTAAGAACAGAGGTTCAGCGAGTACCTTGCTGCCTGCTCTTCCACAAGCAGCAATTCCATTGCTCTGTTAATAAGGAGAAAGCACAGACACATGGTTTTGGCCACACACCACACGTCCCTCCTACCAGTCCCAGCACTGCAAACATCACAGGCAAGCTCCAGAAACCTCTGTTTCCAGGACTGGTTTGCTAGGGGGTTTGTCCAGCTAACATTTCCAGACAGCTAAAGATGAGCTGTCTTTAGACAAACCGACCACAGATTTCATCAGAGTCCGGATTCTGGGCAAAGATTTGGATTCAAGAGGCTCAGAGAGTCAACCTGATAGCTCACAGCCACCAAAGAGCACGCATCCTGCCCTCCCTTCTTCACCCTCCACCACCGCCCCAGCAGCTCCTGCCCCATACCTCTGACTCTGGTCGTTCTCTGGCAGCTACTGCCACCCAACAGCCCAGCAAAGAGAAGGGCAGCTGCCTGCAAATTAGCAATTAGTACTGGTTCTGGAAGGTTCCAGAGGCACAAGAGAAAGCAAGACCTCCCCCTTCAGCAGGTCAAATCAACGAGATTGGTATCAGCTGCTCAAGAAGCCACCACCAACACCTGCAGCCTCATTCCCTCCACTCGGCACAGGTGTGTGTGCCCTGCCCAAGTACCACTCACAGCTGGCAGCAAGGTGGGCACTGCTGGGGGTCCTCTGCCCGCCCCACAGCAGGGAACCAGGGTAACGAGGGAGCCCCGGCACGCAGCCCAGCACACCCACCCAACCAGCAATCCAGACTGCAGTTCGTTTTAGCTAACTGGGCTGAAGCACCTCTTACAGGAGCAGCCAGTTCAGCTCCACCACTAGATGCCTGGGCTGTCTCCATCACTGATGGCCTCAGCCTGGCCTCCTCCTTCCCATCACAAAACCCGACACTTCCCTTCCACTCCAGAACCTGTGGAGACTTATCTTCCTCCGCTTGGCACTGAGCTGGTGTGCTGGGACCACCTGACCACCTCTCCTCCACCAGTTCCTCACCACAACGGGGAATTAGCTTTTCTAACACCTTCGGACTGCCATTTGACAGTTGTGTGAGGACTGAAAAATAAAAATAATTTTGAATTTAGTACCATATCCAGGCGACACTCCGCAGTTTACTAGACTTGCAACGTCAGCCGAGATGTGAGATGATGATCTCCGTGACCCTACAAGGCCACGCATGGAAACCTTTGCAAGAGGTGCAAGGCACATCTCAAAGCGTTGGGGCTTTCTGAACCGCTGGGCACCACCAGCAGCCTTCCGGCGATCCCCGCGCCAAACTGCCCAACGGACCCAGCTCCGCTCCGCGCATGACCGGGCAGCAGCACTCGGGGAACCCGTCCGCTCACCTCGCTCCAGCGCAGACCCAGTTCACCCAGCAAGTCCCACCGCCACGCTGCTCAGGTCTGGGGGCTAGGCCAGAACACTCTGCAACTTTTGTGGCCTCAGGGGCAGAAGATGGCTATTAGGGAGCCAGAGGATTTACTGGCCCTTTCTGAGATCTGTATTACCTAAGGAAGCACACATATAAATATGAAAAACTGGAAGGACCCAAAGAGACACCCTTTAACTCACAGCTGTAGATACATCAGCCAAAGGTACAACTGGGCCAGCCGATGCCTTCCTACACTGGCTAAAAGCAAACACTAAAGAGAATAAGATATAGGCAAAAACCAGGCAACACCAAAACAGTGTTACCTCCCAGCTGCCAGGGAATTAAGGCTCAAGGACTTTTCAGAGACTGAATCGGTATTCCTGAATCCAAAACCAAGAAAGCGAGGCAATCTGTTTATAACAGGAAGTCCGTCTTTCCTTTTCATTCAGATTTTTTTTATTACTATTATTTCTTTTTGGACACAGCAGAATCAGGATCCGATGACTGCAAGACTATGGTTTCCATTACATGCTGGCCAGAACATCTTATCACTAGCTGGCCCTAAGGAGAGGTGGAGAAAACTTAGAAAATCAGCCAAGAATTTTTCTTTTGAAAAAATAAATGATCATTTATGAAGTTTGTTCAAACAAACAGACAAAAAAAGTTTTAGTGAAATGCTTCTGCTTTCATTTAGCAGAAGAAATGAAGCAAGATTTCATACAGACACACCAAAAGTTAGGAAGAAAAGCCTGGCTGGTGTTCAGCAGAAAAAAATAAAATACTGAGAACGTGAAGCAATGTCTCTATTGTAATTTCTCAATGATTAAAAAGTGAAATACTTTTGTTGGCTTATTTCAAAAGTTGATGACAGTTTACGTAAGTTACTCCACGGCATTAGGAGACCTCGTATTCTCTCCCTCATCAGAGAAACTGGATAAATAGAGGAGGGGCAGGACTGCAAGCAGAGCCCACAACCAAAAAAATTCCTTTGGCTCTTCTCCCTTCAACATATCCCAAAAAACTTCTCCCTTGCTGTTAGTTTATCTTCCAGATCACTTCACTCTTGGAAGATGAAATGCTTCTTCACCCTCTGAAGACCTTAAACACAACCACCACCCGCCCCGCAGGCGCAGGGGAACCGAGGAGCGGAGCACCGCTGGAGCTGCCAGGACCACTCCGCGTGCCCACGGACACCCACCGAGGCGTGCGGAGCAGCGTGCCCGGGGCCTCGCCTCCCGTCTCACTGGGAAGAGGCAGAGTTTTTCCCCACTGCACCAGTTACCAGACAGACAGTGGATGAGGAGTCAGCCCAGGACACCTGCTAGTGAGAGTTATTCATCGCTCCCATCGCGCCCAACTCCTGCCGTGAACGCAGTGCCATCATCTACGTAAAGACGCCCCAAAAGAGAAAGACTTTTAACTGCTTCCAATTAAAAACAAACACAGAAAAGCACAGATTATATGAATATCATTCCATCCTCAGGCCAGGATTATTCAAAACTGGGAAGTGCCAAAGGATAGAGGATGGCATGACTGTGCATCGTTCTGAACAATTCTGCTCTTCCCCAGCAGATAAACTACATTGAAAAAGGAAAATCTGTCCTGAAAACCACCAATAAAACAATACAAATCCATGCAGTGAGGCATGAAAATAAGGTACTATTGCTTAATTGCAAAGCACAACTCATTCATGGAATCATTCCTCATATCCTGCCAGCGTTCCCAGAGTTTTAGATATTTCTTTTAATTACAGGCAAGGTTCCTAATTCCTAGAAATCAGGATTCTGACAAATATCGACATCCCGCCAGTGCGCAGGAATGAAGGTTAAAAGAATGGAAGGAGGAAAAAAAAAATGAACAATTAAAAATATACACACTGAGTTTGCTGCCCAGTCAAGACATCATCTGGAAGACAGACATTTCGTAATACATTTCAAGAACCAAATTTTTGGATTTGTTTTGCTGGGGCTTTGGGTTGTTTTGGTAGGGTTTTTCTGAAACTATTTTAACTGCAGTTAGCTTCCAGGCCTGGGCAATTTAACCACATCTCTTATTTTAAAATTAATTACTAGTTAATTGCTGCTTCTTTGCAGAAAACAATCCCTTTCCTCAGGTTCTGGTTTTCTTCCTTCTTTATGGGAGGGGAGAGGCAGAGACGGAGGGAGCAGGGGAAGGGAGCGCTCCAGCGCTGGGAACCCCGCGGTTTGAGAACCCCATGGTAGCAAAAGTTGGCACGACAGTGGAGTGAGCACTTCTGAAAGCCCCAGTTCAGGTCTGGGCCAAGGGCAAAACCCCAGTTCAGGTCTGGGCCAAAGGTAAAACCCCTGGCAGGTTTTGGTAACAACAGAGCAGCAGCTCCAGCCCGGAGCCGAGCACGCCAGCAGTAAAACCACATTCCTTTCTCTCGTGCGCAGGTCGCAGAAGTTGCCCAACCTGCCAGCTTCCCAAAAACAACAGAGTGCTTCGAGATGGCACTTCATTTCTTTGTGACAGGGGCCAGAGCTGCCTGGCAGCATTTCTGGCACTGCCACAGGAAAACTCCCTCATCCAGCACAAGTAAGACGCAGGCTCGGGAGGAAGTAGCAGCGAAAGCAAAAGATGCAGAAATTTAGGAAAGTTAGTGAAGTTTTCCCTGTTTAAGGAAGCCAAAATTGACAAGACTGTAACTAAATCAAGCTGCTTCTGCACACTGATGTTGCATCTGCGAGTTTGTATCGACCCAAGCTGTTAGATAACCCATCCCTCACGGCTATTAAAAGGCCCAGAGGTTTCCAGCTCGCACAGGCAAGTCCCAGTTTATACGCCACAGAGTTTAATTACGCGGGAGGTCTTGGCCCCATATAACCCCCCGGGACGGAGAGGCTGTCAGTCTAGGCTGATTCAGCTGAAAGCAGCCAGCTGCCAAACAGGCTGCACCAACCCCAGACCTCGCCAGGCACGGCTGCTGCCCAAGCCACCACGGCAGATGCCGGGTCTCGGCTTCACGCAGCATCACCCACCAGTAGGACACGAATGAAGAAAACAGCACCGAGTCGCGCAGTCCGGACCTCGCAGCGCCTGTGGAGACAGTCCACCTTGCATGACGAGCTGTATTTGGTTTAGAAAGGATAAATAACACAACCCACTGAAGCTCTCATTGCCTGAAAACGCAGCGCCAACCTGGAAGCTGCAGTGGTGCCCTCCTTCTTCCCAGCACATCCCAAGATATCAATTTGATTCCATTCTGAATGCTAAGCCCCTTTGGCACTCATATCGTGCCCGGTTATATTTTCAAACCAAACCCAACCCAACCCATTAGAGATTCATGAAACACAACTGCCAGAGAAAGCTGTGCCCTGGGACCGAGAAGACTGCTGCGGCAGCAGGAAGGCTTTGCTCAACAGGCGCGGGGCTCACAGTCCGTGTTTACTCCCCAGGAAAATGGTATTTGTGCAGAAACAGAGGACAACCTGGAGTCTACATTTCCCATCACACAGTGCCCTCCAACGGCCAGCCCATAGTACAGATCTTGGAAATACTAAACCCAACGAGATGCTTATTGTCCCTTCCCCAACAACAGTGTTGGGGAGTAAGGAAAGCGGCGGCGGAACCGCCGGAGCACCATCGCTCACGGGTGGTACGATGACCCGCTCACTGGCCAAGAGGGCAGGAGCGGAGGAGCCAGAGCCACCTCTGAATGGGAACGTACATTTCTTCACTCCCTCTGACCCACGTTTTAATACAAACCAACTTAAATGTCTTTACACTAAGGCTAGAATTTACTTAGTGTCAATAACAGTGGCCAAACTACGCCGATAACTCACGAAAAGCAGGTTTGAAATGCAAGCTTTTATAAAAATCTATTGACCCACGGAGAACCACAGCCTATTCATTTTGTTATTACGCCACACCAAGTAGATACGCAAGCCTTTTCATTTATGAAATGCTTCTTTATCTGGACTTTTTAATCATCATTTCAAGTTTTACTTGCTATCCCTGGGAAGCCAATGCACTTAGAATCTATAAAACCAATTCAGGTTCGTTGCGTTTTGTTTTTTTTTTTTTTCCATTTAAAAAGTCAATAAAAACGTTACTATTCTGAATCGCGTATTACTGAGCCACTGTGCCAGCGCTGTGACCAAGGGAGGTCCCTGCTCACACGCCGGTGGAAGTTATGCTTTTACATAACCGCAGTATTCAGAGCGGAAACAACAGACCTCTTTTCCAAGAGCCTGCGCTCACGGCGCTGCTCACGGAAGGTCTATCTGCTCGGGAGCTCACGGGGTTTTTCTGCAGAAAAGCCTCCTGCTACACAGGAGTGGTGGGCTGAGCCGGAGCCACCGCTGGACCCGGAGGCAGGCTGACGCCCTCGCGCTGCTCTGCCCGTTTTCCACCTCACAGCTGAGGTTCGGAGCTCCACAAGGAACCACGACTGTCCACGAGCTGCTTCTCTACTGCGTCGACCGCAGCCGTGCCCCGTGCCCTTGGAAAGGTGGTCATCCATCCAACCATCTTCCCGTGCCACAATGCCCAGTGCTCCCGAGCTGCTCCAGGAACCAGTGTGATGAGGGGACACGGCTTGAGAGCCCCTTGGCAGCTGCCAGCGCTGGCAGGGCCCTGCGGGCACAGCCCGCGCTCGGAGAACATCTGGCCGCACATCTGCAGCGCAGAAGCAGGGTGAGCTGCAAGAGACAGTTTTCCCATCGAGGTGACGTACCAGGAACCATTACCTTGCATCTAACGACAACCACCGAGAACACGGACACTGCTCCCAACAACTCATCATCCCACCTATTTCCAAAATGTATGTTTTGCTTAAAGGCAAAGCAGGGAAATGCAACGCTGAACTCCACTCCGCCACTGCTCCGTCACCGAGTCAAGCTGTGCTTCCCCACGACATCATCGCGGCAGATCTGATTTTTATTCTTTACCCTGATGTCAGATAAAGCACAGATAAGCCTGTGCTTGGCAGGAATTCACCCCATCCGCAGCCACCATTTCCATCCTACCCGAAACCTGGTTTTGCTTGGCTTTACCCGCAGCGCGTCACATCAAAAGCAGAGTGCCAGGGGCTCCCGAGGTCTTGAAATCCTCCAGGATTCATTTCTCACACACAACACCTTGCCCAGCACAGTACATGAGAATTAAGAAGGTAAAAAAAAAGGTTAAGCAGCAGTGACTAAATCCAGAACTATTTATTTTAAGGCATATGCAATTATATCTCATGCATCAAGATGTTTTCCCGAAGATAAGCTCCCTTTTGACAATTTCTAACGCATGACAAAACGTCACCTCGGTAGGAAGCTTGTAATTTCAGTTTATTCAATCACAAGCCATGGAAGTTGAACCGAACTTAAAAAATGCTGGAATTGGAGAGAGCGGTTTCACATACAAACCTCTTTTTTGCCTATATTTGAAAAATGAAAGGATACTCTTTGTTCAAGGATCTCTTTCTGAAGATATATTATTTTTTCAACCAAATGAGATCAAAGAAGTCGCAAGTTTTTCTTCCACCCAAGCACATTGAGAAAGGGGAAAGGAATATTTGTGGAAACTTCTGGTTTTCTTGGGCCACATTCGGTTCCATGACTGTCAAGAAACCCAACCTGAAAGGAATGAGAGCTGTACTTCTCCAAGGGACATATTACTTCCTTTCTTCTTACGGTGAAAAATAAATAAAGAAGACTAAAAAGCAAATTAAATGTAAGAGATTACTCCAGCACTTCCTAAAAATCAACATCCCGATGTATTCAATGGTTCAGGAACTCCCTAAACAAACAAATGCCAGAAGCTGGGGGAAATGGTTTACGTCACTTGGGCTGGTGCTTCTGGTTTCGGTCCCTTTCTCTCCGCTCCAGAAGCGGCGAGCGCTGGAGACTGGTCCCTGCTAAGGCAGGAGCATCCAACCATCAGCCCTCTCGCAAACCAGCCGCGTGCCACGGACACACGGCTCAGGTTAGAAGGAGGACTGCTCTGTGGAGGAACAAAAACATTCTCTGCTACTGGTGGAAGTTTTTTAATTAAGAGGTCTACAAGAAAGCTGGAGAGGGACTTTTTGCAAGGGCATGTAGTGATAGGACAAGGGGCAACTCGAAGAGGGGAGATTTAGATTGGATATAAGGAACACATTCTTCCTTCTGAGGGTGGTGAAGCACTGGAACAGGTTGCCCAGAGAAGCTGTGGCTGCCCCATCCCTGGAAGTGTCCAAGGCCAGGTTGGATGAGGCTTTGGGCAACCTGGTGTAGTGGAGGGTGTCCCTGCCCATGGCAGGGGGGTTGGAACTGGACGATCTTTGAGGTCCCTTCCAACCCAAACCGTTCTGATTTAAAGATAGCACAAGAGCATCTAAGCTTCCAGCAGACTATGTAAATATTATTTCACAGAATCACAGACTGGTTGAGGTTGGCAGGGACCTCTGGGGGTCATCTGGCCCACCCTCCTGCTCGAGCTAGAGCCAGTTGCCCAGATCCACATCCAGATGGCTTCTGAATAGCTCCAAGGACAGAGACTCCACCACCTCTCTGGGCAACCCGCGCCAGTGCTGAAATCACCCTTCACAGTGAAAAATTCATAGGCACTGAGTTTGATTTACAGCTAATTTTAACTAATAGATTAATCTAAAAAATTTTATAGCTCGTATTTACAAGGAGGCAGATTTATGAAAACGACATTTGAAGAAAAATGCAGTCTGTCAGTGGCTAATGCAACGGTTGGCTCGTCATCTGTGACTCACGACGTCCCTGAACCACCGAGTGTCTTAACGCCTATCAGAGTATTTGAACGAAGTAAGAACAGATGCACATATCGAAGGTGTCCACTGAGAATTACAGCTATTTGCTGAGATTAATGTAGGCACAAACTCTGCAAACACTTAAGCATATGCTTAACTGAAGGCATGAGGGAGGCCCACCAACACGTACATCTACTGTGCAGGCAGAAGTTAAGCCTATGCTTCATCATTTCTACGAGATGCTGCTATTTTTACGGGAAGCCATTAAGCAAGTCTAGTTTACGTTTAAATAACGACTTTTTCCAATCAGCAAACATGCTAGGACAGGTAGTCCTCCAACAGCCCTACCTAAAACACGAAGTACAAAACAGAACTGCAAACTGTATTTAAAACCAGGCAGGGACAAAGAGAAATTAATACCTTAAATACGTCCACATAGTCAACCGGGCCTCTCAAGATCAGCACTGAGATTTAGCTTTTCCAAACAAAGAGACACGTCAAGTCCAAGCCATTGCTAATGGGAAGTCACTATCCACAAAAGGCCGTGTGCAATGAAACTGTAAACATCCCTGCCTTTCTCCACCGCTTTTTACCTGCACCTTTAATGAAGCTCACTTATCACCGCCTTCCCCGGGGAGATCCTCCTCCTGCAGGGCTTTCCTTTGCCCATGCCTTCACCACAGACTCGGCAACGGTTTAGGCTGCTGGTGTGTTGAAACTCCAGCCCATCTTCTCCTCCATGCCCTTCCTCACCCCATCCCGTTTCCCTCTTTCTGCCACCCTTTCTCCATTTGCGGTCTCCTGTCATATTTTTAGATGATCACTGCTCTGTTCTGTGATGAGTCCAGCACCGTCATGATCTACAGCAACACAGAAAACAAAGAACAGGTCCCACTGTTCCTCACAGGTAGGGTGACTGCAGTCATCACTGCATCCATGCCGTGGGACCACCATGGGTCACTGTGGACAGAGGAAAGGTTGCTTTTCCAAGCAGTTCTTTTTCAAACAGCTCGGTTTTCCCTTGGGAGGTGAGTGACAGACGCCTCTCCTTTCCTGGACTGCCATGCCCACCCTTCAGCGGGCCAGGTCCCTGGTACCCACTGGGGATGGGAGCACCACGCAGCAACCACCCTGAGCCAAGGCCGAGTGCGGCGTGCCGAGCCAGCAGCTGTGCTTCTCCATCCTGTGGATTTCTCCATGTATTCACTCCTCTTTAACATTCCATGCAAGTACCAGCGTATGGCGAGGAAGGAGGCAGGGACAAAAGACATCGGCGAGTACACACACAACAAAAAAAAGCAGCAGCCAGACTCCAGTATTATGTTCTCAGCCACCTAGTAGGGACACAGCAGGTCGGCTCACGTTTCCCTTTTCCTCACAGAACACACTTGCTAACATAGAATACTCCGATCCAGGAAAGCAGGTCACCGCCACCGATCAGGTGTTTCGGGGTGCCCATGCTGGGACAGCCCTCTGGCACTCCGGGAGCGGGCAGGACCACCGCAGATCGCTCGGCAGCGGGTCTGGGTTACCCGAAGGGTCGGGCCGCACAGGAGCATCCCCGCACACGGGAGCCAGCCGGAGCGAGCGGAGCAGCTCAGGGCACTGCTGCAGCCCCACCGCCGTCAGCTCGCCACGTCCTCCCGTGAAGGCTTACGAAAACAAGCCAGGGAGGAAAAGATGCTCCTCTGCTTCCGTGCCCGCTACCTGGAGCGCCCAAGGCTCGTGCACCGCGCTCTCCTCTCCCCTACCTTCACGCACACGCGGAGCGTTTTAAATCAGGCTGCGCTCACAGCTTTATAAATCAACAAAAGCAGCGCGAACCACCCCCCCTTTGGCAAAACACCCACTCCAGCCAAAGAACCTCCCTGCCAACTGGGACTGAATGGCACAGTCATCTGCATTTGGTGTCATTCAAATACAATAGGTAATAAAATTGTCTGGCAGTTTCTACAGTCAGAAGGTTTTTTGATGCCGGTTTCTTCCGTGGCACAAAAAGACCGACAGTCCTTCGTGCTTAGCCCCATAAAACTGGACCTAATATTGTTATAATAATCATTATCCACTCCTGCAAAAATACAACCCGGGCAAGCAACATGCCTGATGCATTAAGGTAGCTCATCCCTTTTCCGATGCTTTATCACGCTGCCTGCTATGAAAAAAAGAGTGCCTCGCCAAGGCAGTGCAATGAAAAGGGCACTGGGTACAGTCCTGAGCGCTCACGTAAGATAAAGTGGCCTGTTCTGCTAACGCATATTTAATTTGCTCGCACGGCACACGGTGCCGCAGAAGACCTCAGCTGATAAAGCCAGAGCCGCTGATTAGTTATCACGAGCCCTACCCAGCCCGTGGAGCTCCATCCGCACCAGGCTCCAGGCCGCGCTTGACACCAGGACCGCGCGGGGTGGGGGGGCCCGCGGGGCGCCCACGCAGCTCCCCTCCTCCGGACGGAGCGGCCTTTCCCCGCCTGCTCCCGGGGGATACGGGCAGAGCTGCGCAACCAGCGCCGGGCACAGCCCGTTCCCCGGGCACAGCCCGTTCCCCGGGCCAGGCGGCGAGGCAGCGGCTGCCTCCCGCCCACGGCATCTCCATCGCCAGCCCCGGCTCTTTGTTCGCCGCCAGCCCCCTCCGAGGCGCCCCGCGCACGCCGGGGCGAGAGCCGGCGGCGGGGACCCGGCCCCGGGAAGCGGGCACAGCGCGGGAAGCGATCCGCGGCGGGGACTGCCCCCCGGCCGCCGGGAACCCTCCGCAGCCCGCTCCCCGGCCCCGCGCCGGAGCGCCCGGGTCCGCCCGCGCAGCCAGGCCGCGGGCACGGGGCGGCCGGGGGGCTGCAGCCCACCCCCGGCCCCGTGCGGGCGGCGGCCGCGGGGCTCCGGGCCGGGGGTCGGCCGGCCGGACGCACCTGCCGGGGCTGCGGGCGGGCGGGCGGCAGCCGCCGGCGCTCACCGGGACGGGACGGCCCGCTCGGCCCGCGGACCCGCCGCCACGGCTCCCCGCCCGCCCGCGGCTGCTGCCGGCAGCGCTGCCGGGCGGGGGCGAGGCGGGCTCACCGGGCGCCCTCCCGGACCGACCCTCGACCTTCGCCCGGCCGACGGGGGCTGCCCGCCGGGGCCGGCTCCCCGCAGCCTCCCCCTCCGCGGCTAATGGCGAGGGGGCGGCCGGGCGAAGGGCGCCTGGCACCCCGCGGCGGGCGAGGCTCCCCGCACCCCGGCGCGCTCGGGCACGGGCACGCGCGAGCACCCACGGCCCCGTCCTGGCCCGGGGTGGCCAAGACCACCCGCGGGGGCTCCCGAGCCGCCCCGCGCCCCGCCTCACCTCGTCCTCGGAGAGCCCGTAGACCGGCTCCACCGCCGCGGTCGCCATGGAGCCGCTGCGCGGGGCGCCCCGCTCGGCGCCGCTCCCGCCCGGCCGCGCCCGGGGGCTTCGCGGGGGCGCCCCGGCCGGGCCCAGGTGAGGAGCTGCCGCCGCCGCCGCCTCTGCTGCTCCCGGCCCGCGGGCGGCGGAAGGCAGCCGCCGGGTGCCGAGAGCGGGCAGGAAGGGGCCGGGGGCGGTGCTGCCCGCGGCCGCCGCTCGGGGGCGGCGCTGGGGCCCGCCCGCGCTGCCGCCGCCGGCTGAGGCTCACCGCGGCCTCTGGAACGCGCCCGCCCCGCGGCGGGAAGCGCCGGCGGCGGCCCAGCGGGGCGGGGAGAGGGCCGGGCCGGGCGGGTTTGCTGCCGCCTTCCCCGTCGCAGCGGGAGGGGAGGGGAGAGGAGGGCGGGGGGCGGCGGGCAGCGCTCCCTCCGCCGCCCCGTCCCTCCCCCGCGCGAGCCGCCGCGGCGGGAGCGGGAGCGAGCGGCGGGAGCGAGCGCGGGCGCGAGGCTCGGGCGCGGGCACGAGCAGCGGGCGCCCCGCGGCGGGCGGGAGCGCGGCCGTGGCCCCGGGAGCGGGCGGCGCAGCGCGGAGCCCCGAGCCGGCGGCCGAGCGGCAGCTGCGCGGGGTGGGGGCACCGGACGCCGTTCCCCGGGGGACGGCCGCGCCTCGGCCCCGCGCGGGGGGCGCGGAGGGGCCGCTCCTCGGCCGCGCACTGGCGGCGGGCGCCAGCGGAGCTCCCGGGTCCGCCCTCCCTCGGTGCGCAGCTCCCCGCGCCCGGGAGCGTGTCTCTCGCGGCGGGGTGGGCCCCGGAGCGGGGTCGGTCCCGCCGCAGCGGCGCCGGTCGGGCCGCGCCGTGAGGAGGAGGAGGAGGAGGCGGCTCCGCGCTCGGTGCCGCCCCGGCGGCGGGGGCCCTGCTCCATCCCGGCGCGGTACCGGGGCTCGGGTGGCTCATGTCACCGCTCGGGAGCGAGTCGTGCCGCCGGGGAGGGGCGAAACACCGAAAGGTAAAGGAACCCGGCGGGAGCGCTCGGGGAAGCGGCCGTGGCCCCGCGCCCCGCAGCGTCCCGCAGCGCCCCTTCGTTCCGCCTCAGGCGCTGTAACCGGGACACCGGGAACGGCTTCAAAGGCGTGAAGGTCCTCGGAAAAGAAAGGGGGGGTGTTAAACCGGCGTTTCTGGGGTTTTTGCCGTGTGCCATCACCCCGTGGGCACACAGGGCTGCTGGGTGGGCAGCGCAGGTCTCGAGCGGTGATGGTCGTTCCCCAGAGCTTTTTCATCACTTGGCTTTTAAGGAAAGAAAATATTGTGGGCGGTTGGAGCAAGGTTAATTCTGGGCAGAATCGAGTCACACTTCGGTTCGAAATGGTTTCCTGGTTTGATTCCTGCTCCTTCCTGAACTGGCCCTGTCCCCTCTCCGCCGTGCCTGGCCCCGCACTAATCTCTCATTTGTTATCGATGTGTTATCTTTCGGCGGTCTGATAACGCTCAAGAAGAGGCTAATGAGCTATAGTTTACGTGAAAGCTGCTCTTAAACCCATTTTTACGGGGCAACAACTGATTCCTGCTGTGTTTACCTGTAGGTACACAGTGCGTCAAGAAAGCAACATCACGGGAAAGATCTTTGGCCACCACACCCCACGCCAAGGCTGGGACCGCCACATGCCATGCCAAGGCTGGGACCACCACACGCCATGCCAAGGCTGGGACCACCACACGCCACGCCAAGGCTGGGACCACCACACGCCATGCCAAGGCTGGGACCACCACACCCCACGCCAAGGCTGGGACCACCACACGCCACGCCAAGGCTGGCCTTGGCACTTCGGAAGGTGTGCAGCAGCCCTGGCTGGCTGCGGCTTCGGGAGCCCAGAGCAGGGCTGAGCTCGGGGCTCAGGGCCTGATCCGGGCCGGAAAGGGAAACGGAAGCCAACGGCACTTTACATGAGTAAATGGGGCTCTGAGCTGTCACAGAAAGTCGGTTTGTCTGCTGTACCTGTGTCTCCTGTTCAGCAAACTGGAGCGAAGCACTGGGGACATCCAGGAGGAGGAATGTGGCAGATAACTGGGGGGCAGTAGCCCCTGAAACTGGCCTGGCACAAACAGAGAACAATCGTGATGGCCCAGTAACTCTTTTGCCCTTACAGCAAAGGGTAAATTGGCCACTAACGAAAAAACATCGTTAGAGGAGCTTTGGACTAGCTGCTTGACAGACATAGCAACCTTTGTATGTTCAGGTATCATCTGACACCTGTTTTCTGCTCCACAGGGCTGAGGGGAAAGGGAAATAGGAGATCCCTTTTTCTGGGGAGATTCCACAGGCAGTTGGTAAGCCAGAAAGGTTTTTTCCAGCCTTTATGAAAACTCTTCCTGGGGAAGGAAGGATTTGACCTCTGCCCAGGCAACACGAGAGCTAAAATGGCGAGCTGCTAAAGTACAGCTTATGGAGGCATTAGCCTTTGTACTCACATGAGCGTCTCCTGGTCATAAACCACGCAGGATCTGACCACAAGGCAGAGGCAAACAGTCCACATCACCTGAAGGGCTAGCTCGGGGAAATTCACGGGATGCCTGGATATCACAAACTACGTCCTTTCAGGAGTCCTTCAAATCTTGTTTTTCTGGAGTCAGTTTTATAAACTCGTCTCAGTTCTTTGCATTCCTCTATCTTCAGGTACCGGCAGCTGAGACCTTTAGCTGTGACTGGAAGCTACTGGGAACCTGGCGTGGACCATCAGGACCATTTGTATTTCTGAAGTACAGAAGAAAAAAGGCAGTAGGTGACTGTAATTCAATGACTGTAATCCAAACACTGTAAAGCTGGTGATACGTGGAAATCTCTGAATCCGGATCCTTTCTGCAACGCGTGATCGCCAAGGGTGAGCTGCAGGCACGTGTGCTCTGCCAGGCTGTCTCCGGGCCTCTGAAACCGCAGCAACGGGCTTTTACTTCCAGTTTACCCCATCTACACTGTTGGTTTTGTAAAATCAGAGCGCGCTCCCATCGACGAGTTCTTCCCGAGGGAAACGTGTGCCTGTAGGTAAGCTGAATGGAAAGGATCGCCGACGCCGGAGCAGAAAACGAGTGCTCTCTGCCACTAACACATCAACTTTATTGGATTGTAAAGCTTTAGTATCAGCTGCGTGATGCAGATTACCTGGTTATTTGCTCGTGAATATTACACGCGTAATTCTTCTCCAGAATTGTGTTTAGAATATCAGATAGCCCCAGGGAGACATAATTCATTGGCGAATGCTGGCATAAATCATCTGAGCCATACCTAGAGATTTTTTGTAACTGGCCTCTTTCTATAACGCAGGCACATTAATTATTGAAAATTCTCAGAGTAAAAATAGATGAAATATGTATTATGGATGGCAATTCTCAGTTCAAGGTAAGGTTTGCAGAGCTGGGTAAGATGGGGTGCGCTGGGGAGCGGAGGACGCAGCACTCCCTGGCAGGTATGGGGTGACCAGTGTCAGGGGAGGAGTGGCTGTACTGGAACAAGCATCTTGCCTCGGACAGCGACGCGACGTTGATGATTCTTTTGACCCTTCAGCAGTGGCCCCCCCCCCAAACGTGCAGCTCTGTGCCAAAAAGGTAGAGAGGGGGTTCGCCCCGAGTCCAGCTGGTGATTAGCCTGCGGCTGCGGAGTCACATCCCTGGTAATTCCTTGAACCTCGTCGGCGTGACAGCCAACGCTGTGCTGCTCCCATAACCGCCTAATCCTTTTCTAAATCTCTCTAACCACTTCCTCAGCAGTATCTTCCAGCAGCAGTGTGCCCTGGCTGACAACATGGATTAATAAAAAAAATGTCATCCCTTTAATGTATGCGTGAGCTTGCTGCCCGTTCTTCTGTTCCCGCTAAATAGCTGAATAATGCCGGTGTGTACTCCTGTGGAGAAAAAAGGAAAATGCTTTATCTGCTTTCCTGCGTGGACCCACAGTCCATTGGCTTTTATTTCTCTCGTGTGGCAAATGAAAGTCATAAAAATACCTGAGCATGCACCCCTTTTTAGCCTCCAGTCAGTTCTCTTTGGAGGAGATTTGCTCGGGAAATTATTATTAATGTCTCTTTTTTTCCCCTTGGCATTACAGTGTCAATGCTCAAACATCTTCCAAGTACAACAGGGATTTTTTTTTCTGCTTCTCAATGCCAAGTGACAGATCATATTTCACAAAAAAAGTGTCTTTTAGTGGGAAGGATCAGAACTATCAGCTTCTGGACTAGCTTGAAGTAGCAGGGTACTTCATTGCAATCCAGCAGTCCACCGCTGGATGATAGACAGGGTCTGCTGAGCAGACAAAAAACTAAATAGCATTTTATGTTATTATCAGGTACCAAAGTATATCATGGCAAAATTAAGGTAAAAATAAGCTGGTAAACAGGAAATCTTCCCACTTTGGCTTCAATATATTCTTAAAACCCTACTCGTGGAGCTCACTCTATGCCAAGGTACTAGACCTCTTCCGAATTCAAGGAGATATTTTAAATTTCTTCAGAATGAGAAACATCACGAGGAATAAGATCAGAAATGCTGGTTTACCAAGGAATGCACTTGCTCCCTCTTTCAATTACTTTTTTCTGTATACTCTGAACATAAATTTTGTAATATACTTTTCTTTTTTCCTGCATTGCACCATCAACGTTCACTTATATCAGGTATGTAGTTTTGTTTCATTTTTAGCTCAGATGAAAATAAAACACTGAACTCTGCCTTTTGTGCTAATATTGGTCTTCTCTCTTCCTGGGTATTTTTTCTATTTTTCCCCCAATGGATCGATGTCATTTGATATCACATTCTGTGAGCTACAAACTCCTCCTGCGTGAGGAGGAGCCCCATTGCACTTGAAGTGAATTAATTCCAATTACAGTTATTACAATTACAAAAACTACAATTCAAATTAACATTTTTCTTAGCCTTTAGGTTTTTTATTAATGAGAAAAAAGTTATGGGAGGTTCCTGACATATTCTGTGATTTTCTGTCGGATTTAATGAAGTAAGCAGGTTCTACTTTTCAGCCACTCCAGCTCTGTGTTTCGTTGTTGCTTGTTTCTACAGTTCCATTTTTATGGACACGGGAATGAAATTCATGTGACCTAGTCACTCTGGGATCCTTTTATCCCCAACAGAGAGAAACAGGAGCTTTTGAAATGCAATTCATCTCATCATCCTGAAGCAGACATCTGAAAAAAAGTCGAATGAATGTTGCCATGGAAGTGCCTCTTTCTCTCTATTGACTGTAAGAAAGCCCAAGGCAACGAGCTCCAATAAAGGCATCCACGTCACCGGCGTCCAGCTGCAGGTGGGAACGGGGCTGTCCTTCACAGGCAGCTTAGATTCACCTGACCCGCTTTTCATCATCTTTAAAAACTAAATGCAATAGTTTAAGAACACGGTTCCCTTCAACGTGTTGAAATTTGAGGACGGATTATTGAGTATCTTCACTTCTTACCAAGTGGAACAGCAACCCATCTCGTGCCTAAACAGGAGAAAGCCAGCGGCACAGCGTTACCCCCTTCCTACCATCAGTGCCCGCCGGGCACCGCTCATTTCTTGCCATTTAGGTTGTGTCACATCAGCGGGCGCCAAGGAAACGCACTTGGCAGAAAACCTTTCCCTTGGAACGAAGCGGTTGCCAAAACTGCTTGGCCACAGCTCAGCCGAACGCTTACGTGCTTCACTAACCACAATGGGTCTAAGCATGTGCTTGAGATGAAGGACCTGCAGCATCTCCTTGCTGCGTCAGGGCCCCTGAGATTAACTCTTCTAGTCTGTTACATGAACTTGGAAATAGTTCACAAACTATTCTGTATCCGTTGCACGTCAAAAGAAGTTGAAACAGCACATCTCCTATGAGTTAGGCAATCAGGTTGGCTATCGTGAACACAAAAAGAACTAAAAAGGTGTTCCAAGCTCTGCCAGCTGTCGTGTGCTGCCCATATACGTAGGAAACCTATGTTAGCACCCAAGCAAATCCTTAGTGTCAACTTCAGCGTCATATGGAAAATAATTCCTTACATTTCTAAACTTCAAGAGTCTGCTTTGCTGTAAGAGCTTGTCTTGACGCCGTTCTCAGCAGAGGTAGCCCAAGTGTGAACGCAGAGCTCGTCTCCTCCAGCTCGCGCTTCCGGAGCACGCGACGGCGAGTTACGAACGCTGCAGGATGAGGTGACAGGGGCAAGCTGGAACACGGGAAATTCTGACTGCGTAAGGAAAAAAGTTCTCACCATGCTGGTGGGTAACCTGGAAGAGGTTGTCCAGACAGGTTGGGGTCCATCCATAAGAGATATTCCAGATTTGACTGGACAAGGCCCCAGGCAAGCTGATCTGAGAGCTGCACGAGTGGTCTGCAGGGGTCCTGTGGACGATCCTGAGTCTGCCACGGAGGGGGTCCCTGGAGTTGTACGGTACCTGTGCGTGGCGGCATAATAAGGAATATTAAGTAATGCCTTCTTGCCAAGTCATGCAACAGAATCTAAGGCAGTTCCACTTCCAGGAGAGAGGCAGAAGAAAACTGGGGGGGAGAAAGAAAAAGAAAAACACCACCCAAGGGAGCTAATCTTATATATTAATGTAAATCCTACAGGAGTCCCTCTTTGGGGACCTCAGCAAGCTTGTTGGGACATATCTTTAGTGAGTGCTTCATCATTTTCCTAGAAATCCCGTGCGCTTGACACAACAATGAGAACTGAATGTTGCTGTGTATTTAACAAGAAAACTTCAGTGACTACAAATAAAACAAAAGCCTAGTGAATAGGCTGAAACACTGCAAAAGCTTAGCTACTTCCAGGATTTGTAGCTGTTATTTGTCTTCCTGCTGGACTTAACTGTACTGGCTGTTACTCAAATATTGGGAGATGCAACTTAGAAGGTCGGGGTAACGTGCCAATATATAGACTTTGCACTGTAAATCCCTAGTACTTTTAATCATCCACTGACAGCAGACACAAAGAAAATCTAAATAAACCGTGATCTTCACAAATCCAGATGGTTTGGGTTTTATAGAATTGGCTTGAACAGATTAACAGGGCCACGACCTAAGCAGAAAATGCTCTTTAGGAAATCAGAGGGATGCCCCACCAGCTTACCAAACAGCATTACGGGAACAAACTGCTGCCAGCGTCCCTCCAAAGTGACATACTGTTCTGTTTACTGGGAGTTGTAAATTCATGGCAACAGTTCCTAAACAACTGCTGTGAAATAAGAAACGACAGCGCAGAAGTGCCCAGCAAGGGTGGGCACGTGGACCCGTGCATGGACCCACCACGGCTTCCCTGGCTGCACCCCTCTGAGCTGCACTGGCCTTTAGGAGTCTCCAGTTGCTTCTCCTGCAGGAAACAGTCACTGCTTTTCTCCAACGAAGGTCTTCAGCTCCTCGTGGGGCTGGTGCGGGACTGCAGACACCAGGAACTGGCACGGGGCACCAAAGCTGCTCTTCCCAGTCGGCGGTTTGCCAACACTCCTCGCCGCCTCGCGGGACAGCGCAGCCAGGACGGACCCCGGCTCCCAGGAACGGGAGCCCGGAGCAGCGGCGAGGCCGGGCTGGCCGCCCCACGGAGCCTTGGCCGGTCCACCCAGCACGGGGGTGGCTTTGGTGGCAGAGCAGAGGCCGGATGAGGAGGCACCTCCTTAATGCGGCGGGCAATCGGGCTGTTTTTAACCAAGTGCTGTTACGACGGCGGTACGGAGCGACGGCTGCGCAACGGACTGACTGCCCGGCCTCGTTCGGCACGAACCGTGGCTATCTGGCGCGAACACCGGGCACGCCACGCTCGCCATCTCGTGTTCTTCAGCCTCTTCAGGTGCTGGGTGCGACAGCCCTGGTGCAAAATCGCGCAGGCGAGACCGCGTTCCGTCCGACGGGCACCGGCTGCACATCGGCTTTTGCAATTCCTTTGTCTCCTCCACGATTCTTGCACTTCAGTGCTTTCAAAGGGGGTTTTCAAAACGTTCTATTCCCAATGTACTGCTGGTTCCACTGAGCTTAACAAATCATAAAAGTAATAAGGGAAAGTTACAGATTTTCTCTCGCTCTTTTCAGTCCGTAGTTCAAAATAGAATTTCATTCTTTCCACAGAGGACAAAATAAATCTACATCGTCCTGAGCTGACAGAAGGCTGTTTACAGACACTCTTCAACATAGTTCAATATTTCATGTTGTTACTCAACAATCTTTGCTCAAAAAAAAGGCTTTTCTCACTGTAAAGCTTGTCAACGGGGATACTTTTAATCTTTCTGGAAACATTTCATAAGGAATTTTAATATTTTATCAGGTTTATGTTTGAATGGCAACATTGGATCTATAATTTCAGGGTCTGTCTTTCTTAAAGCATTGCTAAAATGTCTTGGGGCTGAATATGATTCTGAACACAGAAAATTTGTTCCGAATGTAAAAGATGAACTATTTAAAAACATATGAGTATTTTGTACTGTGTTATTGAAAATGTCATAGAAAACTCCTCAAAGCTATAAACCAAGTTGAATCGAACTCCCACAAAACATAAATAGCTTTGAATATTTTATTACTAAGTTACCTCCTCAATTCTGTTCTTTTCTGGTTTCATCGCTTTATGGGGACGAAACAGTAACCCCTATATCAAGACATCCTTTTTAAAGGGCTGTGGTACAGTGTGGTGCAAACACCCAGGAAACACCTCAAGAGCCAGAAACCTTCCTGTTGTTGGGACTGGACTTAGTGTCCTCTAATTATAGTAACATTGTGTGTCAATCAGTAAAACCCCACGCTAAGATTTCCTTTAGCTGTATGTCAGCAGCAGAGAATGCTGAAGTATGGAACAGCTTTAGGTGGTACAGGCTGAGGCTTCACAGTTGCCGCTTTTTAAGTCAATCATAGAATCACGGAATGGGTTGGGTTGGGAGGGACCTCAAAGATCATCTAGTTCCAACCCCCCTGCCATGGGCAGGGACACCCTCCACTACACCAGGTTGCCCAAAGCCTCATCCAACCTGGCCTTGAACACTGCCAGGGATGGGGCAGCCACAGCTTCTCTGGGCAACCTGGCCCAGTGCCTCACCACCCTCTGAGTGAAAAATTTCTTCCTTAGATCCAATCTAAATCTCCCCTCTTTCAGTTTAAAGCCATTGCCCCGTGTCCTATCACTACACGCCCTTGTAAAAAGTCCCTCTCCAGCTTTCCTGTAGCCCCTTTAGGTGCTGGAAGGCTGCTATGAGATCCATTTCATTAGCATTATCCACTAAACACCACGGGTGGATTAATCTTACCTTTGTGCTGGGCTTTCCCGCCTCTAAAGTCCGTGGAATTTTTCTAACTGTCTCCAGCGGCAGAAAGGTCTGACCTGCCTTTTGGCTGGGTTAATTGTTGTTGAGTTTCCAGCAACAATACAATACTTGAAGCATGAGCAAGATGCCTGCCCCTCCTTTAACAGGATTTTACTGTGTTGTAACTTCCCCGTGGTTTTGAACGTTTCGGAAGTATGTCAAACAGAAAGTGCTGAGCCATTCCACCCAAATATCTGCTTTCAGAACTTCCTACCTGATGGCAGCAGCAGCGCACAACAACCAAAACAGTTTCAGAAGTGAGACAAATCCTCTTCCTCCTCGACTCCAGACCCAGCCCAGCGCCGACGAGCGCCAGCGGCAGCAAAGGCGCCGCAGCGGCAGCGCATTGCTGGGGATTCATAGATTTCTAGGTTGGAAAAGACCTTAGAGATCATCGAGTCCAACCATCCCTAATCCCCATTAAACCATATCCCCAAGTAGATCATCCACCCTATTCTTAAACACATCCAGGGATGGGGACTCAACCACCTCCCTGGGCAGCCTAAAGTCATGGGATGCTGCAAGGGGAGGAAGAAGGGCCGACCCGTTGGGCAGCAGCAAGCCATGAGATCGCCTCGGCTGCAGCGGGCACCGGCACCGGCGCTGGGCTAAGGCACCTGGGCATCCCTCCTCCTCACGCCCGTGGTTTTCCTCTTACTGGGAGAACTGTCGTGTCATCAGTAGCTTATTCGGGGCGACAAGAAGATGGATTTTGGGCAACCTGGTGTAGTGGAGGGTGTCCCTGCCCGTGGCAGGGGGGTTGGAACTAGATGAGAGTTTTTTACTATGAGAGTGGTAGAACACTGGAACAGGTTGCCCAGAGAGGTGGTGGATGCTCCATCCCTGGAGACGTTCAAGGCCAGGTTGGACAAGGCCCTGAGCAACCTGATCTAGTTGGAGATATCCCTGTTCCTTGCAGGGGGGTTGGACTAGATGACCTTTGAAGGTCCCTTCCAGCCCTAACCATTCTATGATTCTATGATTCTATGAACTTTAAGGTCCCTTCCAACCCAAACCATTCTATGACTCTATGATTCTATGATTAAACACGGATTTAAGGAAAACAAAGCAGACAACATTCAGATTTACTGGCAAAATATGTTTTCCTGAGAAACTACCAGAAGAAAATCCTTATAAACATTGACAATTATTTGTGGCAGGCATTTCTTGACAAAATGTTTCTGCTTCTGAATTAATATTCATGCTACTGTGGCATACTGAGACTGCTAGGAAAATGATATAATTGAAAAATAAATACTAAATAAAATCTATCAGAAGTCACCTAAGATCAAACATTTTATCCTTCACTTTTGGGTCATTTCAACAAAGCATTCATTTTTCGAATTGTCTCTTCTCTTGTTAACTAACTACTTTCTTCAGTGGCCAAAGAAACTTTGTAAAATTCATGTCAATCTACTTTGCTTATGGGGAACGTAGGATTATTCAGGAAAAGTGAGTCAATCTGCTTGATTTCCATCAATCAAAAGGGGCTTTTTTGTTTTGGTTTTATGAATGATTTTTTGGTACATCTAAATGCTCCTCTTAGGACCTGAACTTACAAACACTGAAGTCCATGAAGCCAATTTGGTATTTAGGATCACTGTACCATCTATAGGCCTTTCCTCTTACAGCAAGAAATATAATATATATTCTGATTTTGATCAGTATGCTAACAGGTCTGTGGATTTAATTCTAAAAGAGTGGGCTGAAAATGCATGTCTCTATCCTGGAATAGTATTTCTCAGAAGTACAGGTTTTTACCTTCATGACAAATTTCAAAATTCTCTATTTCTTTGTAAATTTGAGCCAGTAAGCAAAATTAACATTAAAGAAGTTGATAGAAGGTCTGTCTTTTTATCAGCAATTCATAGTTTACAGGAAAGGAAAAAAAAACCCAAACACATTTTTGGGATATTTTAGAAAGAGCCCTAATAGAATTGTAAGACCTGATCTGTGAGGTGTGGTATCACAAAGGCTTTGAAAAGTGGCTGCTAATGATTCTCACGGGTCTTTGATGTTGTCAGTGGCCTGTTTTTTGGACAATACAGGAAATCCTCCAGTTTACTGTCTTTCATGGTATGTCAGTTTTCCAGTCAGTGGGGTAACTTGATAGGTTGGGGGAGTGGAGGATACAGGTCCCCAGAGAGCAGCGTCATGCTGGCAGAAGGCCCCAAGCTGATGAGAGACAGAGCACTGCTGTCCCGGTGCAGAGGCAATCATCTTCCTCCCTAATTAAGCTGAGAATGTCTTACCTCGCTTAGTTCATGCGACATGCAAATATCATAAGATTTGCTATATAAACTGTTTCTTTCCCTTGGATTTCACGTTCTGGCTGTGTTTAATAAGTCTGGGTTTTGTTCAGATGACTGTGGTACTGGTAACCCCAGGCAGACATCCCTGGGGAGACAAAAAAAAAACCAGGGGAAAAAAAGAAAAAAACCCTGAAAAGTGATGCAAAGTGAATTTGTCACATGCACACGTCCTGTCGGGCTCACCTGGCAACGTATGAGCCTCATCTCCTTGTGCCACTGGCCAGTGTGGGCAGGTGGCAGGTGCACCCAGCAGACCAAGAGGTGCCATCTGACGACAGACATGGAAACCCTTCACAGATTCTGAGAAATCCGTTTTTTCCCGATGAGTCACGCGGGACGGACGCTGGCTGCGGCACTGGTTCAGGCTGTGGCCTCTAATCTCCACGGCATCTGCAGAGCAATGCCGTCCCTCCTGTTACCCCACCCCGGGCATGTGCCACACCACATGCCACCGCTCGGGGTCCGGCCCCCGCCCGCCTGCCCTCACTAACGCCCTGGCCTGCTCACCGCTCGCGGGGAGAACAACCCCAGACCCGTCAGAGTGGTGTAACTAATGCTCAGGCTGGGCTAGCCTGGCATCTTGTCTGTGCCAGTGGCCAGCAGCAGCCAAGGCGGGCACGCCGTGACGCTCCGACCGCGTAACCTTCCAGCTTCCAGCAGCTTGCAGCTCAAAGGCTTCCTGGCCCAGAGGCTGTATCTTTGTGTTTCGTAGACTTGGGTATGTTTTTCTTCTCTGAACTGGTCAAAATCCTTTTTGAACCTACGGAAATTTCTGGCATTATCCTGGAATAACAAATTCCAACACATTCTGTGAAAAATCACCTCCTTCTGTTTGCTTCTTTATAATTTTAATTATTTAATTTTATTTCTTCTGTTTCTTATATTATAGTTAATAATTATCAGCTGTTCCACTTCTCCAGAGATTCACACTTTTACTGGCTTATAACCCCCTCTTTCAGTTTCTTTCTAGGCTGTAGACCTGGAGCACTCCCACTCCCTCCAAGTACCCAAGCTTTCCTTCATCTTTGCCCATCTCTGTGGCCCTATCACACCTTCTGTTAAGTCTATTACATCTCTTCCAGGCTGTAGTCTCTGGGATTTTGGGAGCTGAAGGCTGGATGTAACCACGGAGAGGGTGCCAAGGGATTTATACTGCAGCATTTTAGTGTGTTCTGTTCAGTTTGCTATTTCCTTCCTAGTTATTCTGAACCAGTCCGCTTGGGAGGGGCTGGTTTGGTTTTGTGTGACAACTACAGGGTATTTAGCTGATGTTTCCACGAGCCTACCTACAGCAGTGTCAAGAACCTGAATAAGTAGGGCAGAACATCACTGCATTTTTGTCTTGGGGTTGGCTCTCTGCATGACTTTGCATTTATCCACGTCAAACACCATCTTGCTGTGCTACTGTCCACTCATTTGGCAGCATGAAATTATTGTGCAACTCTTCTCAGCTGGCTTTTTTTTTCCAATTATCTCTAATAATTTAATAATCACCAGTAAAACCTCCTACTTCATGATCTTTAACCAATTCTTTACGAGCATACCTAATATCTGGTTGCAGCACAGATCCCGAAGAACCAAGGGATGTTAACGTTTCTGCCAATTTGTCTACAAAGTTGGACCTGTTGGAGGGTGGTTCCAGGTCCCTCCCCGGAGCCCTTTCAAAACTGGTGAAACTGTTGTCACCCATCACTCCTCCGTGTACACGGCGACTCGTTACTGCACTCAGCCCCTCGGCAAACCCTTACTTGGCTCTCTACAACCACTAACTCCCACCAGTTTGCCACTGTCTGCTCTAACAGCTTAGCTCCAGAGCCTCTTCCGCAGCTACCTGTCACTTTGAGACCTCTCCCAGAGAGCTGTCCCCGTGGAGGAGGCTGCCAACGTCAGCACCTCTTTGAGCTCGGTGCCAGCGAGCACCGCGGCGCAGATTTCAGCCAGCTTTACTGGCAGGACCTTATCGTGGAGTAGTCCTTTTGTGTCGGTCATCAAGCAACGCTGCAAGGCTTCCTGCTTTCCAACGTGTTGGAGAAACATGTGTGAGCTCTCATACCTCACAGTCTTGTCTCCATGGTCTTATTATGATTTCATATTTCACTTATTAGGATTTCATATTTCACTTATTATGATTTCATATGTCACTTAGCAAATCTATGGTTTTCTCTCCTTTCCTCACTTGGGCACAATCTAAAATTCAGGAGATAGAACCTTTTACTTCAGGAAGTTTGTTTATCCAGGCTTCTTTGCTCTTTTCAAAGGTTCTTTCAAACCAGAAAGACACACTCAAATTCTAATAGTTTTTTTACATAATATCCACCCTTCTGACTCTTCTTTTTAATTACCTTTTCCACCAGCTTTCTTCATTTTGTGTAGTTCCTCTATCAGAAAGTCCTGCAATAGATCTCTTTCTGCATCTACAAAGGTATTCAGTCTGAGTACGTGGGGTCACTGTGTGACCTTTGCAGTGACCTTTAAAAAAATCCATTTCAGAATTTTTCATTCTAAGCAGCGCTGGCTTGGGTCTTGACTTAAAAATTAGAAGAGGCTCCTCTTCTCCAGCCTGTCCGTATACAGCTGATGGAAGGATTTGTGGTTTAGATCCTGAAACATTTTTGTTTCTCTGTAAAGTATCACGTATGATTTTTAGGTTAAGATGGACAATGTCATCAATTGTGTACTCAATTATCATGCTGAATGCATTATAAGACTGAAAAAAGATCAGAAGATGTTGTTTGACGCTGTCGCCCTTCTAGTAGTCAGCTTGCAGCTCAGTTTTCTCCCTTTTTGAATTCCCACATGAAAGGCTTTTCCACTCCTAAAGCAGACAGCTACTTTCTACATTTTTAGCTGCAGAGGATACACAGCCTGATTTGGAATACAGGTGAAAAAAGCAACTCACCATGTAAGCCCCTCGCTCTCCCAGTATCTGCTGCAGGCAGGAGGATGCATCTATCCCCCATGCAGGAAAGGACTCGAGAGCAGAAGACATGCTGCTGGCTGTCCGTATGCATCATTTCTGCCCAATCCATCGGCAGGTGCACAGCACTAGCCAAAACCCTTCAAAGAGAACACACAGGATTTCCGTGAATGACTGCCACACACCTGCTAACAATCCAGCTCAAGTTTCATGGTCACAGCAGGTGTTTTTCTTATCAATTTCCTTTTATTTTTCATCAGAGTGCAGCACGGAGGCAGGTGACCATTCATTATGATCAACCACTGCGAAATAGCAAGCCTGCTTTTGCCAATTTCAATAGTCAAGCCACAAGTGATGGCAAATATTACGCTCAGTACGGCTCTAGATCAAGCCCTGGGGGCGAGCACATGGTTAAAGACTAAAAACGCACCAGGCTCAAGCCAGTTTATATTTAAAAACTCTGCTGGTCTCCTGCATTTTATGGCAAATGCATAACTTCTATATTGTTACTCAGCTGCTGTGATAAATCTTGCCCCAAAGTCATTATTTGTCATTGTCATGCCTTAGCAGGCTGTTCCTCAAGGCTATGATTTTGTGCAGCCATATTCTGCTGTCCCTTGTGTTATTCATAGATTTTGTAGGCCACCTGCCTTTTTAATCCCCTCGTCCTCTTTTTTTTTTTTTTTTTTTTTGCTACAGCACAACCTCTTTTATCCCCTCCTAGCCCATTACAGGTTGGCTATTTGGGAAAAGAGCACTGACAAACACAATCCTGTGTCAACAGGCCTGCAGCTTCCTATAAAAGAGATTTTTGGATGAAGATGTGGTACTTACAGCATCAGGAAGGCTGCCCTACTAAACACGTCTTTTCTTAGCACGTCTGTCCTATTAAAGCCAGTGCTGCACCTTGAGGACTGGCACAATGCCATCCTAACACATGGGCATGGTGGTACGCTCCGTAAAAACTTGAAATATGTTTGCCAAGGGTAAGATTCCAAGCCCAGGAATACTGCAATGATATTTTTGGCTGGTATACCCACAGTGAAAATCCTGAGCCAATGTTTTGAATGTTCACTAACCTCCAGCGCTTGATTTTAGGCATCTCATGTCTGGTTACCAGAGCTAGCAAGACCTCAGCAATTCCAGCTTACCTCAATGCCCCTGAGCAATATTTCTGCCGATGGAGAAAAGCTGAGCAGTAGCTTCCTTTCTCCTCACTATGCTGGAACTGGTCTGCAACACTTGGGACAACATACACAAGTCATATGGAGCAAATGTTGGCTTTCACTGTGGAGAATTCAACAATAAACAACAATTATACAGCCGAACGCAACCAGCTCTGGGCTCTGGCCAACTGGAAGGAGGAAGGAAGGAAGAGAGGGGTCATTTTCAGTTCTGGAGCCCTGCCCATGAGAAGAGGGACCAGTGAACTGACTCCTCAGGGAAGTTTCCAGATCGTTGCATATATTGCTCATTCTCTAGAGGATTATAGAATCATAGAATCACAGAATGGTTTGGGTTGGAAGGGACCTCAAAGATCATCCAGTTCCAAACCCCTGCCATTATCATGAGGAAATTTGTACTATTTGAACTCGAGCAACGGTAAAAGGCTGTATTGTAGGTTATTTCATTTATGAGAAGGAGTCAAGATAGGCTAATTTGCTTATTTTCAGAAATGCATAGTTTGTACCGTTGGGCACCAGATCCAGCTTCCCCGTTCACAGGTCTCTTTCAGCAAGCACCATCGAAAATCCCTCTCTCTAGACCTTTCTCAAAGGACACATTACTGTGTCTGAGCTGGGAAGCTCTGGGAAGGAGCACAACCTATCTAAATCGCCTCTCCTCTATCATTCCTGCCCCAAACAGTAACCAGCAAAACCACCCCACCCGTGCCGTGCCATTTGAATTCCAAATCAGGCATGCATATCAATTCTTTTAGGGTGGAGATCTCCCTGTATTTTGGGTTTCGTAACATCAGTGTTTGTATTGCAGAGGACAATCACTTCTCCTACTGCGTCTGTAGGGTGCTGAATGGCTTCTCCCATTCTAAGTGCAAAGCAGCAGCACGGTCAGTAGCTTTGGAGAGGTTTACCCAAGTTAGGACAAGTCCTTCTCCTGCGCCTGCGAGGTTTTAGAAGGAGAAGGACAGCTTTTTCTCTAGACTAATTCATTCTTTGGCTCCTGGGCTTTGGTAACTAGATTGCACAGCAAGTGCACTCGTGTCTTTTGCTCCCACTGCCACCCAGACCAAGGGACGAGGCCAATGCGTGCTGCAGCAACTTTCCATCCCGCAGCCTTGGGTGTCCTTCCTAACGCAGGTCCTGAGCACGAACAGCAGCGTGGGCTTGGGTCTTGTCTTGCCACGGAGCTGAGACAGGCTGGGATGCACACCCAGATCCCTCAGGCGTGTCTGAACCAGCAAGGGTGCCTGTGCTGGAGGGGTTCTCCTGCAATACACCCGGCCTAGGACAAACACCCAACTAGAGCAGAGCAGTTCCATCGATGTAAACAGAGCAATGGTAGTTGGTGCCAGTTGCTAATTTGGCCCATGGTGTCACTATTTTGCATACGTACACCCACAGAGGGTTTGCCATGGAACAGTATGTGTCCGTACAAATATCAGAGGGTCACACACCTATCACAATTATGATTTTTTTTTATGCTGTTCTGCATTACTTTTGGAAACCACAGAAGCTGGAGCAGAAGGAATCACTGTCCTCTGCATATAACATAAGCCAGTATCTTCCGCTTTCACTATGTTTCAGTCGCCAACAATCATTGTGGTATTAACTGGTCAGCATGGACAGAGACTCTTCAAAACAGCAGAGAAGCGGGGTAACAGTCCCACTAAAAATTCAGATTGGAGATGATAACAGGAGTTAGAACCAGCAAAAAGGGAGCGAAGAAGCATGGGAGTTGAGCGCACACCTATGCACGTGGCATTGCTCGCTATTTAAGGAAAAGCAAAGCTGGATGCAAGCGAGAGAACACGAACAGATGATCCTGAGTCAGTAACTTTTGTTTCTTACCTTCTCAATTATTAAGAAATACATGGCCTTTAGCAGCCTTTTCCCTGGTACGGCTCCCAGCTATGTTTCTGTGTGCAAACCACACTTGGTTTGAACTCTCGGGCATATTTTGGATTGGCCTTGGCCACGGCAGCACAGAGGCTGACGAGTCACTGTTGCGCCATGGGCTCACAGATGCCACCTCTCAGCTGCCCTGTCGTTAGGAGGACCTGCTTTCCCTTTGGAGCCTACTTGCCTCCATCCCACACATCTTATTTTCACTACTCTAAGTCACTCGTACGATAAACACAAAACTAAGGTGTCAGGCAATGTTATTTACATCAATCCTACACTCTTTGCTCTTTTGCCTTACTCCTGAAGTCCTTTATCTTGTCTCCACCAGTAAGGATTAGTGCATACAAAAGGCTCATCAAGCTGAGAAGATGCCACGCAGTAGCAGGAGACACCCAGCACACCCCTGCTCCTCACCATCCCACCCAGGCTGTATTCTGCTGAAAGGAGACCAGGCTTACAGCCCTGAGCCAAGGCTCCTAAACTCTTCAGGCATTGCATACATACGTATCTATATGTCTTTCTTACTTCATTTTGTTAAATAAACTAGCAATAAGAGCAAACCACGAGGGAGAGGGACGCTTAAAAATTCTACTTTATACCAACATGACAGCTAAATACTACTGATGTACGATGGCAGGAGATCCTACTGACATAACTCAGGAGATGTAGATATATTTTAGCATCTGATATTTTTTTCTTGATCAAAAGCACTTCAGCTGCCTTTTGCAACCTATTTACCACCACCGAAATTCTCGATCTGAAGAGCTTTTGCAGCAGAACTGCCCCTCACTCCCAGGTACTTGGGTTTAATGCTAACCCCGAACGCGGAGATGCTGCGAGGGCTCTGTGCACGCAGAGGAGCACGGTGCTCACGACGTGTGGCCTGCAGCAGCACGCCAGCTCGGTTCTACAAAGCGGTGCAAAGCGGCGCTGGGCAATTACAGAGCATCATGTTAATAAAGGGCATCTACATAGGCTCTGCCAAGAGAGTGACATCACCTGCATCGCGATGAGGAAGTCAGAGAGGAGCTGAAACCAACCTGCTGCAGACGGCAACGGAAGGGGAGCCCTGGCCAACAGCCGTGAGGCAAAAAGCCTGGTGGTGAAACACAGACCTGCTAAAAGGATTTGTATCTAATCACTGCCTGAAGGGCAAAGCAGTTATCATTTGCAAATATGAGTGACTGCATTGTTCACCCACGTGGTACCAGGTTTCGTTCTCACTCATATTAAGCTCTACTGTTTCTCCCAAAGTCCAGGTTAGGTGAGTGTAAATATTTAGAGAGTCATGTATACCTTAATTTAACTGATGGGGTTTTCTACAAGTCTTGTGTACCCTCAGCTGACTTTTCTTCTTGTGTTGCAGCTGTTCTAGATCCAGAAATCAGAAATACTACAGCCATTTCCACCCACTCTTCTGATGAACTTTTACCATTGCCTCTGACCACGCTGAAATTCTGCACGCAGCTGTGCGCACGCGTTAGCACAGGCAGTCTGCTAAGAAATGTGTTGTATGTGTCCCTGCCCGTGGCAGGGGGGCTGGAACTGGATGATCTTTGAGGACCCTTCCAACCCAACCCATTCCATGATTCTATGTTGGCCCTCCTGTGAGAAATGTAGAGATTGATGGGGAAAATCATTGGAGCTCGGAAAGGTTCATTAGATAATCCAACCCTCCTCCTAGTGTATGGCAGTTTATATTAATAATGAGATATGTTATTCAGGCTATCCCTACTTTTTTAACGTCACTTTTATAAAGGAGAATTTGTTTATTTATCACAAATTCAGAAGACCTCAGGAGTTTACTTCCAGTAGAATTCAAGGCAAGTCAGTCAACAGGGATCTTTTCTACAACCTTCTGTATTCTCACAGCAGCGGCACGGCTGCACCTGATCGTGCCTGAAGTTTCAGGAGAAGCAGCACTGATCCCCAAAACATGACATTTTAGACCCTTTAAAATGTGACAAACATAGAATGAGTAACATGCAAACTACTTCAACGGGCTCCAAAGCACTTCCAAGGCACACGGAGGGTTCCAGGTGAAAAGTCTGAGACAGAAATGCAAATATTAGTGCTCCTTACAGTTTTTCAAGCTTGGGGTTTTACATCATGGCAAACCCAGCCTTTTCTCTGTCTTCCATCTCGGCCATCTAGGACCAACAGAGACACCTCTCACAGTAGTTCTTGGAGTTGTACGTTTAGCTCCTGCCTGTTGAGAAGGCAGTGATGGGAGAAGGAAGATGGGAAGCCTGAGGACTTCCTTCAGATCACACGTCGACGTGAACAGGAACTGATGTACTCAAGTCCCAGAAAACAGTAAAAGGATTACTTTTTTAAAATAAAGGACTCCTATAGCTGTTTCTCCCCTCGAAGCTGTTATCTGCCCAGCCTCCCAGCGCTGCTAAGGCTCGGAGCAGCCCAGGAAATCTCACGGAAGCCGGCAGCCTCCACCTCGCTTCTCGCAAAAGCAGCACCACTGGCAAGCGTTGGCCAGGTGTGCTCTGCTGGCAACACCTGGCTTGCAAACAAGGTTTCAAGCATATTAATACAGGGCGACAAAGATTTGGAAATAAAGTGACCTTTTGTGGTTTTCTCCAGGTAATGTCCTCAAATAAAATCTTATCTTGAAGGTCTCTTCCAACCAGATGATTCTATGATTCTTTCAGCAAATACCTGTTCTTGAATAAAACGTGCTACATTAAAAGAAGCACAATTATTCTTATGTTGATTTTTGTGGTTTTGGTTTCTTTTTTTGTGAAACCAAAGGGTTTAGTCGTCTCCTAGCTATAGCAAAGCAATTTTGTAGGGAGCAAGTCACCTGTCTTCTCTATTTTTCAGCTGCAGAAAGCTAGCCTGGAGACCCTGGCAGATTTGTGGGCACAGAAAATAACAGCATCACTCTGAAAGGGATGGAAGACTGGGCTCCAGCTCCACAGAGTGACTGTCAGGAGATGGCATAAATCCCATCAGCTCAAGCAGAGGCAGGGAGATATTAGTGCTTAATGAGCTGTTTGGTTCCATTTAGTTCCGTATTGCTTTTAAGAACTTCTGTGCATTGAACCAAAGAAAATTGTAATAGCACAATTTATTAAATGAACTTCTCAAAGAATCTTAAAACACAGGAATACTGTAGCAACGAATAACGAAGCAATAATATTTTAGAATGTAGAAGAAACTTGTAAGTATTTTGATAGAATTTTAATTAGTGTGATTGCAGTATGAAAATTAATCAGTCATCTGTACGTTAGTTGAATTATCTTTCTAAACAGAGGAAGCTGGGATGCATACCATGAAATTAATGATGTGCAAAATAGATGTGAAATATTTTCCGCCTGTTTTCTCACGCTGTTTGTCTAACTTAAGCTCGAGCTGCAAATGCATTTGTGCATTATCAGTATCACTAGCCATAAAGGCAGCCTGTATGTCTGCCTGTTAATGAGATCACAGCCAAATGGATACGAATGACGGCGGAGCGGGGCCAGCACGCAGCACTACGGGTGTGCTGCACTGGGAGGCGTGTGCTGGGGGCTAACCACATACTGGTGGGCAGCACGGCTCCCCCAGCCGCTCACTCACTCCCCCTCGGCAGGGTGGGGGACAATCAGACGAGTAAAAGTCCAAAACTGGTGGGTTGCACAAGCAAAGCAAAAGGAGGAATCCCCTCTCTGCTTCCCAGTGCAGGCCAGTGCCCAGCCAGCCCAGCACAGCCGGGCGCCACCACGCCTGACGGTGACTGGGAAGACAAACGCCGTCACTCCGAACGTCCCTTCCTCCTCCTTCCCCAGCTTTTGCTGCTGAGCGTGATGCTGCGTGGTCCGGGATATCCCTTGGTCCCCACTGGGTCCTGCCAGCGGGGAGAGGAGCAGGGAAGACCTTGCTGCTGTGCAAGCACTGCTCACCAACACCTAACACAGCCCCGTGCTAGCCACGCCGCTCTGGGCACCAATCTACTGCGAAAAATATCTGTCCCCAGAGGCTGGAGATGAAGATGATTTGTGAGCAGCAGTGCCTCTTCCAAACACAGATTCAGAACCTTCTAATAATTAATTAAAAATGCGTTTGGGTTTTTTTTAGTATCCTTTACAAAGACCTGCCACACAGACATTCGATTCCACATTTAAACCAATAGTATGCATGTCGCTACAAGATCACATGCTCTCTTTAATATTAGATTACATTTGGAATTTAATTATGGAATGCATTTTAAAAATCCAAATGATTTGTTATTTTATTCAGCTGTTCCATATTTTGACTATAAGGTACAGCCAGTTCTGGTACATTGTTTAGTTGGATGTGCCTGCCTGAAAATTGTTCTACTTCGGCTTCCCCTTTCGCAAAGATCGCATCCGGACACCAGGGTGACACTTCTGCTCGGTAGTTGGAACCAGCCAGTTCACAGGCTGGTTTCTCAATAAAGAAGAAACGTGAGATACAGACATGGAGTATGTTCTAAATAGACTTCTTATGCACCATAAGCAGAAGGCAACTGCACCCGTTCCTTGTTTAAGAGAGCATCCGTACTTTAGGAGCCTTAACTGGAGATGGACCTCACTGATTTCTCACCAGCTCCTTTTCCAAGAGCTGCCATCTCTAAACAGCCTCACAGAACAGCAGGTTTTCTCAACCCCAAGCATTTTGTGCACATGAGAAATACTTTAGGAGTAGGGATCACAGGGATGTCTGGTGATAGCTGTCACAACAACAGCTATTACCTACACAAGGCTGTGAGTACATCCACAAGGCTGACAAAAGCCATCTAGATGGCTTGCTACTTAGGATTAACATTACAAGAGAGTTCTGGCGTGGGATAAAGAATAACAGTTAAGAAAATCCATGTACCAAAATATTCACGGAAGTACTCGGTGTAAGTCTTTCAAGGAGCTCAGAAAGGCACTTCGACCTCGACTGTAAAGTCCACATCAGACCCTTGGCCAAGCATCCTACCAGCTAGACACGCCAGGCACCAGAGATGAGGGAAGAAGGAGAGGGAATGAACAAAACAGAGAAGAGGAAAATGAGATGAAGGGATTAGTTAGAGCAGAACTGGGAGGAGTGTAGTGAGCAAAAGGGTGAGTAGGAGGGAAAAAAATCTGATACGTAGGCGGGTGAGAGGTACATAAAGCCATGGAGATGATACCAGATTACAGAGTCGTGAGTCAAACACTGAAGCTCGAAACAAGTCTACAAAGGGTTTCCCAGATTCTTCTAACTCACACAAAAACTTCTGCAAATAACGCGCTCTGCCAGAAGTATGTTCCACAAAATCAATATTCATCTTTGTGGGTTAAGTAATGTTTAAAGAGTGAGTCACACAGCTGATGCACGTACGGGAGTCTGAGTGGTTACACAGGTTCAAAATGAGCACAAAATACAATAAAGGAGAAGAGTGGGATTAAATATTGTGCAAAACGTAAAAACTGAAATGATTTTGAAAATTCTCACCCTGAAAAGGAGGAATTTGCATGGGTCACACTTACACGCCAGGTCCGTTTTTTCAGGATCTTGCCACTGTCCCGCAGCTCTAAGGCTCCACTGAAACCAGCTCTCCAGAACACAGAATTACCTTCCTCCGGAATTGCTTTTGCAGCAGTCTGGTATTTGTGTACCTCAGGGCAGGGATGGCTTTCTCCTGAACATGCCTGCAAAATAGGGAGAAATAGAAAGGATCTTTCTTTTAAAGTCAAGGCCACGTGTACAGACACAGCCCGGGCTTGCTGGACAGGGCCATGGGGATGGGGTGGGCCAAGACCCGCTGGGATGTCAGTCGGTGGAAAAACAAGCTCTTCACAGCAAATTTAGGCTCTGAAGAGGAATCAGTTCAATCCACCCAACCTCTGAATCACACTCATGGACATTTCTTTCTTCACCAACCACACAGGGAGCTAAGACACTTAACCTGGCAAACAATAAACGGCCAAAACCAGATTATGTGAAACCTGCGATGTTTTCTCTTGACTTAAAACCTTACCTACACTTACTATTTATTTCTGTTAAGTTTACACTTCTTTACAGCATTTCCTAAACTTCTTGGCCTCATGGACAGTAGTCAACTCAGTTTTCTTCCTAGACCACCAAATACTTCTACCTGTAATTCCTGGGTTTGTGTTTCATGCTTATGTGGGCTACTTGCCCATAACTAACCGTGCTCTCACCACTGCTCTGCAAACCAGAGCATTTCTAAATGCAATCCGGTCTTAAAGTCTGGGACTCATCCACCATTCCTAAGCTGCTCATCCTCTGTGCTGCTAAGAAAATCACTGAATTTTTAGACAAATACAGATTTTGGTAGAGAGAAATTTGACTTCCTTTGTTAGGTACTTTAGTGGGCATTTCACTTCTCGTTTCAGAATATTGCCTCCATAGAAATTAAAGTAATTCAGGATTTCATTCCATGTTTATATTTCCCCAATACCCTTTTTCAGAGCTGTGGAGCCATAATAACCAAGCACTTTCTCCGACTGAAAGACTTTTGAAACTGGAATTAATTTTCCTAACCTGTAGGCCCTTGTCCTGGCCACCCGATCCTCGACCCGACAGCGTGCAACAGCAAAGCAGCAGCTTTTTGCTGGCAGCAGCAGCAGCAGCAGCTGTTGCAGCCGCATTAGCCGCATCGATGGAGACTGGACACCTCGCAGCCGACTCCTGCTCGGTCCTCCTTCTCTGGAAGTGGTGTCCCTGCTGACTCCGGGCTGCTGGCAGGCAGCAGGGGAAGCATTTTATCCATTCTGCAAAGACAAGAGCAGGAACGTTGCAAATTCTTGCCAGTATCTTCCAGCAAGAATTCCTTCAGTGTTGCTGGAGCACGCTCATGATTTTATCAGAAAGTAAGACTGAGATTGTAATCAAGCCTGCTAAAATAATAAGCTGTAAAAGTTTAAAGAAATTCAGTAGCTGCAAGGGTGTGGTGAGAAGCGGAGTGTTTGGCAGTCACAAAGCCTGTGGCAGCAGCAGCAGGGCCGTGCTCAGCTCGGCATCGCGGGGGAAACCAGCACCCGAAAGCTGCGGCTGGAGAGGCAGGGCGAGGGCTGCGGGAGGGCTGGCAGAGTCGGAGCAGGGCTGAAGGATGGCACCGTGCCCGAGCACGCACAGCAGCGGGCTGCAAAGCCAAGCACCTTTGATGTGGCTCTCGGGGAAGAGAGCGGAGGTGGCAGCACGGCTCACGGGGGGATGGCCAGCAGGCTGCCCGGCCCCGCCAAACCGCCTCCAGCGCGCCTCGCCGGCAAGCTGCCGCGCAGGCGAATCCCTCTCTTGGCCAACACCTGGGCATGGCTTTGGGACAAGTCAGGACTTTCTGCCCGCTCGGTTCTTGGCAGCGCAGCGAGGCGTCTCGTCCAAGGACCGCGCCGCCCACGGAGCGGTGACCGCGGCTCCCGCCGCGCGCGTTCGCTGCTGGCTCAGAAGCAAAACCACACCACACCACGCGGCATCTGCCGACGGATAAAACGTCTCCCGTCAGTTTTACTCGTTTGTGCTCCTCTAGGTATTTATGCTGCTAGCTTGGGGCACGACGTTTCCAGCAGAAAACCACCCTGGAAGCCTTGCAGGATTAAAAGGAAGCGCTCCCCTCCAATTCATAGAATCATAGAATGGTTAGGGCTGGAAGGGACCTTCAAAGGTCATCTAGTCCAACCCCCCTGCAAGGAACAGGGATATCTCCAACTAGATCAGGTTGCTCAGGGCCTCGTCCAAGCTGGCCTTGAATGTCTCCAGGGATGGAGCATCCACCACCTCTCTGGGCAACCTGTTCCAGTGTTCTACAATTCTTTAGGATTTGTGGAGTGTGTCACCAGAAACGTCAGCGTGCTTTTCAGACCGCAGCTTTACCTCCACGTAATCCACGCTGATCTCCCTAGGGAATGTCCACCATACAGAGGACACTCAGTTGTGCACGTGATGGAAGACAAGCGTGCAGAGAGGAGAGTGGAGATGTGCAGATGTTATGTTCAGCACATAAAACATCTGCGCAGGAAAGGGGAACACTAAGGATCCGCCGTCGGTACCTGGCATTATCACCTACATGAGTTCAGTGATATAAGTGGGAAGATGAACTGGGAAATTGTAAGCTGTGGAGACTGGTGAACAAGCTTAGCCCAGCGTTCATTGCTTTGCTAGGAGGAGCCAAACTTTAGCCTGCTTGTGCAGCCACTTGGGATCCATGGACACCTCAGCCAGGGCGCTGGTGTGACCTAATGCAAAATAGGCAGGCACCGATTCGGTGCCCGGGTTTGGAGTGTCGGTGTCTGCTCTGAGCTCCACCACAGCTACCATCTGAGATAAAGCCTTTATTTCCTTTCACCATCAAGGGCGCAGGAAAAACCAAAAACTGAGTGCAGCTGGCACAACAAACTTAGCAGTCTTTGTGAAACAAGACAAATGAGAAGCGCTGTACCCTTAGCTATTCGGTTCCTATTCCCCAGTCTTGTTAGCATTCCCCGTGGCACACATGTTAATGCACCAGAACCATAAACCCAGGAGAAGTAAGGGTAAAACTCGTCTGGTGCTTTCAAAGATGAAACATTGTGTGCTGCAGGAGAGACAGGGTGGCAGCTCTGTTTGAAAAGGAGATCCTAACTCAGGACATCAATCTTTCCAGATGAAATTCAGTTCTGACTGGCTAAACATCATGTGGAGACTGCTCTCCTGGCATTTCTATATTCATCTCCATCTGGTGTGCTTGGAGGAAGAGCCAGAAGAATGCAGTGAGTGATACCTCCTCTCGCCAGAAGACCCTCCAGGTAGCAGGTAATGCCAATGGCAGGACATGCTTCTCAGGGAGGGAATCACATTGATTAAAACAACCCTCAGAAGAGCAAAATCCTCCTCTGGCACTGAAAGATCTGCAGATAAATCTTCCTCAGCAAGGAGGACCTACAAATCCATTAAGAACACTAAATCTTACGCTACCTGAGGTTCAGCAGGTTTGCATTTCTGTACCAGAGAAACATTTTTTGCTTGTCTTTTTTTAAATTCTGAACACAGTCTTTTCTGCTGACACTTACGGGGATGGTAACATCTGGCAGAGGGAAGGTGGGGACAGGATATCTCAATCCACCGCAGTCAGGCTCTTCAGAGTTTCTCTGCTGAGACAATAATTTGCAGTACTTCTGAGAGCAAGATGGTTGCCACTTACATGCTGCCAAAAGAACAGAAAATAGTAAGATATATGTGAAATATTTATGCCATTATTCCTTTACTGTTTATTTCTGGTGACTTGCAGCTTCAAGGATTTCCAGTGGCGTGACGGGGTTGCCAGCTGGTCAGCATCGCTACGGAACTGGAGCCTTAACTGAGAATTCCAGTTTCTGGGAAAGAAACACACAACCTAGGGGGATGCTGTTAGGCAAAACACTATCTGCAGGCAACATGAATCAGCCAGTGTCAACCAGAACCTAAACTTTTTGTTTATCTGAGGATACAGGTTGAACACTACAGGGAACCTGATTCTCAGCCTACCCAAGCAAGAGTCAGAAATAATTCTCCAGAGATGTGTTAAATTATTCTAGAATAAGTCTTATAATGTGACATTTGTGTAAGCCTTTGCAGTTAATTTTCTTGCTGAGTGGGAGGAGAATTAGTAGAAGGAGAAAAAAGACGTCAGTTAAGGTATTGAGTCTTCTGTGTTGTCAAAAACTGAAGTATGTGTAACTCTGGAGATAGCTATACATCTTTACACAGTCAACACAGATTTCTGTGTGTTCTGCCTCATTTTTAATCAGCCATGGCTTTACTGTATGCCTATGATTTCCTGTCTCATAAAGCTGATCACTCATACGAACTGGTTTGTAAATTACCTGAAATACTAATATTGGGGTTTCTAAATTAAAAGATAAAAAAACCTTGTGGTTTTACCCACCCATTACAAGCAAAAGCTCCCCAGCTTCAAAGCAAGCAAACCGACCTCCTCCCATTTTCCAGAAACCCTCATCCTTCTTTAAAATTGCAGAGTAATAAAATCTCTCGAATAAAATTCAGTTTGCTTGACATCACCTTCCACCAAGGCAATGGTAAGGTAGGTTTCTCCCTGCAGGAACAGCACATATTTCACTGGTGCAGAGATACCATCCATCTCAGACCTGCTAGGAAAACCCAGACGTGCCAGCTGGCCCTTGCTACTCCGTGTGCTTCCTGCTTTTTACAGCAAATCTCTGCAAAACAGGACTAAAGGTCCTGCACTCAGCCGGGCACGCGGGGCTGCGGCGGTGGCCAAGGTTCCCTATCTCCTTAAGTCATTTTCTTCAATCATATATACATGCTGTGATGGACATATCTTTATGGTTTGAAAGCCACAGTATACTCAAGGTAGACCTAAACATGTCATTACTTCTAAATACCGTCCCCCAGCAAGCAGCCCAGACGAGGGGCTGTATGCCAGAGACAGTCTGGTTTAGCTGAGCAGCAGCAGTGGCTGAAATAATGAAAATAAATCTACCTTTGAAGCAAGCTAAGTCATCAGATGCGAGCTCACCAAATCTAATAATGACATGCTTCCTCCTGTGAAACTTGGAATAAAAGGGTCTATTTCCAAGACACTGTGTTTAAGCCAGTCAACAAAAAGAGAATGTGTGTTTATGTGGGTACACACATATCATACACATATATTATTGAATGTTTTTTGGTCCAAATAGCAGCACTTTTGGAGAAACTGCAAAAATTTAATGCAGATGTGTCTACGTTAAAATTGCTGACGTTTTTATAGAACAGCACACATAAAGCATAAATCACATTTACCAGCACTCCAGTGCTCTGGCATTTTTACTTTGCTCACTTTGGGAGTTTGATCAAATGAATGCTGTCACCCTCTAACATCATACATCAGCCATTTTAAGAAGTAATGGGGGCTTAAAGTAGTATCAGTGAATGAATTTCTAGTTAGCTCATGCTTCTCTGCATATTAATTTTAGGTCTGGAATTTACTCCAAATGCCTATTAAAACCAAAAAATCAAGGGAGGATACATTTTTACTGTGTAGATGTCTGATAATAATGAATTTTCACTCATTACAGCACTAAATATGTGATTCTCTCTGCTTTGCAGTTCACGAGCACCCTGAAAAATCCCAGTGTTCAGAGAGAGCACAAAACCCAGCCGGCTGTAGAAGATGCCACACTGCAGAACTGTGTACAAAGGCTCCAACAACATCTCCAGCCCATATAAAAATGGTGATGAGCCCAGATGTTACAGCCCAAGTTCTAGTTCTAAAAGGCTGGGCTAAGAGTTACACTGGTGAGTAGAGCACCCCAAGGTCCTGAGCATTATTAGTGCAGCTGGTTGGCAGGTACAACCGCTCCCTCCCCTCTTTTATGTTTTAAAACAATCTTTCCTGCAGCTCAGGGAACTTGACACGAGCTCTGCTGTGTGATTACTTTTATGGAATACTTTCCTTTCGTTTCAGGCTTCTAGCCAAGTCTATAAGGAACAGCATTTTAACTTCCATAAAGCACCTTTCTGTAAAGATGTGCTACACAGAAAGAGGAAAAAGAGCAAAATAATTTATTTTCACTGTGTATGAAGTTTAATCAATCATGTCAGTACTTCCTGTCTTGTTATATTTTAGCAAAGACTGAACAGATTTTTTGACTACAGTTAAATGGATGCCAACTTGCCATTACTACTTGAAATCCTTCTTCATCTGAACACACGTGCTCCAGTGACTAACTGCTAACCAGCACAAAACTCCCAGCAGGGCAGTGCCCGCTGCCCTGCTGACTCTCCTTGCACCACCCACAAAAAATGATACGCAGCCTGCAAAAGAACCACAGAAACTAGAAGACAGGAAAAGAAGGATGTCGTGACAAGTTTTTTAGAAAGACTACATGTGGCCACTTTATTGTAATGCCTCAAAAATATATACAGCCATGGCTGTTGATACAAGCCCACTCAGGAAAACGTTACATAAAAGGACTCTTGAGAGGTTGCTAAAAGCAGTAACTTCCCTTAAAACCAACCAAACTGACTCACTTTCACACGGCATGTCTCTGGTGAAACAGGCAGGTGCTGCTATGTGATGGATAAACACTGGGAATCCCAGAGACAACTGCAGACCCAGTGCCAGCGGCGAACTGTGCGGGCACGAGGGCAGCGCCTGATGCTGCCCTGCGGGAGCACAGACACAGGTGGGTCACCAGCACAGCAGTGGTTTCTTACCTGTGGCCCATGGCCTGTGTGTCCAGGGAGTGCTTGCTGGAAATCTCTGTGAAGACATGATGTATCACGCAGTGCTGGATGTCCTCCTCACAAACTATTCCTGAAATTTAAAAAAAAAAAAAAAATCCATATAAGCTATTATTACTTTTATGTCTTAAAACTGTGGTAGCCTGTCCAGACATGCCAGACCACGTGGCAAGAAGCAATTGTAGGGTATGAATCCATGACATAATAATCCACTAAGAGCATGGGGCTGCATAGCCTGCAGCCACAATGATTTGTCTTCTACTTTCATTCTTCTACTTTCTTCTTTGCAATCGTTTTCAACGCCTGCCAGAGTGTGCAGCAGCATTTGAGCCACAGAATTTGCTTTACTAGAACATACCTCTCGGAATTGCTTCCAAGATTATTTAATGTTTATACAATACTTTGAATTTGTAAGTAATATTATTGCTTTAATACCTTTCCTTCTCCTGGGGATTCCATCGTCACAGTGAATTTTCACAGAATTGTTGCTGGAATTGCCTGGCAGACTGGTTTCTCCCATCTTTCTAGCAGGCCAGCAACTCAGGAGCACTACCTGGGATAACAGTCCTAAGTAAACCCTACACAAAGGACTCCGTGAGTAACGTCGTAGTAATTTCTGAACACAGAAGTGCCTCCAAGAGTAGCTGCAGGGAAGCACAAGACGGATTGATTCCCTTTGTAAGCTACGTAAAATCACGGCGGGTTTTTGTTGCCGCTTCAGTCAAGCCAACACACATCACCTTCTCTCCGAGAGTACAAAAGCAGCAAATTACTGAAAATGTGCCCCGTTTTGTGCACCCAACAATGCAAGTCACTAAATCGATGCCACACAAAAACAAGCGCTCGGCTACGAACAATGAAATCCATTCCGCGTAAGCTAAACAAGAATGATGCTTCCTTCAGGAAAGACACGTCAAAATCACAAAAGACAGCTTGCTGGGCAGATTGCAGAAAAGAAAAGTGGCAGTTGGAAAATACTGAATTTTGATTTGTGGAAACACAAGCGCACAGGGCGAAAAAAATAGGAAAAATCCCTCTACAGCAAAAAAAAAACAACAACAAAACAACAAAAAGGCAGACTTCCTAAGTGTACTCTGACAGTAAAATTCCAAAAGTTTTCAAAAGAGTCCAAAGACCAATTCTGTAAGAAAATCCGAGGCCTAATGTAAAACCTGTGACACAAGACTACCACAGTCACATCTTTTCCTTTTTTCCCGCAGCCGGACAAGCAGCAGGACTTGCCCAGCACGGGGGCCGCGCAGACCGGGCGCGTGGCGTGGTCCTTATGCCGCTTTACGCAGACCAGCGCCGCCCAATCTGTGAGCAGAACTCAGTTTCCCACTGAAATCCCAAATGGGAACCTGAGCAGGAATGAAGTGCCTAAACACTTGCATGGCTCCAGGGCAAAATCATTTCAGCTCTTCTTGGGAAGAAAAAGAAAGAAAAACAAATTGCTCCTTCTGAGTGTCTTAAAATTGAGGTCATAAAAACCTTCAAGGCAAATAACAATTCTTTTCCAAAGCTCCTTAACACAACAACGGGATCATATTGCAAATTCAGTTCCAGAGGATGGAATTTGGATCCATCACCTCTCAGTCACCCCACTCATTCAAGAAAAATCAGTTCCATTCTGCAGAAATCCAAGTCCCACCTTCCCTCTTCTTGTCTCTGCTCGTTCCTACCACTTCTTTAGGATGGGCTGTGGTAGGCAACTGATCCAGCTGAAGATGAAGCTCTTTTCTTGGGACAGCGAGATGGAGTTTTCAGCCTGGCACCGTGCCCCGTACCGACCCGCAGCGAGCTCCGCACCAACACGGGCCCCGCTCCCGGAGCTCCGGGCAGATGTTTCCGCGGTGTCGTTCTCCATCTACGGGCCGGAGGCAGGAAAAGCACAGTCCTGCTGCCAGGGGAGCTGGTGCCGGCTGAAAAGGCAGGAGACGGGCTTGGAGAAGCCTGCCAGAAGAGAACATCCCTTGGCAGAGGGAGTAACGGGGCTAACAACGGCTCCAAGGGCACTTCGCGGGCACTTCATGGCGGTGGAAGTCCCTGCTGAGCTGCACTGACACCAGCCCCAAACTGGAGAGGACCCCTCATTTGAAGCAGAGCTTCACGTTAGCAAAACATCCGGCAGGAAAACCTGCCTGCGGAGACAGGACCTTCGAGAAGAAGCCTGTCTCACCAGCACGAGTCACCCACGGGCAAGCGAAGGTCAGAAATACCAGCTTCTGGGGTTTGCCAAATCACCCAGCGCCTGCGCCACCCCTTAGACTGAGAAAAGCCTCTTGGCTCATCCTGGCAGGGACTCTCTCATCTTTACAGTATCAAGCTTTGAGGGGGGGGGGGGGAACAACAAAAAACCTTGCAAAACTTAAGACTATTCCGGTATTAGAAGAATTTTTAAGGCTGTGGCACAAAATGACACCTCTTTCTTGATTTTAATGCCTAATTTTCCATCTGAGATCACACTACTACGTCAAAAGACATGAAGGCATGGGTATTCTTATGCCCTGAGAATTATCTCCTGAGTGATGTCTACTATTGATTTGTTGGTTCCTTCACTTTTAAATATTGACTTTAGGATATTGAATCTTCCAAAGCTGAAGCAGTAAAAGATCTGGACTCAACCCCTTTGATGCTCAAACAGGGCTTTAAACTAGGAAGACCTCTAACCTATTAATTTTGCCTGAAAGTTTTTAATTTAAATGGTGAAAAAAGTGACTAGAGGAAGAAAATTGTAAATATTACAAATGCCTCACTTCTAACTTTAGCTCGGAGTAATGAACTGTTAAACACTGCCTGTTTTCCACTTCAATCCACCAAGCTATCGACTAACGCAACTTGCAGGGAGGAGGAGGAGGAGAAAAACAGTTATATGTAAAAAACGTGTAGCATACAGACTACTTTGGGGCTCTCAAACCTTTCTTCAGATCCGAAAGAGAAGCAGCAAACACCAAACTAAGCACAAGTTAGGAACACTCACTCTAAATTCCTCCCAAGCTGCACTTAGCCTGCAGTCTTCCGTTTCTGTTTCAGAACTGAGGAAGGCTTACGTACCCCGAAAGCTGGCCGTTCTTCAGACACAAAAGTTGTTGCATACAGAAAAACTTGTCTTTCCACAAAGCTTTTATGAAGAACAGTCACAGTGAATAAAAATCCCTATCTTTGAAAAAATAGTACAGCCAAATTTACATCTCTGTCAGGATATTTTATCTCACTTCAGGTTAACCTTTAGGAACACTGAAAAAAAATCAAACCTGTCCAAAGTAGCCTGTGAAGTTACAATAAAAAGTTAACCCTGAATCTAGAAATCCTACAATTATACATTTTCAAAGCAGGCAGAGCAGTGCACCTTACACACATTTTAATCAATGTAGAAGCACACAAGTATCTTAGCATACAGTGTTGTCACAATTTCTTTTCTGTCTTTACAAACTATACAAGTTCTAGCATCGACGTTTTCCTCAATAATTTTCAAAATTACTGTCTAAATTACTTTTGCTTCCAGATTATTTGGGTTAATTGGTGGAGAAACCAACGGAAAGATGAAAAGACTGTTTTTATGGCACAGTCTGTGAATCAGAGAGGCTTCACTCTGGAAATTCAAAGGCTTTGAGTCACGCTCTCAGAAGCACCTATAGCTGGGTGCAGACACCCATCCTGCTCGGCGCCCCACTGCACAGCTACAAGGCTTGGGGACATGATCCTTCCTGGAACGCTGCAAGAAAGAGTCTTACCAGCTGATGGCAAGAAATTGTCTCCAAAGCTGAAGTCTGGCACAGAAATAATTGGTCATTTCACAAACTTAGAGCTGGTCTTTGTTCAACAAACCCAGTCAAAGTAAATTGGGAACATGCCAGGATGACATGTTTGTTATGTGTTTAACACCCTTTAATGTCCTTCTCAGCCCCCTAAAAGAGCTTTTCCTGTTGAAAATGGACTTATATATAAAGGTTTCAAAAATGGACTTATACATAAAGCATGAATAGAAAGAAGTCACATCGTTCCCTGTTTTCTGCATGTTAGGAAATTATTCAAATAAGAACATGGATAAATATGTGTTACAGAACTGCTTAAATATAGAATCACTGACACATGTAACTCTTGCTAAACAGGAACAACTATTAGCCTTAGGTTCAAATTAAGTGCCCAGCAATATTTCTGAACAATTAGTTATCAGTAAGAGTGAACCCTGCCTTGACGCTGTGCTCAGTTATTTAAATCAAGATCTGCTCCTCACTTTTAAAAAAAATACATTGACAACCAAGGGTTGCAATCGTAATACTACATACTCATAGAGCTTGTTCTGAGAAAGACTGTATAGATAATCAAAATAAAAGATAGCTTTTGGTTTCGAGAGACTAGACCAATGCTCAGAAAGTTTGGGGTGTGATTTGGGGGTTGGACTAGATGACCTTTGAAGGTCCCTTTCAGCCCTAACCATTCTATGATTCTATGATTCTATGATTTCAAATTTAGCCACAAACTGCTGGTATGATCTGAAGAAAAAGATACTCAGTGTTGGCATCTTTTTTTTTGTTTCCTCTACACCAAATGTGGCTACAATTCTCACTTCTCAAAAAAGAAATATGTCTGAAGTTCTCAAACATTCCGATGATGAGGAATACAAGGAAATCAAACAAACTCAGGTCATGCAGCTTGCTATTCGCCTTGGTGGTTTTACAGAAATCTGCAGGAGGTTGATGGGAAAAACCCAGCCTGCCTGGCAGATTCCAAACCTTCGGGCAGCTGTGCTTGTTTGCAGTTTGCTTATCTCTAAGTGATTATGTTTATTAAAAACAAACTTGCTTGCCCTCACCAGGAATTAGCAGATGCCAGGGTTAACTTCTTCGGACCCCAGCAGCTCCTTTTGCAGGCTGTACGGAGGGTTACCTCCTTCTGCAGGGTGCTCCCTCGCCCCCTCTGCTCCCTTTCCTAAACCTCCAGCGGGGAGCAGAGCAGGAGGCTGAGCAGGGAGCAGGAGTACAGCAGGGACGGGGACACCCTGCGTGCCAAAACACGCATCGACTCACGGACACACGGACAGGGGGCTTGTGTTTCCCTTGCCCCGGCAGCAAGGAGAGGCTAGGCAAGAACCATTTCTGCTCAAGCCCTGACTTCCCAGGAAATCTCGGATCTGGCGTGGTGAGCCCCAAACACCGACAAAACGGGACAAACAGGCACCCTGAGTAGAGGGAGGGAGAAGAAGAAGGAGCAACGGCGCAGAAACGAGTGCATTTTTGACTAGAGTGTGTTGCTGGTTTGGGGCAAAGGGGCCTGAGATTGAGGAATAAGGGAGAGGAAGGAAGTAGATAGGAGAAAAATCCAGAAAGAGTTGGAGATATTTGCTGGGGCTGTCCTGATCAGAGTCTGTGAGCAGCAGCAGAACTTTCTTCCTCGTGCCACGATTCACAGAACGGCTGCTGCATCTCGCTCAGGCAACACCCCTACTTTGCCACGTGTAAAACGCAGTATTTTGACAGGGCCATTAATTGCTGCTATAGTAATTAATCACTGTTTAGGGGCTTTTTTATCTCCAATACCCTTCTTCCTGAAAGGGCGTCATGCAAACCTAGCTGTGCATACAGCCACCTCGTGAAAACTGATGCAGAAAACAAACATTCAGCCCTGGACATGAATCAACTTCCTGGACAGAAATGGAAATGTCAAAGGCATAAGTAAACCTGTGCTGCTTTGTTAAGCCAAAATGTCGCTGATTTTTAATTAACTTTGGGTTTATTCCTGTGTGAGGAATTTGAGGTAGGCAGTAAAAGGACAAAGGTGCTGAAAGACACAACTTTGGAATCCAGTTTAGGTCTAGGGAAAAAAGTGTATTTGAACAGAACTTTTTCTGGCACAGGGAAACTGAGTATTGTTGCTACTGAAATATAAACCAGGCAATCTCTTACATAGCTGCCAGCTGGGAACAAAGACCACTTCTGTGATAGAGCAGCATCTACCAACAGGCAGATTCTATTTCTGCAACAGCTAAACAGCGTTAACCTCAGCCAGGTTCTCCCATAATGATCAAACACACTTTTATTAGCTAAGCCTGCGGCAAAGGATCAAAAGATATGGTGGGGTGATGGTGAATTGATTAGAAACTGCCAGATACTAACCTTTTCCTTATTTTCCCTTGCTTGTGCACCTGTTCAACAAGACAACTAGTGCTAGACCAAACTAAGAACACGTATTAAGGTAGAAACTGCATTTCTCATTTCCAGGACAGACGAGATTCTGCTGTGGTCTTCCTCGCTCATTTTTGCAAGATGACTTGAGTAACAAGGGTGCAGCACATCAGACGCTGGTATTGCTACAGCCACATGGAAACTGTTTCCTGGACACAGTCAGTTGTGTCCAGTCACCATGTTCACACACGGATAACGTCCTCTGCAGGAGGGGGTCTGCGTAAAGGGGAGCAAACTGGATGCCTCCCAGGGAATTCCATTTCCTCCTTACCAGTCCAAAGCCAATGGGATTTTGCATTACTTAAATATTCTGATGTATGAAGGGGCTTTTTATTCCACTTTGGCTTGATCAATATGGAAAGTTTCAGCCCAAGAGGCAGGTGGATGCTGGTTTTAAAACGGATGACAATGTTGGAAAGTCTTGCAAGCACTAGTCGCAGCTTTGGCACTACCTTCTGTGGGTAAGAAATGGAGTTGGAACACAGCAGCTGGTTCTTGGGGAGAAATTAACACCAACAGGCAAACTGACAACATAGCAAAGACCCCAGAGCTGTACTTAGTGTGCATTTAAACCGGTATTGCTGCCCAAACATCACTTCTTTCCAATTTTGAGCACTTTCCCCAACTGTTTTCCTCCACCAGTGTACCACTCTCTGCTCATTGCAAAGCAAACATTCGTGTTCACTGATAATCTGAACAACCTGGTCGAGGGAACCAGCCCTGGTGAAATTTTACCCAGGAAAAAAACAGAAGTGTTTTTTTCGGCCTCATTAATCCCCTTGATGCAGTTCACTCTGCCAGCACGAGACTTTTGCTGCTGACGAGCAAGGGGCTGTAAGGAGATGGTGCTGCGTGACCGGGATGCCAGAGCAGAGACAACTACTTCGTGCGGCCGCAGCCTCAGCCCGTGTACAGACCTGAACCTCTCCAGTCATCACATCAGCAGGACAAAACGGCACCCTGGTCACGGCGCCCGGGGACACGACCCGATTCTCTGTTTACGAGCACTCACGGTGTCTGTAGGCACCGCAGGACTCACCGACGGTCGTACCACCACGCTTAGGAAAACTCACCGAATTAAAGCTTACAGTCGGAGCTTGTCACGTTCGTTTGACGAGATCCCAGGAGGCTCCCGAGATGTTTACATGGATTCTGCTGTAGCCTGAAACAAGAAAAACACAATGAGGAGGACTGCAGATAGATACAGCACAGAGCAGAAGTGCACCACTGCCAACCCTAAACACAACCACTTTATTTGTTCCTTAATTAATAAGCAGAACTACCAGTCTCAAGTGTTAACGATATCACGACTGAGCATCCTCCAACTCTCCAATCCTTCCTTAAAAGGGCTTGGGAACCACGAGTCCATTTTGACCTTCTACAAAGGCCAAAAGGTTCAAGTCCTGTACCTCTTACGAAGTTTTCTCTGCAGTCCTACTAACGAAGATGGGAAAAAGCAATCCCGTCACGTAAAACAACACCAGGAGGGAGGCCTCCCCTTTCGAAAGAGCCGTGCCTCCTCAGTGCCCAGCATCTGCTCCCCCGGGCCACGGCCCGGGCACGGGACAGGGACCTCCCGAGCACCCTGGGACATGCTGAAGGCGCCTGGCCTTTGCTGAGCGGGACGAGCCTGGGGCTACATCCCCTTCCTCCCACCGCAGTTTGGCAGCCTCTGCTCCCCAGCCTTCGGGGTGACGCGGCCCAAACCACCGCGCCAGCCGCCCAGCACCACGAGTGCTGCGTCACCCAAGAGGAACACACCGCTGCTGCAGCGCTCACGGCACCCATCTCCTCTGGGTGATGGAAAAACCACCAGCACCATGGAACGGCAGCACAGAACAACCATCAGCACCACGGAACGGCAGCACGGAACAACCATCAGCACCATGGAACAGCAGCACGGATCAACCACCGGCACCACGAATGGCAGCACAGAACAACCATTGGCACCATGGAATGGCAGCATGGAACAACCATTGGCACCATGGAACAGCAGCATGGAACAACCATCGGCACCATGGAACAGCAGCACGGATCAACCACCGGCACCACGAATGGCAGCACAGAACAACCATTGGCACCATGGAATGGCAGCACGGAACAACCATCGGCACCATGGAACAGCAGCACGGATCAACCACCAGCACCACGAATGGGACCACAAATGGCACCACGGAACAACCACTGGCACCATGAATGGCAGCACGGAACAACCACTGGCACCACGAATGGCAGCACAGAACAACCATCGGCACCATGGAACAGCAGCACGGATCAACCACCGGCACCATGAACGGCACCACGGAACAACCACCGGCACCACGAATGGCACCACGAACGGCACCACGGAACAACCACCGGCATCATGGAACGGCATCATGGAACAACCACCAGCATCATGGAACAGCAGCATGGAACAACCACTGGCACCACGGAACAACCGCTGGCACCACGGATGGCAGCACGGGCACAGGGGGGCAGAGCCGGGGGCGGCCTTGCCACCCAGCACATGGCGAGCAGGGGACACACGGTCACTTTTTGCCTCAGGTGACCATTGCTGTTTGTTCTTCCTTCCCACTAACCTTTCCCCCTCATGCTCCCGCTTCCTGCCCGCCAGGCCCGGGAGCCCATCGCGCTCCTTTTCCGCGCCCCGGGCCGTGACCCGGCACCTCTCCGCGACCTCGGGGCTTCCCGGCGGGAGCGGGCGCGGCGCGTGCCCGGGTTCCCGCCCCTCGGCCGCCGGGCGCGCAGAGGCGGGGGCGGTGCCGCCCGCCGCGTAACCGGAGCCGCGGCCGGGGCGGGGGGGTCCCGCGGGCCGGAGCCGGGGGGATGGCCGTGCCGGTGCAGGCGCACAGACACGGCCGGGGCCGGCGCGGCCCCTCCCCGCCTCCTGCGCGGCGGGGCCGGCCCGGCCGACTGGGGGAACCCGTTCGGCCGGTCCGACGGCAGCCGCCGCGGGGAGGCCGGGAGGAGCGGGGCTGTCGGCGGCATGAGAGCGCCCTGAGCGAGCGAGCGGCGCCGGGACCCGCGCCCACAGGTGCTGCCGGGCGGGCTGGGGCCCGAGGGGCGGCGGCGGCTCCTGCCGAAACTCCGGCGCGGTGGGCCCGGGGGCGCGGGGCCGGGCCCTCCCGCCTCCGCGCGGGTTTGCGGCCGCGCCGACAGCAGAGCGCGGCGAGGCGGGCTGCCGGGCCGGGCCGGGGAGGGCCGGGGCGCCGGGGGAGCCCCTGGGGCGGCTGCGCGGGCTGGGGCGCGTCGCTCGGGAGGTCCGTCCGCCCCGTCCGGGCAGCGCGGTGGGGCCGGGGGCTGCCGGGCAGGGCTGTGCCACGAACCGGCCCCGCCGCCTGTTCCCGCCCCCGCTGGCACCAGGGCGGACCCGGAGCGATTTTCGGTCCCCAAAAATCACCTGTAACCCGCAGCCCGCCGCCGTTCCGGCGGGAGGTCCGGGCGCTGCAGCGCCGCGATCTGCCGGCTGGGGCCCGCGGTGCGAAGGCGGCGGCGCGGGCGGGGCCGGGCCCCAGGGGAGCGCTTTGTCCGCGGGGCTGCGGAGGTCCCGCAGCGCGGTGAATATTCGAGCAGTTCAATATCGATTCGGAGCGGGGCGGCGGCGGGGCGGCCCTTCCGCCCGGGGCGGCCTCCGCGCGGGACCGGCGGTCCGCAGCTCCGCGCCCGGCCGGACGGCGCGTCCCGGGGGCGTCGGGCCGAGCCCTCGCCGTGGTTGGAGCCTCTTCCAGCCGAGCAGATGTGACCGTCGGGCGTCCCGCGGAGCCTCCCCGCGCTGGGACTGGGGGTTGGGGCAGGAATACGCGTTTGCGGGAAGGCGAGGCGCGGGGAGCCGGCGCTGCTGACCTGCGGTTGGCGCCTGGGGCTGGTCGCTCCCGTTGTGGCTTTTTTTCCCGTCTCTCTTCCCCCCCCGCCCCATCTATAACTGAGGAAAATGGCTTTCATGGGCGCGGGGTGATTACTCAGTAGTCAGTGCTTGCACAGCCTTCGGAGCGGTAAGAGGTGGCCCTATTGGGGAACTGTCAAAATTTTGCAACAGAAAATGCCAGAGAAGTTACTCGGGAGGTCAGTCACTCACTTGGGAGATGAAAAGCACTTTTTGGCCCCCCCCTCAAAAAAAGGTAATGAGTTCTCAGTCGTGTTTCCCGTGGCTTTGTGTCGCTGGCTGAAATAGCATCCCTTCCCTTAGAGCCCGAGTGGAGCCGTGGCAAATGGAGCAGCTAATGGAGCGTTTCACCACTGGCTGTAATGTCAGCAGAGGCGTTTTGAGGCTGGAGGAGGCAGATCCTGTACTGGGAGCTTCTGGCAGGAAATAGTTTGTGGTAATGAGTAACAGCGGCACTGGGGGGTCTGGGTATCAGTGGCCAAGCTGACCTGGGTCTGGTACCATCCCCACCTCTGCAGCTGCTGCTGGAGACCCGGGGCTGAACTCCTGCATAAGTGTCAGTACTGGCTCAGGCTTGCTCACAATTTTCTGTTTGTTTCTGGTTTTGGTTTTTTTTTTTTTAATTTTTCTCTTCAAAGCCTGGTTCAGGTGTCAAACAGTATTTGGTTCTTTCCTCGGCAGCTTCTGCATTGCTGTTACCGACGGTCACGTTAGCGTGTGGTTGCTTTTGTATACGTCCCAACTCCTATTTGTCTCTTTGTTAGCTTCTGGGTATCATAAAGATTATTTTTGATAACTTCTAAACTGTTCTCTTCACTTAATTCTCCCTTGTGAGACAACCCGTGGATGTGCTAGGCCCTTGCTTTGCAGTTTGTGATGGCGAATTCAAAAAGGCCCTTGCTCGCTTTGCGTGGAAGCCTTCTGTTTAAATTAACTAGAACATATTTTCCGTGTTCTTTTGTTTTGATGGCATAGGCGATCATATTGGGCCTGAGTGTAATGTGCTACCTGCATTTAAATATGGGGAGGGGTTTGATTTTGTTATAATTAAGAGGGGTTTTGATGTTCTTGCTTGGCTGTTTCCTTTATCTGGCCTCTGTTAAAGGAGATGCTTTGTGTCGATGCGATTGAATGCAGGATATTAGCCAGCAGCTTCTGAAACCTAAGCCTGGTTCTGTCTGTGGCTGGGATGGCCTTGGGCAAATCACTTAACCTCTCTGTGTTTCTGTACTTGTTCGAGGTGAAGAACATGGTTCTCATTATATCCCCAGGAGGCTGATGGTGCGTGAACTCTCAGCCCTGCTTTGAAGATGCTGTGCTCTGTGACAGAGCGCTGCTGCTGCTCCTTTGCTTTTTGGCAAGCGCAAAAAAATTATTCTGTAACGTTTAGTGGCGTGTTTAATGCTGTGTGGGTTTTTTCCTCACGTCTTCTTACATACACTAGAAATATATTTTAAATTAGAGAGTAGAGATGGACAATTTCAGCAAGTTGATGAATGCTTTTGTTTACAAAATGGTGTACAGTTATGCACAGGGAGATGTAAACCAAAAGCAGCATCTAAAAGAAAAAAAAAAAGTGGAGGGGAGAATAAACAGTGTAGAGAAAACAGGAAACAAATGAAGGAAAGAACCAGGTTAGTTGCCAAAGGGACTTTCTGCCTGAGAGGAGGAAGAGGAGGTAGCATGAAAGGGTTTGGAGAAGTAACCAGAACTCTCTCTTTTTGTTAAGAAAGCTTTGCAAGGCAAGTGGATTTCACTGTTTGCCTGAAATACGTTTGCCTGAAATACGTTTCCTTTTGTTATTGCATGCACATGGTCTCATGAGGTGGAAGCCAGCCCCACAAACCCTTCTCTCACGTTGTTTCGTTACAGATGGAGCCCAGTTTAGAGTCCGAGACAGGGGATTCTCCGTGAGGCGCCGGCCGTCTCCGCGCGCTGGCAGAAGCCTTTCAAGCTCCGTCTGTGATGCAGTCTCCTGGTTCAGGCACCAACTGCGTTGGATAAAGGTCAGTTCAGGAAAATAGCTTTGGTGTCAATTTTAGATGTTAACAGACAAAGTGTGTTACTGTGTCATCTCCAACCTTGTTAGCAGGAAGTAACCTTTATTTTTTCCAGTTGAATATACCTGCTGGTTTTGATAGGGGAGGGTAATATCTAGGAAAATAACACCATTTAACATTCCGAAAACCTTCCATGCCAAACAAAACATAGTTTATGTGTGCACAAAATTAATTATTTTTTCCTTTATTAAAACAAAGATGTGCTGTTTTAGAACATGAACCTTGAGAGGCAACCTAGCAACCTCTGTAAAAGGGGAGCTGAAACCCCTTCGGAGTGCTCTCAAACCTTAGCTTGAACAAAGGTTGCCAGCTTTATTATCTTCTGCAAAGATAACTTGTCAGACTTGGGCTTTAAATGATGGAAAGTCTGCATATCTGTTAATGAAAAATCCTAGTGCAGATAATGGGTAAAATTATTTTGTTTCTGCAAGTGGCTCGTCTTCAACCATCCTTGCTTAGCCTCAGGCAACTGGAACTGCAGGCTGTGGGTCTCATTAAATTGTCAGTGACTGGTTAATCTCTTCCTCGTGTAGGGTCCTGTTGGCTCATAGTGATCAATTCACTTGTATTGGAATGTCCTTCATATTAATTTTCATACATAGCAATCTTAAAATTTTGCTAAGTAGCTACATTGGTGAGTACACAATGGCCACTAGTGTAATTCTGGTGCTTCCTCTGTGAGGAGGCTCTGGTGTTTTGGTTTTTGAATGAGGTGCTTTCCTCTAGTTGGTGCAATCATGAGGAACTGAGATGGGAGGCATTAGGAGTGAAGGCATTTGGAATATGGTGGTCTCCCTGTTCTCATTTTCTTCTGCTGATGCTGTGCTATTTTTTTTTTCCTCTCTTTTTTTTTCTTTTTCTTCCCCAAAATTGGTCTTGGACATCTGTCAACAGGACAAAACCGTACTCCCTCTTTCTGGTCACTTCTCTTCAGGGAGGTTTTAGGGTTTTGTTGTCTCAGCTTATTTGTCTGAGTCTTCAGTATGTTCATTGCAGGAACTGTTGCTTCCTTTCCACCAAGTTTGAGAGGAATAGGTTTTGGAGAAACTAAGATTTCACAGAACTTGGTGGTACCAAAGTGTGACAATTTTACACTGGTGTTTACCTTCTGCTGGATGGTACAGGTAATTAGTGTCATTATGGCATCCAAGGAGGGACTGGAGTTGATTCCTTGTAAAAGAAAGATCTGTGGATATTACATGGTTGGCTGTGTATGATGCTAACAAAAGAATCTCTCGGAGCTGGAAGTAGTCCAGTCTGGTAAGTCCTTGATCCTCACAGTTAAACAGGGATCGCTGAAACACCTTTTTGGAAACACCTTTTTTAATGACAGGTTGCCCTCGGCACATCGTACGAGGCTGGATGTGGGTGTTTCCGATTGCAGGATAAGCTGAAAGCGACGCCGTAGCTTCTCCCAGTCCTGTGCCAAGACAATTCTTCGTGCCAGGGTACCCTCATTCTGGTACACGCATTTTGCCAAAGCAGTTTGTTTCTATAGTGGAAAATAACAGTGCAAGTTTGCTTGTCTTTATCTGTCCAGCATCCTACGACGCCGTAGCGTATAGCTGTGTACACCCAGCTCTCCGCCAGCTGTCTGTGCTGTGGTATTCCCAGACTTTTACTCCGGCACTAAAATTTCAAAATTGATTGTAAGGAGGGAAAAGGAGAAATCAATTATTCGCTTTCGTGGTTCTGCTCCGTGGTGAAGATCTCGGGCTCGTCAGATGTGACGTGTGTTCTCGTGTCCTGAGATTTGTAGGTGCACTACTTCACCACGAGCATTTTATCCATGGCCATATTTCAGTCACTTGAATTTTAACCTTGTTTTGGTGGGAATTCCGTGTCACCCCGTGTTAGGCATGTGCTGGCAGTTTCAAGGTGGGAAGCTTCTCCAAGGTCACGGTGCGATGAAGGAGGTGTGTAAGGTCAGCAGTTTGTTTCCTTACCACCTCGGTTAGGATTGGCTTATGCTCTCAGGTGTGGTTGGAGCATACTTATTTCGGAAAAGCGTGCCTGACCCAGAACATCTTTACTGTAGGTGGAATTGTTGAGCGGTGGGAGCCCTGCCAGGCGAGCAAACCTCTGCTCATTTCCTCAGCTCGGCGGTATTTCCATTGGAACGGTTTGGCTGTCAGCTGCCCTGTTTGCAATTCATGCCATAAGCGTTCAGCAGTTCTGTTTTCCTAAAGTAGCACTGGGAGCTGGGGTGTGCCTGCAGGTCAGCTGCCAGGAACCTCCTTGGCTGCCATGTCTGGGCAGAGCCTGCTTGCCAGCTGTACCAAGCACCAGGCCGTGCCATTTCCCATAGTCACGGGGAGCACGGAGGGTGGTACAGAAGGGCACGCACCGTAGGGGATGTGTTCTGGATTATAAGCTGTGGGGTTTTGCATAATGCAAAGTGTGCGTGGTTGGCTTGGAGGAGTTGTGGCTTCAGCTTCGGGATGCAGTTTGCCTCCCTTCTACTGTGCCATGTGGATGGTACTCGGTGGAGACAGCCTCAGGTGAGCAAAAGCATGCCCGTAGTCACCGCTGCCTTAAAACAGGGAGTTGTGAACGCTGGGGTTGCCTTTCTCCGAGGCATTTCAGGACCTGGGCTTTGCCACGGTCCTGGCATACTCTAAGGATGCATACGAAAGTCAGCGTGTTTCAGAGAACATGACTGACAGAAATTGCTCCCCTCGAAGATGTGATTTTCGGGGTGTTCAGTTATTTTAAAGTGGTCGTTCAATGCAGTGAATATGTTACGTATAAATTGATGAGCTTACAGCGTGTAATTTGCATGGCAATCTAACTGAAGCTTAGTAGTGTTTGGAATGAAGGTTATTTCCTTGGCCTGTTTGTGCTTATTCGTGCTATTTTGATTAACTACTTTTGTTTTTTTCTTAAAAAGTCATAAAGATTAGCTAGAACGTTTGAGTTGTTCAGAAGATACATCTATCTGCCTGTCCAAGCACTTGTTACCAGTAAAATGTCCTACCTGTTTTGAGCAATACATGATCTGTCTCTTACATTTTGGAAGCAAATCTAGTTTTATTGTTTGCCTGTTTTCTTACAGAAGCTCTTGTTACAGGTAGATTAGTTGATTACTACATTTTTAATGAAGGACGATACTCTATTAAAGCATTTGGCCGGGATCACCGAAATGAGACTGGAAAGGCAATATCCCGCCGTCGAAGGACTCTGGTTCTGACTGCTGGTTTTTCAGGATTAAACAGCGAGCAAGGACTGTGGAAGCATTAACTGAACCCCTGTTACCAGTTTGATGGTTGTCAGGCTGGGAGGTGGAGTGCCGCGCAGCGTCTGAAGGTAACGGTTCTTTTGGAGGTCCTGTAATGCCCACCTGCAGCTGCCACCTCCTTTGTGGGTTGTGCCAGCCCGTGGGAAGTTAGGTGACGGCTGCTTTTTTTGGTGGTAGGAATTTCACTTGACAAGTAAAACAAATAGTATTGTGTTTTGTCCCTAATATTTACAGAACCCTCTGAGACTTTGTGTTGTGAGAAGTTTGGCTCTTGGTGTGGTTTACTGCCCCTTCCTCTGTGTTTTGGGGTGTAGAAACATCTTGCATTTAGGCAGCTGTGTTGGATGTAGTCGTCCCAGAACTCCCGGGAATCCTCTTTCTTTTCTTAGGCCCTAAAAATAGCAATAGCTAATAGCTGCAGGAATTGCTGCCACCAGGTGAAAAAAAAAATGTTTGCATGTTGACTGGATGAAGCATCCATATGCTTTGAATTGTGCTGCTCACTGCCTCTGTTCTGGTTTAAGCCAAATTTTTTTTCCTTCTGTTTGAAGGTTTGTTTCTCCTGCATGCCGTAGCCTTTATTTATTTTTTTTTTTTAAATTGTGGTGCCTTTTTTCTCCTCAGAATAGTGACTATTGCAAAAATCAGTAGCAGCCACCCGCCTCTCTTCCTGCTACGTTTAATTCACGTTTAGTTTCCGCTGTCTGTCCCGCATCCAGGTGCTGGTGGATACGTGCTCTCCTCTCTTTCTGTCCCCTGCTGGCTCAGTACTCGCTGGCATCTCTGCTGCTCCGTGCTGCCTGTTCCTCCCGTCTCCTCTTTCACTTAATGATCGCTCTGCACCTTCCTCTGAACTCCTGACATCGCTTTGACGTCCCGGTTAGTCCTTTTCGTGCAGACTAGGTGTCAAGAAACTGAACTCTGAACCGATTTGTCACCCTGTCCCTGGAGGACTCCTTCGCCCTCGGCCCCGCAACACCGCTCCTCTCTGTCCCGACTGCGAGTGCCTGTCTGCGGTCTCCTAGCCAGCCTGGTGTGGATGTTAGCAGTGAGGTCTTTGGGTGCAGAGACGGTGCCTTCTGCATTTTGTGGTGTCAGGGTTAGTGAACGCCGCCCGAAATCACCCACACGTGTGGGATTTCCTTGCCTTCCGAAGAAACGGTCACGGTGCTGCCTGCAGCACAGAGCAGCGCACGGAGCTGTGCTGCCTGCGGGGTGGCAGTTAATGGGATCTCCTCTGGTGGGGAGGTTTCCCAGTTGGCAGTTTAGCTCTTTGAGGAGGTAAAGTGAATAGAATTAATTTGAACTTCCTCTCAACAAGCCCTTGCGCTGGTGTTCCCCGCAAGCATCACAGGCTGCTTCTGTTTGTGTTTTAGGTACTTCCATTCAGCTAAGCATTTGGAAGAGAAAACAAATGCATTGCTTTTTGACATATCACCTAACCCTTTGCGTGATTAAGTAGGTCATTAATCAGTTAACAAGTAAAGATTAATAGACTAAAGCCTGAATCTCTGCGTGCCGGCGGTATGAGCTTATTTCTTTTTTTTTTTATAGTGAGAATAATTCAAAGATCTGCTGGTATTTTTTGTTTTAAGGGCTGTGCATGTAAAGATCTTCAAGTCTCCCCTTCCAGCAGTCTCCATGGAAGGCAGCAGCAAGGCAGAATCCTTGACTACTGCAGGGCTTCTTGCAGTCATGTGTATTTTATATATATTTCAAAGAGGAATTGAGCATTACATCTTGCTCTGAAAGGATTCTGTCTAACATTCAAACAATTTGGGATTGAAAACATGAGGAATTTCTTCTGCCTCACCAGACATTCAGTGCAAAGAAAATCTAAGTGTCTGTAAACTCCAAAGTAGACGTTTGGGTGAAGGGTCTGACCCTGGCTTGCTTGCAGAGCAAAGGCTTTGATGGCTAAGGGCAGGATTGTCCATATCCCTGTTCAGATAGGAAAAAAAATAATTTGAAAAAGTCTTTTTTTTTTTTGTGTTGGCTGTAAGTGTTGCTCAGCAAGTCAGAGTTTGCAGGATTGTAAGAGACAAGACCAACACCCAACTCAGCAGCGTCTGAAGGAAACCTCCATGAAACCTGCCATGGCTTGTGCCACCGCAGCGCATCTGCGCCGCGGCAAGGCAGATCTGCTCATCAGGCACCGCACCGCGCGCGAGAAGCTGCATGGGTTGCATCGTGGGCTGGTTCCTGTAGTGATGTCTTGAGTCTCCTGTGTCTTGAGGTGAATTCCCTAACTGCAAGGCCAGAGTTTGAGGTGGTGGTTTCAGTTTATTTTGTAAACTGACAGTCTGGAAACATGAGCCCGTGTGCTGGGCGAGCACTGGAGCTCTGTGGCTCCTGAGTGTTGCATGCTTTGGGCTCCCAGCCAGCAGTCCTCTCATTTGAGTAGCATATTAAGTGCTCATGGAATATTTATATCTCCCTTAATAGGAGATATTAAGGATGGGAGACAATTCAGCTCTTTGCAAAAATAGATACTAACATGGATGTCAACAGGGTTTGGTGTCAGCACCAATGATTGCTGGTTTTGTTACCCACAGCATATGGGGTGTAGGGTGACACTGGCCTTCCTTCACAAAACCAGGCTCTTTTTGCAAGATGGGTCAACAGACGGGTCCTTGGTAGCTAGCCACGGTGCACGCTGTGCTACTTGGCTTCAGTGATCGTTTAATTTGTTCGGTTTGTTTTTTTTTTTTTTATTTGAAGTTGCCAGGGAGCAGCAAGAGCAGAGCTCACAAGGCAAGCAGGACAGACCTTGAGACGGTGGCCAGGTCCAACCAGAGTCCAGGCCATAAGGCAATGCTACAGTGATGAGGCAGGTCCAGGGTCAAGCTGGGAAGTTGATGTGTAGTTCAGAAACAAGAATTCAAGCTTCAGTACAACAAATCTGGGTCTTGCATGGTTAGAAATGAACAGGATGTACTCATCAGAACAGCCTGAACCCTTGTGCCAGATCAGTTATTAAAATGCCAGGACACCCAGCAAGGTGACTAACTGGCCAAGTGTGGATGAAGACCACCTAGGAATCGTGCGGGTCGTTATTTGTACGTGTGGGTTGGAGGGGAGTTACACATGACTAGATGGTTTCTGGATTCTGTTCACAAGTGGTTAATCGGATGCAGTCTGGTGCAGCAGGTAGCTTATGCTGTAGAAACTGCCTTGGTGATGTAAAAATGCCAGAGGAGGCTGGGATTGCCTCTTGCGTCTCTTGCTTCTGTCTGAGATCACAGCCAACTGCAGCAGCCCAAGTCACAACAATGCTGGGAGTTTTTCGACAGCTATAATTTAAATAAATTCCATGGAAAGCGGAGATCCCAATTTGGGAGATAATGTAGTGAGATAATGCCTACATCCCACTCCAGGTGTACTGCGTCACGAGCACCGGGCGTTCCTCGGTCTGTTGCGTGAGCACCTGTAATTCCGTACAGCAGAACAGAAGTGAAGGACTTGCTGTAAGAAGAACTGCCTCGTCACTGGTTCTGTTCTTCAAAACCCAGCCTGTGCTCCGCGCCGTTCCAGCGAAACTGCTTTCAAACGTGGGGTTTGGTGACCAGCAGCAACACGGTAAAATTAGAGACGTGGTTTCCAGCACTTGCTACGTTAACTCTTTTCCCTAACTTGTAGAAAATGCTTGCAGCATGATCTCGGAAAGGGACTCGGAGACCACCTTTGATGAGGATTCGCAGCCTAACGATGAGGTGATGCCATACAGCGACGATGAAACAGAGGACGAGTTGGACAGTCGGCAGCCTGCGCTGGAGCCCGAACCAAACCGAATCAACGGAGACACTGAGGAAAGCCGAGAGCCGCTGAAAAAAGGTAACGTTCCTTTTTTTGAAAAAAGGTAACAGAAACTTGATTTGGGTAGCAAGGGATCCTGGATGCAGAGGCTGAGCCACGCGTGGATCCATTTGGGTTTTGTACTTACTCATGAGGTAGGACTTGGAGTGGCTTGTCTGAATCTGCGGAGGAGTAATCGATGCCAATGCAGTTTAACAGATGGCAGAACGAAGATCAGCTTCGTTCCACTGTGCAGCCAGGGTTCTGTGCTCCTGCTTGCGTAAAGCTAATGATCTGCAGGGTGACCTCGTCTGAATTAAGGCAGGCCCTAGATGTGCACAGCCTGTGGTCTGGGCACTGCTCAAACAGACCTTCAGATGCTTGTCTTCCCCATCGTCTGGAAACCGAAACCAGCACGGCCCGATCTGCTGTGTTTAGGCAGTTGGTTTGCATGGATTTCTGCTTTCAAAGTCTTGCGCAGATGAGACTTCTGCTTCGATGCCAGTTTTGTAGCCTCACGATTTTCCTTATTTGCAGGAGGTCAGAATTACAGAAGGGCAGGGTGAGTAGGAGTTTGCAGAAACCCGTCACGTGCAGTCTGTGTGCTGCCACCAGTGTAGGAACGTAAATGGGAGGAACCTCTGGCATGTTTTAGACATACCTGTTCTTAACCTCTATCCAAGGAAAGTCTGTAACTCCCCTAAATACCTCTGGGGTTTTTTTCAGTGTTGCAATGGGAGTACTTTTTATTTAACCACTGCCTGTGTAACATGTATGGATTTCTTCCTGCTTGTGTGGCAATAGGGAACGGTTGATCACCTCTTATTTTATAACCACCAATTAAGTGTTTTCATTTTATAACCACCTATTACATCCTTAGTTTTGGGGTTTTTTTAATGATGACTAAGGTAACATAGCCTGTAGAATAAACATAGTTTTCTTAGCCTCTCATCATCCGTCATATTTCCTTGAGTTCTCATCACAACTATCTCTCTGTCCCCCTGCTCCCTCCTCTTTTTTTTTCCTCCAGGCATTTTATTTTGTAGACAACAATACACCATAAACCACAGGTTTGTTTTGTGGCATAGTATAAGCACAAGAAAAAGAAAAAAGGAGCAAAACTAAAACAGATCCTCCTACGCCTTCAATTTCCTTTCTGAAGCGTACCGTGCCTTTTCCTTTATCCTGGTGAACTGGAGAAAATCTGAAAGCAGGGAGATGAGTTTTGATTCTGCCCTCCAGAGGGCTCATAGCTCCTGCTAGTTCAGTGTAACCACCAGGCTCTGCTGTCTACACAGTTAATGTTACCCAAGTTATCCAAAAGTTATCCAAAATATGAACTAGAGCCATGGATGTGGCACAGTTGCTTTAAATTCTGAGCTAGGGCAAAAGCTTTGAGGAGGTAAGAGATGTTACCATGCAGGCTTGGGAGGCCAATACTCTAATCATAGAGCAGTTGACAAACTTTGTCAGATTTTTTTTTTTTCCCTCCTTAGACCCTTTAGGATTTTTTTTTTTTTTTGTTTAAGTCCTCTTTGCCTGCTTCTTCTAGTTAATGGAATTTTCTGGCAGAAGTTGCAGAATGTGTAAAATCTGCTGACTGATTCAGTAGCTAATTATATTCAGGTAGTGCTACAAAAAGGAAAAAAAAAAGGTTTTGTGTCTGGATTTGAGTTAATATCAGCCTTATCAGACCTCACTGCCTTACAGCAGGCCCTTAGAGCAGCCCGGGAGCACCTTCACACGTGCTTCTCTACTCTGAGGGTGCTGAGGCACTGGCACAGGTTGCCCAGAGAAGCTGTGGCTGCCCCATCCCTGGAAGTGTTCAAGGCCAGGCTGGATGAGTCTTTGGGCAACCTGGTGTAGTGGAGGGTGTCCCTGCCCATGGCAGGGGGGTTGGAACTGGGTGGTCTTTGAGGTCCCTTCCCACCCAAACCATGCTGTGATTCCCTGGGGGTCCCTGGTAGGAGTGCCAGTCCCCACGCCTCTGCCTCGGGGAGTTTCACCCCATCCATGCTTTGCAGTGCTGGATGCTCTTAGCTCGCGAGAATCCCATGAAACCAAAAAGAGCACCCATTAAGGACAATTACTGTGGACTGGAGAAAAGGGGGAGATGCTTGACTGGTGAGTCAGGAAGGCTGGATTTCAAAACACTGTCTGCCTCCTCCTTCTCAGGCGTCCCTGGGAGCTGGCTTAAAAACTTGCTGAATGAGTTCAGCGGGGAATGTCTTTGATGTGGGCAGCGCCCCAACTTGTGGGTAACAGGGTTGATAGAGCTGTTGGTGATGCTGGTGTGAGGGTAGGGATGGGATCTGAAGGATCTTGGAGGGGCCCGTGAAAGGGGGGGGCATGGAAAATAACTGACAGCAGAGTCACTCTGGCAGGCCACAAGCTACATCCCAGACGAAGCCCGTGCAAAGGTGGGCTCCGTAAGGCGTAGGTTAACGATGGGGACCTTGAGGTGGAGATGGGTGGTCTGTTAGCAAGCCCTCTGGGAACTTCTTCCGTAGGGAGGCTGAGTGTCACATTAGGTTTTAAACCCCGAAGGTGACAGAAGGAGGTGACACTGCTCAGCTGCTTTCTAAGCAATTTTACCAACTTACGGTCCAAAGCTGCGGAAGGCTGTTTACTTGTTTAGTTTTGTTAAATTTTACCACAAAACATAATTCATATTCCCGAGGTTTCAAGCAGTCCAGCAAAATTGATGGCTGAAGAAATAAAACTGACACTTGGGGTTTTTACTTTTGTTGTTGTTGTCAGTGAAGACCGTTGCACAGTATGGTTATACAAAATAATTGTTTTCAAAGGTTGAGTGGACCTTTTTGTTTCTAGAAAGACTGAGAAACCCTGTTTTGGGTGCTTAGTGCTTCAGAAAAGCAAGCCAAAGGAGCCGAAAGGAGAGAGTTTAGCACGAATAAATGTTACTCTGACAGGCTTTCAGTTTCTCATAGAACTTCCAAATTGTTCATCAACATTTCTTCCTACCTCAGCTGATATTTTAATTGTTAATAAAGGCAAGTAGCCTGGAAACTTCTTGAAACCCCTTTTGTAGACTGTGTACTAAAAAGCAGGTACCAGTTTTGTTTCAGTTTAAAGTACCTTTAAAAGATGGCATTTAAGAGAAAACCTGAAGCTGGCAGATGTGTTCCCTCGTGCTTATAACAATCAGTTGCTGACTTGTTTGGCTTTGTCTCTTCCAGACTGCAGCTGGCAGGTTAAAGCAAACGATCAACGCTTCTACGAACAGCCCCGGTTTAAGAGAACAATATTTCTGTGCTTTAAAAAAAGCAAATATGCAGTAAGTTTTCTTCACCTCAGTTGTGTGCTAATAGTACTTGCCAGGGTGAATACTTTCTTAATCTCAGGAAGATCTTTCCAACCACTGCTGATTAGTGTAAAAACCACAATTAGCACTTCCTTAGGATTTCCGACAAAGGTGGGAAGTATAACTGGTTTTGGGTTTGTGAATGGAAAATCAAGATGTCAAGAGACTTGTATAAGATGAGAGAGAGAATTAGAAGCCAGGTGTCCTCAGTCCAAATTCTTTTATCTGCTCAGCTACCACTGTTGCGACCGTCCGCCTAGATGTCATCTTTCATACAAGAAGTCTCAGGGTAGTATTGAGCAATATCCTGATTGAGCTAGACTGGGACAGTTTAAAAATAGACAGTTGGGAATGTCTAGTCATGTAAACAGCATCATTCTAAATCCACCTAATTATGATAAAGGAGACATTACAATCTCATTTATCAAGACAAAAGATTGAATTTTTTTTTTCCTCTTCCTAATTTTTTAACTTCTCAAAGTAACAACGCTGCGGTGCTGGTTGGGAGTGACAGAGCCTTGGGCTGCGAGGTTACATGTGGACTGTCTGGCTTTCTGTCAGGCACTGGCTCATGTGGTTCCCTTGGACCTGCTGAGATCCCTGCCTGCAGACTTGAGGCAGTTTGGGTTATCTCATGCATAAGTGTGAATGTTTAATAGTGAAACTTCTCCAGCTGGAGCTATTCAAACGGAAATCCTTCATGCTTGGACTAGGCAGGGACTGGCACTCTGAGAGTTAACCTTTGCTGGATCTGACGTTGTCCCTCCTGAATAAGTCTAATTAACAGTCCTTTGTATCTGGATTTGTAACTTGTAGTTTGATGCCTGGGAACAATTATATCCCTAATAGTGATATTGTGTATCCGGCAAATGATGTCGAAAGGCGTTGCAGAGATTGCCTAGGAGGAGGAGAGCGCTGGAGTTTCCTCCCTTTCTCTGTGCTCATCTGGCAGTGCCACGTGCACCGTGCCATCTGCCTGGGGACAGGCTGCAACCTTTCCACACGGTGACTGTGCAATGCCCTGAAGTCCTCCAGCTTCGACCTGAGCTGCCTTTTGGGGTATGTTAGTGAAACAGGCCTTTCCTCCCTTCTTTCATTAAGACTGACCCGTGTGAAGCTGCTGAGGAAAGGTACAACTCTAACGTAAAGTTCACAGGAAGGGTTTCACTGGTAAAATGCTTTACTTAAAAATATACATTGTACAATTGTAATGTAAGAAGAGTCTGCTGTTGTGATGATGTTTGGTTTTCTTCAACAGGGAAATGCAATCAAGACATACAAGTACAACCCTCTCTCTTTTTTACCACTGAATCTGTTTGAACAGTTCAAAAGAGCAGCCAACTTCTATTTCCTCGTTCTTCTCATTTTACAGGTAAGAAAGACAGAGAGAATACTGTGAAGTGAGTCTGAGGTGCTGATCTACTGAGCTGAGTAATGCTTGTGACACAATTCAGTGCTCTCCTGTTAGGAAATTGCAGGGTACTTTGTAAGGAACTTCGTCTGAACTACTACAGACACTAAACCCATCTTAGCAGAAATCTGCAACGACCTGACCTGGCTTTGCATTAGCTAGGGTGAGCTTGTTGCAGAGCTCATTAATTTCATGGGGAAAAGCTGTTTCTTTTGGCAGTTACTCTGTAAAACATGATGGCCTCAAGTTCCACTCGTGAATCAGAAGTGCCAACAGAAAACGGGAGCAACTGCAATTGTTAAAGAGGAGCCAATGCTGAGGTAGAGCAGCACAGGCAAACTCTCCCCTGAAAGTTTTGTTCATCTTCACGACTTGGTTTAAAATTCTCTCTCTGAAGTGTTGGTTTTCTTTCTTAGGTTATAGTGAGATCACTATTAAATGTCTGTCAGTTGAGCTTGATTGATAATCCTGCATCGAACCGATTTTATTTGTCTTTTGTAGTCGATTCCCCAGATAACTACCCTGTCATGGTATACGACGCTGGTGCCCTTGCTCTTGGTGCTGGGAATTACTGCAGTCAAAGACCTAGTGGATGACATTGTAAGAAACATGTTTTGTTAAATATGAGAAGCAAAAAAACCCCCTGCAGTTCATTTCTTTAATTGTGATACGCAGTAGGGAGTACATTCTCTGCTCCTGGTTTTCAGGCTCGTCACAGGATGGACAACGAGGTCAATAATCGGACGTGCGAAGTCATCAGGGATAGGAGGTTTGTACTGTTCCCTTCTTGACTTTGTAAGTAATGTTTGTTGTTGTTTTACTAAGTTTCATCACACATCTTAAATCATACGTGATAGGGAAAATTCAGCTTCTTGTTCTCTGCCGTCTCTGTGAAAACCTAATTGGAAATGGAAGACAATTGCCCAAAGGAGTAATTTAAACTTGATTCTGTGGCACTAAATCTGTGCTAAGAGCAGCTTCTTTGGGGAGCAGGACAGAAATTCATATGTAGGTGAAGAGGGAAGAGAAGATGTAGGTTGACTTCTAAGTTATAGACCCCCAACTAAGTTGCAGTTTCCAAAAAGAAAAAACACACCTTACCAAGATGTAATGTTTTTGTGCTAAGGAAAATTCAATTTTTCAAGATTTATAGAGTGCATAGTGTTCTAGATTAAATAGTAATAATTATTAAACTATCTTGATATTAGGTTCAAAAACACAAAATGGAAAGATATTAAAGTTGGTGATATCATTCGTCTGAAGAAAAATACTTTCGTTCCTGTAAGTGCTTCAGATGTATTTGTTTTATGTTTCTACAGAGTTCTGTAGGAGTCTCGACTTGGATTTATTTTATGCTTATTTGTTTGTTTTTCTAGGCTGATATTTTGCTGCTATCCAGCTCAGAACCAAACAGTCTCTGCTACGTAGAGACAGCTGAACTAGATGGGTAAGGCTCTATTTAAGGATTTCTTGGATTTAGTTTTGACTTACTGGTAAAAGAGCAAGAAGTGTGTATTTCAGACACTGCTTGTCAGTTGTTAAGCCACACCTAGAAAACTGTGTCCAGTTTTTCATTCCCACAATTCAAGGATCACTAAAAATTGATGAGGGTCCACTGGAGTGCCACAAAGATGTCTAAAGTGTTGGAGAACATGACATATGAAGAAGGGGTGAGAAGGACTTGGATTGATTCAGCCTGGAGAAGAGAAGGGTTCCAGTGTCTCAAAGATGGTTACAGAGGAGATACTCTTCACAAGAACGCACGTTAACAGGGCAAGAAGCAATGAGTACAAGTTGTGTCACAGGAAATGCTGTCTGTATTCGAGAATAATTGTTCTCCAGGTGGATAATTTTTACCATTAGAAGAGGTTGCCCAGACACATGGAATTTGAGAGTTGTAGAACACTGGAACAGGTTGCCCAGAGAGGTGGTGGATGCTCCGTCCCTGGAGACGTTCAAGGCCAGGCTGGACGAGGCCCTGAGCAACCTGATCTAGTTGGAGACATCCCTGTTCCTTGCAGGGGGGTTGGACTAGATGACCTTTGAAGGTCCCTTCCAGCCCTAATCATTCTATGATTCTATGATTCTAATTTCTCTCACTGGAAACAGTCAAGGCTTGGCTTGCCAGGGCCCTGGCTAACCTCATCTCGGGTCCTGCTTCCAACACGAGGTTGGACTGTTGGTTACCGGAGGCCTCTTCTAACCTGGACTTTTCTATGACTTTAAACTTGTCTTGTTCCCTGTCGGTAGGAAAACAAAACTGCATATTTTTCTGTGGAAGTGTTTTACAGAAACTGCTTAGATAACATAAATCTTACCGTCTCTGTCATGTTGCTCTATAAATGGTGGTTTAGTTCATGTTGTCCGAAAAAACTAGTGCTGAATTCTTTTAGGAGAGTGTGTAATGATACAGGCTTCACCTCGTGAGGTGAAATGTTGGTTTTTCGGAATGAGCAGTGTATTCCTCACTCAGTCTGTAGTAACCTTAAAAGCAATGCCTTGTAACATCGTGCCAAACAACAAGTATCCGTGTGCGTTGCAAAAGGTTTGTTCTCTCTTGGAGCTTTTAACGATGTCAGTTATTAAATATTGCTTTCAAATGAGCGTTACTTCAAACTTAATTACTGCACCAGTAAAACAATTGGTAAAACAAAGATTCTGAGAAGCTTCACTGATCTACAGAGGGGTAAGGTGGCGCTTGTGAACAAAAGCCACCAGTGTGAGAGCTGGTCCCATGGTTGACGAGTGCTTCGTGCCCACGCAAATGGTGGCTTTGCCATTGATTCAAAGTAGGAGGTTGGTACCGCCGGCATGTCGATTTGCTTGATTTGGTTTTGTTCAACCTTCTTCCCTGTATCTGTGTTTCTAACAAAAGAACCTTTTTATCCTTTCTTCTTAGTGAGACTAACTTAAAATTCAAAATGGCGCTGGAGGTGACACACAGATTCCTTCAGGAAGAAGGCGCGATGGCAGACTTCAATGGTTTGTACGGTTCTGTTCTTGCCCCTATCTGAGCGTTACTCACACAGTTTATGGTACGAGTAGGTAAAACGTGGGTGGGGACGGAAGTGCTGCCAGTGGTGCTGGTGATTCTGGAGTTGGTGGCTTCCTGGCTTTCGCCATGAGGCAGCGTGGGCAAGTTAGGGGAGCGAGGAAATGGCGCTGCTGAGCCAAGCGTGGTCTGAGGGTGAGGTGTGTGCATCAGTGAAATTCCGTACATTGAGGGTGCTGAGGCACTGGCACAGGTTGCCCAGAGAAGCTGCGGCTGCCCCATCCCTGGAAGTGTTCAAGGCCAGGTTGGATGAGGCTTTGGGCAACCTGGTGTAGTGGAGGGTGTCCCTGCCCATGGCAGGGGGGTTGGAACTGGATGGTCTTTGAGGTCCCTTCCAACCCAAACCATTCCATGATTCTATGATTCTATGATTCTATGAGCTATGGCACTGAGTACAGAGGATGGGGCGCTTTGTTGGTATTTGGCGCCCTGTTTTCCATGGAAAAAAAGTATGTGTGCTGTTGGGATTGGATCTGGAAAACATCTTCTAATGTCCTTTTCTTATTTATCATTATGATCTGGCTGCTTTTTGTGCGTGTCATGGAAACTCGAAGGGCAGGAATGCCTTCTCTTACTGAGATCTGACATAAAGTTTCGTCTCAAACTGAAACTTTTAGCAATCCTAAAATTGCAAACACTTCAAAAAAATAAAAAAAGGACAACTTGCAACAGAATGACATGGAGAAGTAAGCAAGCAGGGACTGTTCATTGTTTCCTTCAGTATGAGAACTGAGGAACACAAAGTGAAATGAGCAACTGACAAATTCAGAATAAACGGGAGGGAGATGCTTTTCCACACAATACGTAGCGAAGCTAAAATTCAGTTTGCCAAAAGATGTTGTGGATGTCTAAAGTTTGTGCTTTCAAAGAATGTCTCTCGAGCAAATTTACATGGAGGGAGAGCCTGCCCACAAAAACCAATACAGCACTGTGTGTTTGTACACTCTAAATTTCGAATAAATTGCTTATTCTCAAAAAACCCTCAACCTTATGAAGTAAAATTACTTGTATGGTGGGTACCAATTAATGCATTTTTATTTAACTGTAGTATATTAAACGTTCTCCTCCAAATCCTTCAGGTCTGATTGAATGTGAAGAACCTAATAACCGACTGGATAAGTTTGCAGGAACATTATTCTGGAGAAATATGAGTTATTCACTGGATGCTGATAAGATTTTATTACGTGGATGTAAAATCAGGAATACAGACTTCTGCCATGGAGTGGTCATATTTGCAGGTATTTATGAATTGAACACGTGTTAACGTTTACCAACTAAAAGCATGCCCTACAGAGTGAAATTACTTTTTTATCTTACAAACATTGATTGTATTTTATGTCTCAGTTTTGTAAAATAGTAATACTAGTACTTGTTTGTGTAGCTTTCCTTTTTTTTTTCTTTCTTTATTTTTAGGCGCTGATACAAAAATAATGAAAAATAGCGGAAAGACAAGATTTAAAAGGACAAAAATTGACTCCCTTATGAACTACATGGTTTATACTGTAAGCCTTTTTGTTGAAAATTCAGGTTTTGAGTTCATTTTTAAGTGAATAGAGTGAATGCACATTTAGGAAACTTTTTTTTTTTTCTTTTGGTGTAATAAGTATGTTTCCACTTTTTGACCTGATGGTTTGGGATGAAGTAGGAGGGGCTGTAAAAAAGTGCCTCGCTGTTGGTGGGATGTGCGACCCTGCAGGTGTAGGACAGCCTGCACGATGAAGGCAAGTGCATCAAGCCCAGCGTTGCAAGTGCTTCTGCTTGTCTGCGACCCTAAACCGTTGGACGGAGACCTGAGGACCCAGGTCCTGGTCCAGAGGTCCGTTCAGCCTGAAAAGTTCAACACCCATGGCTCTTGTCCTTGGTCAGCACCCGTGGAGGGGGGGTGTGAGGAATACCTGCTGTCCTACAGCTCTGCCGAGCGTGATCGTTTTGTGGGAGAGATTTGCTCCCCTTCTTACTTACAAACATGCGTAATATTCTGGTTTGAACATGAAGATTTGGGATTTATGTCAAGAAAACACTTCCGAAGTGTCACAGGCCTCTCTGTGTACGCTGTAGATTTTCGTCGTGCTCATCCTGCTGTCGGCTGGCCTCGCCATCGGACACACCTACTGGGAGCAGCAGATTGGCAACTCCTCTTGGTACCTCTACGATGCGCAGGACTTCAGTCCTCCATACCGTGGCTTCCTCAACTTTTGGGGATACATCATTGTTGTGAACACCATGGTTCCCATTTCCCTCTACGTGAGGTAGGTAGATACCCTGACCTTTAAATAGCTCCACTGGGGATAGGGTTGGATTACTGCACTTAGGGATTCATGGAGAACAGAATTTCCCATTGGCAGCAAGAGGTGCAGCTTCACCTTGGATGGGAGAGCGTATTCTCTGTCTTTCTGAAAAGCCACTGGATACACTCACCCTCTTCGCTGAGGTTTTACAAGGAAGTGATCTGTATTGCTTTCGCATAAAATCATCGCTCAAGGATTTTCAAGATATCCAGCTTTTCTTACAACATTAAGCATGTCTGCTCTATACTTCACTAAGGAAAAAAATTCTCCAAGCAGTGATCCCTGGCAAAATTGGAGACTAGGTCCTACTAGTATTTAACTTCTTAGTCTAATTCTGCAGTCACAGTGCGTGAAGGAAACTACTTGAAGAAAAAAAAATAAAATAGAAGAATCATAGTTTCCAGCTTTATTCCTCAAAAGGTGCAGTCTTACTGCTCCATGAAGTATGAATAATTTTGCCTTTGACAAACCTGTCTGTAACGTATTTGAAATCCTCCAGCCTCCTACTGGCTCTCTCCAAACTGGATTTGCAACACCATTCCCAAGTGGGATTTCTATTTGGTATGGGAGCAGCACCATCGATCCTTTTGGCATGATAAGGCTGTAGAGGCGTTTCCCCAGTTACTGGGGTGTTGAAGCTGGGTAGTGTGGTCTGACATCAGTTTGAGTGGCCCCTGTTCCTGTTTAGTGGTGATGGTGCTCTGGGAAACAATTGTTTTGTCTTCAGCTCCTGGGCTATATAAGCAATTTGAGTCCCGGAAAATTGCCAGTGTCCTCTGGATCCAGTAACATGTTGTTATTTTGAAATAAGAGGTGCAGCTGGGAGTGAGAGCATTCATTTTATTTCGTTTAGTGTCGAAGTGATCCGTTTGGGCCAAAGCTATTTTATTAACTGGGACCTGCAGATGTATTACCCTGAGAAGGACACGGCTGCCAAGGCCCGGACCACCACGCTGAACGAGCAGCTGGGGCAGATCCACTACATCTTCTCGGATAAGACAGGGACACTCACGCAGAACATCATGACGTTTAAAAAATGTTGCATAAACGGCCAAAGATACGGTAAGTCTGTGACACGCTGCTGCGCCCCGTGGTGAAAACCATGGCTAGCACAGGAGCTCCAGTTTGTGACAGCAGCACGGAGGGAAGACCCTGCACATCCCAGTGTAGCCCAGCTGGCAGCCCTGACCAGTCTAGAAAAATGAGCAGGAATTTGAATGCTTGTTTGAAATCAGGTGCATACGAATCTTTTTAGTTTCAACTCACCTTCCACAATTTCACCCTGGCATTGAGTAAAGCTCCAGTAACATTGCATTGGTGGAGTTTTCCCCACAGTTTTCCCCTTTAAAAGGTGGAAACTGGTGGGCTTGAGTGGAAACTTCCCAGTAGGAGTTCCCAGAAATGAGTAATTTACAGAATGTTTTACTTTTGGTAGAAATGCTTCAGGGGCAAAACGAATCTAGAAACAAATAAGAAAATTGAATAAGAAGAGCAGTTTTCCATTTCAGTGTTAGTTGCTTCCATTTCCAGTCTTGTCTGGATTTCAGCAGCTAAAACACGCAGCATATGTGCTCCAAAATCCTTGTTGGTGGGTTCATGCACCAGAGAACACAGTGTGCTCAAGCCATGTGCTTTTTCAACATCCTCCCTCTGACGAGGGAATTGCTGACAGTGAAAGCTCTGTTAAAGCCAACAGTGATTTTTAGGATAATTCCACTCCGTGCTTTTTTTCTTACATTTGCTTTGATGTCACTTGTGTACAAAGGTGTCTACACTGCACCTGTGAATGAATTTGCTTTTTCTAAAATCTGAGCTGTTCCAGCGTGGTAGATACTCTACATCTTTGTGAATGAGTTGTAAAAAAGTTGTTGTTCTGTCCTGTGCCTTCTAACTGACGGTGCTGTCCTTGCAGGAGACTGTCGGGATGGAGCAGGGCAGCTTCAGAGCCCCCCGGAGGTAGGTTGGTCTGATCTGGTGCGATCCGTAGAACAGGGAACGTTCCCTCACCGAAGTATGGAGAGGTGCAGGTGGGCACAAAGCAACTGCACAGGAGATGACTCAAACTCTCTCTTCTTCTGTTTTCTAACCAGCAAGTGGATTTCAGCTGGAACGTGTACGCAGATGGAAAGTTCTCGTTCTATGATCACTATCTGATAGAGCAAATAAAGTCTGGAAAGGAGGCAGAAATTCAGAAGTTCTTTTTTCTGCTTGCCATTTGTCACACCGTCATGGTCGACACTTCAGACGGTGAGTTTGTTTGTTTGTCTTCTTGTGTAAGGGGAGACAATAGTTCAAATCCACTTGCACAAGGGGGAGGTCCAAAGCTAATGGTGATGCCGTGAGCGAGAAGGAGGGTTAAGCTGCTCTTTCAGATGAAACAAAACCGAGAGCCGGCGCTATTCCCTGTGCTGAATTTATCTGTCCCTTTGTGGAAGGAGAACTGTCTTTGTGACAGTGACAGTTGTGGCAAGTGTGCATCTTAAATAGCAGCAGATTTAGAAAGGTAGGGGAACAGTTTATAGAGGTCTTGTGTCTTCATGTTACGGGTCTTCTCTCTGTTCAAAGGCATCTTTAAAATCTCAAAGGCATAAACCTCAAATAAAATGATAATGATGCTGGCGTGATCTCTGGTTCTACATTTATGTATGGAAGTACAAACACTTGGAAACCTTCAGTGATTGTGTTGAGAAATTCAGATGTTTAAGTTACGTTTGTGAGACAGAGAAGTTACAGTGTTTGCTCTTATGCCTGGAGGGAAGAGGGTTCAGTGACTTATCCCATTTGGAAAGTTCCCGTAATAAAACCGGGGGTCCCTGGTCCCCCTCCTCTCTGTGCACTGCTGCCGGGCGCTCAGCAGTGGGTTGGACCCCACTTCAGGGCAGGAAAGGATGTGGCCTTGCAGGTCCAGCTCTCTGTTGCTCTGCAGAGTGGGTGTGTATCCTTTAGCCATGGTGCCCAAGTGCCCCCGTAGCGCTGGGCTACATCCTGCCTTTCTCCTCTTGGCACTGTTCCCCTGGCACAGGTCAGCTCGATTACCAGGCAGCGTCCCCGGACGAAGGGGCCCTGGTGACAGCAGCCAGAAACTTCGGCTACGTTTTTCTTTCACGAACACAAAACACCATCACTTTGAGTGAGATGGGGGTTGAAAGAACTTACGATGTCCTGGCCATCTTGGATTTCAACAGCGACAGAAAACGGATGTCTGTCATTGGTAAGCTGATGGCAACCAGCCTTTGTAGAAAAGGTCGCTTGTGTTTCAGGGGTGAAAAAGTGACACGCCAGGGAAGTAGAAGTCAAGAACTACAGCTGTGTAACACACAGTCCTATGATAGATTTTAACCCACGTAGCTCTGCGTAGCAAAAAAGTGGCTTTTTAAGCAGATGCAAGTGTGTCCACTAGGCAGTCCTGGTGTTCAGACGGCACCTCTGCTGAAGACAATCAGGTCCGTTCAGTAGAAGCTTGAAGAAACACTGCAAAGATGATTTATTCCCCTTTTCCCCAGAGAACAAGGAAGTTGTATGTTCCTCTAGCTTTTGGAATACTAGATGTGCAGGTTGAGGTATAAATAGCTCTTTAGTTTTGATTTTTAACTATCTTTAAAGAGCCAGCCTTGAAGCAGTTAGAGTTCTGTTGGTTTTAAGGTTCTAATTATGGTGCATCATATCTCTAGTGTGTATCTCTGCCCAGCTCCTGTGGGCAAGTGAGATGTTAGTACTGTAGGAACCATTATCCAAAACGTAATCCTTGGGAGTTTAAATATCCTCTCCTGTCCTGAAAGAGGAGAAGAAATGTGCTTGTCAGCCAGTTACTTAACAATGTTAGGGATGGTGAAGAAGAAACATGATCTTACAGTTTCGGTCCTTAACAGCAGTAGACTGGAAAATCTAACGTGCAACTATTCCTTTATTTACATGTACTCTGACGTTTTGTCCCACCTCTCATGTTTTACTCCACAGTAAGAGAACCAGGTGGAAACATCAGGCTGTATTGCAAAGGGGCTGATACAGTCATTTATGAACGGTTGCACCCAAGGAATCTAAAGAGAGAGGCTACAGAAGAAGCACTAGATGTACGTTTGCATTTTATATGCTGTTTGTGAATTTAAAATTGTTCATTTCTGTCTATAATCTAATTTTATTCATTTCCTTTTCCTAAGCTATTAAAACAAATGCAGACCTATGATTAGTTCTGCAAGTCATCCCAAACCTGAGAAATAATCAAAGCAATATAAACTTTGATGTATGTTCTTAGAAATGCATTCATTGTCTTTTCATGAGAAGTGAACTTCAATTTTGTCTCCATGCTTTTTTAAATTGTTATCATTATTCCAGATCGCTGCACTCTGTTCTATTTGTCACCTTTTCAGTCTTTCAGTTCAGGCTGCCTCGTCAGCTCTAATTTAGGCATTACGTTTGGATTGCAAATGAAGAGTGTGGTTTTGGGGATATATTTTGGTTTGTTTCGTTTTTTAAAATTCTTTTCCAGATTTTCGCAAATGAAACTCTTAGGACGCTCTGCCTGTGCTATAGAGACATTAGCCAGGATGAATTTGAAGCATGGAATAAAAAGTTTGTGGAGGCCAGTGTAGCTACAACTAATCGTGATGAAGCTCTGGACAAAGTGTATGAGGAAATAGAAAAAAACTTGATTGTAAGTCAACTTTTAAATTTTTAGTGTACTTATCTTCTTATATAAGAAGAAATATTTTTGAAAAGAAATTATCCTTGTTTATTAGGACATTTTGATTTAGATCTTTTCAGTATTTTATTGGCTTTAGAGCCACTCCAAATTTCAGAGTTTAACAGAATGAAGGGAAATGTATTTTAGTACATGTGTTTCAGTGCGGTCGCTTCTATACGCAAGTTTCTTTCCTGAATTCTTGGCTTGAGCTGTACCTTGGCTTGAAGACACATCCAGAACAGTTTCATTCTCTACTGAAATGAATCAGTTTTCTATACATTCCTACCAAATACCTGCGTTTCACTTATCTTCCAGCTGCTTGGGGCGACAGCTATTGAAGACAAACTACAGGATGGAGTGCCAGAAACTATTTCCCGACTTTCAAAAGCAGACATTAAAATCTGGGTGCTTACTGGTGACAAAAAAGGTGGGTGTACTTACAGCCAAAGAGCTGGTAGAAACAGTGAACATGAACTGGGGCAAATGCAGACTGGAAATAAAGCATATGTTTCTAGAACAGCTCAGTATGAGACTCCTTTTAAATCAAAAGTGGAGAAATTTCTGCAACAGGCAGGATTTCTTACCAGCTGTTCCCAGTCCAGAGTTACTGAATGGGCTTCTGTGTAACTTCTGTTATTCCAGCAGCTGAGCCTAGATGACTGATTGTGTCACTGTCCTCTGTAGGGAAATACCTAGCTACTGCTTTTCTACATGCAAAGCAAACGCAGGGCAGCTTGCTTTTAACACCAGGCTTGCTTGGCTTTGAGGGCAGGTACCAAAACTTGTCTTTTTACAGTGAAAATTTACTTTTCAAAGAAATTGCAAGTGCTGCTGGCAGAGACTGATTGGCTTTTTTTTTTTTTTTTTTTTTTTGTAGTTGCTAGTCTGCAGTCTGGCAACACGTTTTGTTAAGTTGGATCAAAAAATGGCATTAAATTAGTAAGAATGGCTCTGCTAAAGCCTGGATCAAGGTGCAGCCAGACTAGCTTCTGTCTGATGCTGGCAACAGCCTTGCTTCAAGGAATCCAGAGTAAGCACAGGGAAAGATAGTGTGGCATACCCTGTGGCTGACTCCTGCAGTGCCTTTGGCTCTCTGACACGGAGACACCGTCTCCACCATCAAGTTAAATAGGTCCTGGTGGATCTTTCTTCCACAAACTGGCTGATAGACTTTTCCAGGTCAAGAACAGTTGTTTGCATTCAGTATGTTTCACAGGAAATGTTGCATAGGAAATAAAATTCCCTGTTGTTGACTTGAAATCCGTCACCAGTGTGCCTTCATTGCCACGCAGTTGTTGTACGACAAATAATTAACAAGCATTCCCCTAGCTTCTCTGTGCTATGTATGATTTTTTTTTTCCTGTTCATCCACGCTGTGGTAATGAAAGGGAACTTCTCATAGTGAAAGATAACTTCAAAAATTACTTAAGAAGACTTCAGGTACTTCTGGCTGCTCCTGGCTGTTACCCATGACAGAACTTCGAGTAAATATTTTCCTCTCATTTTTTTTATTGTAGAAACTGCTGAAAACATTGGATTCTCCTGTGAACTCTTAACAGATGAAACAACAATCTGCTATGGAGAAGATATCAGGCAAGTGAAAAGCACAAAAGATTTCTTTTGTGGGAATGAAAAACGTTCCCTTTTTAAAATTGACCCAACAGTAACATTGGTTTGTCTCCCAGTGACTCTTCAACGACTGAACAGTATTTTTTGGCAGTTGTGCAGCTGTATGTTGTCGGTTTCTTTGCTTTGTCCAAAATTGTAATTTTACAAGACAACCTCTTAATTGTGGGTAAAGGTGGCGATACCCTCTTTGCAGGAGGTTATACGTTCTCGGTCAACAACTGTTGACATTAAGTTTGTCCCATAGTGCAGACAAGTCTGGAGCCCACCTGGAGTGGGCTAAGCAGGTCTCTCCTCAGTCCAAATCTTGGACTTGCCAAGTTTTGTTCTTGCTGCTTGTCCCTGAACTCCAGCACTACCCTAGCCGATCTTTCACCCTGTCCTGTGCTCCTCTACGCAGTACAGACCTGTGCTCTAAAACCACAATGGGTCATAAGGCATTCAGAGCTTAGTCATAAAGGATTTGTCAGAATGGTTAGACACAAGGGGAAGCAGCATCTTCTCTCAGACTGGGAGAAGAACTAGGGCTTCGTAACAAAGTCACAGTTATTCCTGACTCGTTTTTCCTTATTTGCAAAACAGCAAGCGTATCAAACCGGTGTGATCCTCTTTGCACCATTGCTCTAGCACTGCTTAGAACATCACCTAATATAGGGCAAAAAAAGTCCACGCAGCATCTGTTGCGTTTCTTTCTTGCAGATTTCCACTCTGGGAGAGATCTAGCTTAAAGTTTATCCTTGATTTTTTCTGTAATAGTATCCATCTCTCTTTCCAGTGCTCTTCTCCAAACTAGGTTGGAAAACCAGAGGAACAGAGCTGGATCCAGTACGCATTCCTACCTAAGAATGAACGAGCCCTTCTTCCAGGGTAGTAGAGATCGTGCTTTAATAATCACTGGCTCCTGGCTGGTATGTACAAAAGCTGTTCTGCTGTGCATTTGAGATTTTGGGGGTGCCACCAAGTCCCAGTGTCCTTCACTGAGGACTCAGTTCGTTTGTCTGCTTTGCTAAACCAGTCAATGAAAATTCTTTGGTGACTGCTATCAGTTGAACGCATCTGTTTGATATTTATGTTCAGAAGTATTTTTGGTTTTGAAGGTTGAAAATAGTGCTCAATGAAATAAGGAATGGCTTGGGCCTTTCAAATCACCCTGGTAGCTGCTGTCAAAGTAAAGCTAATCCCTTGCAAAAGCACGGTCTGGTTTTCAGAGTGTTTATTCTTCATGGGGATTCTGGTCTAATGGAAAAAAGTGAGAGATGACTGCCAGCACTATGGGATGCACGGCTTGAGTGTGGGCACAGAAATCATGCTTGAAATGAGAGATGAGAGTGAAATGGTAGAAACAAAAGACAAGTTTCCTGCTCAGTCCTGCAATACAGCGCTCTCACGGGACCTTAGAAAGCAGAAAAGAGCTTTTAGCAGAGATGGGACTAGCAGTAACTCGGTGACTGTTACCCACCCTGTTCGCAGGCCCCTCTCATAGACACCTGTAAAGGAGAAAGTCCAAGGAACAGCTCAGGACCATCTGCCATGGTTCAGTATTCCAGCCCTAAACCTTTATTTTGTGTCAAGAAGTGTACATCTGTGTGCACGGCATGGGAAGCAGGCTGGGGATGCCTAAAGGCAACCGAGCAGGAGCTCAGCTACTCTAGCTGAACTGCCCCAGAGCTAACCTGGTATTCACAGGGCACTTCCCCAGGTGCTGGGCATAGCCCTGCTTCCCTTAGGAAATGGGGAAATAGGAGAGAGGGAAGTTTAAATACCAGAATGTTTTCAGAAGTGAATTAGTTCTCATCCTTTGAACTCCGCAAGAAGTGCTGTGATACTAAACGCGAGCAGTTTGCTTTTGGTGGTCCTACCAAGCAATGGTAGGATTACCAAAATCCTACCAATCCCACCAATTCTTTCCATTGTTTCCGTAGCTCTTTGTTCACTCCTCTGCACGAGCATTTTGTTAAAATGCCACAAGTGGGCGATGGGAGCGCAGAGAAGTGAACTGTGTTGTATGGGCAGTACTCGGAGCGCGACTTGAAACGGCGTAAGGCGGAACATGACATCTTTTTGTAACACAGAATGAAATCCTGCTGGAGAAGAAAAAGAAGAAAAAGAAACTTAAACTGAAATTCCCCAGAACAGCAGAAGAGGAAAAAAGGCAAACTGAAAAGAGAAGAAGGGCCGACGCTTACAAAGAGCAGCAGCAGCAGAACTTTGTTGATTTGGCCTGCGAATGCAGGGCTGTGATCTGCTGTCGAGTGACTCCGAAGCAGAAGGCCATGGTGGTCGAGCTGGTGAAGAAGTACAAGAAAGCTATCACTCTGGCTATTGGCGACGGTGCCAACGATGTAAACATGATTAAAAGTAAGGCAGCTGGGAAGCTTCTCTTGGTAGGAAAGATCTCTTCTGGGCCTTCTTCTGCAGTCTCTTCGCTGTCGCTCTTTGTTCAGAAGACTCGACCCACGTTAACGTTCCCTGGGGTTTGTTAGCTCCCGTGCCTGTGCTTTCCCTTTTTGAGGAGGCCCTTTAGGAAATGGTTAGTGGGTTTTGCTGATATATTTTAGCTTTTTCTGGAGATGTTCCCTGGGAAGGAACTTGAATTACATCTGTTATCGTGTTGTGGGTCACGGAAGTGTAATAGAGAGAACAAAGCAATATCTTAGCTGCCCCGTGCTTGGAGGGATTAGCCATGCTATATTGCAACTGGTGCTCTTTGAACCGCTTCCTGAGAAAGAAGCTCCTGGGATATGGTTTATATCAGGAGCGTATTTGTAAACTGCCTGGCCAGTTTGCTCAGCGGTTCGCTTGCTCTGTCTCACCGCGTAGTTCTCCCCTGGGCAAATCTCCCAGTGTCCCTTCTGATGGAACAAGCGCTGAGAGAGAATCCAAGCGATGGTGGAGACATGAGCAGTGAGTCACAGGGCAAGGAAGGGCTTCTGCACTGCTGTGCTCGTCTGCAGCGCAGCCTCTGCGCGGTGCGTGGGAACAAAACGGGGCAGAGAACCTGGAGCAGAGAATAGGAACCGGTAGAAGATTCGCCCTCGGTCATGTTGTTCCTCTGCCTCTGTCCAATGGAGTGTGTGGTGTTTGTTTCCTTAACTTAGCTGCCCACATTGGAGTTGGAATCAGCGGCCAAGAAGGGATGCAAGCCGTCATGTCAAGTGACTACTCTTTCGGGCAGTTCCGCTACCTCCAAAGACTGCTGCTGGTCCACGGACGATGGTCTTACATTAGGATGTGCAAGTTTCTAAGATATTTTTTCTACAAAAACTTTGCTTTTACACTAGTCCACATCTGGTATTCATTCTTTAATGGCTTTTCTGCTCAGGTAAGAAGGCACGCTCATGTGTAATACTAACAAGCAGATCTTCCTTTCTCTCAGTTCAGAGGAGCAAAGGCTTAACCTGGGAAGTGATGGATGAAGTTGTCATCAATAATTCCTGCAGGAGAATAGGTGATAACTACTAAACTAGTTAGTTACAAGCTAAGCACTTGGTTATGATTTCAGGACACTGAAGTCAGTATCATGATTGTACAGCGAGGAAGGGAGGAAGAGATTGTTGTGTAGTGGTTTGGGAAACCTTTCCCAACCTTGCTACGTAAGATATTTGTAGGTGAAGTGAGATGGCTCGTGTATGTATCAGTAGGAAACCAAACCCAATATTTTTTTGTCTTGAACTGCTGGCTAGAATGACTTGAAATGTGCTTGTTGTAACTGGCAGTGTTTGAACTTCACATAGTGTTGAAAGGACTTGATGAAGAGTTGAGATGCATCTCTGGGGGTATAACCAAAAGACAGGCAAGAAGTAGTTAATGACATTGCACGGACCAGCGTGGAGGGTCAGGGCCCCAGTCACAGACAAGCAGCCCTACCTGAGGTGGATGCTGTTTGCTTGAGGGAAACTGGATGCCTAGGACTGAGCAGAAAAAGAACATAAAAAGAAAGCAGGGCTCCCAGAGTTGTACGGGAGATGCCCAGCGCTCATCACAGTCACAAGCGCAGCTATGAGCCAGACTGACTGGGTGAGGGGTGCAGTTTTGGTAGTGTTCCAGGTCAGGTCGCACTGGTGGTTTGTAAGGAGTGGGGCAGCTTAATACAGGCTAAAAATAGTTTCAACACAGCTTTGAGTTCAGGTGCTCCTTGCCTCTTGGGTAAACGCTGAGGCAGGTAATTCAGTGCTGTAGTAGAGTACGTGTGAGTTTTCTCGGGAATCGGAGGGGAAGGTGTAGTCAAAAAGAAATCATTAACTACTGAAATTCCTCCTCTTCTTGCAGACAGCATATGAAGACTGGTTCATCACGCTCTACAACGTCTTGTATTCCAGTCTCCCGGTTCTGCTGGTTGGCTTGCTTGACCAGGTATTCCCCATGTCGTGAACAACAGATGAATCCAAAGGCATCTAACATCAAGTCTTTAATTACACTGAAACTGGTTGCATTACTTTATGTACGAGACACTTGGGGGCTTTTGTTCTGTTTTTTGGTTTTAAAAAAACGTATTCCTCTTGCCAGTGTGTGAGGTAACAAGAGACAATAAGCAGAACGTTACCGAAATAGCCAAAGTTAATCAGGTCAGAAGTCTTCAGTGTCAAATTTGTTAAAAATATTTCTAGGTGCCTGCTGTTCTGTAACATCATTCCCACATCACAGCTCTGGGTGGCTTTGCTAATGGCAAAGATAGTCCGTGCTTACCCTTGTGAGCTGAAGGTGCAGGGACTGCACCATTTTCAATGACTGTATTTAACAGGAAGCCTTGGTCTTTGTTTTAATTCAGTGGGACAAGTGCTTTTGGCCTTCTCCACTTGTTTTTCCTTTGGTTTTTTACCTGCTGATTAGGCAAATCCATGTTTCTGCTTTCTTTTGTGATAAAAAGTCCCCATCCCCAACTTTGTGTTGAGTCCCCATCCCTGGATGTGTTTAAGAATAGGGTGGATGAACTACTTAGGGATATGGTTTAATGGGGACTAGGGACGGTTGGACTGGATGATCTCTGGTCTTTTCCAACCTCGAAAATCTATGAAAAGCTAAGAAATAAATTCAGTACCAAATTAAGCTCTCACTTGAGTGTTTGGTAGAGACTTAAAGTCAGGACACGCAATGATACCTCCATCTTCTGCGTATTCACCAAGGACTCCAACACGACACGTAGCTGTGAAGAGATGTGCAGCTGTGGACACTTTTGTCTCTGCAAATAATGGGCTAAAAACGTAGAAGCCTGGAAACAGGGTATGTGATGGCTTTGTGAGAGATGTTCTCCAGGCTTGGTACTTCTGGTTGCAGGTGTTACTCTGAGCAGAGTCCTGCTGCCCACGCTGCTATTAGTAGAGGGAAAGGAATCTGCCATTTCCTTTGGGCTGTTATGTAATTGAACTTCTTCCTCTTCAAAGCTCACACTGAGAACAAGAAATTGCAGCAACTCTTTTTCTTTTTCTCCCTCCCTTTATTAAGGATGTGAGCGACAGATTGAGTCTTCGGTTCCCTGGACTGTATGTTTTGGGCCAGAAAGATTCACTTTTTAACTACAAGAAATTCTTCTTAAGTTTGCTTCATGGAGCTATAACTTCCTTGATCATCTTCTTCATACCATATGGAGCTTACCTTAAAACTATGGGCCAAGATGGAGAAGCTCCTGCAGATTATCAGTCATTCGCTGTCACGGCAGCATCCTCTCTGATATTCGTCGTCAATTTTCAGGCAAGTAGGCTTGGCTTCCTGATCTCTCTTGCTCTGAAAACACTTTCTGGTCATCTTGCTAAATTTGGCTACTAAAAGCCTAACAATATGCAAAAAGCTTCCCCTTTTTGCCTCCTCTCGGTTGATTTTTGCCTCCTCTCTTCTCTGTTGATGCTTGCTCTCTGACTGAGAGGTGACTTGACTCAAATGCTGTCAGTCTTCAGAGCAGTTGACGTTATTTGGAGTTAATAAACTCATTTGGAGCCTTCGTTTGCTTTCAGATTGGCTTGGATACGTCTTACTGGACTTTTGTTAACGCTTTTTCAGTATTTGGCAGTATTGCACTTTACTTTGGTATCACGTTTGACCTACACAGCGCTGGAATCCACGTTCTCTTTCCTTCTGGCTTTCAGTTCACAGGTCAGTCCTTCCGTTTTGTATTTCTTGTTCCTGTCTCACACAGCTTGAACTTGAGCAGAACTGTGGCCAAAATGTCATGGCGTGAACCTGATTCCTGTGAAAGGAAACTGTGTTAAACACTAATTCACTTCCAAGGAGGGGTTTCTTACACATTTGGGGCCAGGTTGCTTTATTGGAGTATTTCTTTTCTTTCGATGAAAACGAGCTGGAACTTGATGAAAACTTGCCCAGCAGTAGGAGTCTGCAAATGAAAACTGAGTTAAAATCGGTGGGGCAGCTCAAAGTAAAGAGGATGTGGTGATCTGGCAGGGTGGGTGTTTGCCAAGTTGCTCCAACTGATCAGTGGAAGGTAAAAGCCCAAAGTGAGACAGAGCCAAATGCTGTTAGCAGCTCCTTGGGATTTTGCTGGTAAGACCAGGGAGGTGTAAGTAGTAGCTGTTAGGAATTTTTTTCTGAGGAAAAGTGTGCTTCCTGATTTTCCTTATGACAAATCTTTCTTACGTTGCCTTGGATCTAAATATCCACCCACCCAAAATAACAAACACCTTCAATTTAATGTTCTCATTTTTAAGCAGGACTCAATTGAAAAAAAATGAAGTTGCTTTTAATATAATGTTTTTCTTTGACCTTCAGTAATGTTTGACACTTTTTAATAACTTCCTCCTACCTGAATACTTTATGCTTTTCAGAAGTTTATGAAGATGTGACTGGTACTTAGCTTGATAGAGAGTTCCATGAGGTGGAGTGTTTGGCTACCAAACACTGCTTGCTTTCTAGACCACATACATACCAGTGATACTGGGAGGAGTTTTTCTTGCTTGGCATGTTTTAAAGCAGGACAAAAGCCATGCATCTCAGCCAAGCTTGTCTTGCAGCCTCCCATAACTCTTCAAAGGGCTTTGACATGAATATGGACGTGTCGTCATAGAAGTGCTTTCTAAAATTCTTTCCTATTGTGCTCTGCTATGAAGAGAGTCTCTGTCAAAGTTTGATGTGATACACAACAGAATACCTGAATGTTAGGTCCTCAGGAAAGAAGCTGTGGCTTTTACTATCTTACTTGTGTTTTAGAACTAGTTTACTTGATCCTGTCATAAACTAATTGGTGCTCTTTTGATTCCTAGGAACTGCTCCGAATGCTCTGAGGCAGCCGTACCTCTGGCTGACCATGATTTTATCAATTGCTGTCTGCTTGCTTCCTGTAGTGGCACAGCGTTTCTTATCCACGACCATTTGGCCTTCGGAAAGCGACAGAGTGAGTAAAGCCCTACGTTATTTTGGTATAAATTGACTTGCAGGAGTCAGTGCTGGTGCTATTGGGAGAGATAAGTGAGTGAGTGTGCCCTAGGGAGAGCTACATGAGACTGGAGCTCGGGTGGCGTGGCCAGGGAGGGTGGCAGAGGGCTTTCCAAAGGCCAGGCTGCTCCTGCCTGCGAGCTGGGTCGTGACTGGTGCTGCGACGCTGTTCCCCAAAGCAGAGGGTCACGTTGCTGCGTTCTTAGTTCCCAGTATCTTCCTGGTTTTGTTCGCCTCTGTTCCGCCTGGAGCTGGCAGATGGCATGTGGGTATGAAAACAGTTTAAATTGCAGTTTAGTGTTGTTTGAAAAGATGTTAAAGAAGTCTCAGCATGAGAGTACAGGAGCAGCTTTCAGTTACGTATCTGCAGTCCGCTTCAAAGACAGACATTGAAAGGTACGTGAAAAGAACGGAGTTCAAAATAACGCAGTAAGGCTTCCTGAAACAGTGACGTGCTACCGCATAGATCCTGTTTCTAACAAAACCCAGTTTACAAGAGCACCCTCCTTTTAAGGATGTGGAAAAGTATCAGGTTATTTCCTCGGGCAGCAGGTGCACACGAGCTCTTTTCCCTTGTAACCCACCAACCCATCTCTTTGCATGCCTGAAGATCCAGAGGAACCGCAAGAAATACCTGGCAGAGCAGCACCAGTGGCAGCGCCGCCGGAGCGCTTTCCGCCGCGGGGTGTCCGGCCGTCGTTCCGCCTACGCTTTCTCCCACCAGCGGGGATACGCTGATCTCATCGCCTCTGGGCGCAGCATACGGAAAAAACGGGCTCCTCTGGATGCGGTGCTGGGCGCCGGCGTGACGGAAGTCGGAAACGCCCGCGGAACGAGCTGATGTACGGCGCTTGGGGGAGAAGCTTTTATCCCAATGATTGCACAAAAACCCTTTTTTTAAAGACAAACTCAGGATGTTTTTTTAACCAAGCGGCATGAGGATATGAAGATTTTTATGTTTTATCACAGAACTTGCTGGGTTTGGACTACTGGAAACACAGAAAGGCCACGAGTTCTCTACGGAGCTACTAAGCCTTGGGCAGCTGGTTTCTGTTGAATGCAGAAGTGAAGGGCGTGCGTGCGAGGATAGGAAAACCCAGCATCGTAGTGGCCTGGGGTTTTTTTCGTGACGCCTGGAATTGCAGACTTTTTTCACGTTTTAATGACATGTCGGTATAAAACTGCAGCTACATTTCATATTTTGTCGTCGAAAGCCAACCGCCAAGCAGCGGTTACCTGGTGTGCACCATTTCATGACGTTGCAGCCGTCACGGCAAAGCAGATGTTCTCATCCGAGCTTGCGCGGCTGAGATGGAGATCCATCCGGCGATAAATCTTAGCCAGTGTCAGATTTGATGAGGAATTCTGACACTGGTGTGGTTTCTGTTCTTTCTCTTTCCTCAGCAGTTGACTACAGCTCACTGCACGAAATCGAGAGAGCTCTTTGATCCCGTGAGTAGGAATGATATGCCTTTATTCCTTTCATAGCCAGTTCCTGATTTCCTCTGGAATGAAGAGATCTGAGTCCGTTAACAGAGCTTTTTTCTGTTTCTCTGCCTGTCTCTCTCCAACTCTACAACATGTTGGTGTCTGCTTATACAGTATTTTTACGCACAGCTAGATCCCACCTCCGGAAAGCTGCCCTTGGAGCTGGCCAAAGTTTGGTCATTCCAGTTTTAGCTAGAGCAGTTAATAATGACTCATTAGAAGGCAGTCACTGCTAGGTGGAACATATTTCGTGTGCTAAGGGAATTCTTACAACGTAAAAAGTGTTTTTATGAGAGTCTCTTTACGTTTGCACATCCTTTGTATGAACTTTTATCTGACTCCTGGACTAAGGTTGATTATTGAAATGGTTTTATAGTAAAAATCCTGATATACAGCTCTTGTTTAATGGAATGTACATTTCAAAAATTTAATGCAAATAAATATCCTGAAGTTCACAGCTTCTCTTCTAATAAGGATATGGATAAAATAGGAGCGTGAGAGGAGTTTAAGTAGGAAATGGAGGTAATTAATCTCTCACTGAGACAGATTAGGGTTGGTCTTTAAAAAAAAAGAGAAAGAAAAATCAGACCTCACCATGCGCTGGACTCTAAACCCAGGTGTGGTATTAAAATATTAAATATGCAAATTGAGGTGAGTCTATTCCTTTTATTTCTAGTGAGACTTAAAGACAAACATTTGTCATGGATAATGATTGCTTGGCTTCAGCTGGTCCCGGAGAGCAAAGGTGCTCTGGCTCGCGCTGGGGCTGCTTTGTCATCCAGTTCTGTTACTGGGACAAAACGACAGCGCGTCCAGTACAGAACCGTGAGCCCCAGCTGCACTGCCATCCGCGCTTCCCCGCGCCTCCAACGGCAGAAGGGGGAGGGAGGATGCTCCGTTTCCCGGTGAAGCCTTTCTGCCGCTCTCGCTACGGCCGGACGTGCCCGCGCTCCCGGCCTGGCCCTGCGCCTCTCTCCGCTGCCGCGGAAGGGCCGTTCTGCTCCCGCCGGCACCGGGCGGGCGGCGGGGGCGTCAACGGAGCGGGGGGCGGCCCGGAGCGCCGGCGGCCGGGGGCCGGTCCCGGCGGGATCCCCGGGCAGGGGCGGGCTGATGCAAGGCGGCGGCGGATTGGCTGATGCAAGGCGAAGGCGGGTTGGCTGATGCAAGGCGGCGGCGGATTGGCTGATGCAAGGCGGCGGCGGGTTGGCTGATGCAAGGCGGCGGCGGATTGGCTGATGCAAGGCGGCGGTGGGTTGGCTGATGCAAGGCGGCGGCGGCGGGTTGGCTGATGCAAGGCGGCGGCGGGTTGGCTGATGCAAGGCGGCGGCGGGTTGGCTCAGCGCGGCGGAAGCGCGGCGGCGGCATTTCCGGCGTGTGGCTGCGGCACTGCGGGTGGCGGCCATGGCGGGAGAGGTGCTGGCGGGGACGGCGGGGCTCGCCCTGGGTGAGGCGCGGAGCCGGGCGGCCTCTGCGGCGTCCAGCCCCGGCCGTGCCGCGGCGGGGCGGCGTGGCGCGGTTCGGTTCGGCCGGTCCCGGCCCCGGCCCCGGCCCTGGCCGCAGGGAGAAGATGGCGGCGGCGGGCGCTGCCGGTGCCGGTGGCGGCCGCAGGGCAGTGTGCCCGTCCCGGGGGCTCCGGGTTTCGGGCGGGGGAAGCAGCTTCGGGAGCGATAGGAGGGCTGGAGATGAGAGAGGCGGGAGACGGCTCGGTGCGGCGGGGCGGGAGTGCCGGGGCGGGAACGGGGCCTCGCCGCGGCCGTGCGGCTCCGTCCCGGGGCGGGATCCGAGCGCACCCGCGGGAGCCGGGGTGGCGTTTAGCGGGCGGGGGACGTGGGGCGGCGGCGGAGCGCTCCGCAGCGCCGGGGCCGTGCGCGGGCGTTGGCTGCTGCCCGGGTGCGGGCAGGCGGGAGGAGCGTTTCCGCGCTGGGATTCACTCCTCGGCTGGGAGCGAGCCACAAGCGATCCTTCTGCGTGTCCAGCTGCTTCCTGGCCAGCTCCATGGATTTTTTTTTTTTAATTGCCTGTGTTTGTCATGCATTCCAGAAGAGCTGTACGTTTCGGAACGAGAGGGCAGCGATTCCACTGGCGATGGGACACAAAAGAAACCCTTCAAGACCGTTTTAAAGGTAACTGGGAAACACCTGCTGGTTGTTTTGGGAGCGTGAACTGGGTGTCCGCTCAGCCTCTTTAGGGATGACTTTGGTTCACTTCCAGTGCCGTCTTCTTTCCTTTTTAGGCTTTGATGACAGCAGGAAAGGAGCCGTTCCCTACTATTTACGTGGATTCGCAAAAAGAAAACGAGGTGCTGTAGCGTTAGAGGTTCCGAGTAGAAATTATTTAATTGCTCTTTTGTCTGAAATTACACACAAACGTAACTTTTTATCTTCTGCCCTCTCCTTGGTTTGCTTTAGAGATGGGCCATCATTTCCAAGTCACAGATGAAGAATGTCAAAAAGCTGTGGCACAGGGAACAAATGAAGAATGATGCCAAGGAGAAGAAGGAGGTGGGTTGTAGAAGATGCCAGGTCAGAGGAAGCGTATCCCATTTCTTTTCCAAAACCATAAACCAGCGTTGTTGTCGTTGCCACCCCTCCAAAAAAGCTCGTTTGTTCTTCATCTGTGGCATTGGTTTACAAACACATTATTTACAACTCGCCTTTGTTCAGATTAGGACAAGCAAATGGCTGAAACTGGGTAAGTTAGGAGCAATCTGAATTCTGGAAAAAGTGGGAAATGCATCTGTGCGTTGTTGGTTATCCTGGGCTTGAGTGAGAGTAGGTTTCGGCCCCTGGCAGCGTAGCATCAAGGCGTTTTACGGCCTCTGTGTCTCTTAAGTGTGCATTGTAATCTCTGCTAATGATAAAGAGTAGCAATCTTATACAGCCTGGTTACAGCTATTTAATACTTTTTTTTTTTTAAACCAGGCAGAAGATCTCTTGAGAAGAGAGAAGAACCTGGAGGATGCTAAGAAAGTTGTTATCAAGAATGATCCTAGTCTTCCGGAGCCAAAATGTGTAAGATCTAGCACACTTGATACATGACCTGTGTTACAGCGTGGTGTCTGCACAGAGATTGAGTCTGTCTCGGCTTCGTGGGTCTGGCAGCTGTTGAAAGATGCTGTCTTTTGCTGTCTAGAAATGTAATTTTGTTTTTCTGGTTATCTACATCCTCTGGTACGTAGACTTGGACCCTTCTCGTGCACTTCATGGGTGTCGGAACCTTCTTAGTTCACGCATCAGACTTCTCTGTGTATGTGTTTGTCGACTGGTAGAGACCGTGTTTGGGTTTGAAAAAGTTCATTAGTTCATTAATTAGATTATTGTAGTGTTTGTAGAGTCCTGCTGGGCTTGGTGCAGTCTTTAACTTAGTAAGCAGGTGTTACCTGTGCTGCTCTGCGATGGGTTTTTGGGTAGACCCCGGGTAGATGGGGTTTCTGTGCACACGTGTAGAAGATGACTTTGATGGGAGCCCTGCGCTCGTGGCTGCTCGTTGGGAAAGGGGCACCCGGGCCCAGCTGTGCTGAAATCAGTCTCTTCTGCACTGATGCTCTGTGGCAGTCCGGAGGCGTGATCCGGTTTGAAGGCACCTGCTGGATGAATCGTTCTGCCTAGAGCAGTGCCAGTGCCTCAGCTGCGTGTCTGGATGTACCGGTGTCAGATCCAGGTCCTCTGCTTCTTTGGCTGCTGACTGAGCTCATCCATTGAATGTCTTTAGAAATGAACTCAGAGTCCATTCCGAGTGCCATAAAATGTGCCCGAGGCATCCTTTCCGAGTTTTTGGGTGACTTAATGCACCTCAGGCTTCCAGTAGTACCTGAGTGTTCTGGTGTTAAGGTGTGAGCTGTTACGTGTTTCCACTTCTCCCTTCGGTCAGATGCAGAGTGAGCTTCTTCAAAAGCTCCTACAGTCCTTAATTTCTCCATGACAAAGTCAGCCTGCTAGACAGGAAGGGCTCCATGTGAAGTCTGGGAATGCTGTCCGGACTTCCTGCCTGCAGTGTAACTCACTGAATGCTCTTTCCCTACTAAACAGCTACTCCGTGTTGACGGCTGTGCATATACCTTGGATGGAACTTTGCTCCTGGGAGGTGTCATATGCACTTGTACTCTAAGGAATTCTGTGGAAAACACCATCGGCATGGTGAATCGTTTCTCCATTTGATTGGTTTTACTCCCTGCTTTACAGGTCAAGATCGGTGCTCTGGAGGCTTACAGAGGCCAGCGAGTGAAGATTTTTGGCTGGATTCACAGATTACGGAGGCAAGGTAAAGCACAGGCTTTTCCAAGTTGCTGAACCTCTGCAGAGAGGTGGAACAAACGCAGTAGCAGCCAAAATTGGGGCACTTACAATGAATCAGAGAGCACCTGTTGTTAAATTTTTAAACTGTCAGTTAGATGTCCTCTTTGGTTTATCACAGTGGTCACAACACCGTAAATTCTGCGTGATATATGAGCGTATCCACATTTCTTAGCTGGAATCTTGTGGGATTTTCGGTTGGGAGGTCAGTCCTGCGGAATTTCTGCGGAAGACTGGTGTTGTGTTTGAAACTAATCCTGCAAACTGAGAGCTAACTAGCATCTGCTCGCAATGAAATCAGCAAATGGGAATTTTGAAGTTCTGTGAAGCAGTATAACTTTTTAAAATCAGTTTAGCGAGTAATACTTGTGATGGAAATGGTTGATGCTGTGGTTCGCTCGGAGCCTGGAAGCACACGGCGGAGGTGGTTCCAGCTCCACAGGTTATCTGGTCAGATGCTCACTGAACGACGATGAAGGGCTGGTGGATCTGGTTATCAAGAGCAGTTTCTAGCAAATTATTGTTGTAATTAGACGCTTTTGTGGAGATGTGGGTGGCCAGGGTGACACCACTTTGTCTGTTAGGTGCACCTTGGGCCCGTGCGTGCAGCGTTTCTGCAGACAGGCTTGTAGGCCCTGAGGACCAGAGGGAAATCCGAGGTCATGGCACGGCGCTGCAGTCGCAGCCCTGCTGAGGGTGGAGCAGGCTTTGCTCTGATCTCTGTCGACACTTATTTTGACTTGTTACACAGAATTCAGCTCTGTGAAAGGCTTCTGTAACTGCACTGATGCTTCCGTGCTTACCCGGAGCATCTCTGGGTTTTAAAACGGAAGAATGTGATCACAGTCCTGCTGTAAAATCTGCACGTCAGTGATGAATGTGTCTTGGGAACGGGTCACTTCAAATGGATTGATGAATAAAGCTGAGACTCTCCTGTTTGTTTTTTTTTTTTTTTCTTCTCTTTTTAACCAGGAAAAAATTTGATGTTCATTGTGTTGAGAGATGGCACAGGTTTTCTTCAGTGTGTCCTTTCGGATGAACTGGTGAGTTGTGATGGGTTGATTCTGTTCTGTCACTGAAGCAGTGAAGTGTTCATACCTCGTCTGTTTTTCTTTTCTATAGATGACTGGAAGTTCCCCTAAACCTGGTGATTAAATTGGTTTATTGTTAGGTTGTGTCTCCTACCACTAGAGTTCTTTGTCAGTGTGAGAACTAGTTAGAAGTAACTGAGTTAGTCTTGTCTGTGACTCCAGTAGGTGCCACAGGAAAACTAAAAATGAAAAATGACCCTAACTGTGCCTTTGTCTCGTTTCTCTCTGTAGTGTCAGTGTTACAACGGGCTGATTCTCTCCACGGAGAGCAGTGTGGCAGTGTATGGTGTGCTGAACCTTGTTCCTGAAGGCAAGCAGGTATGGGAGTTAGATCTGGCTGTGGGTTCGGCTTCCCCTCCTTTCTAGCAGTTTAGCATTTTCCTGATGGAAGGGGAGGCAGAAGTGGAAATAATTACTAGATTATTTTGGTGGGAATTTGATTGAGAGAAAAGAACAAACCTCCCAGAGCTGCTGCTGTCACCCACTGTTCAGTTTGTGACAAGTGAACTGTGTGACTGTTCTGCTTTTGCTGAAACAGTTTTCTGCTGGTATGTCCCATAGATACTTCCTAGGATACAAGAGAGGAAAATCAGGTTAAATAAACATTATTTTCCCTAGCAAGAGGTTTGTTTGGTTTTTGTTTTGTGAAGCTAAGAATTCGGGATTCGTGCTCTTCTTTTACTGAGATGGGTTTGTGTTCTCTTCACCATGTTGTATTTGTCCTCTGGTGCTTAGCAGGAGTATGAACTCGTGTTTTACTAAAGTTAGAGTAAACTTTTGTTTATAATGGTGGTCTCAGACTGGGCAGGTGGGATTTTCTGCTGCTTACGCCTTGCGCCTCTCATTCCAGTCTAGATCTGTGTGCTGATAACTGTTTAGGAAATAGTTTGAGTGTGGACCTAGGGCTACAGCCACGTGGAGCAGCTGTGCATGAAGAACGGCCGATAAAAAGGATTCACACTGGAGGCAGGAGAGAAGCTTTCAGGAACCCTTATCTGTGACAGCACCTATCAGGACATGCAGGCCTATGTCAGAATATTTACCAAAAATCAGTGTAAGGCTTCTGTCTTAGTTGTGAAGAGGTGACTGAAAGACACAAGTAAGTTGTGTTTGTGTCGCAAAACTCATGATGCGGAAGGTGAGCGAGCTCCGGCTGCAGTGGTTCCATTTAAATCTGGAGGAGTCCGTTGGAAGATGTGAGCTCTTGATGGCTGCTTGTAGTGATGTGCTTTTTTTCCAAAGGAGAAAGCAAAGCAGTGATGTTGAGATTTAGAGGATAGATGTATGTTTAATCTGGCTGGTCAGTAAGCTTACTTCTTCCTTTAGATATGTATTAAAAATTGTCGTTAACTCTTGCAGTGAGAGTTGGTTTTTTTGTGTAGATTGGCAATCTGTATTCTCCTGCCTGGTCTTTTGAGTAAGTGCACTAACTCTTAGTAAGATAATAGGGAAAAGAGGCATGTCTGGAAAAAAACCCCACGTTTTGGAGTCTTATATTGCTTTTCGTGTCTCATCACAACGATGCAATGCTTTTAGTGAGCAAAACCACCAGGTTTTTAAAAATCTGTTGATGAAACTTTGAAAATCTACGTTTATACCCTGAAAATACTGTGAATGAAAAAAAATACCATTTCAGGGGACAGAAGCCCACTGTGACCCACACGGGGGAGCTGGTGCGACCAGAAATGAAGCCTGGTCTGCAGCCGCACAGGGCTGAGCCCTGGCACCCGACTTCTGCCCACTGTATGGCAGCAAACAGGACCAGGGACATGAGCCAGTGTGAAACTTGCTATGTTCACGTTGTGGTGGGTGCTACCTGGCGCAGAAGGGTTGACTTTCACGTTGTGGAGGGTGCTACCTGGCACAGAAAGGTTGCTCAGATGTCTCTGACAAGCAAACTCAAAAGTACCCGTGGTGAGCTGGCTCTTCCTCTGTCGTGGTCTAAGGAACTTTCTTCAACTTCTTTGAAGTTTGCCATCCGGCAGGAGAATGTGGCTCAAATAGTACAAGGACCAAAATACCTTCAATGTCGTACTGTGGTCTTGGGTCTGCATTTTCTTCTCATGGATGGGAGGACTCTTCACTCTGTGTGTGTGTGATGTTCTTAAGGCATGTGGGAAGGTTCTTCGTGCCAGTGTGGTGCGTTGTAGAACCATGCAAACTGCTATGAAGAGAAGTAACTATCGCAGCCAAAACTAGCGTACGGCGTTAAGTTGCCACGATGCCAGGTGGTGACATCCAAGGGGCAAAAAGTGGACTTCCAAAAAATACTTGTTTCTGTTCAAACTGGCAGGCTCCAGGAGGCCACGAGCTGAACTGTGACTACTGGGAGCTCATTGGTCTGGCCCCGGCAGGAGGGGCTGACAATCTCCTCAATGAGGATTCGGAGGTTGATGTGCAGCTTAACAACAGGCACATGATGATTCGAGGGGAGAACATGTCCAAAATCTTCAAGGTGCGCTCCATGGTGGTACAGGCCTTCAGGGATCATTTCTTTGCCAACGGATACTATGAAGTGAGTATGTTTTCCCCTGAGTAAATGACTACTTCAATGTCCTGACTTCGAGGCTATCTTTTTCCTGGAAAAACCGTGTAGGCTTTCTAATTGACCTGAAAGGGGTAAAAGAAAAACTGTTTATTAGGGAATGAAGTTTTGATCACTGTCATAGACATAGATCTTGGGGGCGTGCAAGCGTTGCCGTGCGATTCACAGACTGATTCTTCTAGGGCGTTGGAGGATGTCAGACCCGAGTACTGGTGCGCGTGCGTACAAAAACTTTGCAGATGGAGTTCTGGAAGAGTGTGCCTTACGTCTCTGCTCCTCCACGTTGTCATCATTGTCCCGAATTCTTCACCAAGTAACAGCAGTCTTGTTCTTTAACAGGTCACGCCACCAACTTTAGTCCAGACGCAGGTGGAAGGAGGCTCAACCCTCTTCAAACTGGATTATTTTGGTGAAGAGGCATACTTAACGCAATCGTCCCAGCTCTACCTGGAGACCTGCATTCCAGCGTTAGGAGACGTTTTCTGCATCGCTCAGTCCTACAGAGCCGAGCAATCTCGGACCCGCAGACACTTGGCAGAGTATGGAGAGAGTGTTCTTTGCTGTTTACGTGGGGGGGAATTTATAAAGCAGGGGAGTAGCAGGCACTTGGATGGCAGAGTGTGCAGACAGCGAAATGCTGATGGGGAGGGACTGAGCAAAAGTGGTTTTGGAGTTAATACCTTGTCTCGGAGAACGTCCAGCTGGTCATCACACATTGACACTTAGTGAAGGGAGAGCTGGGCGGAACAGAGGACAGAGCTGGTATATTTTTAGGAAGCTTCGTCTTTTTAGAAAATGCAGTTCATATTGTTGTTTTCTTTTTTTTTTTATTTCCTTTACAGTGTAGAAGTGGGAGAAATGAAAAAGGGAACAAAAGTGTGTTCTTGGGTTGTTTGTTTTTTTTCCTCGCGAGAATTTTTTTCATTTCAGCTAAAGATTTGTTGCTTGTGTGTGGTTTTGTAATGGCAGGAATTTGTGTTTCAGATACACTCACATTGAAGCTGAATGTCCTTTTATAAGTTTTGAGGATTTGTTGGACCGTGTGGAGAGCTTGGTTTGCGACGTAGTCGACCGAGTCTTGAAATCACCTGCATCGAGCTTACTGTATGACCTAAACCCGGTAGGCAGCACTGGGGCATGAATAGCCAAGAAAAGATGAGCTTTGGCCTTTCCAGATCAGCATGTCTATCTGGAGAAGGCAGGGCATGGCAGTGAGCTCTGCTTGCTTACTATTATTAATAAGAATAATATTAAATAATATCAAAATAGTTAAAATGCTGCAGGGCTGGTAATGACCCTTCCAGAAGCAGGGGACTGTGAGGGGGAGATGTTCCCTGCTAGCAAGTTCCAGGAGCCAGCAACGTGCTGGGATTTATTGTAATGTGTGCTGTACCAGTGGAATACAAAGCTCTATCCCAGAGCTCGTAATATTGATCGGCCGGTACTTGCAGATGGAGCACAAGGGAGCAATGAAACAACTGGCGTTTTACGTTCCGCCCTGGAACGTGGAGCTCTGAAAAGCCATTTTCATTTGTTGGACCTTCTGTCTGCTGTTGCCTTTGCAAAGCAGATGGCTTTAGGAGACTGCTAACTTTATCTCCATCACTAGCCCTTCTCTTGGAGCGCGCACAGACTCGGTCATCCCTGTCATTTTGACCTGTTTCCCCGATCAATGCTGTTTTAAATTTGGGCTGAGACGGGGGGCAGGAGGTAGGAAAGAGCAGAGGCACGACCTCCCACACAGAGGTGGGTTCTGAAGCCATTCTGTGCACAGGGAAGCCAAAAATGTTCTTTTGTGGCCCTGTGCATGGAACCTCTGCTGATGGCTCACTTTGAACAGCTCCGGTGAATTCGTACTGAAAGGGAAAGAGCTTTGAAAACACTGCCTTCCTTCTCTCTCCTGCCATCTTTTCCAGCATCTGTTCTGGGAGCTTTACTGGGCTTGGAAGCTGGTTGTGTTTGGCTCTAGCTTTTCAGTACTGAGCTTGACTTTTTTTTAATATGTTTTTTAAAGTAATAATTTGTTGATGTATGGGCTGGAAAGAGTAATGTGTGCTTGAAGTCTGGTCGTGGACTTGCTGGTCAACTGGTAAGGTGTTCTTCTTTAGAAGTGGTACTCTTCCAACTGTCTTTGTCGTCGTTCTTTACAGGGCTTCACGCCGCCTAAACGGCCCTTCCGCCGAATGGACTATACCGAAGCCATCGAGTGGTTAAAGGAACACGATGTGAAGAAGGAAGATGGCACTTATTATGAGTTTGGGGAAGTAAGTCTTTCTGAGGCTTTTTAGGAATTCAAGCCAAACAAAATCCCACTGCCCTGCCTCAGGGTGTATAAATCCCTTGAGGAACAGTGTGTTTGGACCATGATGCTGTTGAGCTTACCAAAAAAATCTGGTTTTCCTCAGTTTTTCTGTCTGAAACATTGGGAAAACTTGGATTGTAATTGAACAGATTCCCCCCCCCATATGTGGTTTTGTATATAAATATAATTTAAGATAAGTTCATTTTAAAAATTTAGGTACATTAGGACAAGTGCGTGGGTATGTGTGGTTTGAAACTTTGTTTCAGGCCTGATACATGTGGAACTCAAGGTATTGGAGTGGTTTTGGTTTCAAATACTAATAAAGCCTTCTTTAACCTTAGGATATTCCTGAAGCTCCTGAGAGGCTGATGACAGACACCATTAATGAGCCGATCCTGTTGTGCCGATTTCCTGCAGAGATCAAGTCTTTCTACATGCAGCGCTGTCACGACGATTCCCGGCTTACCGAATCCGTAAGTTGGTGTTTTACGTGGTGCTGCAGGCTTCTAGAGTGGGGAGTGTCAGCAAAGGAGTACCACAGGAAAATCTGGGAGAATTCGCTCCACGTTTTGGTTTGGGTGTCTCTTGGCATGGCTTGTTGACCCTACAGAAATAAACGAAGCAGCTCTGAAGTGCTAATAAAACATCAGTAGATGATGATGGTGAGCACACTCTTCACTGCCCCTAGATAAGTGCTAGTCTGATGACAAAACTTCCCTCACTTCTTGGAGACACTGTTCATAGAATCATGGAATGGTTTGGGTTGGGAGAGACCTCAAAGATCATCCAGTTCCAACCCCCTGCCATGGGCAGGGACACCCTCCACTACACCAGGTTGCCCAAAGCCTCATCCAACCTGGCCTGGAACACTTTCAGGCATAGGGCATCTACAACTTCTCTGGGCAACATGTGCCAGTGCCTCACCACCCTCTGAGTGAAAAATTGTCCAAACATTACCTGTCTGGCAGCTGGGAAGAGTGGTGGTTGTTAGGAATGCTGCTGGGGTTGCTGGTTTGTGATGTGGTTTTTTCTTGGGTGGGTGGTTACAGTTCAGTGTGGCCAAGAGCATTAGAGATTAAATTAGAGAAACTCATCATTTAGTTTATTCTATCTGTAAATCGAGCCTGGAAGGAATTGCCTTCCTTCCCCTCAAGGAGAATTAAAATTATGTGGTAAAACGCGTTACAGAAATAAGATACAGTTCTAAGTTTGGGCTGGTTTTCCTCGCCCTCCTACAGGCAGTGTAATTCCAATGGATTGATCCCACGTTGTCTGTTGTAGGTGGATGTGTTGATGCCTAACGTTGGTGAAATTGTTGGAGGCTCCATGCGTATGTGGGACAGCGAGGAGCTACTCGAAGGCTATAAGAGAGAGGGCATTGATCCCACGCCGTACTACTGGTACACCGACCAGGTTTGTAGAACAGATGGGATGTGCTGCTTGTCAGATACAATATTTGAATCTATTTTTTAACTGATCTTACGGTGATGCAGTCTAGATTGGAAACGTATTTTCGGTGGCCTGTCGTAGCTGATCGTTTAACCATTGGCAGAATGCAATGGGTAACAGTTTCCATGGCATTAAAATTGCTGCTGTTGGCTGCAGTTGCCTGCTGCCCTTACCAGATCACCTTCATTAGGCTGGTCTGTGCAGGTGTGTTCCTCTTACCATGTCTTCTGCAGTGTCTGGTGTTAGGTGAAGAGAGGTTGGTCTTCACAGACTCGAATGGCTAAGCTCTCGCTAGCGTGAGGGGAGAAAAGGAGGTGGCTGGAAAAGAAGCGTTAAGACTTCCTTTTTCACCTTCCTTTTTCCTCTTCTGGTCCTTACGCTGTGGCAGGAAACTCAGGACAACCAAGCACAAATGTCTTACCTGAAAACAGTATAGTCCGTTTTCCTCAACATCCAGAAAATTGCCTTGGAAGGGTTTGGGTCGGTTTTGTGTGGTATTTCTGCAACTGCAATACAAAGAACAAGCAAATGTTTAATATCTAGTCTCCGATTTTTAATTTTACAGAGAAAATACGGTACGTGCCCTCATGGTGGATATGGTTTGGGATTAGAACGGTTCCTGACCTGGCTTCTGAATAGACACCATATCCGAGATGTCTGCCTCTATCCACGCTTTGTCCAGCGCTGCAAACCTTAGCCATCCTTGGGATAAACTCCTAGGAAATTGGAAAAGAATGATACACTCTGCTATACTACGGCCTGTCGGCGAACAAGACTTGTTGCAATCTGTTGCTAATACAAATACTAATTTAGGGGGTGAAAAGGCAAATAAACCAACCACTTTTTTAAAGGAAAATGCTACTAATTAACTGGAAGAAGCCCTAGAAAGAATTTGTTAGGTGCATTAAGTCAACATAAGAAAAAATCCGGTTAAGCTGTCGATTAAAAAACAAGGTAGGCATCTGCTTTTAATTTCTGTGACTTCCAAGAAAATACACTGGGCATTTGAATTTTGTTTTTTTAAAATTTGTTTTAATTGTAACCTGCTTTTTCTTGCTGGAGAAATGTGGAGTTCAGGCTCTTTAAATTCCCAAATACCGACCTCTGAGAATGATATGAAGAGACATCATCTGAATAGCTCCACAAAATACAGAAATGGGAATAAAGCGCTGCACTTTTTGAGCTCCTGCTGGTGGAATGGAGTTCCGTTTGAGTTTATTCAGTAGCAAGGAACATAGTATCGAGCACAAAATTCCACGGCGAGAGATGTGGCTTTTTTTTCCCCTGGATTATTTATTGCTTTGAAATGATGAGGCTGCTGGTGAGGTAGGCTTTGCGACTCGTTCCTTAGAGCTGTGGATGAAGTGCTGCAGTGGGACCATGCCCACCCGCCCTGTGCTGAACGACAGGAGGAGGGGACCTGTTCTCAGAGCGTTGTCTGTTAGACACTGGGATGTTTGTGGTGCCTTTCAAATCAAGGTTCTGCCATCTGTTTCAAACCAGAAATGACTGAAGCCCCAAAGAAACTGGTGACTTTGAAATACAGTTGGATTTCAGCATTGTATGCTGACCGGATCGCTGTCCTCTCTGACGTCGTTCAAGCAGTGCTTTCCCACTCATGCTGGAGTGTTTTCATAGTAGAGCAGTTCCATTTTTCCTAGCTGGCTCCGTGTTCTCTTGTGCTACTGCATCTGAGCAGATTCTCCGGCTGTAATCAAGTAGGATTAATTAAATATTTAATGTGTTGAGTCATCTGTATGCTTTTTAGTCTCATAAATAAAGCAGTTTCTTTTACTAGAGAGAAAAAAAAAATAGGTGCATTGTTTGCTACCTGCACTGAGACTTGAGCTGGATTTGCCGTTCATAGAATCGTTGAGCTGTTCAATACCCATATTTTTGTAATAAATGACTGGTTTTCTTCATCTTGCATGCAACATACATGAACTGGTCTAAATCAGCAACCAATAAATGATGGCAACGTACGTTGGTGTGCAAGGCAGTAGTTCTTGACCTGCAATGTCTGTTCCTTTCCTTTCTTTTAGTCGTTACAGCTCGCTTGCTTGATACAGTCTGTCCTGGCTTAGGAAATTTTATAGGATCTATGTGGGGAAAGCATGGGAAGAGTGAATTTTCAAGTACAGTAAACCCATATTCCAAAAAAAAGCAACTAGCTTTTTTCTGTTTCAACTAAATCTCCATTAATAACCACACCCGAGGAAAAGCTTGCACGGTGACATGCCTTGGCTCTCCTTTTCTTCTCCCTGCTCCGGTTTTCAGAGGTTGTTCTTGGTCTGAACAGAGAATGTAAAAGAGAAAAATACCTGCAAAAGTGTTGTCAGCTGTAAATTTCCTGTGGTTTTGGGGTGGTGTTGCCGATGTGTTAAACACATGAACTAGAGGAAGAGGAGCAAAATTCACAAGCTTGACTGCACCAAAACGCTAACAATTTCTTACTTGGAACTTACGTACCTGATGACTTACAGGAAAAGTCACCCCAGACCAGAAGTTGAACATGGTACCAAGTAGTAATCACACCCGTCGGGGCTTTGCTTTTGTGGGATTTTTGTTGTTGTTGGGGTTTTCCAGGGGGAAGGGAGCTCAAGAGGCTTTTGTAATTCAGAATATTTAGGAATTTATGAATATATAAAGACTTTTTACCAAAAAAAAATTCCTTCGAGGGCCTGAAGTGATGGGGAGGAGAAAGGCTGGGAAAAGATATTACCAGAAAAACATCACTTTTTGGCAATCAGTTTTCTGTCCTTAAACTGGCAGGGCTGAGCTGCTGGTGAAGGTTAAAAGCCGCCGTGCCAGGGGAGCTACTGGAGGAAGGTCTGAGGACTTAAGAGGTGCTCGTGGAAGGGGCAGATCCCATAAGGAGCTTAAAAGGTGACTGGGATGGAAGATTCCGTCGAGTGGAATGAACGGAGACTGGCGCCCAGTTCCGTGCTCTGCTCGTGGTGCTGGGCACACCGCCTGTGTGGGAAGGATCCCTGTGGGATGGAATTCCCCAGGGATTCCCTGGGGGGATGAAGGAGGGATCCTTAGGCAGCCGCTGGAATGCTGCTGCCAAACAGCCCCGCGCTTGGTTTGATTCGTGTCCCGCTAGTTGTGTCTCTGCATCGTGCCTTCTTTTTTATTATTACCGTGTTCTTGCGAAATTGGCTGCGTTTGACTAAATCTCCGGTGATTACACCTGGTGATGATCCGGGGGGTGTCTGGAACGCTCGTTCCAGAGCATTCTTGATCCCAAATCCTTACCCGGGGCTGCTTTAACCACATCCGCTGCTTCCCGTGTCCCTCGGGCTGCATTCCCAGCCCTTCCCTGCAGTTCGTGTGGGCAGTACTGGTCCGATACTGGGGGAAGCGAAGCAGCTCGCTGGTCTCCCCGCCTGTGAGGGAGCGGCAGTTCCTCGGGGCTCCATCCCCGACTCCTGCTGACACCCCTCGCACCCCGCCATCGCCGCTCACACACAGCTCTGGGGACGGCGCTGCCGGGAATCCCGGGATATTTGGGGTCATTTGCATGAGAAAGGGCAAACTGGGAGGGGCCGCGCTTCCCCCGCCGCTATCCGCGGCACCGCCTCCGTACGGCAGCGGAGGCGGCGCCGGGGGACAGCGGCGGGCGGCGGCGGGGCCGTCTGAGGGAATGCAGGCGGCCGCCGCCAAGATGGCCGCCGCCGCGGGGCGCGCGGCGCGTCAGCGTGAGTCCGAGGGCGCCGTCCGCAAGCGGCGGGAGCGGGGAGGGCGGGGGGGCCGGTGCGGGGAAGGGGCGCTGAGGGCTGCCGGCGCCGCCGGGGCCGGGAGGGCGGGCGGGCGGGCGGGCGGCGGGAGCGCGTTACACAACGCCCGCCCAGTCGCCTTTGCGTAACGCTGCCGGCGGCGCCGGGGCCTCGCTGGCGGAGCGGCGGGCGCCGAGCGCGGCGCCCCGGGGGTCGCGGTGCCGCCGGCGGCGGTACCGGCGCGCGCGGGCGGGCGGCGGCGGGCCGGCTGGTGCCGGTTCGCGCCTCCGGGCGAACGGGGATGCGGGATGCGGGGCTCGCCGTCGGAACGCGCGTGTGTAGAAGCGATCCGCGTTTAACCCTTCGCAGGCCGCCGCCGGTTCGGTGGCAAACGCAGTCTGGCCGCCATCCCGGTGCTGCCAGCGTGCACCGCCCGCCTGCGGCCGCGGGTTTCACCGTGCGCGGCCGGTCCCGCGCGCTCCGCCAGCCGCCGCGCCTGCCCTGCGCTCGGCGAGTCGAACGCCGTGCCCGGTCGCGGCTGCAGCGGCGGAGTAAGCGGCCCGCGGGCGCTGGGAGGGTGGCACACACCGGGGACCGGCTGCGGCGGCTGGTACCGTAGTGCCATTTCTAAAACCCCAAAAAGAGCGCGATTAGCGGTGCGCCATCCTCCTCGCCGCGCACCCTGCGGCGTCACCCGCGTCGTGGTGCGGGGAGGAACGTGGTCAGACCTCACCTTGCCCAAAACAAACGCTTTCCAGGATGTAGTTACAGCGCAGAGGGATCAATACAGCCGTTGAAACGACTCTTTTTATTATTCTTTATAATTAACATACAGAAAGGAATAACCTAAGCACTGGAAGAAGAAGAATGTAATTCTTTGAAAAGAGTCTTTGAGGCGTCAGCGGTGCTTGAGTTGAAGTTCTTTCCTTTGCAGCCCTTTATATCGCTGCAGACACAAGCATCCGTAGCCACCCACTCTTAATCCCGAGCAAGAAGCTGGATTTGCAAGATGCTTTTCCCTGTCATTGATTTCAGCAGGTTTTGAGGGCGTTCAGCATCCGTTCGGGATGTTATTAGGGACCTGTGAACCGTAAGATGCTCTTCCCAGCGGGTGGATGGGCTGCTGAGGAGGGCTGTGCTGTTGGGGCTCAATTGCTGCTGGAACTCCCGCAGTCTAACGAGGGAAGTGTCGCTCCAAACAATTGCTGGAGAGCTGGGGATGCAGAATTTAACAATTTTTTTTTTCATCTTGGGCAATTCACACTATTGTTACGCTAAAAAATATCATGTAATGACTATGAACTCCTGAGGAAAACAGAGCGTGCTTTTCAAAAAGCAGGCTGCAACCAGCATGTGGGAAGATTTGACTTCTAAAGTCTCCTGGTTTTTGGCCGATGCTGAAATCCAGGAATAATAGGAGTTGCCTGGCTGGGTGGTGAGGAAGAAGGCTGCCCACGTCCCTGGGTAAATGGATTCTGAAATCGCTGCTCAGTGTACCCGGCACAGGGTCAAACTGCAGAGCTGGGTGCTGCTGGCTCGTGGGTGCTGAGCTACGTTGCTGAAGTTTGCTGGGGACCCTAAACTGACAAAAGTCTGACCTACATGGTAGGGGTGGTGTGGAAATACTTCTCTGGCGTTAGCCCAGGTACGTCCGTACACGAGTTGTTCCGTAACTTGCCGTAGTTACTTCTTTAGCGTGTCAGCCCTCGCCGTGTCTTTTGTGTTGTCACCAGTTATTTTGGACTTATGACTGGAGATTAAAGATTAGCGAGGCCTTTGTTTGGTTTTTAGGTTACTGCCTGGTATCTGAAAAGCTGGTAACATACAGAGTGTTTAAAGAAGGGCAGAAGCTTGCCATTTCATGCCTTTGATTCCAGGACCTGGAGCTTAAGGGAGAAAAAAGCAAGCAGCACGATGCTGCCACGGGTGTTTGTGTAGGTGTAGAGGGCTCGTTGCCGACCTGGTGCAGGGGCCGGCGCAGGGTTATGGATGTGCTGTTCTCTTTCTTCCAGTCGTAAAAAGCAGCGGTCAGCTGAGGGGCCCGGTGCGATGGAGAAGCCAAGCGACTGCAGCCGCGGTGACGGAAAGCGCCAAACCTCAAATTCAGCCCCAAGTGCGGTAAGTTTGCCGGGAGCTCTGGGGTGGGTGGCACCCGCTCCCAGTGCCCGCTGTCCCTCTCCGATACGGCGTGCCGCTTGCTTTGCATAGCAGAGCTGGTTAGGTGGTAGGACGTGGCAGTCACGGGGCTTGATCTCGTTGGTTTGCGCTTGGTGTGGCTGTTTTTATCTGCATTGGGCCAGCCTCTCGTTCTCACAGCTCCGCGGGGCGAGGGTGGCCTGCCCTGTTCTCCGCAGAGCGCGGCGAGGCAGTGGCCCGCCAGGAGGCCTGAGGCAGGGCACAAGCAATCGAAGAAGAGCAAACGGTGGGATGTTACTCTTTGAGATTCTGGTTCCTGCTTCCTGGGTTTGATTCAGCAACCCTCTGCTGATAGACACTGCAGGAGGAAGGGAATGGAAACAGGTCCTGACCCATCAGGGCAGGCCTGGGCTCCTCTCAGTGCCCCTTTGTAAGACTTTGGCATTAACCAGAGCAGGGCGAAGCTCCCTGTGCAGCCTTGGCTCCGTCTGCTGAGGAGGCGAGAGATCCTGCTCGCTGGGCTCCTTCGGGCAGGGAGAACAGGGAAATCCACTTCTTGGGTGAGAGCTGTGATCAGCAGCCCTTTCTGTCAAATGTGGTACCACCATCTGCTCCACTCTGCTGCGCTGGGAGGGATGTTATCCTTAGAACAGTGTGCCAGACCTGCACCTGGATGGAAAACCCGTTGCGGGGAAAAAAAAAACCAACAACCAACCACCTCAGCAAAACCAACCCTGCATGTATTTTATGTGTAGGATGGCTCCTTGCTGCTTTCACTGCTTCAGCAGCTGAGATGTGTGTCCAGAGTGAGGAAGATAAATACTTGTGTGGTCTGTGTGCTGCGGAAGCTGCTGCTGGGTTCGGCTGGAATCTGCAGCTGGCGTTCAGCTGAGAGAGTTCCTTGAACCCTGTTTTATAACCTCCCTTACAGCCTCCAGCCCTGAGATAATTTTCTCAGTGTATTTCCAGTTAAACTCTGTGTTGCAAAGGGATTACTTTTAAAAAAAAAAACAAAAGTAAAGATCGTGTAAATACTTGTTCTCCAGCTATTCATGCTCGTAGTTCATATTTTTACATAAGCAGGATGAGCCTCTGAATGCGATGCTGCTATTGCAAAAGACAAGTGCAGGAGGATAAGCTGATTGTTTTGTAATCATAAAAAAAAAAAAAAATAAAAGCAGGAGGTCACCAGGATTTGAAATATCTCTTGCTTCCACAGGAAACCTAAAACGGGAATCTTGATGTTAAACATGGGCGGTCCGGAACGGCTGGATGATGTGCACGATTTCTTACTTCGCCTCTTCCTGGACAGGGATCTAATGACGCTTCCAGCTCAAAAGTGAGAAACCCCAGGAACTCCTGGGTTACAGCCGGTGTTGGGTGTTGCTGTCGTGGCTGTAGGCTGCCACGTTTCACTTCTGTTTATCTCGGCATTTCTTGGGACCAGTCGGTGCCAGGAAGGGTGTTACAACTCTCTGGAAACAGGCGTGCCCAAATCGTTCTCTTCTAATTGCAAATTGCCATTTCCTGTCACCCAGTAAATTTGGGAAGGGTGATGGAACGTGGCGGCGAACAAGCCGTGCAATGCTGGTTTGCAGTAATTTGGGAAGGTCGCCCTGGGAAACCCATTGCAGCGGAGGGATGTGGGGAGAAGGGCGGCGAGTTGGGGCGCGACGTTAACGCGCGTACCTTTCGAATGCTTCAGTAAATTAGCCCCGTTCATTGCCAAACGCCGCACGCCGAAAATCCAGGAGCAGTACAGCAGGATTGGAGGCGGGTCGCCCATCAAGAAGTGGACGGCGGTGCAGGGGGAAGGCATGGTGAAGCTGCTGGACAGCATGTCTCCTCGCACCGGTACGTCTTTACTCTCCCGTGTTTGTTAAAAGTTTCTTTTGCTGCACGTGTCGAACGTAGACAATTGCAAAGCAGCTTTTGCTTCTCCATTTTGATTGTGAGTGTGAACAGTGTCCTCAGCCCTGCCAGGAAATCGTGACCGAGATACTGCAGAAGTTCTTACTCGTTGAAAACTAAGCGTGTGCAAAAGCGTGGGGTTCTCACGCACCCAAATCTGTTTCTGAGCTGTGGTCGTGGCTGTGGCTGCGTTGGAGAGCGGCTTTGATTTTGGAGAGTGCTGTTGGTGCGTAACTTCGGCCATCGGGAAGCTGGGCATCTGGCCTGAACTGGTGGCCTCTGCTCCCTCTTCCCTTGAGAGAGAGTAGGGCTTGGAGAGAAGGTGATGTCCTAAGGTCATGATCAAAGATGGAGGGGTCACCTTCTAAAGGTCCACTTCTCCCTCTCCTTTGGTTGTGGGCAGAAGTCTAGATGACTGCGATAGGCAAAGTGTCTTATTTTCAGCTGGCTGAAGCTGGGTGACCGGAGTCCCCGTCGGTGTGTACGACTGCAGGGTGCCATACCTTGCCCTGTGAGCCCTGCTTCAGCCTGAGGAAGACCACACTGAAGACTAGTGGTAGAGCCTTAGGTGATGAGAAAGGGGAATGTATTTCACGTGAACAAATAAGGCAGGCAGGGGAGAAGGGCATTCAGAGGGGCATTCTCAGTGGCACACGAGATGTGTTGGCACTATAATCTCCTGTCGTTCTCTTATCTTTTACGAAGAGGGACACTGTGCAGGGACTGGCTGATGTAGAAGAGCTCTGAGGCCAGAACTTAACTCTGTAAAGCCTTTTGTATTTGCCTTTGTTACGCCAGCCTGAGCCAGAGGAATAGGTAAAACTGGGTGGGAGGGTGTCAGGAGCCCGACTGTTCTCCAGAGCCGCAGGTGTCTTCGGTTCCTCTGAAATGTCTCTCTGCAATCATTGCCTGGATGTACCCAGAGCTTTTGAAACTTTGTCTGAATCTGTAACTGTTCATAGCAGATAACATTTCAGGACTGAAGAGGCGGCCAGTTGGGAGAAGAGACAAGGTTTTGTGGCTGAAGGTGGTGGGGCTTGGTTGAGTGATAGCAGCAAGCCCCACCCGAGCACACAGCAGGAGATAAAGCCTAACAGTTTGGCTTGGGTGGCAGGAGCTGCCTCTTTGCCAGTTCTTTCTTGATGATGAGAAAACTTGAAAGGAGAATACAACCTCCCTCCCTTCTCTCCGGATCACAGAATATCCCTGAACCTTGCTCCCTCATAGCAAGGAGCCATGCCTTGGATGGATTGCCCTGTGCCAGGCTACCTGCTGGCACTAGTGGGATGGGAAAGGGGTGCAGATGCTCCTGCCAATGTCTTTTTACTGAGGGCTTCAGCTGAAACAGTTCACCTTGCAGCTGCAGCGGGCTCGGGGTGCCGGCACCGCGGCGGTCGTTCGCAGGATGCCAATTTGCCGTGATTCAGCCGTGTTCAATCTCTCTCTCCTAAAACCTCTAACCAAATTATTGCATGAGTCATTTTTCACTCAGGTTAAACGCATTCATGGTGTAATTTGCACCAGTTTAGCTAAACTGCTTTCAGATTGGTTGCTACTTGAATTTGACTGGAGCTCATGTTGCTGCCCAGTTAGCAGCTGGGATGAACTGGAAGCCCGTTTCTTCTTCAGCGATAGATCGTTGGCTTACAGTCGCTTTTGTGCTACGGTTTCTTGCTGTGTGACATTAAAACCACGGCTTAAATGTGAGTGGCAGCACTGGAAATCAAACTTCCACGTCCAGGTGGCAGCTCAAGGGTGGTGGCCACCTTCTACGTCTTGCCTGTCATGGGCCACGCAAAAAAGACAGTGGGTCACCCCTGCTTTGGCAGAAGCCAGGAGGAGCAGTGAGGTGGTGGTTGGTCTGTCTGAAATGACCTGTCTGGGGGTCACCTTTGGTCTGGGAAGGTGTTTCTCTTCATTATGCTTTCTCTTCTTGAAGCAGCTCACTGCCTTTGTGAGCAGAAGGAATTAACAAGATCACTACGCTGCCTGCTGAGTTCCTCACCGATGTGTCAGCTGCAGATGATGCTTCTCATCCTGCTGTTCCGGTAGGAACACGGAACATTTTTAACAGAAAAACTGCTCGAGTAAGAGAAGCCAAAGAGGAGCATGCTCTGTTCTCTCCAGCTCCACAGCTTTACAGTGCGTGGTGCTGCAAGCTGCCAGCTCCCTTCACTTTCCATCACCTTTGCTGATGTAGTGCTGGTGTGTCAGGGCATCCTCTCCATGTATGACAGTGTTATTTGGTTCCCAGCTATTCTGTATTTCTTTGTGGCACCTGCTTCAGACTTGTGTAGAAAAGGGCTGGAGGTAGAAGACTGGTAAAAGCCTCTGGAAGGTGAAAACTAACACTCTTGGAAGGCTAGAACCAAATTTATTTCATTTGTTCAGTGCATAACGCATCACTGATACCTTCATTAAGGTGATTTTTTTTTTTTTTTTTTTTTCCTACAGATGCTACTCTCTAGCTTAATTCCAGCTGTGGTCCCTGCAAGTGTAGTCAAATCCTGAAGCCAGACCATGCTGGGCTGTGGCATCCAAGGCAGTACTGGTTTTAGCAGCAGTAGCCCCTGAAGGGGCAGGCCTGCAACAGGTTCTGAAGATAAAGTTTGGAAAGTTTATCTGCTATCCTCAGTGTACCACTCCCACTTGCTTCTGTTTGGTGACCACTTTTTGTGCTGTCACGCCTGCCTCTGTGCAGTTCTTACCCCTGATAAGTCCTTCAGAGACCTCTTTTTCTACCTAACAGTAGCTGCAGTTTTAAAAATTGAACGAGCTAACTGTTGCTAACAGTTGAATTGAGTGCTGACCGTTTCCTTCAGCATTTCTAGTAACCCTGCTGAGATACTGCCTTACTTCAGAACAGCTTGAAAGAGTTGGATGCTCTTCCAGACCGAGCTGCGTGTTTTGGAATATCGTGTGCTCACAGGTAGCACTTTGGGAGCTCTGTTAATGAGTAACTCCCAGGTTGTAGTGGTAGGGCTTGTTGAAACACATGCCAGAGAAGGAGGACTCTGCATACTCCTTTTACCTTGATCTGGACTGGTGGAGCTTCGAGTTTCTAGTTGCTATGTGTTTGGTGAAGAGCTCATGCTAGACAGTATCAATAACCACCTGTGAAATTCCCTCCTGTGGGAATTAATCCTGATTTAATGACTTGTAGTACGTGTTTGGCGTGTTACACGTTGGCGATGGGACTAACGTAGTAAATGAACAGCCTCACCCATGTCATCTGGTAACAATATAATTTGAAATTGGAGCTTTATTGTCGCAGGCAGCGTCTGAAAATGAACCAGAGTTCTTGCTTTCTGAGTGAGCGGGGCCGGGTAGGCTGTAAGAATAAATCACACCAACGTGATGATAGGAAAATCCATTTCTATCGTCGTTTTTTTTGAGTGCTGACATCAAATAGGCTAATGTCTTGCAGCACTAGTTAGATTTTAAGGCAGCACAGGTCTTGCTTTTTTATTGTTTTTAATGAAAACGGTTCTTAGTGTCTCTTACAAGCTGTATTTTAGCTGAGATTCCCTTGCCAGCGAAATGGAAGCTCCCAGGATGAGGGGGCCGCGTTGTCTCTTTAGCTTGGCAGCTCTTCACGGAAGGAGGTGTCGCTGTTTCCAGTAGCTGTGACTCGAACTGGAACAACAAAATGAGTTTGCACACAGACATGAAAATCTCTCCTTTGCTGCCTCTGAGCCAGGCAAAACGTAATACTGCGAGAGTAGTGCAAGAAGTTTCCAAGTTGTCCATGGATGAGGCTTTGGGCAACCTGGTGGAGTGGAGGGTGTCCCTGCCCATGGCAGGGGGGTTGGAACTGGATGGTCTTTGAGGTCCCTTCCAACCCAAACCATTCTATGATTCTATCATTCTATGATTCTATGTTTTTTGCCCAGTACGTCGTTTCCCAGGTTCAGCTCCTCCTGTCTTTGCTCTGGTTAGTCAAAATTGGGTTTTTAACACCATTTAAAAATGTTAGTGAGGTTACTGGCTCGCAGGGCTGCCGAAGCTGGGTTATTATTTGCTTCTGCTCCCAGCTGGGAGCTCTCTTGCCTCCTGGAGAGAACTGGGGCTGACTAAAACTGTTTTCTGAATCCTGGATAAATGCACGGAGCGGAGACCGAGCACGGGACATCTGCTTCCTTCAGAAACCTGTTAAATGTTATTTCAGAGCTAGTGACCCGGAAACTCTGAAAAAGAAACTTTGCTTTTGTTCTCCTGAGAACCTTTGTCCTCTACTTAAAAAAATAAACCAGCAAACCTGCCCTTCCTCCCTCCCCCTATCCAAACCATACTCCCCAAACCTTGAAGCTGACCCCCAAAAGATTAGAGACGGAAAATGGAAAAACCTAAAACGTTGTCCTTGGAGAGAATAATGTTGCCTCCAAAATAAAGTGTTTAAAGGCACGAGAAAAGCCTAGAAACCAGAATGAAAGAACACACGTCCCTTATTCAGTGCCACTGGTCTCCTGCCCAGACAATAGTCCCAGTCCCTGGGGGTTTGTGTGCCAACAGGGCAGGCTTAGCAGGGTGCGGGAAGGCATCTTCTCCCACCAGGATGGTGACCAGAGCAGTTGCATCCAACAGTGGGTCCCTCTTGGATGGCTTTAGCTGTGTTTTTAATGTGGTTAACTGGAGGCGAGCGGGTGGAGAGAAGGGAAATAGAATTCCGTCTGCAAAAAATGATGGAGGAAAAGATAGAGTGGGTGAGGGGAACGGGAGGGAGCCAGGTGTTTGCTGGAGCTGAAGCAGGAGTTGGAGGGCAAGGAAGAGTGTGTGGAGCAAAGGGTCGGTGCCCGGGAATCACACCTGACCCACTCCTGCGGTGCTGGGACCGAGCGCCTGAGCCCGAAAGGCGCAGGAACCCTTCGTGCCCGAGGTCATCCTGTTCTGGTGACTGCTCCATTGGCACGTGGAGCACGAAAGGGATAAAATTCCCGGGTTCTCTTGACATGCCCCATAGGCAGGCAACGCCTGTGAGGCGCGGGGCCTTTTTAGAACATCTCCGTGCTGGCGCAGAAGATTGCAGCCCAATTATATTGGAAAGTTGAGGTAAATTAGGTAAATAAACCGCTTCAGCGCTGCGTTTCCTTTTGTATGGCAGAAGGAAGAAAGCCTCGCCTAAGGTTTTGGCATTTTAATCACGCCGGTGTATTTAAATATCTGATATTTAACATTCTGATTTATCTTATAGATAAAGTGATCTTATAGCAGCCTTCCAGTGCCTAAAAGGGGCCTACAGGAAAGCTGGAGAGGGGCTTTTTACAAGGGTGTGTAGTGATAGGACACGGGGCAATGGCTTTAAACTGAAAGAGGGGAGATTTAGGTTAGATATAAGAAAGAAATTTTTCACTCTGAGGGTGGTGAGGCACTGGAACAGGTTGCCCAGAGAAGCTGTGGCTGCCCCATCCCTGGCAGTGTTCAAGGCCAGGTTGGACGAGGCTTTGGGCAACCTGGTGTAGTGGAGGGTGTCCCTGCCCATGGCAGGGGGGTTGGAACTAGATGATCTTTAAGGTCCCTCCCAACCCAAACCATTCTATGATTCTATGATTCCCCCGTCTTTAGGTGGTCTTTGCCCAAATGTGTTCGCTGGAAGCTTATTGGACACAATTGGTTGGACAAGGTTGGATGAGGCCCTGAGCAACCTGATCTAGTTGGAGATATCCCTGTTCCTTGCAGGGGGGTTGGACTAGATGACCTTTGAAGGTCCCTTCCAGCCCTAACCATTCTATGATTCTATTAAGAGTTCTCTTTTTTTTTTTGTTTCAATTTCTTTTCCCATGCTTTGGCTGGCAGCGCCTCACAAATACTACATTGGCTTCCGGTACGTCCATCCTCTGACGGAAGAAGCGATCGAGGAGATGGAGAAGGACGGGATCGAAAGGGCCATCGCCTTCACGCAGTACCCGCAGTACAGCTGTTCTACCACAGGTGAGCCCGGGGCACGGGCCAGCGTGGGCACCTGGCTGCAAGCCTGGGGTGCCAGAGCCAGCTGTCCCCTCCTCCTCACAGAGCCCCTTCCTGGCGGCTCCATTGCCAGCTCCAGGTCCTTTGGATGTACCATAATTCCCAATTTTAAGGAGAAACCTTTTAGCTTTATGGTACGGTTGTTCCTGTGAGATGACATAAACTGATGGCTCAGGAACACGACTAAGCTTTCTGCGTGGCAGCTAGAACAATAGTTGTTCTTCAGTTAAAGAATGGTTTAGCAAATTGTTCTTGGAACTTGGATATAATCATCCCCGTTTGAGGTTCTCACTTCTGATTGATGGTCGCGTTTGAAACATGCAGCATTTTCAAACTGATTTAATCTGACAGGTTCCCAGTGCCTTGGCTGAACTCCTGTTCCTAATTCTCCCTGTTTCAGGAAGCAGTTTAAATGCCATTTATCGCTACTATCATAAAAAAGGGGAGAAGCCGAAGATGAAGTGGAGTATAATTGACCGATGGCCAACACATCCCCTTCTTATCCAGGTACAGACCTGCGTGACAGCCTTTGAAGTTCACAGTCAGAGTGAGAGGTGTGAACCGAGCACGTTTAGGCCGGGTTGGATGAGGCTTTGGGCAACCTGGTGTAGTAGAGGGTGTCCCTGCCCGTGGCAGGGGGGTTGGAACTGGACGGTCTTTGAGGTCCCTTCCAACCCAAACCATTCCGTGATTCTGTTCTACGAGCAGGTCTGATGTATTATCAAATGGGAATTCCCTGGGATTTTCTTAGGTTGGTTGATGTGGGAGAAACTTGGTATCTTTGCATTGCCAGCTGACTTAACAAAGAACTAAGTAAAGAAGGATGTTTATTGAGTTTCCTTTTTCGAAATATTTGCTACCAGTAAAAAGACTGTACACCAGTACAATGTTAAGCAACAGAAAGATTCTGAGGAAACACTTCACTGAGATCAAGTCTTAGCTTCCTACAAACCTTACAAGATTTTTAGCTATAGAATGTACTAAAAGAAGATAAACCTATTTGCTGATTTAGGCTGTATTATATAGTTTCTTTTTTTAAAAAAAAAACCACAAACACCAAAAAACTTTGAGAAGAATAAAAGGAATACTTCAATTCGAGGGCACATTTTAGTTACAGTAATGACGTGTCTTGTCCACTAAGCATGAAATTACAGAAGGATGGTTATTTCACGCCAGATGTTTTGGCAGGACGATGAGTGACCGTGGCCACCGTGCACATCTTGTTTGAACAGCATAGTCACGTTATCATAGCCGTGTTGGCTGGAAGGAACCTCGAGAGGTCATTAGTCCAAAGTCCTGCTCGGAGCAGCTCTGTGGTCAGCACACGTTGGGATTGTGTCACCGAGGTGGTTCTAGCCACGGCACTGGCTGTGCAGGAGCAATTGGGGGAAGCCTTCTTCGTCCTTCCTTATTGCCCCACGCATACCGAAAGGGACGTTCTCAAGTTCTTAAGGCCACCTGGAACATGAGAGCTGCCTGTCTCAGGTCATTTGAGGGCGCACGATGCCTCTCAGTGTTTCTGATTCAGGTCTTTGCTCTTTTTTTCCCTGAACAGTGCTTCACCGATCACATCCAGAAGGAACTGAACCTGTTTCCACCTGACAAAAGGAAAGACGTCGTCATCCTCTTCTCCGCTCACTCGCTGCCCATGTCTGTGAGTTACGTCAGGTCGTTGCCGTCGTTGTTAGACCAGAGTCAGGCTGGCTGGGCTGAGTGGAAGGGACGTGGCTCCCACGCCTGCGGAGCCGTGGAGGTGCCGAGCGAATAGAGAAGCACGGAGGAGAGTTAGTGAGCTGCAGGTGGAAGGCTGACGCGGAGCCGCAGTGACTCTCCAGCACACGAGCCACCTTCCCAGAGGAGGCCACGAAGATGATCCGAGGGCTGGAGCACCTCTGCTATGGAGACAGGCTGAGAGAGTTGGGGCTGTTCAGCCTGGAGAAGAGAAGGCTCCGGGGTGATTTTACAGCAGCCTTCCAGTACCTAAAGGGGCTACAGGAAAGCTGGAGAGGGGCTTTTTCCAAGAGCATGTAGTGACAGGACACAGGGCAATGACTTTAAACTGAAAGAGGGCAGATTTAGATTGGATATAAGGAAGAAATTTTTCACTCAGAGGGTGGTGAGGCACTGGAACAGGTTGCCCAGAGAAGTTGTGGCTGCCCCATCCCTGGCAGTGTTCAAGGCCAGGTTGGATGAGGCTTTGGGCAACCTGGTGTAGTGAAGGGTGTCCCTGCCCATGGCAGGGGGGTGGAACTAGATGATCTTTGAGGTCCCTTCCAACCCAACCCATTCTATGATTCCCCCGTCTTTAGGTGGTCTTTGCCCAAATGTGTTCGCTGGAAGCAAAAGGTCTGGTGTTTTTGTGTTGAAGGTAGTGAACCGTGGTGATCCGTACCCTCAAGAAGTGGGAGCTACTGTCCAGAGAGTCATGGAGAAGCTGAACTACTCCAACCCTTACAGGCTGGTGTGGCAGTCCAAGGTATGTGCTCAGGGACGCTGTAAAGCCACCTGCCACTGTAAAGCTCTTCAGGTGATGGAGTTTGTGATCTTCCAACTTAAGGAGATCATAACCTCACTGCCTTTTTCCCATTTGCAGCCAGTATTTCTCCTAGAAAAGTTTATCCACCATTTCTTATACACCTTTTTTGTATATTTCATCATTTTAAAGTAGATTTTTTTTTTTCATATGTCTGTTAGAAAACCTGTGCTCTCATAACATCTAGTTTGGCATTTATCTTTCTCCGTCAGAAGGAAGGATTTTTAAGGTGTTGCTCTTTGAGGATCTCTGAGCAATTTTTCCAAAGTCATCACTGGGAATTAGGCATTCTTAGTAATTTATGAGCCTAATCCAAACAGGCTTCGTAATTCTTGACAAAGACTGCTTTACTTTGCACTTACTGTTACTACTGCCAAGAGCAAGGAATGTAAGTTTTACCAGAATTATGTAGTACGAGTAAACTGATGTCCCAGGGACATCCCACCTATCATGCCATTGTTATCTTGTCCATAAAGTTGTATATTATGGTACATCAGCACGGGATACTTCATGGATAGTAAAGGGTAAGTACAGTTTGTGACATAATGCTGGCTTCTTCGAAAGGCAGGTAGACCCTGTGCAGTGGTGGTCAGGGTTTTATTGAACTGAAAATAGTAGGCTTTTATTTAAATTTTCATTTATTTTAGTGAGAGTCTCATTTAGGCCAGCCCAGGTCCTGTTTCTTTGGGACTTAAATGGTGGGACAGTATGTCTTCATAAAAAACTTAATGGAGAAAGTAAGAGGTGCTGCCAAATGCAGGGAAATACAAATAACTGGCTCCAAAGAATGATTTAATGAAGTTTCTTTTCTCTCTTTTTTTTTTTTTTTCTTTAAATTTTATTTCCTTCCTGCATTTCTTAAAGGTTGGACCAATGCCTTGGCTCGGTCCGCAGACAGATGAGACCATTAAAGGGCTGTGCCAAAGAGGGAAGAAGAACATGTTGTTGGTCCCAATAGCATTTACAAGCGACCACATCGAAACGCTTTATGAACTGGATATCGAGTATGCCCAAGTTTTAGCGAATGAGGTGAATGTTTTTACAGTTTTTATAACTGTTTGGATAAGGGTCCTCCGAAATTACTTTTCCTGCTTTGAAATCTGCTTTGTAGTTGCTTCTTGTAAAATGATTTGGGGTCAATTTTATTTTTCTGTAAACTGAAAATTAATCCGAACCGGCTTAACTCAAATTAATTTTTAGCTACACAAAAGAGGTGGGAATTTGTTTTTCTAGATTTAACTCTTTAAGCCACCATTTTCCTTACTAAAAAAGAATTGTATTTTTTTGACAGCAAAATGAAATTTTGCGTTATCATTATTTTTACTGTATTGAAAAACAGTATTGCATTTAGTTCCGTCATTTTGGGGCAACTTCCGAATGAAGTAGAAAAGATTTTTGAAGGCTACCTAGTGAAGGATCTAGCAGACTTAACTTTTTTTCCTCCTTGTTTTTGATTCAGTGTGGAGTTGAAAATATCAGAAGAGCAGAGTCTCTGAATGGAAATCCACTGTTCTCCAAGGTATCTTCTTTGCAATAGCTGTGAAAGTTTGCAGTTGTGTGTTTTCTACCAGATTATGGACGTCTTCTTGTAGTATTTTAAGTATTTTGAGCTTAAGAGCAAAAAGGGAAACCCTTGTACTGAATCTGTATGCCACCAAGTGTTTGCTTTTAGCACGCTTTGTGCTTTGTTTTAAAAAGTAGTTCAGAAGTTTGATTCGACAAAGGAGAAAAACAGTTTTGTGTTTGTTTGTGGTAACCTTTTAATGAAATAGTTCTCTTAAGATATTATGGCAGTGCACTTTGAAAGCAGGATTTTCCCCTGAAGTAAAGGGAAAGGAGGGTGGTGCTTCAAAAGTGTCGTGTGATGGATGCACCGTTTGGAAATCTCGCTAGTCAGTGTGACGCGTTTAAAGCGTGTTTTTATTTCGTGCAGGCAGGTTTGCTCACTTCTGATTTTTAATTAACTTTCAGGCTCTGGCAGACTTGGTCTGTTCCCATATCCAGTCGAACGAAATCTGCTCCAGGCAGTTAACCCTCTGCTGTCCCCTCTGCGTGAATCCTGTCTGCAGGGAGACCAAAGCCTTCTTCACAAACCAGCAGCTGTGATGGGCGGACTGGGAGAGCGCCGCTGGATTCTGCAGGAAAATTGCCCTGGGGAAGCAGTGCAAAGGAAAGCAGCTGCTTTTCCAAACCCTCCCGTTACGTACTGACAGGCTGGTAGTCTGTGATGTTAACCTCATGTAACACTGCGGAGAACTTGAGTTTTTTGATTTTTTTTTTTCCTTATGTTTTCTTTGTTTGAGAAGAGTTTGTAGAGAGCAGGGACATAAGGGCGTTTATCCTGTGAAATGTGAAAAGATCTTGTTTCGTCTGAGTCTCATTGAGCTTGGCATGAGCCCATGAGTATGCACTGAAAAACTTAGAAACCTTTTCTACAAATTAGCTTCTATTTCCTATGCAGGGATTTATTTGGATGCAGTTTTGTCATGAGTGCATTAATTTCCAGGTCAAGCGTACGATTTTTTGGTTTGTTTGTGCTTAAGGTACATTATAACCATCATAGTCACCGGTTGTCCCTTCTGAGAGAGATTTTTCAGTTGGGTTTGAAGATCCAGTGACTTCTCATGCTTTTTAAATAATGTGTGTGGGTTTTTAGACCATAAAGATAAGACTTTGCTTTGGTTTGATTTTTCTCTTTTGCCAGAAACTTCCAGCGAAAGCTCAGCTGGCATAGTAGGATGCACAAGATTTGTTTACATTTTCTAGAAAAACCACTCCTCAGCTGCAGGAAAGCCTCTGCCTTTGAAGAGCATAAAATGAATGTCTGCTTGGGCGATGCCGAAGGAAACGCTCCGTTGAAACCAACTGTGCGTGTTCCAAAGCCAGGAGCCATCGGCAGCGGGCGCTGAAACACGCAGGATTATCCTTGAAGCCCAATGGCTTTGTAAAATTATTATGAAGAAGGGCTTTCTCTGTTTGGTGAAGGAAATTTAGGAAGTCAGACTTGCTCTCCAGCAGGTTTATAGATCTGCTCTGTGCTTTCTACTGTGCCGCCGTGCTGTGGTTTTTTGGGATGCCTATGGAATTCCATAGGCAGGATTGATGTAGCTTAGCTGATGGTGTTACCTAGAACCGAGATGATAAGTCAGGAGCGGAGCACGCGCCCGTACCCCAGCCAGACTTCTCGTTTGGCAGGTGGTGGGGTGCACCAGCACTGCCCACTCCACTCCTAAGTAGGGGTAGAGTGGAAAACCTTTTTGGGGCAGTATTCCCTCACTGTCAGCACCGGTGTCCGGGTCAGTCCTGGGCCAGGAGGAGGCTTTTCCGAAAGGCCGGTCACCACGCGGCGTGCCCGAGCGTGGCACTTGAAGTAGTTCAGGGCAGTGTTCCCCTGGCACAGGGCAGTGTTCCCCTGGCACAGGGCAGTGGTCCCCTGGCACAGGGCAGTGTCCCCTGGCACAGGGGCCTCTCCTCCCGGCAGGGAGGGCGGAGGAGCCAAGCTGTGACCGTTCTGTGGGCCTGAGCCATACGTCGTTAGTCTGGCCGTCGGCTTCGTGGCTGGAAATGTTTACTCGCCAGGATTAGCACTGAAATGCCAGTTCTTTGGCAATGCTGGTTGTTTTTTGAGGAGCAGACGCCATGCTGCTCAGACAGCTTTATTCGCTCGTGTAACTAGGTTTGAACCTCTAATCTTTCAAGGACAGGGTTGTTTGGAAGAAAACGTGCCTCTGTTGGTGCAGCAGGGGGTTATCTTGGTCTGGTTTGTGTTAACAGAATTAAACAGGGGATACTGAAGAAACGGACGGATGCTCTGGGGATCAGGCAGCGGGCCGAGCTCTGCCACGGAGCGATGCCAGCCCTGCTGCCCGGCCCCCTTAGGGCCCGCGGCCTCGCGCGTCCCGAGCGCTGGGTGACGCGTCTCCACTGCCGTACTGCAGCTTCCGAGTGGGATTGTGGGGAGACGGACTTCGATTCCTGCAGTGCCAGACACCCCGACGTTACTGCAGTCCCCCCTTGCTTTAGCTGAGTCTTCCTCAAGGCACCTTCCTCCTTCGCACCAGTGCCTGTTGCCAGCGGCAGGGAGCCGGGGCAGGTCTGCCAGCCGTGTGAGACCAGGCTCCCTGGCCAGGGCTTTCACTTCCAGAACCTTGCTGGGTTTGTAGCGCGCTCTGACTAGCAGAGGTACATGGTTTGCAAACAGTAGGAGAATCCGTAGGACAATTTTTCCACTTTTCCAGGTGTCGGAGACCAGGCTGTTGTCTTTTGTGGAACAGGAGCGGTGGCGTGACAGCACGACACTACCTAGCCACAGCTGGATCCCTCCAGGACTTTTGGTTGCCTTCAAGTCTTTGAGTTCTCATTTGAGTTTGTCCTGTTGTCCATCTGGGCACGGAGGGTACCTGAATTCCCGCAGCCCTCGTCAGCGCTGCAGGGAGCTCGCCCTGTGCGTCTCCCTGCTCCCTTTCTTGCTCCGTTCCTGGTCTCTGCTCACTGCCTTGGCAGGAAAAAGGAACACAGAGCTGATTCCTGCCCTTGCTCAGGGAGAGTAGGTGGGGTTATCACGTGTGAAGGGTGAAATTTTCCTGGAAAAGCTTTGAATCAATGTCAAAAGAATAAAAATGTCGGCAATATGTGTGGGAAGGGAACACTGGCCTTATGTCTCTCGTTGGACAAAGAACTTCTTTCCTCTGTTCCCATTTCTCTGCTTGACACCTCTGGGTCGGTGGAAAACAGTCTGTTTTGTAAAATCTTTCAACTTCACCCCTCTTTCCTCCCAACCTTCCAATCCAGGTTGTGACCAGCACATTTAGAAGTGTGGCTGAAGCTGGAAGCTGAAGGTTAACTTTATATGAACCTTGTGATGCTATAAACGTAGATTGGCTTTTTATTTCCATGCTGGAGAGAGTACTGAAAATATTAGCCGGCACTAATTATGGGCATTATGTTTGTCCCCATTAATAAAAGGTATTTAAAATTCACTTTTTAGTATGCTAACCACAAGTGAGATAATTACTAAGCCTGTTGCTGCTATTAGGCCATAATGTAGAAATCACTTAATTTTCTAGCTTTTAGCAAATGGATCTTGTCTCCTAGTTGGTGAGGCTCTTAGTTCCGCTGAGCACATCTGTAACGTCGCTCTGTCCCGCTACTCACCGTTTTGTCTTAGTGCAGCAGCGAAAGCCCGTTGAAAAACTGCCTGAGCAAGTCAGCCAGCAGCTCTGCTTAATATTTTGAATAGAAATAAAGGTAACAGCAGGAATTCTGCTGCCATTGAAACCTCCTCCTCCTGGGTTTTCCGTTTGGGAGCGTTTCTGACTACGCTCACTAACAGTGGAATTGGGCTGACCTTGTTTGAGATGCTTCCGATGTAGATGTCGATGTCTGAGCTGGTCTCCTAGGTACTATTTATGGTCAAAAGATGGGTTTTAACATGGGATTCTGAGAAATTACTCGTCTCCTCTCTAAGCAGATGCCCACAACGGGTCGGATGAGTTTCCCTCCGTTGCTGCCCGACTGCGGAGGGAGCGCGGCGCGCGGACTCGGAGGTGGTTGGCGACGTTGTGCGCGTGTCTGACACGAGGAGAGATGAATCCCACCCATTTATGTGCCTTCTCCAGCACACTGCCAGCGACGTGTAGCCGCTGCATTTGGGACGTTGCAGGCTTGAACCCACCGCTACGCGTTCGGTTTGCCCCTCTGGCAGGTTTGAAACGTTTGGTGCTACTAACTCAGGACCCCGTCTCGTCAGATCCTGAGCACTTTCTGCTCCGGCCGAGGTGGCCGGAGCGTACAGGGGTGTCAGCATCTGGGAGACTCCAGTCCTCGGGCAATAATCCAGTTTGACTTTTTCGTTATCAGCCGTTGCAGTACTTGATTTCCTTTGCAAGTGTTGATCGTTTATGTGTGTGCCCCAACAAAAAGTGACCAGTTGGAAGAGAGCGTTAAGTGATGTGGTGAGGCAGTGTTGTAGCTGAAGATTTCTTTGGCTCCGGGGACGGCACGGTGCCGCTGTCCCCTTGCCCAGGGTGCCCAGTCCCTGCTGCTGGCACTGGGTGCGGGGTGCGGTGCTGGCTGGGGAACGGCTGCACCTCGGAGCAGGACTGGGAGCCAGGGGGTGAGATCTTCACACCAGTGCTCCCAGTGCTGCGGAGCTCTGGCCTGAGGATATCGATTGGAATTGAGAAACAGAGCCCTTGGAGTCCTCAGGGAATCGAGAGGGAAGTAAAGGTGTTTGCAGGTGGAGTGTTTTGAAGAATTTGCTCATGATTAGGCTGTCCTCCTGATTTAACGCTGCAGGTTTTGTTTTTTCTTTTCTTTTTGGTTGAAGTTTTTCCTCTTTTGGAGTTTATCGAATCTCCCTTACTGCTGGCTGCATTTTAGAAAATGTGATTGCTTCCAGAAGTGGTGCTGTAATCTGACAAGGGGTGTGGGTCGTGCCCGTGAGCAAACCTCCTGCTCCCCCCGGATCACAGGGTGTTATCACTGGGGCTGGGATTTTCCCAGGAATATCTAGAAGCTCCCTTTATTTTCCCTTTCTACCACACCCAGAGAGTTGGAAATCGATATAAAGTGTGAGATGCAAGAGAGAGAGAAAAGTTCCTTTTATTTTTTAATGCCAGATGTGTACAAATACTTGCTTTTAGTCCAACGTATGTATTTCAGATTGAACAAGGACTTCCACTTAATGTAACACAATTTGTATAATCTTACTGTGTACCATTTGCCATAAAGATGGAATTGCAATTAAATTTTTCGGAAGAAATAACTGAGCTGTGTGTCTTTAGGAAGAGCCCTACACGGTGGTGGTTGATGTCCTCTCTGTTCCTTTCCTTTTCTCAGTTGGGCATGTCCTGGGCTGGTTTTGAATCCCACCTGTGATCGTTAATTTATTCATTTATCTATTAACAGTCTCTAGGCAGCTTATTTCTGATGTTAAAAATTAAGTGCTTGATTGATTATTTTCTAGAGCAGTGATGAGAGTTGCTGGATACTTAAGCTGATCCATTAGTGAGCTCTCATTACTGGGTCGTGATGGGGAGAGACGAAGGGATGGAAGGAGGGAAGAAGGACGGAGAGCGGCGGTTCGACTTCCTTTCCTCTGGTGCTTCAGTCCCTCCCGCTGCCGTTTGGCAGCCCAGTGGCTTTGGAATGGAGATTTAGGAAGCTGCAGTAGGCTATAAAATTGCCACGGATCAGTTCCCCTGTGGCCGTCACCTCCCTGCTGGCTTTTCCCTTCTCGTTTCGTTAGGGATTCCTAACTTTGGGCCAGATCTAAAATCTGCCTTTTGTTTTCCTGCTAAATTTGTGCTCATCAGGAAGTGCCAGGAAAAGGTTATTTAATTTGCATCCATTGGCCTGGCCGAACGGCATCCTTTACGTGACTGCCTGGAGATGGATGGTCTGGAGATGGATGGTCTGGAGATGGTCTCTGAGACACGTGGCCGTTTATGCCCCCGGGCTTGCAGGTTCCTTCGGGAGCAGCTGCCCGCTGACACCTGAACCCCAAAGGCCAAGGGATCACGAGGCCATAACGTGGGGAGAAAGTGCTAAAGGTGTCGCTGCCGCTGCCCTCGGAGGAGGGGACTGTGCCCGTGATCACGTCGCTCGTGGGGCAGGAAAAAGGGCCAGCTGGGATGAGGATGGGGATGGGGATGGGGATGAGGATGGGGATGGGGATGAGGATGAGGATGGGGATGAGGATGAGGATGCCCCACTGTGTTTGTAACTGGGAATCTGCATCCCACGCTGGAATAAGTAACGTTAAAAAGCCAAGTGCTGTACTGGTGCTGTTCCTGCTTTCAAAGTGGCCGGCATGCTGGTCGATGGCGGGCGCAGGGCCGGGTGTTGCAGGAGGGAGGGGGTCAGCCCCAAACTGGGTGCAGCGGCGTCTGCGGCTGGTGCAGCGCGGAGCCAAGCCGGCTGCGAGGGCTCGTCCCTGCCGGCACCGGACCCGCTGCGCAGGACGCGGAGTGCGAAGTCAAACCTCTGCCTCGTGACCTTTGATGTCAAAATACATTATCCAGGGAGCACCGAAGAGCAGATTTATGGCGAGGTTGCCAGCATCTGGGAAATGCACGGGAGGCACGTTTACCCTCCGTGGTGGCACGGAAAACCTGGCACAGCGGCCGAGAGCAGAAATACTCGGGCAGAGCTGAAAGCTCTGGAGAAAAACAGGATATTCAGGAAGATTTTGGGATTTATTACATGGTTTAGGCTCACGGTGCCTCACATTATCCTGCCAGGCATCGTGCTGTTTCCCGGCAGCCTCGTTGCGTCGGTCCGAGCAGCCGCTGCTACGCTGGGCGTCACGCGCTCCGATGCGGAGAAACACGGCAAACCCCTGGGAAAGCTCTGCCGCCGTGTGGGGTGGGCTCAGGGTACGCAGCGGGGACAGGTGGGACTTAAACCTGCAGTAAACAACGTCCTGACGTCCCCCGAAAACGTGTTGGTTAACTGCAGCTCCCAGGAGTTGGATTGAGAGCCGGGCTGCCGCCTGCCGGATCGATGGATGTTCCCGTGCCGGGGGCACCGGCCAGCCCCCGAGGTGAGGAGGAGCGCGGGGTTGGATGATGGCAAAGGGGTGTTGCAGGTCGAGCTCTTTCCTTCCCACGGCTCTGTGGTCAGGGTGGGGTCGCGGGGAATAAGTCACAAGCTCCGTAGTTTCCAGCGTTGTTTAGAGCCATACGCGCTCCCTCCGACACGGATGCTCATATGGACAAAACACGCTCCTTTCACAAAAAGATCAAGGAGGATACTGGTGCCTGACAGCACATCCCAGGATTTTGCTGTCTGTCTCCTCTGTTGCCTTCATGACGATCCACGTTATGTCCCGGTCCCTTCAGAAGATGCCTGAGGCAGCCGCGCACGGGAACATTTTCCATATTCCACGTTTCTTCAGGAAAACGCCCTGTGCTCGGCATGGAAGTGGCATGTTGGGCAAACGCCCTGCTCCGGGCTTATTCCTTCCCAGCGCTCCCAGCGCTGGTGCCTCCCTGCCTGGCAACTGGTGGGAGCTGCAGGTCTTGCCTGCGGAACATCGAGTGGGTTATGGGAAACAGAGGGGGATCGTGACGTGAGCCCGTTTTCCGTACGGAGATGGCCTCGGATTGATCTACTGTGAGCTCTGCCCTTGCTCAGAGACCAGACGGGGACCGGGGGGGGACCAGGAGCGGGCGGCAGGAAGGGGACGTGGACTGGGACCTGTGGAAAGATCGTCAGGGCTTCACAGAAATCCGTGATGCCAACACACGTGGTCAGAGGGGACAGACTGGCAGATGGAGCACAGACTGCTGCACGCAGAGCGGAACGGGAGGGTCCCTGAGGAGCCCTCAGGAGCGCGTACGGAACGGTGGGCACTGCCACCGCCTTGGCAGCCATCGCAAACCGGCCCCGGTCCACCGGAGCGGCTGGGTTGGCACCGTGGGTGTCGTGATTCCGGCTGAGTTTCCACCGCCGCCTGCTCTCGCGGAGCGACCGCTGTCCTTTGGTTGGCAGAACAGTCTTGGAATAATTTCCTGCTCATCGGGGACCCCTCCCTCGCTGCCAGTGCCAGCAGCCCGGCCCCCCCCAGGGGGGACAGGGCGGGTGTGCTGCCAGGAGCTGGTTTTTCCCTGGGGACAATGGGGAGGGAGCAAGAATCCAGAGCCCTCAGTCATTCTTAACGTGTGAACATCACCCGCGACGAGGCCCGATTCCGTCTCCGCCGTGCTGCGTTCCCGAGGAAGCCGTGGAGCAGCACTTGGGGGGCCGCGGGCTCCGGGCGGCTGCGCCCCCGCCGCTGCAGCCAACTCCCACACGCGCTTTTATCGCCCAGTTACGAGGCCATTATGGTCGGCGGTCGTCTTTTAGTGCCTTGGATTTCTCCCGGTGCCAGGCGTGAGGAAAGCGATGTGTAATAGGATCCAAAGTGCTCCCGTTTGTTTTAATCTACTGGTTTAAGATGTTCTGGCTTCCTGCCATTACGCCTTTCCGAGATGGACCCCGGAGTCGCTCGCGGAGGTTTTTTATGCGCAGCAGCTGAAAGGCATTTTTCCAGTGGGTACATCTTGTGGCAGGCAGAGTTTTTTTCCCCTCTCTGTGGGTGTCTGTGCGCTGATGCCGGTTGTTTCCCCCCCCCGAACGCCGACGATCCCACCGGGCTGCCTGTCACAAGTGGTTTTTCCTCCTGTTTCGCTTAAGCACCTCCGTGCCACACGTGCTAAAAACATGTATCATCAGTGGCACTGCCAAAGCTTCTGCTGTTTTCCCCAAAAAGAAAAAGTTAAAAGTTCAACCCCGCGTTGCCAGCGCTTCATCTGCGCTCAGGAGGGACCCGTGCTGGCATCGCCGCCGGCTCCGGCACCGCGGATCGGTGCTGTCGAGTCCGGGCTGATGGATGCACTGCTGACCCCAGTGCTGCTGCGTGCCGGAGAGCCCGAGGAGGAAGAGGAGGAGGAGGAAGAGAGGAACGTGGCACCCACTCCTTGGGGCCGGGCTGCCCTGCCCTGCCTGCAGGTGGGGGTGAGGTTTTGGGGAGCACCCCAGGATTCCCCCCCTTGTGCCACGGAGTGCAGCCAGGGAGCAGGGACACCAGCCAGCCTGGCCTGGGTGTCCCCATGGTGTAAGTGTGGGGCTTTGGGGGAGTTTTTTAACATTGGTGGCAAAACTGAGTTTTTTAAGGGCATTTTAGGCTGGAATGATGGGGTGAGCCCTGGCAGGGTTAGGAAGGAGCGAGTCGAGGTGAATTCACAGGAATGAGCTACTCCAAGAGGGACTGGGAGGTTGATCCCCGCACCGCAGGGTGCGGAGTCACAGCCTGGCACGGGGAAAAGCCACACAAGGAGAGGGCAGCGATTCCTGTCTCGGGAGGTTTCCAGCTGTGGAGGGGAACAGGAGTGGTACAGTGGGGGCACGGAAGCAGCTCTGCTCCGGGGATGCTGCGCCAACTCACCGCAGCTCCCGCATTGCCCAGTGGCTTCGGAGCCGGCACAGCTGGGCACCGGCAGAGCCGAAGGCATCCCTGTGCCTGGGGGATTTTGATACACCAGCAGGAGAAGGGGAACGGCCGTACCGGTACGGCGCTGCAGCCCGCTGAGGTCCTGCCACGCGCCCAGGTCACCCCTCAGCTTCTTGTCACCGGAATGAAACGGCCCCGTTTCCTCCTTCCAGATGTGCCCACCGCTAAGTGCCCGGAAAACGCGTTCCCGGGGGAGCGATGCCGCGAGTGAAATGGGAATGACTTACCGTGGGCTGCATTAGGCTCAGCGTCGTCGCTTTTAGCGTTTCGCTGTTAAAGGATTCTCGGAGAGATGCTCAGCCCCGCGCCTGGCCGGAGGCAGTGCAGGAGCTGGTGGGAGCACTGGGATCGGGGGTCCCCACCGCCCCCCAGCCGGCCGGGGAAGGTGGGAAGGAGGCTGGAACAGCAGCGTTCTGGGCTCTTTGGCAGAAAACGCTGAAGAGGCGGCGCTTCCGTCGTTGGCACCGCTGGCCACTCAGCCAAGTGAGACGAAGCAGCGTGAATTTAATTAGTGGCAGAATCCGGCTCGGCGTCGAGAGAGGGATACGAAGAGAACGAGCAGGAAAACGAATTCCGTGTTTTCATTAACCCCAAGGTTACAAATCGGTGCTGAGGTCAGATTCTAGATAATAAAACCCGCAGCGCCTTTTCCCCGGCCACGGCGCTCACCGGGAGCCGGGCCACGGCGTCTCCCCCGCCTCTGTGCCCCCTTCCCAGGGCTGTGCCCAGCCGGTGCCATCGGGGTGGGCCAAGGGAGGAATGGCATCCAGCGTTGCCCAAAAGGGCCGTTTTTCCAGGGTGTATTTTTTTTTAAGAAATAAACATGGGAAAGTGCTTTTCCTCGTTCATTTAGTTTTGCATTTCATCTACTGGTGAAGAGATTACTCAAGGAGGAAGGGAAAAAAAAGCCTTGCCCGTGGCTGGAATTACAGGAATGAATTAATGCAAACCCGCTACATTCTCCCGCCCTGAACTTTCGGCTCGAGGCACCTCCTGCCCGCTCCGCTCCAGTCGTGCCACTTCAGGGAACAAAAGGCTGGTAATTTACTGCATTTTATGGTAATTTGAGATGCATTGCATCATGGAATTCCATGATTTACATAAATACAAGGTGATTTCTTCTTTAACAAACATCACTGCTGTACTGCAGACGGCGAGTTACAGCCGACTGAACCAACTTTTGGAATGTTCTTGGGAAAACCAGAGGCCACTGGAACAGGGAAAGGAACACCTTCAGAGAAGGAAAGGCTGCCTTCAGAGAAGAAAGTGTCAGGGTGGTTTGTTTTTTTTTTTTCCAAGCACTTTTTGCTGATTTTTGGCCAGATCCTACGTGCAACGTGGCTTTTTCGGGACGTGGTCCTGCCTCAGTCTGGAGCCCCCACTTGTCCCCCCCCAGCTGCGTGAGCCCTGGGCAGCAAAGCTCCGCTCCGCTCCACCCCGCGGGGCAGGATCAGGCTGTGGTCAGCAGCCGGACACCGGGAAGGCACCTGGAAACAAAACAGGAACTTTTCATGGCACAAGGAAGCAAAAGCATTGTTTTCCTCCTTTATTGAACTTTGGCAAATCATATGTGTGGGGGCGGGTTTACATCGATAGCTATAAATAAAACTTTGAAAGCAGTGTAATACTTGTCATTAAGATAAAGGACATCTATTGGCACAAATCATCGAGTAAAAACCCTTTAATGATAAAATAACATTCACTCTTTAGCTACTTCATTTGTCTGAAAAAGCTTACACTCGGTTCGACATACCACCTTCCACAAAGGTAAAAAAATGACATAATAAAATATACCTGGAATTTCCTAACGCGAGTACCTTGGCAAACTGGAGCGAGCTGGACCAGCTGCCGCTGGCCGCAGCAGCCAACGTTGCCATCATCTCACATCCCCCCCTGGCCCCTGGCCCGAAACGCCCGGGCGGGCTCAGCGCATCGGTGCCACGCCGACCGCGCGTCGGCTGAGCAGTGTCGGGGCGCCGGAGTCTGCCGGAACAAGTGTCGGGTCTGCTTATTGCGGAAGAACATATAAAGCTTTCTGGAAGATTAACCACTATTACAATCATTAACTGTCTTACAAAAAAAAAAAAAAAAAACCCACAAAAAACCAAACCCAAAACTATTCAAAATTCTTGTATCCGTTGCTGTCTTTGGCAGGTAAGAAAAAAAATCAACTGACTACATTACAAAGCTTTCGTTATCACCATCTACTGATAAGGCCAAATAAAAATATGTCTTTGCACTAATGAAAGCACATCTTCATTATTATCCTTAATGACAGACAATATCAACACTCTGCCACCGGTCCTTCCCATGCCTCGGTGGAAGACTGCGACTTCCCGACTCCGGTTCCCCGAGCGGCACTTTTCCGCGCGGAGTGAAGTGTGTTTAGCAGTTGGTTTGGCTCTATGTCCGGTGCGATCCGGGAGCCGACGGTACCTTCGGAGTCTGGGGCCGGACTCGGATGTAACAAGACGATGGATCTGCCAGCGGTACCGTAAAACCGGGGGGTCTTGAGCGTGACACCGGGTCAGGGCATGAGGGATAAATCAAAGGGGGTATAAAACATGTCGATAAATCTGAACCCAGAGGGGTGGGCAGGGAGCGAGGGGGCTCCCCCCTCAGCAGGACGGTGGCAGCGGGAGCCGTGGGCTCGTCCCAGGCGACGCGGCTGGGAGAGCATCGCTGACCCCGTGCCCATCGGCGTCCCGCGGGGCCGGCTGGCCGGGGCGAGGGGTGCCGCGAGGGTCCCGAGGCGCCCACCGCAGCCAACCCCCGCGCCGTGCCCGCGGCGCTGCCACAAAGCCAAAGGAACTCCCGGCCCTGGGAAAAAACGCACAGTTGGCTCCGCTCTGAGCAAGACGGGTATTTCCGAGCGCCCGACTCCTGGAGCCGATGGGTTGGGGCCAGTCGGATGCTCTTCCTCAAATAAAAATGTAATTTAATGGGAATTCAGTTGTTTAGAACACGGATCGCTGAGGACTGATCTAAGCACCAGTTCCTGGCAGGAGTTAATTGTACGAGGCAAAACTGTGCGTGTTTTCGCAGCTGGAGTGGGTCCCCCACGGCGCCACGACGGCTAACAGGTACCAGGCTCCATGCACAAATAAATACCACCCAACAGAAAGACCTACTCTCAAATCCCAAAAAAGAAGTTGCCATTAAGAACCACGATGCATCACACTGCTAAGGTTTTGCCTCATGCATAAAAACGGTAGCGCTGATTGGCAGTTGCTAATTATAATACTACACCGTCACACAGAACAATTAGCTGTTCAGACCAAGTAGCACAAATGTAGAAAATAATCTTTTTTTTTTTTCTTTTTTTTTTTTTTTCTTTTTTTTTTTCAACAGAGCAAATTAACACAGATTGTTTCTTCAGCAAAATATGAAACTGTAAACTTTGGGCTCGTTCTGCAACTTTTCCCCAATCCGTAACAAACCAAAAGAAAAAACCCAACGGGAAGAAAGACTGACGTACATCTTTAAGCGCACCTTTTCCGTCTATTACAAAAGCACAACCTAAAACGTATAAAGCTTTTTTCTTTTTTTTTTTTTAAATCACAGTTACCAAAAAGAAACAGTGAATAATTTATTACATACGCTATAATAACATTACTCTAAACAACTATTCTCTATGAGGTATATCTGAGAAAATTCGGTAAGGGATTGCACGGTCTGCGTTGCCAACATGCCCAGTTTTATAATAAAGCTTTGGAACCATGAAGAAATAGAGAAGGACAAGGAGGAGGAGGAGGAGAAGGAGAAGGAGAAGGAGAAGGAGAAGGAGAAAGAAGGAGGACAAGGCAATGGCGAAGAAGGAGAAAGAAGAACGAGGAGGGGAAGATGATGAAGGAGGAAGAAGAAGGTGATAAAGGAGAAGGAAGAGAAGGAGAAGGAGAAGGAGAAGGAGAAGGAGAAGGAGAAGGAGAAGGAGAAGGAGAAGGAGAAGGAGAAGGAGAAGGAGAAGGAGAAAGAAGGAGGACAAGGAGATGGTGAAGAAGGAGAAAGAAGAAGGAGGAGAAGGAGATGACGAAAGAGGAGAAGGAGAAGGAGAAGGAGAAGGAGAAGGAGAAAGAAGGAGGACAAGGAGATGGTGAAGAAGGAGAAAGAAGAAGGAGGAGAAGGAGATGACGAAAGAGGAGAAGGAGAAAGAGAAGGAGAAGGAGAAGGAGAAGGAGAAGGAGAAGGAGGAGAAGGAGAAGGAGAAGGAGAAGGAGAAGGAGAAGGAGAAGGAGAAGGAGAAGGAGAAGGAGAAGGAGAAGGAGAAGGAAGAGAGGGAGGAGAGGAGCCTTTGGTATTATCAGGAGTTCTGTTCTTTGCAGGGCTGCATTGCAAAGCACCACAGTACAAAAAGCCCACCAGGTACGATTCGGCGGCCCAGTTGAAGCTGAGGTATTCACAGGAAGAATAAAAAAAAAAGCACAGAGAGGTCTAGACTGGCAAAATCGTTGCTTTGGTTCAAGCAAGGCACTCGTCCCGTGGTAACGTCCCACTCGGCGAGGGAAGCGTGGGTCTGGTGAGAACCGTGCCCGCCGCAGAGGACCCTGCCAGCTCGGGGCGCTCCGTGTCCGGCTGCCAGCCCTCCGCGCGGCGCCGGGGCACGGCGGGCAGCGGGCACCTGCCACGGGACACAGCGTCTCCTCCACGCCCAGAAGGCATCCTGAGAATTATTATAGCTTTTTATGGAGGGAACACATAGGGAGAGCGATAGGAAAAGCACACGTGTCCAGTCCCTGTCTTTTGCAAGACTTAGAACCAGAAGGAAACACCAAATAAAGGGCGACAGTTAATTAAAGCGGAGCTTTTGCGTTGAGCTGTTGGCATCGGCCTGTGGGAATCCAAGGGCAGATTTCCTGGGGAACGGCTCACAGCCGGGGAGGGGGCTCCTCTGGGTGCTGTGCCCAGGCAGCATCCCACGGACATGGGATCCCACGGACGCAGGGTCCCACGGACATGGGGTCCCACCAATGCGGGGTCCCATGGATGTGGAGTCCCACGGATGTGGGGTCCCACGGATGCAGGATCCCACGGACACGGGGTCCCACGGACATGGGGTCCCACTGATGCAGGGTCCCATGGATGCAGGATCCCATGGACGTGGGGTCCCACCAATGTGGGGTCCCACGGACGCAGGATCCCATGGACGTGGGGTCCCACGGACATGGGGTCCCACTGATGCAGGGTCCCATGGATGCAGGATCCCACAGACGTGGGGTCCCACGGACATGGGGTCCCACCGATGCAGGGTCCCATGGATGTGGGGTCCCACCGATGCAGGGTCCCATGGACATGGGGTCCCACCAATGCAGGGTCCCACGGATGCGGGGTCCCACCGATGCAGGGTCCCACGGATGTGGGGTCCCACCGACGCGGGGTCCCATGGACGTGGGGTCCCACTGACATTGCGTACCAGTGACGTGGGGTCCCACAGACTGGGGTCCCACCAATGCAGGGTCCCACGGATGCAGGGTCCCACGGACAGGGGGTCCCACCAACGTGGGGTCCCACCAACATGGGGTCCCACGGACAGGGGGTCCCAGCAACGCGGGGTCCCATGGATGTGGGGTCCCACGGATGCTGCGCTGGGCTGCGTGTCACCCGCCCCGGCTGCCGTTAATCACGGCGTGTGTGCCCGCGCGGGGCAGGGCCGATTTAGAAACCCGCCTTTAAGCTCCGCCGAGAGCGTGGACCTGATGTCTGGATGAGGGTTTTTTCCCTCTTTTTAACCCGCACACCCCCTCCTCGCTGTCCTTAACCACGCGATGGGCTCTGCTGTGGTCCTACAGAAAAGCCGAACCGGTGCCGCAGGGAACGGCGGGCACCTGCGGAGGTACGGCGGGCTGGGAGCAGCGCCCAGGTTGCCACTTGCCGTCTGGGTGGCCCAACTGAAGAAGCAGCCCCCTCCCCTGCTTAAAAATAACAATTTCTAACGCTGATTGCTGCTGCTGATGGGAATGAGACCCATAAGTCCTCAAGCGGGATCGTGAGGACCTCTTCCCCAGGGAATCGGCCGATGGACACGGCCTGGATTCATCTCCAGGTCAACGCAACAGCTCCATCCACCGGAATCTGGCGTGGGAAGGGGTGTCATGTCTCCGAAGGTGTTTGGGGTTGGCAGGAAGGCGGCAGGGAACCACGGAAAACGTCGTTCCCCAGAGCTGGCAGCTCCCCGAGAAGCGCTCCCGCGGGGCCGTGGCGCGGCGGTACAGGACCGCGCGGAGGAGGGAACGGTGGGAACGGGAGAAGAGCACAAGCAGAATGCAGACCGCACAGAGAAAGAAATCTTTGGTATCTTTGGTATCATCAACACGATTAAAATTACAAATGGAAAAAGTCAGTGAGGTAGCCTCTTTGGTTCTCACTAGAAATAGAAAGGTTTTTTTCTTTTTTTCTTTTTTTCCTTTTTTTTTGCGTTTCTTTTTTCTTTTTTTTTTCTTTTTTTTTTTTTTTTTTACACACACAGAAGTTCATTCTTGGAAGCAGCTAGTTTAAGGGTTTCTCTCTTTTTGCTTGGCGTGTATTGTTTTTCCCCCAGCTTAAGTTTTAAGAAGCCACAAAGTTCAGGCAAAGTATCCCAGTGTCTTTTTTTTTTTTTTTTTTTTTCCCCCATTGTTTCTGAATGCACAGTTTTAGGTTGAATATTCATTGCTTGTCCTCAAAATTCGCTCTGCTGTTCGTACAGAAAAAATCAGCTGTAGTGCTTTAAAGGTAATTCTAGATAAAAAATAAAAACTATACATCCTCGGATGACGACAAATAAGTTAAATAAATAAGTTATATTATGAAGGCTCTACGTGCCGTAATAAAGGTACGCTGCGCTTTCTAATCAGATGGGAAGAGGTTAACTTAAATAATTTAAACTTTGATATTCAAACAAATAAAATTAATTAAAATAATTATGTTTTACGTAACTCGTCATTTTTCTCCGGTCTGTACCAGAAGCTGGCTGCTCTGTGAAGCAATACTGACCTTTAAGTGCATTTCCTAACGTAGGCGTCGCATCTCTGATGCGCTACAGCAGTAAAACAGATAAATAAGCAAAATTAATCCCAAATTAAGTCATAGATAATTGAATTAAACAGTTACAAACAACTAACATTAGAGCCTGATCCCGCAGTCTGCGTCCAGGCAAAAGTCCCCTTGAATTTCACCGCTAAAAGGAAACTCAGTGGGATTTAGACCGAACAGAGATTTCGGGACCTACTCTAAGACTAAATTAAATAAATTACGTTATTGATAGAGACTATATTTGGTTAAAACTCAGAAGTGTCTGGAAAAAAATAAACCTATCTTAAGCTTTGCCTTTTTAAAAAATTCAAACAATAAAAATTCCCCTTAATAAATATAAAGGAGGCCAAGTAGAAAGTTTCCCCATGTCTTAAAAATCCTTGGGTATTGTGACAAGCAAGAAAAGCGTTGGGTTTTGTCCGAAGCGATACCGTGTCGTTACCGTGTCTTGCTTTGGAAGAGGAGACCCCCTGTTCCCTTCTGCAGGTTTGCTGGTTTAGTCCTTCTCAGGTCTTTGGATTCAGCTTTAGGTAAGAGAGATGCAGAATAAAGCTATTCAACCGAAGTCATCAAGCACATTCTTTGTTCCTTCCCGGGTGATTAAACAATATCCAAGGTTTCTTGAAAGTTGAATTCATCTTGGATGTGCCCGTGGTAGTAACTCCAAGTACACGATGCGGACGGTGCTGGGATACTACCTGTCCATACCAGTCTTTCGTATCAGAATAAATAAAAGGAACAAGTTACGTTACACGGCTCTATAGGTTCATAAATATATGGTATAGAAACGTAACATCTAGTTGGGTTTTTTTTCGTACGGGCAGAATACGGCACGTATTCTGCTCATACGTGTACATACAAATATACCTACCCACAGTATATGCTATTGACACTCCTCTTCTGGGATAGCTGCTACATAAAAGCCTACTAGAGTTGACAATGAAATGGAAGACAAAACGTAGGGCCACGAAAGACGCAGGGATAAAAAACGCAGCGGTGTTTTGGGATGAAAACGATGTTTGACAAACATGGAGGAAACACGGGCGTCGGTGTATTTGCAATCCCCAGCACAGAGAAGCCCCATGCGTTTCGCTAAACGCACGCCACGGCGCGGGCAGTCGGCTCGCTGCAACTCTGCTGTTGTGGATCACCGTCTGAACGACCGGGGCCAAAACTTAAGCCACGATATTGCATAACAAGAACTTCCGTAATTTGGAGAAAATGAAGGATTTCATCGAAGGTAGAGACTTTTTTTTTTACAATTCAGTCGTTGATCTAGATCATTGGGATGAGCTCTCAACAGAAACAAAAAGCCCAGGTCTCTGCTCAGGGACTTGGTGAGAAGCCCAGGGTGGGCTCCCCTCTGCCTCTAAGGAGGGTGGAGCGCGGGAGGCAAACCCACCAGCCTGGGGACATCTCCAACGTGAAGCGTCCCACGTGCCCATCTCTGCGGTGGGGCACCGACTGCCGAGCGCACCCCTCAGGGGACGCCCGGGAGTCGTTCCTTGTCCAAGATGATATGCTTCTCTGCCTTGGGACTGCAGCCAGGGAAGGGGAGGTAGGGGTCAACAGCTGGGGTTCCCACGTCATCCCCCGCGGAGGTGACAGGGCAGCACGGAACGGAGCACGGGAACAGCGTTGGAAACCCAGCATCGCCTGGCGCTGCCGCGGAGGGCGGGAGGACGCGTCCAGAAGGAGACATTTCCCATGAGGGCAACGTCCTGCTCAAAATGCACGTGGGGAGGGTGGTTCGAGTGGACCCTCTTGGGTGGGAATGAAGGTGAAACTCCGACATGACCACACCACCTCAGCTGGGCCCTGCTCTACAGCGAGCTGACTCAGGACTTCTCACCCAAGTACCGGCGGCGGCGGTACGCATCAGCCCAGACCTGAACCATTTTTCGGCAGCTTTATTCCACGTCTGGCTACGAGGCTTCTTTGGATCGTTTTCGAATCACGCACGATCCATCTGGGAAATCTATGTGGAAGGATGTTTGGATTCCCAGAGCTGGTACATGCTATCAGTTTAGATCCTGAATTTACTTTTCAGGAACCTTTCCTGTCCTGAGCAGACAAGGTTTTTTGATTTTCTTTCTTTTTTTTCTTTTTAAATGTAAAAATTGGAAGATGACTGCAGCGCTTTTGCAAAGTAGTTAAAAAGCAACCTTCATTTAAAGGTAGAGATGGAGCAAAATGGTACCACTGCGCTCCAGCTCCGGAGATAAATTTGGATCCGTGTCTGCACCAGATCATGACTTGGATCATTGTGACTTTGATTAACTAACATAACGTGTCTCACACGTCCAAGTGACCTACTGAACTGCCACGTGAACTGCCGAATCCTTCATTTCGGTTCAGGTCGGGATCCGATCTGAGTGAGCCAGGCTGCGGTGGCGCTCGGCACGTACAACGACATAAATCGGTACGTATATTGCAAATTTTATCCCTGGGGAAGAGAAAGAAGGGTGTAGGTGACTCAATCGACTTCACACACAGAAGGACGGGCGTTCAAAGCCGTAGACACACGTGAGACCAACTCTACCCGACGAAACAAGTCGTACGCAGCCGACACGTCCGTCCCTCGCGGCTCTGGAGAGAGGAGACGTACCAGCGTAGTATCCCAACACCTTGCACTTGGAGTCCACGCAGCTCTCGGGGAGGTCCCACGTGGGGCAGAAACAGGAAAAACATAAACAAACCCACCCTTTTCGTCGCGCAAAGAAACCGAAGAGGTTACCTGTACACAATGGTGCTACACGCAATTGAGTCGTGCAAGAGGAGACAGCGAACGGAAACAAAAGTAGTGAGAATCCTCATCTTTGGTATTGTAGCTGTTGAGGTTTTGGTTGCTCTGTTCCTTGTTCTTTTGAAAAAAACTGCATAGGCACAAATTAAAGACAATCTTCAACTTTAAGATGACTGAGTTGTCAAATGAAGCAGCAATCGTACTGGCTTTGCTTTGTTCTCCTTCTTGTCAACCCTTTCTTTGAGATCTGCTTCCTAAAACGTCCGAGATGTCTGTCAAAACACAGTGTGTTACTCGTTTGCTTCCTGACGCGCTTCCTTGTTTGTTTCTGGTTTTTTTTTTTTTTTTAATTTTTATTTTTATTTTATTTTTAAATGGAACAGTTTGTTGCAGAAGAAGTAGGTGCAGAAAATGTTTCTTTGGTTTCGATTAAGTAGTACATAAAAAAAAGTCTCAAGTGTCTCTAAAGAACCACGACCGCGCTCGGCTTGCTGCTGGGGGCTCGGCCGGCGCCCCGCGAAGGGCCGGCCACTGGTCAGGGCGCACGTCGAGCGGCCGCGGCCGTGCCGGCGGCGCGGGTCGGGGCTGCGGTGGCGGCGGCGCGGCCGGGGCTCCGCTCCCGTCGGCTGCCGGCGCTGCCTGCCCGCTCCGCCGCACGGAGAGAGAGGGCTCGGAGTTTGTGAGGCTTCCCCATCGCCAACCAACCGCCCGCACCAGCGACGACGGAAAGGAAATGGCAAGTTATAAACATCTTTGGCTTGCAGTAATCCTGTCTCTTTGGTGTGCTGTGTGCCCGCCGGCTCGGGCGAGCGGCGGGGGAAAGGAACTTAGGGATGCCATAGTCCTGGATGGCGGATTGAAGCCGCGTGCGGCACATCTAAAACGGTTGGTGGCATCTGAAGGGCTCGTTTCTGGTTTTTTTTCCTGCTTGAAAATACCATAAACCACTGAAAAAACGAACGAAAATATGTTGAATGCTAAATACGGTTCAGTGATGTTGCTGAGGAGAACCCAGATCGCCGGTAACCAAAACGGACGTATTAACGACCTAAAAAAAAGTCTAGATCTTCCCAAACGTTGTGTCTGCTCCACGTACTGTAGCAGTTAGACTGACCTCCTGAGTGTGCATCTGCGTTAGGTACGAACACAGACCTTGTGGCAAACTGTGCTTGAGGTCGGCGCGGTCGCCGCGGCGTCCCCGGCACCTCGGAAGCTGGACCGCGTCTCCGAACGAGCCCGGGATCGGACCTACTCCTGTAGCTACTGCCTTGTGCTTGATACTTTGAGGCTCAAGTGAACTGAATTTTTCTGATCCGAGATCAAGCTATCCTGATGAAATCAACCAAACTAAAACAAAAACAAAAAAAAAAAGGAACAAAAAACTTGAATTTGATCCTGAAACACTTAACCAAACCATGCCTGAGTTTTAAAAACGGGTTCTTTAGCGTCTACGTGTCAGACTTTGTGCTCCGTTCTGGCGTGGCCGCGCCACGGCGGCGAGCTCGGGTGCAGGGCGGCGTGGCCAGCACCGGCGCCCTGCTGGCACGCGCCGGGCACGGGCCGGCTGCCCGCGCTCGCGGCGGCGCCCCGCTGGCCCGGGCTCTTTTGGGGCTCAGGAGAAACTTGCCTCACGACCAACTCCCCTACGTTTCAGATCTGCTTCGCCTGTCCTGAGCATAGTATTGTACGGAAAGAGGGCAATTCCCAACTCGTGCCCACTAAGCCTGGCTAAAAGCCATAAGAAGTGCCCTCCGTTCCAGCTGCGCCGGGCGTCGTTTCCAGGAGGATTGTGCTTTAAGTCACCAGCGAAGGGCCCCGCCGCGAAGCCGCTCTCTCTGCCGCGCCGTGCCGCGCCGGCCGCTGCCCGTCACGCTTTGGTACAGGTGCTGGGGGCCGAGGAGGAGCCCCCGGAGCTCAGGTCGTCCTGCCACTTCTCCAGGCTGCGCCGGCGGGCGTTCATGAAGAAGTTGCTGACGGTGGTGAGCTCCAGCCCCAGCTGCTGGGAGATGGTGATCTGCATTTCTTTGGAGGGGCGCTTGTTCTCCTTGAAGATGGCGAAAAGTGTTCGGCGCTGGAGGTCCGTGAAAACCAGGCGAGATTTCTTCTGGGAGTTGTTCCGCTCCTTGTTCGGCTCTTGCTCTTTGCGTTTGCAGGCTGGGCAAGGGGCGGGCAGAGACAGAGAGAAAGCGAGCGTCAGGATGTGCGCGGCTGCCCCCCAACCCGCCGTCAGCGCCGGGATGCACGTGGCTGCCCGCCGACCCACCGTCAGTACCGGGACGCACGTGGCTGCCCACCGACCCACCGTCAGTGCCAGGATGCACGTGGCTGCCCACGGACCCACCATCAGAGCCAGGACGCACGTGGCTGCCCGTCAACCCAACGTCAGTGCCGGGACGCACGTGGCTGCCCACTGACCCACCATCAGCGCCGGGACGCACGTGGCTGCCCACCAACCCGACGTCAGTGCCGGGATGCACGTGGCTGCCCGTCAACCTGCCGTCAGTGCCAGGACGCACGTGGCTGCCCGCCGACCCGCCGTCAGTGCCGGGATGCATGTGGCTGCCCACTGACCCACCATCAGCGCCGGGACGCACGTGGCTGCCCACTGACCCACCGTCAGCGCCGGGACGCACGTGGCTGCCCACCGACCCGCTGTCAACGCCAGGATGCACATGGCTGCCCACGGACCCATCGTCAGCGCCAGGACGCACGTGGCTGCCCACCGACCCACCGTCAGTGCCGGGATGCGCTCAGCCACCCGCCGACCCGCCGTCAGTGCCAGGACACATGCGGCTGCCTGCAGACCCCACCAGGCATGGGGACGGGCACAAGCCCTCACGCTCCAGCAGGGCCTGCAGAGCCAGCAGTGCACAGCTGGAGCCAAGGTGCACAGCTGGAGCCGAGGTGCACAGCTGGAGCCAAGGTGCACAGCCGGAGCTGAGGGCTTGCGGAGGCATCCCGGGGGGCTACGCGGCTGTTTGCGCTCGCAGACCAAGAGTTGCATTTTCAGCAGTGACTTTGGCCGGGCGTCCAGTTGCTGGGCATTTGGGCACGGCGTCCCCAGGCAACGGAGCGCTCCCCCCCGACCAGCCCTTCAGTTCACTCGCCACTTCTGGCCAGTGCACAACTTTGAGATTTTCCATGCTTTTTATCATAGAATCATAGAATCATAGAATGGTTAGGGCTGGAAGGGACCTTCAAAGGTCATCTAGTCCAACCCCCCTGCAAGGAACAGGGATATCTCCAACTAGATCAGGTTGCTCAGGGCCTTGTCCAACCTGGTCTTGAACGTCTCCAGGGATGGAGCATCCACCACCTCTCTGGGCAACCTGTTCCAGTGTTCTACAACAAAGAAAAGCCACCATCCAGGAAACGCGTTGCTCTTCTGTTACAGCCGCATCAGAATTCCCAATTTAGCTTATCCAACATCAGTCTAGGAAAGAAAATGCAAAGTGCAGCCTTTTTTCTTCCCTCGGTAGCTAAGACAAAGATTAACTCTTTGCAGAAACTTCTCATGTGCCGTAGAACACAACTACTGCAGGTCATTCCCCCCAGCCAGGAGGGATGCTGGCAGCACCCACGCCACCGGGTCCTCTCCCAAAAGCCGTCCACGGGACGGAGAGGCGCTCACAATAACCTATGGACACAGAGGGATGGGGAAGTCCATGGTGGGGAAGGTCGTGTGGTCCAACTGCGCTCCCAGCTTTGCTCTGTCTGAGCCAGGACGGGCAGCTCCGCTCTCCGCTCTCCTCTGCTCCAGCCCCAAAAGGAGGCCTGGTTCTACCTCCCCAACAGCCGGGGAGCTGCGCGGCCCCGGGGCGAGCGGCTGGGTGGGGAGGGCTGCAGGGCACAGGCACCTCGCCGAGGTGCCTCCCAAGGGCGAAGCCGGGCAGAAATACCCATCAGAGCTCAGGTCAGGCGGGGCAGCAGCGCCCGACCATCGCTGCGCCAAGCGATGCTAATGGATCCTAAAAAAAAAATCAGTATTAATAGCTGATCTGTATTTATTAGCACAGAGAGAACATCAAGTGCTGAAACCAATACCGCTGCCGGAGCATACCCAGATTTAAAAATAGCCTGATAAGGCTGTCTGCACAGGGCAGCAAGATAAAAAAATCCATATGTTGACATGGTTAGGTAATGCGCTGGGACAAAATAAGTAGAGTGAATTGATAAGTGGACGGGTTTTTAAGCAGCCCTATTAAATAATTCTGCAGATCTCGAATGGGAAATGAGAACTTGCTCCAGAAAGTAAAACTCAGACTGTGGCCGTGGCTGTAATTAACCCCGAGTCAGGACTGGAACCGTCGGGAGCCCGGCTCAGCCGCCCGCGTCGCCCGCCACGCTGATGGGCGCAGTTTTGCGCCTGCGACACTATTTCACCGGGTTTCTGCAGGAAATGGGACTGGTTTGTTGGAGCAGCTGATCCTGATCCCTCTCCTGCATGAGCTCTTGGCTGCCAGATCCTGGTGGCTGCAGCAGAGCTGCCTCGGGGAGGAAGATCAAGGTGGGACCATTCCAAATACCCCAGGTGGGCCAAAATGTAAGAGGAGGATGCTCCAGAGAGTGGGGTCCAACCCCAGATTTAGGGGATATAGGTGAGCGTCCCCGGAGCGGTGCACAGCATGGCCCTCCCGGAGGCAGCAGCTCTGGCACAAGGAGCGGGGTGGCAGCAAGGAGATCCCACACCGGCACCTCGGAGACATCCCAGTGAGCCCAGAACCGCGTCCCAATGGCCGGACTCGGGTCTCCGGAGGTAACTAGCCCAAAGGCATCACAGGGAAGAATTCAGGCTCTCTGACTGCACCTCTAGCACACTCCACAGATAATGTCTTACTGCCTTTCTGGGATGAAAAAGCAGATTTTAGGCTGGATTTGTGCGTTCGACGCTTTGCCTTTTGCCTGGAATCCACGCGGCGGTGCCCCCAGCGCGGGGATGCGACAAGCGCCTGCATCTTTGCTGCAGTTTCTAATAGGTTCCGGGACACTGGGAAGAGTCTAGTGTTTCCAACATCACTAATTTATGTCCAGAGATACTCTGCGTTTTCCAGTTATTGGTAGCTTATAATAAATAATGCAAAGGGACGTGCTTTTCAATGCATTCGGTAAATACTTCCCTTGAACTGTTACGTTTGCTCTCGAAAAGGCACCGTAAAGGCAACCGTCGTTCCTTGACGTGCATTTGTCAGAAGAGAAAAATGGAGCGAGCCCTCTAATAAAATCAAGTTATTACCCAGGAAACCCGCCTGCAGAAAGAGAAACGTTCGAATAGTAAAGGCAAGCAGCCATCTTGAGCCTAAGAACAACTTGATTTATTAACTGCAGTTAATCCCCAACATACTCCACGGAAGAAAAGGGACAACCGGTAAGAACGGCAAGCCGTTAACTGCGAGGAGAAACAAAATTAAATCTTCCCTTTTCTTCTACGCTGGATTAAAGGTGCTTTACATCGAAACAATATAGAAAGAGCTCGGAAATAGATTCAGTAGAGCCTCACTTAGCGTTGGCTGCGGCGGAAAGCCACGGATTTCGAGGGCTGGCAGGGCGGTGCGGAGACCCGACACCGCACTGCGGGGCTGCGTCCCCGAGGAGGAAACCCAGGGAACGTTCCAAACACGCTGCTCTAAACCAGAAATAGGTATGGTTAGAAATAAAAAAAAATAAATTAAATGAAAAGAAAGCACCCAGAGCAGGAGCTGAGAGGCGGGAGGGGAGGGTGGGCACGGCAGCAGGAGGGGATGGGAATGAGCCCCAGAACCTCTGCAGATCCCAGCGCTGGCCACGGTCCTCTCCACGAAGACAACGGCTACTCAGATGTTCGACTTTACACACGCAAGATGCTCCATCGATTTTTTTATTAGTGTGTTTGCAAGCCCGAGGTGAAGCACGTGCTGAAATATTTTGCTGGATCCTGGGGACGGTGAGGGCAGAGGCAGGCGGGCAGGAACGCGGGCAGGAACGTGGGCACGCGTCCCTCCCGGCTGCCAGCCACGTTTTCCCCCAGCCCACCTCTGTGCAGGTGTTCGGCAGTTGGGAAAGGCACGAGCCACTGGCCCAGTCTGCCCCGGGGACTGGGGTAAAGCCCCACCACCACCACCTTGGCCTCCTCTGTCTCCACCAAGCTCGGCCAAGGGGCTGGCTCCCTGAATCCCCTGCACCCGTGAGCCCGCTGCCTGCTCAGTACGGTGGGCACCCATTCCCCTAATGATTGCCAGGGCGAAGCAGGGCACCCCACATCCTGGCTCCCACGCAGCCAGGGCACAAGTGTTGGATGGAGCCAGGACACGTTCCCCGCTGCGGGTAGAGCCCTCGCTGCGAGCGGGGACAGCGCTGTGTCCTGGGACACAACCCTCCCTCTGGGAGAAAATCCACTCTAAACTTCCCGCATTTAACAGCTTTCCATACAATTCCCACGGGAAAAGGAGTCGTATCACGCCGCTTTGGCAGAATCACGCCGCCGCCGCAAGCAGGAGCTGCAGCGACCGACGCGTGCTGCGTCAGTCCCGGCACTGCAGCCAGGCTGCTTGAAAGGGATCTGCAGGAAAGCCGTTGGTTTTTAAATTTTATTTCTGCGAGCCCCTCTGAGTTTTGGTTTCCTTGTGAACATCACACGCTTCTAATTTAAGCTCAATTTTTTTTTTGTCACTATCATTAAATTGAATGCTTCCACTACGAGTTCATTTGTCTTATTTTCTGCAACAATAACTCTTATTTTCTGTTTTCTTCTCGAGAAGAGAGGCACCCAGCCAGCCCCCGCGTTACAAAGAGCCATAAATCCTGAAAAATCTCTAGAAGCATCTCAGTTGATGAGCACTGTCTGTCAAAGTCCCGTTTGGAACGGCGGAAGCCCTGGGAAATTTACTCCGTCGTTAAAGACGAACGCACGGCAACTACCAGGAGAAGGCAGCGGGTTTGTTAACGCCACTGATGGGGTCACCCTTCCACCCTCTGCAGCGGGAATGCTCGTTCCCCCAGGAGCTGCGGTGCTCCCCAGCACCCGGAGCAGCCCACCCCTCCTGGGAGGATGGGGACACGGGGGCCACCAGCACCAGGAGGAGGAGGACGAGCAGGACAGGCTGAGAGGTCCCTGGTGCAGAAGAGGAGATGCTCATATTGCTGGGTAGTCCAGACACTTCATGCCCGTGAACCATCTCAGCAGGTATTTCGGAAAGATCTGCAGCACCTGTGTACACGTGCGTCCGGCTGAACGCCGCTGGTGGCCATGCGGCCGGAGAAAAGCCACGTTCCACGCGGAAGAAGAGGACGGGGACCGTGCCACTCGTCTGTGCCAGCGCTGCTGGGAGCCACGCGCGCGGCGAGCGTGCCAACACGGGAACAACGAGTGCCCAAGGGAAGGACAAGTGTGAACGTGAAATCTTCCAGGGGCCAACGCGGAGCGGTGGGGAGTGCGGGAAGCAACATCCCGACTGGTCTGTACGGGGTCCGGAGCGGTGGCATGTATGGGCAGAGGGGCTTTGCCAGCCAGGCTTCGCTATCACAAACCGCAGAGACAGACAGAGGGACCTGCGGAGGCTGCAGCCCCATCCCATTTCATTCCGAGTCCTGACACCAGTTTCCTTTGGATACTGGGAATGTTAAAGAAAGTGCTGGTGAGATTACTGCATCCCATGAAGCGCAAGGACTGTGCAAGCCCAGCTCCTGACACACACAAAACCCCAACGTAAATCCGACGTCACTCCATCTCCCCCTAGGTATCTCTACTTGTAAACCAACCAGGCGAGCAGGGGTTAACCAGCCATCCTGGAGGACTATGTAGCAGTCCGAAATTTCTCCAGGCCACGCTTCATGGTCTGCTTTGGCCAAAAAAAAGCCTCCCCTTGTCCTCACCTCCTCTCAGTTCGGTTCCCCGCGGTTCCTCAAGTTCACTAACGCCCTCAGACAACCGCTGGGTTTACAATGGTTTTACTCTTTGGAGTAAAAGTGACTTTGGACCCATGCAAGAGACAGCAGACGTTGAGAAGGAGCCAAGTCGAGAACAATATTCCCTTAATCCGGCCCTGAGTCACTTCCCTCTGTCGTTCGTAAGGATAAACCCTGAATATTGATCCCTCGTATGTGGTTCCACGCGGGGTGTAGCACAAAGTCAACTAAACCCAGTTATCTGTCTGATGGAACTACCAACTCTTCCTCAATCTGATTGCAGAGAGAAGTCGATGTGAAGGGAATTTAATTACGCTGGTGACAGTGAACACAATGAAATGACCATCAAAACGCTTTCCAAAGGTTTGAAACGTTTTCCCCTCGCTGCGATTCGCTTAAAGCAACCTCTTGTGGATCTGTGTTACTACGGTCTCCTAAAAACCAGGCCTCGAAAATCGATTGGATTACCTCTCGGAATTAAGTATGCACAAACGAAAGCAATCGAGATCGATACAAATTAGGTTAAGTACTCCACTGTGTACAAAATCATTATGTAACCAGGAACAATCGGAATGAAGATGCAAATGACCGCGTGTAGCCTATGCCCACCTCCCTCTGCCGCGTGTGCCAAACCCTCCCCGTCCCCCCCCCAACGCCCTCTGACGGCAGAGACCTCGGAAAACACAAACGAGAAGCGGAGCCCAAAGAGTTAATTCCGTTCTCCCAGCGAAGATGCGCCGTTATCGGAGAAGATCTCTTCGCTCGCCCAAACCAACCCTCCCCGCAACGGCGAGATGTTCCCCGCACCGCGATTCCGGTTTGGAGGAACGGGGATTCCTACAACACCTCACTGTTTCCTGCCAGGAAACGGGTTTTCTTGGTACTCGACCTCATTTTTGTCTCTCTTAATTCCGTCTCGGAGGGAAAACCTTCCTCTCTCTCTGGGTCTTGCACCCTACAGCTGTTTGAGAAGAAAAGATGAATGGGTTTGGGGACTCGGATCTTTTATATTTCCTTCTGGCGTGTCGCAGGTCTCCGGCTATTTGTGTCAAAGCTCTTGTAAACCTGCCGGGTGGCCGAAATTGGGCTGTAAATTCTGTGGGGCAGGGGCTGCTTCCTCCCGTGCACCGCTGCAACACCCGTCTCTCGGTGCGGGATCTCTGACAAGGGCCTCCCAAGTACTACTGCAATATACTTCCATCATTAATACAGAATAATAAATAATAGATGGGATAGGGCCAATTTATTGCACTCCAGGGCGAGAACGAGCGGAGGCTCGGTGAGCACGCAGCACGTTTCAGCCTGCTCCTTGTCACCAAGCGGATGCGAGCTCCAACCGTGCTCCGGAGCAGTTAGTGCAAGGCAGCCCCCCAGCCCCCCTGCTGTGGGCATCCCCCGAGGCTCAACAGCCAGTCCGCTCCACAAAGGAGCTTTTCTGCGAGCTGCAACAGCGACAGACCCGGATTCTGACAGATTTTCCTCATCCCTGGAAGTGTTCCAGGTCAGGTTGGATGGGGCTTTGGGCAACCTGGTGTAGTGGAGGGTGTCCCTGCCCATGGCAGGGGGGTTGGAACTGGATGGTCTTTGAGGTCCCTTCCAATCCAAACCATTCTGTGATTCTGTGATAATTTGATTTCTGTTTCAGAGTTGACTGTGAGCTCGTAAGGTCTCCTTTCCAACAGCTGGGGGGATGTAACTCCCTCGTGCCGGGATCACCACCCAGGGCGGTGCAAGCCCCTGCCGTACCCTTGTTGCAGGGTTGGCACTTACACCATCTTCCCTCTCCCCGCAGACTCCCGTTTTCACTACAAGGGGCACAACTGCCCACAGGTACCTGTGAGACCCCTGGTCCTGGGGGCCAGGACATCCCTGCGTACCCCACAGGGCACCAGCGATGTGCAGAGAGGAGCAGTGGGGCTGCATCAGCCCCGTCGAGGCACCGAAACACACTCATGCTGGTTCTGAGTCCCAGCTGCTTTCAGGAGCACCAGCTGACAGAAACTGTGGACGTGGCAGCATTCCGATGCCAGTGCCCGACAGTGAGCAGCGTCGCCCCGGCCGCAGCGTGGGCATCCCTGGCATCCCCGCGGGCATCTTGCGGCAGCAAGGCTGCTCCGGTGCTCGATCCAGCCGCAGCCAAACACCAGACCCTTCAAACGGCACTCTGCCAGTCCTTCGCTGCCAGCGCCTGGAGATCTATGCTTCCTCTTGTCCTGGAGATTCTCCCTTTTGAATTCCCAAACAGTTTCCGGGTGAATTATGGCACCGTTCCGTGACAAGGATTGATCCCGCCCTCGTCAGAGCTGAACCCAGCCCGCCCCCACACCCTGCCCTGCCTGTCGCAGCAGCATCTGCAAGTGATGCGCCAGCACGTCCCCTCGAGTACCAGCGTACAGCTGGGACCTTCTCCCAGTTGAGAAAGGGAAGCGCTCCAGGCATCTGTTCCAAGAGAGGACTGGGAATTAGGCAGGCAAGCTCCGGTTCCCTCCTGGCACCTCGGACTCAGGAGCCCAGTCCCGTGGGAAAGTACGGATCTACCAGGTTCTTGCTCTGTGCCTCCAAAATCAGCTCGTTTTCAGAGATTCTGACTCACGGGAGAAAGCAGGAAATGATTATTTCCTTTTAGTGGCTGTTATCCATAGGGAGCAATTCTGGAGAAGAGGGGAGGATGGGAGCGAAGCTCGGCAGGCTTCTCTGGGAAAGCCAGACCTGTGTTGCCCTCCCGGCTCTCCGAGCTCTCCTCGCACTTCGGACGACGACGGCTGAACACAGAAGGCAAGAGCAGGTCTGGGAGGAGTGATGCTCTTTGCCAGAAAGTCAGGTTCCCGTTTCCTTCTTCCCAGGGGCTTCTTAAAGCACAGCTTCGGTGGGAACGTTGGTGTCCTTCCTCCCCCAGCACCATCGGGGCAGCGGGGGGGGAGGAAGGCAGCAGCTCCTCCCGGCAGAGGGGCCACGGGCCTCCCACTCCGCAGTGAATGTGGACAGGAGGTGGGATGGCTCTTCTGCAGGTGATGTGGGTGACACCGAGCGTGCCTCCGGCTGGCCGTGCCCCACCGGCCACGTCTTCGGTGGTGCGTGGTCGGGGCTGGATGTGAGAGAACACAACGGTGCTGCGACCTGGTGGGATCAGGAATGGCGGAGGAGAAATCTGGCACTAAGATGCCAGAAGGGCAGGGGAAAAGCTTCGGGAGCTTATACCTCATCCGTGTGAGCCTTTTCACATCAGCAGCCTGTGGCCGGCGCCGACACGGTGCTGTGGTGCCACCAGTCCTCACCAGCAACGCTGGAGGAAAGATGCTTGTGCTGAGACACTGGCTGGTGAAGGAAGCAGCCGTGTCCTCACCCGAAACGGGAACGAGTGGGCACGATAAGCACAGAGGAGAAGGAAAACGGAGAGGAAGGTGTGCAGCAAGCTCTGCGAGGAAGACTTCCTCCTGCTCTTCCTTCATCTCCTTCAGCTGCGTGCCGCTTGCCAAAGCTTAATGCCTCGGCGCAGGCCCCCGTTCTTAAATGCCCATTATGACAAGATGAGATCTGCTGGAAAATCACCGCTACTCATAAATATGTTCCCTGCTTACTTAGAGATATTTTGGTCCCAGAGACAATTTGCGTTTTGGGAAACTGCCAGCCTCTATCGCTTGTCTAATAATTCCTTTGTGCAGCATTTACCAGTGGTTTGAGTCCCCTTTTTTTCCACAATGGAATAGTTTGATTTTATAGCTCAAAAAAACCCAAACAACCCCAAACCACTCCAATTTCTTTTTTTGATTGCATTTCTATCTGCCATCAGTGAGTTGTCTTGTTGATCTTATCACTGAACCCATTTGAGATTAGTCTGTTTTGTATGATTTCTGCGTGCAAAAATCCTCTATAAGTCAGAGAGCCTTTTATGCAAAATCTGCAAGACTGATAGGGCTGGATACAAAATCTTTTACCTTGGAAAAGAGATGGATTATCTGCCCCATCGGACAAAACGCTTTCTCTGCATATTCATCTCCAAAGTATGATGGGGCTTTTTCTAGAGAAGACAGGAGACAAGATATCAGTCTTAAACGCAGACTGCTACCAGAAGAAAGGGAGTCATTTTTTTTCCTGTGTCTAGTGGGGAGAAGATGAGAAGCAAAGGATTTAAAAGACAAAAAGGGAGATTAAGGCTAGTCATTAAGGATTTTTTTTGTACCTGTAAGCCCTGAAAGAGATTGTCTAGGTAGCCTGAGAAATCTCCAGCACTGGAGATTCCTGAAGAACGGGGCAGACTGTCAGGACAAGCGATGTCTCGAGTCCTTTTCAGCCCTGCTTTCCCTGTTAGATTAATTCTCTGTACACCTGCAGAGCCCTGTTTCCACTCTGAAGGCAGCCACAGGGGAGCTCCTCTGATGCAAGGACTCTGCTACGTTCGGTGCTCGGAGACTCAGAATAGACGCGTTGGGTTACCGGCAAGAAGCTTGTCATCTCTGAGTAATGTCTAATTGGAAGGGACGAAAAAGCCACTCGCAACTGGTGGGTGGCAGGAACACCTAGGACAAGATTTTGTGACTAATAAAAGGGAGGAGTGCTAAGGATGAGCAACCTGGGCCACGGCGCAGAAAAAAGAAGCACAAAGTTTGAGTCAAAATGCCTCTATAAAGATCAAGGGAAGAAACAGCAACAGTGGCTGGAAAAGAATCCTTTGGCAAGAAGGTTTTCTCCTTTATGTGTTCCATGACACGAATAAATCCTGTCGGTTTTCAGATGCAGAGGAATATTTGAGTTTGGGATATCTCAGTTCAAATGGTGATGGCCAAGAGATACTAGGAAAAAATGAGGTGTTGGAAAAAATCTAATAAGGAAATTGTAGAGAACAGATTGAAGAAGTGCAGAATGAGTAACACATGTTGATAGACTAATTGTTTCTTTAAAAAGGTAGAGGGAAAAAGATATAAATGCATTTAATGACAAGTGTGGCCAGATTTAACTCTATCAACCAATCAAGAAACTGATAAAAACTGGTTGCTTAACAAAAACGGTATTCAAATCGCTGCAGGGCAGAACCGTCTTCAGAACTAACGTGGAACAAAAAGATAGGGCAGGATATTATTTCAGAAAGTTGCTCCACGAGAAATCTAATTTATCACCCAGCACCACAATTTACCGCATGGATTGTTCAGACACAACCACTAATCCATATCTGAAGGGGTTACTAATATTTCAAGCCACTAAGCACCTTTCAGAGGATCCCCCGCACCAGGGCAGCACTGTCCCCCCCCCCCCCCCCGCTCCTGGCTTCGGGCCCCCCGCTCCCGCTCCCCTCTCCCCGCCTTTGCCCTTCCCCACGACCTCCCTCCATTCCTTCATCCCTCTCCTCCTCCTCCTCCCCCCCGGCCCCCCCGGCCCCGCTCCCCGCCGCTGTCCGCGGTGCTCACGGTGCCGCCGCCGCCGCCGCGCCCGGGGGTCTGCCCGCTGCTCCGGCGAGTCGGGCTTCGACGGGCACCCCGCTGGGCATCGCCCCCCGCGGGCATCCCTGCCGCAGCTCCCGGGCGCACGGCGGGTCCCCGGGCCGGCGCGGGTGGCGGCGGGGGGAGCAGAGCTTGGCCCTGCCCGAGGTGCCCACGGCGAGCTCAGCGCGCCCGTTTTCACCAACGAATCGGTTTTTTGGTACAAAAACGTTTAACCGTCGGTAACGTGATTCAGCAACCGGGAAATGGAAACGCTCAGGCCGGAGCCGACCACCCTCGGAGCCCAAGGCCGCTCCGCGGGTCCGGGACACCGGCACGAGCGCCCGGTCCCCCCCGACCCCTCGCGCGGGTAAACGCACGGACTCCCCCAGACAGGGCTAATATTTGTCACCCCGGCACAAATTCAGGGACTGCTCGACCGGGCGAGGCTCCACCGGGACACTCTGGCGGGTGGGAGTGGAGGGGGGGCGGGCAGGCTCCTGCCCGGAGCCCCCGCTGCTCTGGGGCCGCCTCCGCCCCGAGGGGCAGCCCCGCTCTCCCGGCAGGAGGGAGCCCGTTTTGCGGACGGGGTCCCGGGGGTGATGCCGCCGTCGGGGCGGCCCGAGAGCGCGGGGAGAGGCGGGGTTGCCCGCGTTTCGTTTTGCGGGAGCAGCGCTCGCAAGGGCCCTCGCCGCCTCCCCTGGCTGCACCCGCAGCGAGACACTGGCACGGGCACGGCAGAACGGCGGTGTGCCCCCCCCCTCCGAAGCACTGCGGACACACGGCGATCTGCCCGCATCGGCAGCCAGCCCTCCCCGCCCGTACCGCTGGGCACCGCACGGGACCCCCTGGGCACCGCCCGCCGGCTTAGGAGCCTTCTGAAGGCTCCCGAGAAGAGATAATAAGCACAGAAATAATAAGCACAAAAATAATGAAAGAAGAGAAGAGAAGAGAAGAGAAGAGAAGAGAAGAGAAGAGAAGAGAAGAGAAGAGAAGAGAAGAGAAGAGAAGAGAAGAGAAGAGAAGAGAAGAGAAGAGAAGAGAAGAGAAGAGAAGAGAAGAGAAGAGAAGAGAAGAGAAGAGAAGAGAAGAGAAGAGAAGAGAAGAGAAGAGAAGAGAAGAGAAGAGAAGAGAAGAGAAGAGAAGAGAAGAGAAGAGAAGAGAGAAGAGAAGATCGGAAATAGAACAGAATATTATTATATATCTTCTAGAATAAGAAAAAATAATAAGCACACCCCACTGCTACGGCTTCCACGGGGAGAGGGGGATTTCCCTCCAAGGATGGCAGACTTTAATCCCGTTCGGGAAAACTTACAGGAGCACGGGGCAAACGGGACAGTTTTCAGAAATCTGAACGACTTTTGGCTTATTGCCCGTACTCAGAGGGATTTAAGCAGGCGAGGAAAGGGGAGGAAGGAATCACCGAGGCAATGAGGCTGCATATTCATTCACACGTGGTAATAATAATAATACTAATACTAATAATGATTTCCCAAAGGGGATGGTAATTCGCAAAGGTCTTTCCCACTCCACAGGGAACCTGTGTCCACTCGGCGACCGAGCTCTCTCCAAACTTTACTCCTGGACACAAAGGTGTTCAGGAGGAACTGGGAAAGTGAAGATCCAGAATGACAGACGCATAACTCCGTGTGTACGGCAGAAAATGGGAAATCGCATCTACGCTGTGCCCCGACGTGTGCCTAGATGCGATTTCCGATTTTCTTCCCTGTATGCAGAGCTCCGTGGGGAACCCCGCAGCCGGGACCGGTGCTGGGAAGGAAAAGCACCAGCAGCATTACTGGAAATGAGCCGGCTCAGGTTCCAGATCAATGAAAACTGGGTCCACGCGTTTATGCTCCTCTTGCCAGCATTAATGCTCTTTTAATCTTCTCAACATTATCTGCATCGATTTCCCTCTAGATACGCGTTTGTTTGAGAAGGCGACATCACCGCGTGCTCCGGAAAACAAACAAACTAACAAACAAAAAACCCCACAACAACAACAACAAAACCAAAACCAAAACTAAACCCTTTCTGTTCCTCCTCTGTTGCAGACAAACCTTCGCTTGGCTGAAAACGCAGAACTGGATCCCCGCGGGGCGTTGGAAAGGACGGGAGGAGTTTGCAGTCGAGGAGATCAGCATCCCTGCCCCGAGTCCTCCCTCCCCTGCCCCGGCCAAGCCGGGCAAGCCCCGCAGCACGACCAGGGCACTGTGGTCCTACACCCGCACCTTGAGAAAGCCCTGGCATCCCCCCGAGAGGCTTCCGGAGGCTCCTGGTCGGCGGCTCTTTAACCCGCAGCATCCCTGGTCTGGTGTCCTGCGGGAATTACGGACGGCACCAGGAATTCACGGCTCCTCGTCCCCCGGCTCTGCCGCATCCCACCCCCGCTCCGCAGCTGCCCCTCGGCGCCCACCTCCCTGCCAGCGGGGAGGGAGGGCATCCCACCACCTCCGAAGTGGAGAGGGAGAGCGAGCGGCCCGGAGTCCCCGCACACGCTTCTGTGGCAGGGGGCACCCGGTGGCGGGGGGCACCCGGTGGCGGAGGGCACCCGGTGGCGGGGGGCGGGATGTCGGCGCGGTGGTTGGGCGCGGGTCCGCAGGCAGCCCCCGGCCGGCCCGCAGCGCTGAGCTGCCGCAGGGCGCGGGGAGGGGGGGGGCTGGGGGTCGCCCCCCTCTCTCCAAACCGCATTGTTCCCCGTCTCCGCCGGAGACAAAGGAGGGGCGAGCGCCCACCGGGGCCTCCCGAGCCCCCGCCGCCACGAGCGGAGCCACGCAGAGCTCTGTCCCCGTTACTTTGCGGGCCGGATGCGCGGAACTACCGCGGCAGCAGCGACAGGTACCACCGCGGAGAGCGGGGAAGAGCCGCCGGGAGGGTCCAGGTCGGGCAGAGACCCCCGCCTCTCCCCTCAGCCACCCCTCCGTGTGTGCCAGGAGAGTGGGCTCCGCGGCGGGGGGCTGCCTTCGGGAAAACCCGCTTGTCCCTGCCCCCGCTAATCAATAACGCGCGAGGATTAATCTCTCCAGGTTGGAATCAATCGAAATAAAAGCACGACGGACTTGTCGGACCGAGCACCCCCAGATTTCCAAACCGCGGACGTTTCGCCGGAGCCACGCCGGCCACAGGCGCACGGCACCGCGCCTGCCCACGCGTGTGTGTCCGTGCCACAGCCCGCCCGCTCTCCGTACCTCCATACCCACCGGGGGCAGCGGTTTCCACGGAGCGGGACGACAGACGCGTGCCCGGTACCGCGGGACCGCGCAGAGGAGCGCCCGGTAGCGAACGCGCTTCTGCCCACACCGGGCAGCGGCGGCGGATGCGCGCCCGGCCCCCGCCGCACGGGAAGACACGTCGCCAGGTCCTCCCCGCTCTCTCCCTCCCGAGACCCCCCCCGCCAGCGCCGTGCGGTGCGGGGCGACCGCCGGCCGCCCCGCTGCCCCCCCCCCCCGCCCCCCCCGCCGCCGCGGCCCGCAGAACAATGGGGGCTGCGGCGCCCCGCGAGCGCGCCAGGGGGCGCCCGCGCGCCCTCCGCGGGACAATGCGGCCGGGCCGCGGGGCTGCGCGGGGCTGCGCGGGGCTGCGCGGGGCTACCGGCCCCCCCAGCCGCTCCGCGCGGCCCCGCCGGCCCCGGCGACGCGGTCCCCCCCCCGCCCGGGAGCGGTCCGCGCCCGGGAGCGGCATGAGGGATGCTCGCTGAGAGCGCGGAGCGGCGCGGAGCGGTGCGCGGGGCGCCCTTCAGCACCCGGCCCGGGAGAGCGGCCCCGGTGCGGGGCAGCGGCCGCGGGGGTGCTCCAGGCCGGCCCCGCTCGCCCGGCGCCGGCGGCAGGGAGCGCCCCTCCGCCAGCCCCGAGCCGCGCCGGGCCGCGCAGGTGCCGGCGCTGGGGGACCGGCCGGCCCCGCTCCTCCCCGCGCCCGGTAGCTGAGAGCGGCCGAGGAGGAGCGCGGAAACGGGAAGCCGCCGAGCCGGGCCGGTACCGGCGAGAAGCGCCCCGCGGAGCCGGCCGGGGCGGCGCTCGGCTCCCCGCGGGTCGCGCTGCGCTCCCCGCCGGCCTCCCGCGGAGCGCCGGCCCGCACCTACCTGCCAGCCGCAGGGCCGACATCCTCTGGAACTCCGGCTCCTGCAGCCACTTCCACATCCTCCGGAAGGTCTCCCGGCCGGACTTGAGTTTACTCCAAGGCTTGGGGTTCCGCAGCAAGTCCGAGAGGGTCCCCTGAGAGCGGCACAGCACCCGCTGGGCGAAGATGGCCTGCGGGATGCTGTAGCGCTTCAGCTCCGCCGTGATCCTTTGTGCCACTTCTTTGGTGTTGATCTCCTCCAGCTGCCCCGAGCTGCTCACCTGCGAGCCGGAGGAGGAGGAGGGCGGCCGCTCCCGGCCGGCGGGCAGCGCGGGCCCGTGGGGCGGCGGGTGGCCCGGGTGCGCGGGGTGGTGCATGCCGTTCAGGTGGGGCATCATGGCGGGGGGCGTCCCCAGCCCCCGGGAGAGGTGCTGGTCCCCCCGCGCCAGCATGGCCGCGTGGGCGTCGAAGTTGGGGCTGAGCATCTTGTCGTGGCCGGGCGGCCCGTAGCCGTGGAGGCCCTGCTGGGCGTTGTGGAGGGGGCCCAGCCCGTTGCCCAGCGGCGAGAGGCTCTGCCCCATGCCGGGCATCTCCTTGTAGGGCCCGTAGAGGTTGTTGACGGCGGGCAGCCCGCGCTCGTCCCGCATGAGGGCGAAGCTGCCGCTGACGTTGCCCGAGAGGCGCTGGTGGTGGTGGTGGTGGTGGGCGTGCGGGTGGGCGTGCGGGTGGTGGAACTTGTCGGAGACGGTGGAGATGGGCGGCAGGGGCTGGAGTGGCGTCAGGGTGGTGTAGGTGCTGCTCATGCCCATGCCGGGCGGCGAGGACTCGCAGGGCATGCTCATGGCGTGGTGCAGCGGGATGGAGAGCTCGGGGCGGTACTCGGCGGCGCCGTCCAGCAGCGAGGCCATACTGGACACCATGGCCGGCCGGGCGGCGGCGGGGGCCAGCTCCTGGTGCGGCGGCGGCGGCGGAGGCGGCGGCGGCGGCGGGGGCACCCGGAGCGGCCCGGCGCTGCGGCCGCCGTGGTGGGGGCTGGGGCTGCCCATCAGCTCCGGCTCATGGCCGGCCGCCCCGTGCAGGCTGCCCAGCGGCTCCATCGCCATCTCGGGGTTCATGGCGCAGGCACCCGCTTCCCCGGCGAGGCATCGACGGGCGCTGCGGCCGCTCCTCATTCACTCATGGGGGGCGGCGGCAGCGCAGCGCGCCGCGGCCCGGGGCCGCCCGCTCCGCCGGCCCCGCGGGCAGCGGGCAGCGGCCGCTCAGCCGGGCCCGCGCCGGCCCCGCGCCATGTCCTCGCCTCGCCGCCGCCGCCGCCGTCTGCGGCCGCCGGAGCTGTCCAGGGCGCGCTGCGCGCAGCGCCTGGCCGCGCCCGCGGGGCCGGGCCTGCGCGACCGGCGGGCGGCGCGGCCGGGGCCGGGGCGGGCCGGGCCGGGCCCGCCAATGGCGCCGGGAGAGGCGGGGCGGCGGGCCGGGAGCCGCCGGGCACTTAAAGCTGCCGCGGCCCTTTGTAGGAGCGTGCGGGGTGTTTTGGCGGCGGGGGGCTCCCGGCGCACCGGGGCGCCCCGACAGCGCGGCGGCGGCTCGGCTCCTCCCGGGAGGCGTCCCGGCCTCGCAGCCCCGCGGCTTCCCCGCAGGTGCCGCAGCCCCTCCCGCTCCCCCGGACGGGGGGGGGTGCAGGCGGCGATCGCGCTCGACCCGCCGGTGCCGGTGCCACCGCCCGCCCGCCCCGCGCTCTCGGCTGCCCGCGGAGCGGCTCGGCCGGCGGCGCGGATGTCGCCTTTGTGCCGAGGCGGCGATGGGGGGCCGGGGAGCCGTGACCCGTTTCTCCCGCTCGGCTGCCGGAGGGCGCCCGCGGGAAGACCACCCCCGGAGCGGGGAGGGAGCCGGCGGCTGCCCCGGGGCGCGGCGGAGCTCGGGGCTCGGCCCCGGGCGGCAGCGGCTCCCGGTTCTCCCGGCAGCGGGGACGCCTCACCCGGCGGAGCAGCGGGAGCGGGGCGGGCAGAGCCGCGGGCCGGGGGCGCCGCTCCCCGGGGATCCCTCGGCGCGGCCGGCCCGGGATAACGGCACCCGGGATAACGGCGCCCGGGATAACGGCACCCGCGCTCTCCTTTCCGCCATCGGCTCTTTTGCACCCGGGCGCGGTGGCGAGCTGCGTTATTAACTGCATTAAATATGGCAGCAAGTACGGCTTAGTGAAAACGCACCGGGAACATCCCGCAGTAAATGAACTGGGACGGTCACAAAAGGTACTGGGGTGTGTGTCCCCACCCCCCTCCACGTCTTTCCCCTTTCTGAGCACAAGTGGCTTCCCCAGGCCCTCTCTGAGCCCCGCAGCGGGAGGGTGCAGCCTCTGCCGAGAGGCACGAACCAGCGTAATGGCAGCGAGTGGGTTCCAACTAGTTCATGGCTGCCCTTCCCGAGCCATCTGGCACGCCACTGCAGTGCCATCGATCCGCAGCGTTACTGGCACAGCTTCGCTCGGAGCGGTGCCCCTCTCATGGCTCTGACAGCCCCTGGGCGCCCTGTCCTCCAGGCACGCCGCTGTGGATGGGGTGTCCATCACCATCCGGCTTGGCGGGACCCCGGGAGGAGGTGGGGAGTGGGACAGGAAACAGCCCGTGGGTTTCCAGAGAGGCCTCGAGCATGGCCGTAGCCTTGGCACATGGCATGGTATTGGTACTGTGGGGACTAGGGGGAGAGGCAGGGAGGGATGGAAGCAGGCAGGCCATGGAGAGGCAGGTGAGTAGCCAAGGAGGCAGGTGGGCAGCTGTGCAGGCAGGCGGGCAGCTGTGCAGGCAGGTGGGCAGCTGTGCAGGCAGGCAGGTGGGCACGGCAGGCCCAATGGGAGAAGGGGGTTCCTGGGGACAGGAGCCCCTGGCACAGAGCAAGTGGGGACTTGCCCGCTCTGGCCAGGCCCTGTGGCATCTACATATCCCACTGCTAGGCACCCTTATTGTCTGGGATGACTCCCGTCATGCCAGGCTGGGCTGTGCTGGACTGTGCCACACCATGCCAGGCTGTGCCAGGAGAGTGCCATGCTGTTCCATGACATGCTGTGCCTGGCAGTGCTGGGCTGTGCCGTGCAGGCTGTGCTGGCTGTGCCATATTGTGCCATGCTGTGCCTGACTGTTGGGCTGTGCCATGCCGTGCCATGCCGTGCCGTGCCATGCCGTGCCGTGCCATGCTGTGCCAGGCCATGCAGCTGCTCCCAGCAGTGCGGTTCCCTCTGCTGCCCCTCCTTCCCCTTCCACTTTAATCAGTAACGCAGAGACTTGTGGTTTGTGTCCTCCTTATCTCAGGCCCCGATAACCATCTCTGCGTTTGGAAAGGTCCCACCCCCACTGTGGCTTTCCAGTAACGAAGCAGGGGAAACTGGGGAGAAATGTCACCTTTTTGACAGCGAGAGTTCAGCCTGGGTTGGGCATTGGAGAGAAAAGACCTGAAAAAGGCCAAAGGGGAGAGGTGTGCAGGGGTGGTGCAGCGGGGGGCTGCGGGCAGCTGTGGGCAGGGTGGGCAGGGTGGGGTGGGCAGCGTGCCGAGCCGGGTACAGGCAGGGATGGGTGCTGGGCATCCCTCTGCTTTGGGACGTGCACAAATACTGTGGGGCTTGCAAAGAAATGCAGCTGGTGAGTGAAAATGGCTGAGCCCAGTCCAAAAATGGCTGTATTTTTTATTCTTCCCAGGTAGGGCACGATGCGTTACCCTCTCCAGGGTCCTCAGAGTCTCCTTGCAAAAATCATGTGTGATTTTCCCTACGGATTTCCACTATGGATCCCAAAGGCTAACGATCCGCTTCTCTCCGCGCTGCCGTTGCCGTGCGTCGCCGGAGCTCACGGTATTTTCCGAGCTGCTTTTCGGCGTTAGCCAAGTGGCTACAAAACGAAGCCACCCCCCCCCCCACGCCAGCTCCCCCTGTGCCGTTGTCAGCCCGCGGTGGAAAAAAAGAAGAAAGGAAGGAAGAAGAAAACGAAAGCCCTGGCGTGAGGTGCCTTTGTTCAGGGCAAGTTATGCGTGAAATGTTTTTGTCCTCCCTAAAGGAAGGCAAAAGTTGCAGTTGATTTGGGAAGAAGAGGCAAGTGCAGCAGCCCGGAGGCGGGGAGCGGAATGGGTGGGCAGACCCCGACGGGAGCCAGGTGCCGCAGACGTGCCAGTGTCCTTTTCCTCCTTTTCCTTCTTTCCTTTCTCTTCCCCTTCCCCTTTCCCCGAAGAGCTGCGGTTGGCAGGTACCTCCGGAGATCCGGCACTCCAACCCTGCTCCAACACGCGCGAGCTGGTGGCGGGATGTGCTTTTCTAGACACTGAACTCCATCCCCTCCCGCCGTTCCTGGGAACTCCCAGTGCTCTTTTACCAAGTGGGAACCATGACCTAAAAATTAAGATTAATCTCATACTTGGAATTTTAGCTGCACAGGCTTGCAAAGATCTTCTAACACGTTTCATCAATGAAATACAACTTTTTGTTGCACAAAAAATGAACTGCGCTGTTTTCCTTGATTGTGTGTCGATCCCCTTTTCTTTCAGGAAAGCCAGCTGCCTTCAGCGCTCTCTCAGTGGGCACCTTAGCCCCCCTTTTTGTCCTTGGGGTGGTACTTGGCTTTCGTGGGGGTCTGTGCCAGCCTGGGAACTTCCATAACCCAGCAGGAACCCTGAGATTTGCGGTTCATGTGGTGGTTTATCACAATTGCAGGTGAATTTATATCCCTTGGTGCTGGGCACCATCGCTCCCAGCTGGCTGAGCCTAAATCTCCCCAGTTTTTAGGATGAGGACACCAAACTAAGCTGGTTTGTGAAGCATTTTGAGCTGAACTGAGCAGCTGCTCTGTGGTTACTATGACTGTAATTATTAATTGCTCGGGGCATTTTGACTACCTTTAGGTTACTTTATTGGCTTATAGTGCCGCAGAGTTTTTCCTCCTAAAAAGAAAATAAAAAAAGAATCCAGGCTCCCGTTCTATCGATGCCCACGGGTGATGTTATATCACCCACAGTGGTGTCTAATTCTGGTGTCTTGCCAAATCTTCCCGGTGACCGACCCACGAACGTGTAAGTGTAACCACCGCGGCGGGCACGTCGTGGCGCGGCGCTGCCCGTGTGCCGCGGCGCTGTCCTCCGCCTGCCTTCTGGGAGCGGTGAAGCCCGGAGGTGCCATCAGCCCCGCTGGAGATGGTGCGTGGGAGCGCTCTGCCCTTCTGCCCTGGCACCCGCTGCGGGGCTCCCGAGGCCCCCGCGCCCGTTGAACCTTTCCCGCTGCGCGGCGGAGGGTGCTTGGGTGTCCTTGTGCGCCCACGCCAAACCCAGCCCTGCGGTCGGCTGCGCTGCTGGCAGCAGGCATGGGCACAGCTGGCAGGAGCAGTGCTGGAGAGCCGGGGGCAACCGGTTGCTGCTTCCAGCCTAACGAGCTTCGGCTGCCCAGCGGGAAGCGGCGTTCCCTGCCTGCATGGCTGCCTTTTCCAGAGGCTTTCCCTCCGGAGGAGAGAGGGTTCTTTGTTAGCTTTCCTCCTTCTTCCCTCCCGAGATGCTGCCGAGTGCCCTTGCCCTGGAAGAGGCAGCAGTGCCCAGGGGCCAGCGGGATGGGATGGCGCTGGGGGCTGAGCTGGCCCCAGGCTTTCTTGCTCAGCAGCTGATTTTTTGGCTGCGGCTCCACTGGGTATTTGAATTTTAATTCCTCTCCACGTTTGTTCACTTGGGGTTCGACCCTGCGGTTTCCTCCAGCGCCTCTGGAAAAAGTCCCGTGCAGGGATTGCTGCCCCGTGCCCCCAGCCCTGCACACCCCCTCACGGTAGTGCAGGACGGGGCACGGGCACGGGGAAGCTTTCCCTGAAAATCGCCGGCACGAGCTGACCGGGGATGGCACACATAATTTTCACCTGCTTTTAAACAAATACTGCAAGTGTTTTCTTTTGGTGTTTCGAAATTGCTCTTGCAAGTCCTTTCTGCTGTGCAGAGGGCAGAGGGGGCAGCTCCAGCCCCCGGTGACGTCTTCCCGGTTTCCGGAGACGGGTCCAGAGGGGACCCAAGCCTATATTGGCCCCAGGTACGTTGGCTACCCAGGGAGTGGGTTTGACTCACGAGAAGCAGAACCAACCTTCTGATTCTTCTTCCCCCGGCCAGAATTTCAGTTATTTAGAAGCAAAAACCCAAGTCAAACAAGATGGGATTTTTTTTTTCCCCCCGAGTTTTTCGGGGGACAGTGTAGAAGGTAAAACAGGCCTGAGAGAGCCAAATCCAGCCTTATCAGCACAAATTGATAAATAGGAAAATGGCTCAGGAGCTACCTGGGGGAAGGGAGACCCTGGTCAGGCCACTTGCCTCCGCTGCCGGCACCCTCCGGCCCTGGCACGGCGGGGCGGAGGCTCTGGGGAGCCTTCCTCGGAGTTCTCAGCGGGAAGATGAAGGAAAGGACTTTTCTTCTCCCATCACTACACCAGAAATTGGGTTACGGGGCAATAAATCCCAGCAGGGCTGCTCTTGCTAGGGCTTCCCTGAGCAGCCCCCAGCCCCACTGGCCCCCGTCCCCAAAAAAGCAGCTTTTTCCGGGATGGGGAGCGCAGTCCCCGTGGCACAGCATGGGAAAGGAGGAGGTGCCGGGTGGATGCGGGGACCGGGGCAGTGGGTGGGTGGGCTCCCGGCGTGGCTGATGGCACACTTGGCTGGCGAGGGCCGCGGTTAACGATTAAAAGTGGCTCCAGTTTGCGATGTTTATCTTGGGAGCAGGGGGGCCCCGACTTGTTTGGTTTGTGGGAAGTGTTGGGAAACGGCGACGCTGGCGCGGAGAGAGCCGGCAGGGCTGGCCCCTACGGGACACGGGGTGCTGCACCCCGCGGTGAGGACGTGCCAGCTCCCTCCCCACGCTTCCCACAGTGTCCTGTCCCTCCAACGCTGGGAAGCAGCACGGACAGATGATGCTTTTTCATTTATATGGCACTAAACGTCACCTACTAAAACATTTTTTAAAGATTAATAACTGGTTGCACAGACTATTTGCCCCACTCTGGAAACATCCATAGGGATGTACCGGACCAGCCAGCGCTCACAGCACACGGTTCAGGGAACAACACGCAGGAAGACGCGGACACAGCTGAGTTTTACCGACTTTCGATGCACAATAAAACATTTTATTGAAAAACGATGCATTCAATATCGTGTTTTGGCACATGAGCCAACGTTGCAGGCACATTCACACCAACGAATCACATTGCTGAGAAATGCCGGAGGAACCGTCGCGCCGCTCTCCGCGAGCAATGGAGCACGTCTGCTTCGGAGCACGGCGGGCTGCGGGCCACGTGCCGGCGTCGCCTGCAACGCGGGTCACACCACGAGCAGCTTTGCCATCCACCTGAGACCGTGCCCTGGCCCTTTAGGAACATCAGCCACTTCAAAATAAATCATGTTTGTAGCGTGGCCGTTAAATAACGACTCCCTTATTACAATTATGGCATTTATTTCTTCCTTTTTTTTTTTTTTTTTTTTAGTATTTCTCTTTTTTATTGAAAACAACTCCATCAGGCATTGAACTGTGTAGCCATTAGAATAAAGACACATTCAGAAAAAAGAAATTTTTTTACAGAAAACCTGCTTTTTTTTTTCCCTAAGCGACCTGTTTTCGCAACGTCCGTTCACAGTTAGTTCTCTTTCACAAACGCTTGCTTTTTGGTTTACTCCACAACTAAAAATGCCGAAACACCTTTGTTTTACCATTCACTGAAAAGATGCAAGCAATGAGAAGACAAACCCAAGATGGAGAAAAGAGGAGAAGGTAACACACGTATTTCCACTCCTATGTATGGGTCCTCAGCACCCACCCCGGCAGCAAAGGGGCTGGAGCAGGATGCGGCCACCGGTCGCCAGCGTTGGACGCTGTCCTGGCAGCCCAGGGCTGAGTGGGCTCCACATCCTGCCAGACCATTCCCTTGGAGCCAAGCAGAAGGAATTCTCTGGATTTTGTAAACGAAAATGCTTCGTGGTTACAAATACCGATCGCATCGCACCGCGCGTGCTTCTGCTTAGCCGTGTTCGCTTCTCTAGATGTTCCGTAATGACAGTGAAGATTTTCCCTGAACCATCAGGAATTCATTCAGGCAGACAGAGGCAGGAAGAGTTTGGGACAAACAGAAGGGAAGGAAGAGTCCAGCCAAGGTGCTACTGCCTGCCGGTGTCTCACTAGAGGGGAGCAGCTTCCTTATTGATCATAGAACGGTTTGGGTTGGAAGGGACCTTAAAGATCATCCAGTTCCAACCTCTCTGCCACTGGCACCTTCTGCCGGAGAGAGGTGGGTCCAGAGAGCCTCTTCTCCTCAGCTGCCATCTTCTCGGCATCCCTCGGTCCTCACCTCTCCATCAGCCCCCACCGCAGTCCATCACCTTCCTCCCTGAGCGCAGCAGCGCACCGCGAGCGGGCGAGCCTGGACCTTCTCTGAGAGCATCTCTGAGCTGAGGGATATCGGCCACCGCCGAGGGCTCCTCCATGGGCTCCTGGCACCCAGCACTGACCTTCTCCCGCTCAAAGGGAGACCTGAGTTTCCACAAGACCAGAATTACACGTGCCGTAAGCCCGGCGCAGTGACCAAAGTGTGCCGAGCCGAGATTTGTCGGTGGGGGGGGTCACCCAGCTCTGGGTGCACGGTGCCCTAACGCGAGGTCCTGCAAGAAAACCAGTCTGGAATCGGGGGGGGGGGTTGGAAGTGCCCGGTCTGACCACGAGGCATCAGGAGGGTCTTTCCCTGCCCGGGGGAGCAGAGCCCACCCTGGGCTGCTGCCGGTCCCACCGCTGGCACAGCCTGCCCTTCCCCTCCGGTCTCTCTACAAAAATGGAATTCAAAGAGCATCCACGAAACCCGGCGAAACCCAAAGATGCACGTTTTAAGATGGTTTTCCACACTGCAAGAGCTCGGACTGAAAATATTGATACTAAGAAGCAATTTACTTTGGGCTGTATTGCGCCATTGATTTTGGGGCAGAACTCCCCATTAAAATCAATGATTCTGAAATGTTCAATGTGGTTCTGAAAAATCGATGGGGAGTTTTGCTTAAAAATCAATGATATAATACGGCGCGCGGTCAATAATTTTTCTGGTACTGCCATTTCCGAATATTCGCGGTCGTTTTCGTGCTTCCTTCTCTGCACTTGGTGCCTCTAGAAAGTTCCAGCTGTGCTGCCAGGGCCGTCCCCTGGGATTGATGGGGGGTCCCATCCCTCTCGGGGGCAGGAGGGGGCTGCAGAGCGTGGGGGGTCCCCCAAAGACCCCAGGGTAATTCAGGTTTTTGGTTTCCTCTTCTAATTTTTACATTTTATCTTTTCTCCCAGGTGCTCTAAAGCAGAAGTTTGGTGGGAGAGAAGATGGGGGCGGAGGGATGCTGCAGCCCCTCCGAACCAGCCCCATGCCACCTTCAGCACGGGCAGACCCGCTCCTGGCACCAGCCCCCTCCCCGGGGACACCGAGCCACAGCTGGTGGCCCATCTGTAGGGTTGTCCCCGTGTCCCACGGCGCACCCACGGCCGGGTTACTTGGGACTACCTCTGATTTAAAGGAGTTACGTCACGTAAACGCGGTGCAGCAGCCGAGCAGGACCCGCCGGTGCGATTTCGCACCGGGCCAGCAGCCGAAAATTGCACAGAGCACGTTGGCTTCCACTTCTGTGCCAATATAACGAAAATAATTCACTTTTCTTTAATTTGCTGATGAAAAATTATCACTCCCTACATGAAATTGATATTAATTAAAATAGCTGGCATTAACCACGAGCCAACAGGCGTCACTCGGGGTCTGGGATGACCCTTCTCCCCCGCTGGGCTCTGCCCAGGTGGCTCCTGGCCACGTGGCACCGTGGTGCCCGCAGAGCGACCCGCCTGCCTCAGCGAACACGCGTCCGCTGTACAGGAAACGATACCCGAAATGATTAATTGCCATATTTCATTAACAACCAGCGCAGAGCTCT